>NC_089838.1:158339395-158980645 GCF_035609145.1 Eleutherodactylus coqui
CAATGGAGCCGGCTGTATTGCCAGCTCCATTGAATTCAATGCGCTGGACAGCTCCGGCCCGTTTCTAATGAAACGCGGCTAGGAGCAGTTTTTTCGGGCATCTGTCATGCGATCCGCAAATCGCGGGAAAAAACGCCCGTGTGACTAAGGCCTTAACACGCGAATTTTGATGCAGAATTGAAAATGGCAGAATTTTGCTGGCAATTCCGCATCAAAATCCAGTCAGCTGTATGAATTTTGGTGCAGAATTCAAGGACAGCTTATTCAACTAAGCTGTTGCAGAATATTCCATCTTATGTGAAAGGTCTCTAAGACGTCTCCTATGCATTCCCCATAATATAGAACTGTACTCCAACCAATCAGACTCTTTCCCTATTTTTAGAACCTTCAAAAGCAACATGAAAACCCACCGTTTCAGAAAAGCCTATAATCTATAGCAACCCTGCTGCCCCTACACTACTTTATGAGCAGTTTCTACCCTTGCCTATTGTTTCCCTCCCCCTTCCCTTGTAGATTATAGTGCAGAAGCAGTGAAAACAGAGGCTGGTCTGTTGTTTGGCCTGTCTGTTATTTAATCAAGTTGCGATGACAAGGAGGCATGATGGCGCCCAGGTGAAGGTATCTGCAAGTGCTACTGGAAATACTTTGCATCGTGTTACTGCCCATGCAACTTGGGAGGCAATATTGAATATTGAGTGGGGTGATTGTGCGGAATGCACAGAACGTTTTGACCACTCTGATCACTTTACTGAGAAATGCTGTGATGCAGCAAACAGGTTGGTGGAATTTGCACATTCAACTCCTTCTGCAACCCCGGTAAGAAATTCTCATGAAACAGCTGTATTTGTGTCCTCTGATGAGATTTTCAATATGTTATCTCACTCTGAAACTGAGCAGGGTAAGCATGACCATGTTTTATATGCTTCATCTGCCTCTGTGAATACTATTATGCAGGTCATTTCAACACAAGTTAGTGGTGTGGATATGCAAAATGATACACAAAATGAACCTACTCTATGTAATGTTTTTCTACCTGTGACTTAAAGCAATACTGTTTTGGCTTTCCTCTCTATTAGGTTGGTAGCCTGAAACGGGATGTTGGATATATAGGATACGATTTGCAGAAAGTTACTGAGAGATTGTCTAAAGCAGAGATATGCATTAATGAAATGTAAAAACAAATTATTCCTATACAGGATACAAATAGTAACTGAACAGTTTATCCGCACTTTGCAATATAAACCAGATAAAGTGGAAAATAGACTAAGAAGAAATAACTTGCGACTGTTGGTGGTTTTAGAAAAGGTGGAAGGATTGTATCCGAAAGAATTTTTTGACGGATGTCTGAAATCAACTACTGGGGAAGATATTGTCCTCGTTCTTTGCTATGGGAAGGGCTTATAGAGTTCTTGCTAAACCACCTCTACCTGGTGCCACTCTGAGAACTGGTTTGATAAAGCTTCTGTATTATAAAGATTGGGACATTATTTTAAAGAAAGCAAGAGAAATGAATTAACTATGGATGGTCATCGTATCACTGTCTTTCCTTATTATTCAGTGGATATACAAAACATGGATACAGTTTCAAGATGTTAAGAGAAAGTTATGGGGTTTACAGCTGTGTTATGCTATTCTGTATATGGCACAGCTGAGGGGTGTGATGCAGGGGAGACTCTTTGCTTTGATAATTCTGGGGATGCTGCCTCCAGGATCGATTACACAGTAATAAGTAGCCTTTTTTTAATGGTTAGAGTATTTATAATTGGTAGAGTATTTGACCACCTGAAATACGATTATTTGCTAGATAGGTGGCAGGTTCCTAGGTACTGCTCCTTGGTATTAGTGACCTTACTGTGATATTGGGATTTTTTTTTGACCATCATCCCTATGCCTAGGTGAGCAGAGCCCTAGGAGATACAGGTGTATGTGTATGGGGTTAGGTGTGGCCGGGTGTTTTTTTTTTCTTCTCTCACCTTCACCTCCTCTACCGTGCAATGAAATTAAATTATATGTGTAAAACATAAAAAAAGACTATCATTTACCACGGTTCAAAAGGTTAATATAATTTTGTGGAATGTGTGAGGATGGGGGACAAAACTAAAAGATATGATATTTTTTCATCTATTCAACAATTTCAACCAGCTATTGTTTGTCTATTAGAAACACATTTAACAGGAGCTGCTGTACACTTGCTTTATTCTGTATGGGCACATTCTTTTCATTCTGTGTACTCGAGTAATTCGCATGAAGGAAATGTACTGATTCATAAAAATATCTCTTTTAAGTGTGAGTCCTCTTTTGTAGATTCCACGGAGAGATTTGTTTGTCTTAAATGTATTATTGCACAAAATAAATATTTTTAGTGGCAATATAGCGACCCTCAGTATTCCAGCAAATGTACTAAGAAGATGATGGAATTTGTGGCTAGATGTCCTGCTGTTCTTACACTAATTGTGGGCGATTTTAATAATTGTGTGGATCCCTGTTTATTAATGGAATTAGGTTTATGTGATCTGTGAAAATTGAGAAATCCCTATGTTTGACAATACTCGTTATTCCAGTTCACATAATACTCTTTCTAGAATAGCTCTCTTGCTATGTACGATATCTATGCCTCCTTATGTTTGTAGAGGGCAACAGGTACATTTTAGAGGTCTTTTTTATAGTTTGAAACAATTTAGAGAGCTTGATGATGCTCCCCATAGTTATTTTTTCCAGTCCCTTCAGTTACAACATGCGTTTGCTGCTCAGGGATGGTTAGAATCTGTGCTTACGGTTCAACACGCTTTGGTGAATATTTTTGGGCGTTCTGGAGCTATGATGGGTGTGATATCCTATTTATATAGACAGATGCTTTCTTTCCATTTACAGCAATTCCCAATAAAGGTAAAAGATAAATGGGAAAAAGATTTCGGCCATATTAGTAATGATAAATGGGCTGTAGTGTTGTGCATGATTCCAATGATATCCCTATTTGTAAGTCAATAAGCATCGTAATTGTATTTAGTGCAGAGTTTATCGTACTTTATTAAAGTTGTTTAACATGGGTATTCGATTAAACACAGACTGAAATGTTAAATGGATGATGCACATTTAATGCGTATGGTCTGGAATTATGTAAAATTGCGTCAATTATAAAATAGAGTACTAGAGATAATTAAAAAAAATATTTCTTGTTGTTAATGGTCTTAATTCCAGATCTTGTATACTGGGTATTGTTAAGGGGATTGATGGGCATACTCTTTTGGAAATTCAGAGAGTATTGTATCAGTTGCAGAAGCTGATAACTGCCAACAATAAGAGGTTTTGTCGCAAAGACGAGAGAGGTTATATCTTTGTAAAGGGGGATATATATAAAAAGAGGCTATTTGATTTAAGTTTGGGGAAATTTGGGGAAGATGATTTGGTATATATAATGTAAAGTTTATATTGAGTGCTGGTTGCATTGAGATGCCGTAGAAATGCTGATGGGATTTGGAGGGAGTGAGGGACAGAGGTGAGAAGGTGGAGAAAAGGTTGTTGATTTTTTTTCTCCACCTTTCTAGAAGTGTCTAAATTTTTTTGTTGTTCTTAAGTATTAGGGAGATTATGATTGGCTTAAATATAGTTATATTTCCTTATATTATTTGGGCGGGGTAGTGCTATGTTCTGTGTATATTATGGGTATGCATGTAAAAATGTGTCAAAATTATAGGGGTAAAGGAGTAATTGTATTCAAAAATCAAATTTCAATAAAAATGTTCCGATTAAAAAAAAAATATGAGAAGAGAGCCTCTAAATCAGATTTTTCTGTGATGGGTTTTGAATTCCCTCATCTTCTGTCTATATTTGCCCCTGCAATTTTGTGTGGTCATCGCAGAGGTTTCCCTTTGCTGTAAAAGCAACATAATCACAGCGTAGACTAAGAAAATTTAGTCCCAATATAGTTTTAATAAATCAATAATAACATTTAGTAATCATCTGTAATCCCTGGTTTTGCACTTACTATTAACAGCCATATCAATATGACTGAATTACTTATAGCGCACACACATTAGAAATGAGAAGTCATCGAGAAATGAATGTGTTGCTAATCAGGTAAATTCACATTCCCTTCAGCTGATGTTCTCCTGAACTAGACAAATCAATGAAGGAGCAGGAAATGCTTAAATTAACAGGAAATCTGTAAAACAATGGATTTCTTTAACACCATGACAAGGCCAGCAGAATGACAGACACAGCACAGTTTTTTGTTTCCGGTGCTCCGGCATATATGTGAGTTCTGACATCTTTCCTTTGTGCACTTCCTTGTGTAGTAGCTGTGGAGACGCATGTAACAAAATGAGCTGTCCTTGGAAAGATAAACTACAACGGCCACTTATAAGTTTCCATGTTCTTCATCTTAATAGGAGAAATAGCAAGACGTATAGGAGAGGCATTATCTTTTGGCTACATATTTAGGCCTTAGTCAGACGGGCGTTCTTTCGCGCGATTTGCGCATGCGCATGCGATGTGCGATTTTATAAAACCACTGCTTTGCAATGGTATCGGACACATGAGCGCTTTTTATGCGCTCGTCCGATAAATTATAGAACAGAAATCGCAGATCGTACCTATCTGCGATCTGCGATTCCTGTTCTCTTCTCTATATGCGCTCAATGGGGCCGGCGGCAGCAGCGCCGACCCCATTGAGAGCATATACTAGACAAATCATTCTTCTCTGCCACAGCTGTGGCAGAACGATGTTTGCCCATTGAATTCAATGGAGCCGGCAATACAGCCGGCTCCATTGAAAGCAATGGGCTGCCGGCGATCGCGGGATGAATTTTCGGGAAGGGCTTAAATATATAAGCCCTTCCCTGAAATTCATCCAGAAATGTGTAAAAATAAAAAATATATATATACTCACCTCGTCCCGGTAGACGGAGTTCAGCCGCGGCCGGCGGCAGTTCTCCTGAACTGCTCTCTGTAGTATTCAGCAGCCGGGGATTTAAAATCCCCGCCTGCTGAATGAGCTGCCTCATGTGTCTGGATTCCTACATACTTTCTGATTAGTCACAGCCTGACCAATCAGAGGCAGCTCTCACTCACACCCATTCATGAATTCATGAATGGGTGAGTGAGTGCTGCCTCTGATTGGCTCAGCGCAGCGCAGGGACCAATCAGGGGCAGCTCTCACTTACACCCATTCATGAATGGGTGTGAGTGAGAGCTGCCTCTGATTGGCTCAGCGCAGGGACCAATCAGCGGAAGCTCTCACTCACACCCATTCATGAATTCATGAATAGGTGTGAGTGAGAGCTGCCTCTGATTGGTCAGGGTGTGACCAATCAGAGGCAGCTCATTCAGCAGGTGGGGATTTAAAATCCCCGGCTGCTGAATACTACTCTGAGCAGTTCAGGAGAACTGCCGCCGGCCGCGGCTGAACTCCGTCTGCCGGGACAAGGTGAGTATATATTTGTTTTTGTTTTTACACATTTCTGGATGAATTTCAGGGAAGGGCTTATATATTTAAGCCCTTCCCGAAAATTCATCCCGCGATCGCCCGCAGCGCATTGCTTTCAATGGAGCCGGCTGTATTGCCGGCTCCATTGAATTCAATGCGCTGGACAGCTCCGGCCCGTTTCTATTGAAACGCGGCTAGGAGCAGTATTTTCGTGCGATTTTTCAGCCCCGGTCACGCGATTTGCGGATGTGCATCCGTCATGTGATCCGCAAATCGCAGGAAAAAACGCCCGCGTGACTAAGGCCTTATAAAGTATTTTTGCTTTAATGTAGCGTTAATTAGTTGCCGAAAGCTTTCATCTTTGCAAGAAATAATACAAAACATAACATGCTTTGTACTGGAGATAGCTCTTCTATAGAGGTATTAAATTATATTGTTCATGCGTTATAAAGATGATAAAACATGGAATTTTTCATGATTATTCAAATATTTAAAGAAACACTACAAGAAAAACAGATACTGGACCCAGCATCATACATAATGCAGGGCTTAAAGGGACAGCGCCTGGCTTCTATCCTTGGTGTCCTTTGAATCTGCGTTGTGCACCACCATCTCAGGCCCTGTACTAGATATTACACAAGATATTCTTTTTTGCATGGAATGATTCTTTACAAAGTGGTAATATACTAGTGCTAAAGATGATTAATTGCTGTTTTAATCTAAGGGCCCTTTACATGCAAAGATAATCATTGAAACTGCTGAAAGTTTGAACAAATTCAAGCGAGCTGACGACATTTTTAAATAACAAATTAATTGCTATGTTTTCCTCCAGGAGTTGTTTGCTCAACTGGGCGTGTTTAAGCAATTGTTAATGCATAAACACTTAGCCCAGCTGAGCAAACATCTGGTGGCACATTCCATTGTTCTATTAATGGTTCATCCTGGTGAGTAAACATTGCATTCATTGAATATGCAAAGCAAAAACAAAGCCACCGCTTAGCCCCTGGAAGCACTGAACGAACTGCGTTCAAACTGAAAGAATTTCCAGTGACCAAACGATGGTTTTTTTGCAAGTCTAAAAACCTTGGCTAACGATAATTGAATGAATAGTGCTTGACTGTCCACATTTACATGTAACGATTATCACTCATTTTCGACTGTTTAAACAAATTGCAAGCGATAATTGCTGCGTGTAAAAAACCTTAACCCAGGGAGGCAGTAAGATTTTTTAGAAACTTGACCTTCTGTATGAGTTTCTGAATGATCGGAACTTCTTTACTGTTATGAGAGTTACAAATAGAATCTGTTACTTGAAGAAGAGCTGTTGTCAGTGGGTGAACTCTTGTGGGAAATTTGACATTTATGCAGCCACTAGATGAGCTTTCACTGTATTATATTCTAGGCAATTTCCATAAAATCAACTTCCTCAATATAAAAAAATGCAAAAGCATTCTGCCACATACTTTTAACTCAATTGGGAATGTAACATTTTAACATATCAATGCATGACAGTGTTCTCGAATTTGAGAAGATAAACAGATAATAGGTAACATCTACAATATAAAAAACATCTTAAATCTCCCTTAAAGGGACTGTCCAATGACACACCTTACTAATATACTTTAATTCAGAAATTTTCAAGATGGACAGATTTCAGCCCCTATCACATGGTTCTGGAAGAAGAGCTTCTGCTAAAAGCTCTGATATTCCAAAATAGTCTCCGGTGGCAGGTAGCTTCCTCCCTATGTTGGTGACATGCATCAAGGTTCTGGATGTCTTGACTCAAGGATGATTCACATAGCTAATATACTGAACCAGACAGCTAGCCCCTTCATACATGTCACCGACATACAGAGAGCTGGGAGGAAGCTCCTTACCACCGGAAGAACATCAGAGCTTACAGCAGAAGCTCTATTTCTGATACCATGTGATAGGGACTGAAATACAGTTTTCAGAATTAAACTTTTATCTATTTACATTTTAAAAACCATAAAAAAATATTTTGTCTCATCTGGCAACCCCTATATTAGGAATCCTGCAAACTACGAAATATAAACTGTTGCTAGAATACAGAGCGTGCTATACAAGACTGTACCATGTCTGTCAGTTATGGAAGAATAACAGCCATGTCACATGTAAGAACTGAGACCAATATAAAACTCACGGTTATGTAAGAATGGAGACAGGGAGACTTCTACATGAACCAGCAGGAAAGTATGTTTTTACTATGAAAATAGCAACTTAAGAAAACACATAAATTCTTACCTCTCGTTGAAAGAAATTCCAAGCATTAGTCAACCACTGATATCTGGGTAAACCATAGTTTGGCATTCTTGACTTCAAGCTAATCATATCCGACCACTGAATTACAGCCTAAAGAATCAAAATATCCCAAATCACATATTCAATAGACACAGAGATACATTTCCAGTTAAAATGCCTGTGTAGCAGCTAGATATTCCAAAAATATTTTTCAGTACAAATCACATTCTATATCCTTACCAGTGATTGGCTGCATTTAGACCTAATTTACATCATTTTTGGGGCATACCATTTTTATATGTATATACATATATATTTTTACTGAGAACATACTGAACTGTATACTAAAAAAGATAACTTTATGGCAATTCATTTTCATGGTAGCAAGCAGCTCACTGTAACATTTGCTTTTGGTATGGAATAGAAGACTACAACTTCAGTACTGCCAAAAATTAAGTATCCGGGTATTTAATCTTTTAGCAGATGTTTGGCCCATAGAAAGCTAAAGGGTGTATAGTACATCATACAAACTCTTGGTATTAAAATGCATACTTGCATCTTATCTTTGTTGGCCATGAAAAACGGAATTAATTCAATGATTTTTTTTTTTAAATGTAGGTCACTCCAATGGATACCAAAAACGAAGAACCTAACAGCCATAGCTGGTCTGCACTTGATCTCCACATTAGAGGGGCTTTCTGTGAAAAAACAAAACTATACTCACCCTTTAATTGACCCCACGGTCCAGTTTCAGAAGTGACTGTAATTGCCACGTACTGGTCATCACTCACATGACCACTGAGCTAATCTCTAGTCTCAGTGGGTATCTGTGCATGAATAGCACATGACTGTTGAGGCCAGCAATTGAATCAATGATGAACGCCATGTGGCTGCTGTGGTTGCTTCTAGGACAGAACAAGTGAGGCGCAGACCAGTAGCCATGAACTGGGAGGAGGGGGGAGATATTTGAAGAGCAAGTATAGTTTTCTTTTCTCTATATTACACTGTTAACTGCGTGCTGCAATTTTTACGTTTTTGGAAAACCACCTTAAGGTTATGTTCACACTAGGTGGAAATGCTGCGGATTGTCCACAGTGGAAAGTCTAAGGCCAATTTCACAGCATTTCCGTATCCAAAAGAGTCTAAATTTGCACCATTAACCCTTTCCAATCCAATTTGTATCCCGGTTTTCCTAGGGGGCTTACTCTTTTTCGGACATTACACAACAGCGCTATATGCTGGCTAAAGCCAGTACTGCATGAGGTGACACGTTGGATAGGCTCTGACAGCAGAGAGGCTGGCAATGTAGAGTAAGAGAACCCCCGACGGACGTCTTCCAACATCGGAGCTGTATAGCCTTAAATCATAATGTCTTCAGAGGTCAGACAGTGGATTGGAAAGGGTTAATGCAGATTCTGACTCGAAATCAGCTACATATTCACAGCTGATTTGAGAAGGTAGAGCATTCGCCCCTGAAATATTCGGCTGTCTTAAATACATCTTGAATTATGAGCCTGGAAGAATGTGTCTTATAATACTTCTAGTGCAACCTGTTTTCCTCTACCAATATGTTAATTCTCCAAGCAGTTTTCTGTATGTAGGGAGCTGTGGCTCTGGTGATTGGTGGGTGTCCTGGAAGTTGGAGCCTCAGATTAAATATTCACAGCCTCAATGTTAAGTTCCTTTAAACATTATTGCACAATATGAGGGAGTGCTGATAAGTCTGTGGCTTTTCCTATTTTTTTTTACATCACAGTTTATTTGTGTCTGACTTAAATTTCATAGTTTGTTTTACCTCATTACCAGGTCTGAAGTGCACATGGAGCAAATGACAAGTCAAATTTTCGAAAGGAAGTTCAAAGTAAAGATCTGTCAATATCTAGTGCATATGCATGCCTTGTGAGGAGCAGCACTGTCTTAAGAAGGCACATTTTCTTACAAAAGCTTACCTTGAGGTTTGGAGACGACGTTTCCCTTAGAAATTAAAAAATAAAAACAGACTAAAAAAAAAAAACACCCACAATCAGGCTGCCAGCGTAACTATATATTCGTTATTTATGTTGACATGAAAGTTATGTTTTTAATATGTGGATTCAGGTATGATAGAGACCTGTTCTCAACCGTGTGGATGTGGTGGTTTACAAGAGCAGTACCTGAATAACATGGTGCCAAGAACATCAGTCTCAGCTGCCATGTTGGTTGGGAACTGTGACAAAGGCTACGTGAGAGTGTAAGGGTTTTGTACAAGGGAGTAGCTTCCCAACAAACAGTGGTCAAGTGATAGAAAGCTTAGAGAGATGCTGTCTGTAAAACAAGCACAGGAATGATGCAGTGTGCCGATGTCATGGTAGACATGGGCCCTTGCTACCGTGCAGTTAACCCTTCACTTCTAACTGGTAATGGAGTGAGAGAGCTGGACTAATGTTGTGATAGTTTGTAGGCCTGAGACGAGGAGTAAGTGAACTGTGTATTTAGCAGGCCAACATCTGAGCACCATTGCACTAAGCCACTGTTTAAAGCAGTGTTTCCCAACTCCAGTCCTCAGGGACCCCCAACAGGTCATGTTTTCAGGATCTCCTATGGTAAAGACAAGCAGAGTTGCAGACAGCACAACCTTAACCCAATAAGGGATGAACTGGTAACTTGCAATCGCCACAAGGAAATTGATCCAAATAATTTCCAAAGTAATCCAATTTGCTGCCATACTTTTCTCTACATACTAGGATCTCCTATGGTAGGAACACCTGTGGCAATGTCTGAGACACCGACAATAATGACATCACCTGTGCAATACTGAGGAAATCCTGAAAACATAAGCTGTTGGCGGTCCCTGAAGACTGGAGGTGGGAAACACTGGTTTAAAGGGAACCTGTCAGCTCTAACATGCTGTCCAAACTGCAGGCATCAGGTTATAGAGCAGCAGGAGCTGAGCAGATTGATAAATAGTTTATGGGGAAAGATTCAGTAGAACTTGTATTTAAGTCATTTAAACCTCTGCCTACAGTTTGGACAGCATGTTCCAGCCGACAGACTCCCTTTAAGTGTAGGTACCGTCCCCGCAGGGTTGCCTGTTTGGCTCCCCCGCTACTGGGTTGTGGCAGTGATGCGGTGCAGCTGACAACCCTACCAGTGACCAAATCCAAATGGCTTACTGATGAATTAATTAAGTGCTCATTAGTGGAAAGTTGATAATGGTTGCAAGGTTTGTCTAAAACCTTACAGCTAGTGAACACTTAATTCATTTGCAAGTCGCATAGACCTGCGTCACTGGTGGGGTTGTTGGTTGTATCGCTGTGGGGCCATACTGTGAGTGCCTCTCCTATATTAGGTAAGATAGAAAAAAACAAAAGAATTAGCAGAACCCCTCACATGCATTATACTGGAGTGCATAATATGTAATGATGTAATGCAAATGTTTCTGTGTTATGTACAGTATATCTCACATTTACATTTTAAGGAACGTAATTCATCCATATACTGTAGTGTATAGATTGTAAATGGCAAATAGTATTGCCACAGCTCATAACAGAAGCCTTGGACATTAGTATTCAGGAAGTACATTTTTATACAGACAGTACTGCAAATTTACAGCACTATGGAGTATGTTGCACTCATTTATTCCATTGTATATGGTGCAAAAATTCCTATTCACCGCTACTATGTCTAAGCAGCATACCCATAGAAAACGACTAATGAAGGACCATATAGTGTAAACACTACTATAAATGAAAGACCCTGACATCTGTAAGTTTATAGAACTCTAGTCTTTAACTGAAATAAAAGCTTAAAGTACAACTGTCTTTTTTTTTCTTTACAGAATAGGCAATTGTAAGCATTTGTACAATATGTTTTATTAGCCTATTGTGTATATGTTCACTTCAAAACTCCTCTTCAGCTATGCAGCTAGGTGAAGACATTGCTAGAAAGTTGCTATGGAAATCCATATTCATCTAACAGCATAGCAGAAGAGGGCGCTCCAGCTGTGCCTGCACTGTTCTCTATAATGCAGCTGCAGACACAGATGTTCTCATTGAACACTTTATTAATATAGGCTGCTTTATACATTTTATTGAGTCTTTCACATACAATAATTCTTTCTGTGCACCACATTTGCCCCCAGCACTGTTACTTCTCTTTTGCCTCTGTTGTTCTTCTCCTGTTAGCATGCTGCATGTAGAGAAGCCATTCTATGCTGCAGATGGCTTCTACCATTCACAGCGCCTACTCCCTGCCGGACCTGATGCACTATCTCAGGTGCTGTCAGTGCTTCAGGTTAATTGGGGAGCAGGCGCTGTAAATGGGAGAAGTCGTCTGCAGCATAGAATGGCTTCTCCATATACAGCACTCTGTCAGGACAAAACAGCAGAGGCAGAAGATAAATAACAGTGCTGGGGACAGGTAAGAAATTATTATGTGTGTAAGACTCCAAAATGTATGAAGCAGACTTTATTAATAAAGTGTTTGATATAGAGAACAGTGCAGACACAGCTGGAGCGCCCTCTTCTGCCATGTTGTTAGGTAAATACATATTTCTCTAGAAATGTCCTAGCAACGTCTTCACCTAGTTGAAGAGGGGTTTTAAGAGAAAATGTACAGAATAGACTAATAAAACATATATCAAAAATGCTTAAAATCACCTATTATGTACATTAAAAAAATTAAATAAGTTACACTTTAAGGCTTCATAATTGAATACAGACATTCAATGCATGCAGGTATTGCATTGTAAGAAATTGAGATGTACGAAAAACATATGTGAGAATTTGATTTGTTTACCAAGGAGAAGACAATCTCAGATCTCGTGTAGAAGCCTGGACCCTTAGGAGAAATACAAATCACACCAGGCTGTTGCGGTATGAAGGGATTTTTAATGTATTCAAAGTTGCATGTGGTTTATATATCATAAATGACATCACAAGAAAAGTATATACCTCCGGAACTAATAAGAATACATGATAGGCTAAAACTAAAATGTTTAACATAAGTTACACCTTTTAAGGTGTACCTATAACATACAAAGAAACTGTTATTATTTCATTGGGAAGGAATGCAAGGAAGGGGGTCTGGAGGACTTTCTTATCTCTGTCTTACCCAGAACCACTCACTGGTATATAGAAATGGTTTTATTTAACCCCTTCACTACTTATACTAGCAGCATGCTATATCTTCCTACTCTACATTCTAATAGCAAAAACAATTAACTGATATATTGATCTGCAATCTTCTTTACAATATATTAAGCCAATACAAATCCTAGCACCTTTCAGGCTGTTAAAGGAAGTCACTTGATATGCTCATTCAGTCTTTTGTGTGTCCCAGAAATAGTAAGGTAGGTCATAGAAAAGCCTTCACACCTGCCCTATACAATGCTCTAGATTGTAGACTAATACCAATTACAGATGTCAGGTCTTATAGGAAGACCTAGAATACACAAGCCAGGGTATGCTTACATGTGACATTGGCAATCTTTTGTTACATTATTTCTGCCTTCTAAAATATTCCCAATTCTGTTAACCAATTAACCAAAAAACTGTTCACACTGGTAATGGAGCTGATTGGCTTTTGGTCCACACAACTCCCACTACTTAGAAAGATCCCTATATATTATACCATCACACTGCACCTTTATGTGCCTGAGGTCTGTGTGAAAAATGTTAAATCATGTGAATTGGAGAAAAATGCCCTTTGTATGCCTTATAAAAAAACATTTTGTTGCCGTTTCCAGAAGCTTTCCCATCAGCGTTGTGTGACTAACAAAGTAAGCAAATATTGTTTGACTTGGCACTGCAGCGGATACAAATGAAAGACTGGAAACAGACTTGTGTTTTACAAGGCATGTTATGGTCTGCGAAATCTAGATAAACTCTGCTAGAAACTGTTTGGGATACCTAGGTAAAGTACACAGATAGGTTGGCACTCGTACATTATAAAGATTGGGGTGTTTGGACAAGGATTTTATAATGGCTTTACACTAAAATGACTAAAGTGCAGAGCATACTAAGCATAAAAAAAATGTCCTTCTGTAACAGATGTCTATTACTTTCTATGATGTCTGGTTCCTAAGTGTTCGGATTCTGCACGATTGTTGTAATGCTGACTCTACAGAATTGGGTGCAGTTAAGCACGATCTCCTACTTTATCCAACGATGCACTGAGAAGAGCTCAGAAAGCTGGAGTGCAGTTTACCAAGCCCATCCACTGGAGTACTAATGTGCAGGACCAGTGTGGCCACCAACAAATATATCTCTCTATTAAAATAGGGGTTTAATTAGTCACATTTGTTAATCATAGCCTCACTTTTGAGCACACTGACCTTCCATGAAAGTAGCATGCAGCATTTGGCCTCATTCACACGAGCGTGTGTGTTTTGACGCTGGCTGCACGCAGATAATAGAACCATAGAATAGTAGAGTTGGAAGGGACTTCCAGGGTCATCGGGTCCAACCCCCTGCTCAGTGCAGGATTCACTAAATCAACCCAGACAGAGATGAAAATCGCAATGATGAGGAATTGCCACGATCGAGTCCTGAAATGAATTAGTGTTTTCTCATCCATTCACATGGGAGTAGCATGTGAAAAATACACTGCAGCGTGGAATTCCGTAGGAATTCTAACAGAAATCCTTCTATTAGCTTAAATAGAGCGAGCTGTCTTCTTTCCTGAGCTTCTTTTTTTCAGCTCTTACAGGAGTCTATGGGAGCTTCCTGCATTTTTCGTCAAAAGATAGGTCAAGAGTCAAGACCTATCTTTTAACGCTGCAAGAAAAATCAGCGACTGAAAGTGGTTGTAAATTTGAGGTTTTGACTGCACGATTTTTTCACATGCCTGAAAATCATCCATGCAGTTGCATGCATTGTAGAGATGAGCGAGCATACTCGTCCGAGCTTGATACTCGTTCGAGTATTAGGGTGTTCGAGATGCTCGTTACTCGTAACGAGTACCACGCGGTGTTCGGGTTACTTTCATTTTCTTCCCTGAGAAATGTGCGCGCTTTTCTGGCCAATAGAAAGACAGGGAAGGCATTACAACTTCCCCCTGCAACGTTCAAGCCCTATACCACCCCCCTGCAGTGAGTGGCTGGCGAGATTAGGTGTCACCCGAGTATTAAAATCTGCCCTTCTCTATATGCAATCAACGGGGAGGGCGGCAGCAGCGCCGACCCCATTGAGAACATATAGAAGACAAATCATTCTTCTCTGCCACAGCTGTAACAGCTGTGGCAGAGAAGAACGATGTTTGCCCATTGAATTCAATGGAGCCGGCAATACAGCAGGTTCCACTGAAAGCAATGGGCTGCCGGCAATCGCGGGATGAATTGTCGGGAAGGGCTTAAATATATAAGCCCTTCCCTGCAATTCATCCAGAAATGTGTTACAATAAAAATATATACCGGCGTATAAGGCGACAGGGCGTATAAGACGACCCCCCAACTGTCACCTTATACGCCGGCAATACAGTGGAGCAAAGAATAACAATCATTACTCACTTCTCCTGGTGTTCTGCGGTGCTGCTGCAGGCTGTCGCTCCCTCCTGGTTCCCGGCAGAGCATTGCTTTCTCTACGAAGGGCTTTAAATCCCCGCCTCCAGAAACACACGTGCCTTCAGCCAATGACAATGATGTCATTGAATGGCTGTGATTGGCTGAAGGCACGTGTGTTTCTGGAGGCGGGGATTTCAACCACTGCGTCCAGAAAGCAATGCTCTGCTGGGGACCAGGAGGGAGCGACAGCCTGCAGCAGCGCCGCAGAACACCAGGAGAAGTGAGTAATGATTTTTATTCTTTGCTCCGCTGTATTCCCGGCGTATAAGGCGACAGTTGGGGGGTCGTCTTATACGCCCCGTCGCCTTATACGCCGGTATATATTTTTATTGTAACACATTTCTGGATGAATTGCAGGGAAGGGCTTATATATTTAAGCCCTTCCCGACAATTCATCCTGCGATCGCCGGCAGCCCATTGCTTTCAGTGGAACCTGCTGTATTGCTGGCTCCATTGAATTCAATGGGCAAACATCGTTCTTCTCTGCCACAGCTGTTACAGCTATGGCAGAGGAGAACGATCTTGTGGAACTCTCTACCGGAGGAAGTGGTGATGGCAAAATCCATAGAGGAGTTTAAAAGGGGACTTGATGTCTTTCTGGAGAAGGATATTACAGGATATAAATATTAGGTTAAGTGTCAATCCTGGTATACAGGCAGGTAGGAACTATTAGGGGTTGATCCAGGGAACAGTCTGATTGCCATTAGGGAGTTGGGAAGGAATTTTTCCCCCAAAAGGGCTAATTGACTTCTGGCCTTGGGGTTTTTTGCCTTCCTCTGGATCAACACAGTAGGATAGACAGGCTGGACTAGATGGACAATGTCTTCATTCGGCCTTACATACTATGTTACTATGTTACTATGTTATGCTGACAGTGCGGGGGGGGGGGCACTCTTGCCGCTATTGTGGCTTAATAGTGGGACCTGGGAACTTGAGATGCAGCCCAACATGTAGCCCCTTGCCTGCCCTATCCGTTGCTGTGTCGTTCCCATCACTTTCTTGAATTGCCCCGATTTTCACAAATGAAAACCTTAGCGAGCATCGGCGATATACAAAAATGCTCGGGTCGCCCATTGACTTCAATGGGGTTCGTTACTCGAAACGAACCCTCGAGCATCGCGAAAAGTTCGTCCCGAGTAACGAGCACCCGAGCATTTTGGTGCTCGCTCATCTCTAATGCATTGGAATCCAATGCTTCATATGGCCGCGCTTTTCGGACGACAATTTATCTTTGCTAAGTAGCTGTGTAAAAACGCCCACATGAATGAGGCTTTTTTTACTGTAAGCGCACCGAGACAACAGTAAAGACATGATCTGTAATCTTTTAGATGGCCATACACTAAACATGCAAAAAGGTAGATTTAGACTTTTTCCTGCTGACCATTGGCTCTTATATAACTGATGAAAGTTATCTGTCAAAACATTGATCTGCAGTGTAAGATTGCTTTGATTGTTGACAGACCTGCATCCCATCAGCGGAAGCACAGACCTTGCCACAGATCACAGCTGAGATTGATCAGTGGTTTGACATTTTAACATGATGTTCAACACATGACAACATTCACAGATCAGCCGTGAATGACGAGTTGTTCAGGAAACGGCTGTCTGGAATTCCTTACTGTATGGCCAGTTTATGACTTAGAGAGGGGTGTGGGAGAATGTGACTCGTCAATTAGGCTTAGTCTTCTCCATGTCTATGGCCAGTGAGCAAATGGGGCAATAAAATATCTATGGAAAACTTTGATATATGAAATTAACTGTTAATTTGGCCAGTGTTATTAACTGGTGCTAAAATGGATAACTTATTGTAAATGTTGTAAACAATACATACAATCCACTCATATAAATGAGAATATACATTGGCCATTCAACATACCGTGATTTCTTGTTCATAGGTCCATACTCCGCAAGCCAGCTCCACGCAGAATATTACTAATAAGCTCCCAAAATACTGCAAACAAAGAAGTCGCATCATTGTGACATTCAAGTTTAACAATTCCTCTAAATTCTACAATATTGGGTCATTACTGCTTAATAAATTCAACATTTTACAGTACTTCCATTGTTTATGTGCAGAGACGGAATATCTCCAGGTCATGTGGTGATCATGCAGGCGGTTGGCTTGTGACAGTTACAATTAAGATATCAGATCTGTGCTTCTAACAAGCCATGTGAGATCACCACATGACCCGGACAGGTTTTCCACCGGAAGTAAATAATGAAGGTTTACATTCAATGACTATAAGCAGAGATATTGAAAACAATGAGGAATTATTACACAAGGCATGGAACAGAAATACAGAACATTAAGGGGTTAAATCATGTACTAACTTCCTACGACGCAGGGATACCACATGTGTAATTTTGTTTTTAAATTTTTACAAAGTAAAGGGATAAAAGTGTTTTTATTTTTTTAATAATTTTACTTTTTAAAAAATGTTTGTCCCTTTAGGGGACTTTCACAGAGACCAATCAGGACCTGATCACATTGTGGGGGTCCGATGGTGTCAGCCCTTTACTTGCTGCAGTCGCATAGACTGCGGCATGTAAAGGGTTCACACAGCAGAGATCAGAGGTTTTCTCCATTCTCTGCTGTGTAAGAGCTGGTGGCCGACTATCCTCTGACAGAGGGAGCCCCCTCCCTCTGTCAGCCCTATAAATGCTGTGGTCACATAGACCACGGTATGTAAAGGGTTAACACAGCAGAGATCAGAGGTTTTCTCCATTCTCTGCTATGTAAGAGTTGGTGCCTGGCTATCCTCTGACAGCCAAGCATCAGCTCTCCCTGCCACAGAGACCATCGGCTGGCTTGTGACAAGCCGATGATCTCCATGGCAACCTGTAAACAAAGCAGTGCAGGAGTTTAAAAATAGAAGCAGGAAGTTGCAGGCAGATCGGTAATATCTTCTTGCATCTTTTTTCAAAGTCCTGCACTGCTCTGTGTGGGTCTGCGCAGGCAGAGCACAATGCCACCGCTTATGGCAATGTGCTCTGCAGGTCCCAAAGTGAAACATAGCCCGAAAATCTTCTTGGCTATATCGCTATGGGCATTGGAGCTCGTCCCGGAAAATTTTCGGGCGTGCCACTCAAGGGGGTAAGCTTTAGATTGACCTAGTCATACATGATCTAACCCGTAGAACATATAGGGTACATGCAGCGTCTCTAGGAGTTATTCTCATTGCCTTGGAGATACAGTACTTTAAAGTTCTATAATAAAAGTTGAGCTCACATATTGTAGTTTTAGATCATATATTTGTCCAGACGCCCCACACAACACATACTGTACATTGAAACCTTTTACGTGTTAAATCAAATGTGTAATATACTAAGTATGGTAACTATTTCTGATTTCCATGACTGTTTTCTTCGCAGTGTTACTTCGGCAAGCTTCATATAAGCTTACATCGTATTTAGATCTGGTAGTACACTAATGTCATAAAACATTTGGAGAACCAAAAATGGTGTTTGTTTTAGTATCATGCAAGTTTTCAATGAAATAAATAAAGTGCAACGTAGGAAGCAGGCGATAAATTCCAGCTGATGCAGTGTTTAGACCAGAAACATCACAGATGCAGCTTTAATTTATAGCCGTCAGTTGTTTATTACTTTACCAACTGGAAAGGATATAAAACAAGTAAAATACAAAGTAAATTCCAGAAATCTGGATAAAGCTCTAGGACAATTGTGTGGTCCTTAGTGATAAATTACATATATTTATGGCCTGGTTTACTAGAAGTTTGATAAACTGACTGAAATGATGGAACCTCCTACATGAGTAGCTTCATGGCTGCCATGTCCCTTCCAATACAGCTGAATACAACACTTCATGCACTGATAACAAACTATCAAACTGCTAAAATAATTCAACTCTAGAATAATCCACTGAAATATACTTCCCAATCAGATGTGAACTAGGCAGCTATGTGGACAGAAGGTCTGAAAGATTTATCTAATCTAATAAAATGGCATAAATATAGACGTAAAACTGTATAGCTCAATTTGAGGTATAGTTTGAGCCACATAAAGAATGCACAATCCCAGCTAAGCCAATGACCTTACGTTCTACCTACTTTCATAGAAGTACAAGCTTTATTGTTTCTGTTACTCTTGTATTAAACACAGTTTTCATAGTTTTTCAATCTGTCACCTTGAAAATGATCAAATTCATTTTGAAAGGAAGAAAGTTATGTACATACCAGTAAAATCTATTCCTTCCACCATTTCTACAATCCATAGCTTACTGTAGCTTACCTATAGAACTTAATAAAGTACTTAGTATTAGTCATAGTACAAACTTTCTTTCTGATTATGACTCAGGAAATAAAAATGTAATGTATAAAATACTTTTCCAATTCTATGCTACCTTTGGTACGTACTCTCTTTATCAAAAAAATCCAAGCACCTAGAAGGAGTTGTTGTTGGCATGCAGTTACATCTCAGGCAGATATGCAAATGATTAGAGCTATGGTAAGATTAGATGAACAATCTTGCCACTTGATGCCCTAATAATGATTCTACCCTTGGCCTATAAAAAAAGTTCTCAGAGACTACTTGTGTGGAGTGAACCACTTTTTCCACTTGTGTAGAGCTTGTTGACCACTATACATGCCTCAATTGAAGAGATTTCACCCAGTAAACAGAGTTTGAGAGGGTGTACTGCACATTATTGGAGTGCAAGAAGATGGATGGTTGTATCTATTAATTACCCGCCATCTGGGCTGTTCTGACCACACTGTTAGGGGTTTTGCAATTGGGGAATGTGTGAGGACATACACATAACGCGACCAGGCTAAGAATGCTTTCGACAGACCACCACTAGAGAGGATCATCTGATCATTCGACAAGCACGAGTAGCTCCAACTGTTTTGTACTCCACCATCCAAAAACAGGTAACACCATTGTTACAGGTCCCTGTGTCTGTTAGAACTATTTCCAGACACTTGGCTGAAGGACATTTGGTCTCGTGAGGCCCATTACATGTATTGCCTGTGTGAGTGATGAGAGTGAACTACTATGCAGTGGAACAGAGTTGTCTTTCAAATACAGATTTGGTTTGGGCACTAACGATCACCGTGTTCGTGTCTTGTGACATAGGTTTAAGTACCTCACTCCTGCCTTTGCTATGAGGTGGCACACTGGCCCTACTGCTGGTGTGATGGTCTAAAAGGCCATTGCATATGACAGTCTGTCACCCCTGGTAGTGGTATCAGGGACAATGACAGCTCAACGATATGTTCAGGACATCTTGCAGCCACATGTGTTGTCTCTCATGGCAGGACTTCCAAGAGGCCGCACTTAGCAAGGGTGGCACGGGATTGCCTCCACATTGACACACTTCCATGGCTTGACCAGTCGCCAGATAGAACATGTATGGGGCCATCTAGGACACCAATTTCGACAGCCTACAAGTTTGCACAATCTAGATGCTCAGTTACAGCAAATGTGGACCGATATACTGTAGGATACCATGCAGAACCTATGTATCTCCATGCCCCCCTGTATCACATCTTGTATCCAAGCTAGAGGTGGCTCAACAGAGTACTAGAGCCTCCCTTCAGGTTTTCACTTTTCCACAATAAATTATCCTTTTGCTCTGATATTGAAATCACTTACTAATAACAACATTACAATGACACATAGAAAGTTTAATTCGGTTCCGACAACTCCTTCTAGATGCTTGATTTTTATTTTTTTTTACAATGAGCTTATTGATGTTGTTTGCACATTAAATATTAAAAGTGTCTTAGTACTATGATGTAATCCCCACTAGATACCAGTGCTTTGTACTAGAAGTCATGATGAGCATCATGCAATGTTTTCTACATGTACATCTCAAGGCAACAATGCATGAAATATACAGTGCTTCAAAGCAGAACTACACAGCAAGAAATCCATCAGACTAGAAGATAGCATCACGAAACTCAGTGGGAAAAAAGTAATGATGGAGAACTACTGAGCCAACCTCAATGAAATCCTATATACTTTCAAGTACATCTACCAATAAGCACAGGATATTAGGTACATGCTCATGACTACAGGTATTATAATGTCCAATCGCAGCAAGACAACAGTTGTAAACTACACTTTGTGCAATATATATAGGTTTATTTACCAAGTCTGCTATAGATAAAATCCTTATTTTGACTAATTCAACTTTATGTTGCTGACATCAAAGACAAACCTCATTTTTAAAAATGGCAGGTCATGTGACACAAAAGGTCCAATTTTTCCTATAGTTTTATGAATTAACAATCTAATACATTGTAATGTCCCTAAAATGAATAAACAGATTGCCCCTGTGTTTTCACAACTAAATCCAAGACTATATTCATATTGTGCGTGAAAAAGTTTGGATTGAAAATCAGCAGTCTTAAGCCCCCTATGTGGGCACTTATAATCTTTACAGCTAGCACAGAAACAGCACCAAATGAAAAAACTGGAAGTGTGAACTGGGCCATTAAATCCAGAGTGCAAATGAGATCCATGGACATTACAGTGTATGCGATTGTGCATCCACTGTGTCTGAGCTGTGCTTGGGGTAAACTGTAAAGTCCTTTCCTCAAAGTCCAAGCACAGTTTGAGCTAAACTGTTAGGGGCTTAAACATTTCTGCCCACCTTATTTACCTCTCCCCTTGTAAATCCCAGGTCACATACTTGTGTCAGTCCTTAGTTTATCATACAGAGCCCTATTCAACTCTGCTCCAGCTTACATATGTTTACTAATCTCTAAATACAAACCTATACCCAAGCTCTGCCAACGACCATTTCCTCATTTTTACTCTAACCATCTCCTTCTGACAACCATATAATCTAGTCTACAATAAATGCTCTGTCTTCCTAATATTGCCTCCACATGAGTAAGTTAGCACTACTCACTCATTCACCTTCTGGACGTTCTGTATCTAGAACGTATGGTTTATAGATGGTAAGCCTAAACAGAAAGATTTGTGCTTACATTCAGATGAGTTGTCCCACTAAAAGGAGGTATCTCCTACACACAGCATAGGGCATAACAATCTAATCTGTGGGGGTCTGACTATTGGAACCCCACAGATCACAAGAATGGGGGTTATGAGGGTTCCCAAATGAAAAGAAGGTCATGAATGTGCACCAATATTCCATTTATTTTCGCTAATGGCAATCATGTAAAAGTTAAAAAAAAGTTGAAGTTTAATCTCCCCTCACCGATGTGATCAGTGAGGGGAGATGAAACTTCTTACTGGAGGCCTCCACATTTGAACCCAGATGGGATCATCCTCCACGGACCTCCCATGGCTTCTGCGCGTGCGCCAGCCAGCAAAATGACAGACACATACGCAGGAGCTGGGTAGGGCCTGGGAAATTTAAAATCTACTTGCTCCCAGCTACCAAAGGTAGCTGGGAGCCTGGAGCAGTAACCAGTGACCTCGTTGAGTGGCCCCCGGTCACGTGATAAAAAGGTAGTGATCTACCTTAAACCAGTCTCACACAACCGGGTAGAAATTGCAGATTCTGCATGTGTTTGATCCGCGGTAATTATGCATTCCACTCGCAGAAAACAGAACGCAGCATGTTCTATTTTACCGCACATTTCCGCAACATGAAGCCCATTGTGCTCCATGGTCGCGGATATACCCGCAGCCCATATGCAATTACATTGTGTACAGGCTGTGGGTACCCGTGTCATCACTAAGCAACAGTCGGGAAATGTGTGAAAACACAAAATGTGTGAAACAGCCGCACCTCAGTAAGCTTACAAAGCCTCGCAGAGCGCCACTTTTTACACCCCATCCCTGCCACTGAGGTCAAGAAATACCCCCAAAAAAGTCTCAGGTATGGGAGGAGGAGGGATAACCAGTTTTATTGCCCCATTGGCACATCCCAACCAGCCTCTGCAATTACCCCTGTTTTCAGACATACCACACAGTTCACATTATTACTTTTATCTAAGATTTAGGGAATCTGAAGAGATGGCGGTGGTGGGCGATTATTTTTAGGGAGTCAACTTGTTTTCTGCAAAAGTGAGCAGAAAGAAAAGTGTCTATTTGGTAGATTTATGGAAAAAGCACACGGATTTAAGTCTTCAAATCAAACTTCATACAAGACCTGGGTGGAGCCCACATCAGGTTACAATTATTATAAAAAGATTAAGAAATGACATGTGCACATTAATTTGTGGATGAGGCACAGTTTTCCAATGAAGGATAACTGTAGTAAATTTGAAATTGCTCACAGCCCAGAAGAGTATTGGATCTGTGAAGGATTCCAAGAGGACCCGGCAGTTCTCCTGACATGTCTGTTTCTGTAAATACTTGTATTCCACATTAAAAAAAATAACTATTTGGGGGCATCTTTTCTTACAAATCTGCATTGTGCTGTTCCTCCGTTATTCCTCCTGGAAACACGTGAAAAAATTGACAATGTTACCATGTACAGTGTCTAATGGGAATGGCTAGGAGTGCCAGATAGGAGACAGACTGGCACAACTCAGTGATTCTAAGTATTTGCAACAGAGATGTCAGGAGAACTGACAGATCCTTTTTAATAATATTCTATTAGGTAATTGCTGTTATATAATCATCCAGAAGCCAATCAGAGGGAAAATGTAGCTGCATATTACAGAGCACAATAAAGTGTATTTAACAAGACACCAGAGAAGTCGGAGGAGATAGAAATTTCAACATTGTTAGAAAGTTAACATGCACGTTTGCACTTTGAGTTAATTTATGCAGGAGATGAATAAAACGAGACTTTGACATCACTTAAGACCAGATGGCAGAAAAAGTATGAAGATTATTGCCTTAATGTGTCTTGTCAGTGTTAAATCACTTGTATGCAGTTACTGGCTATACATAATACATGGAATGCATATGACATTTTAAATCTCATCTCCCTCATTTACATCACATGTTGAGGATTCTCAGCTGACATCCTTCACAATGTCCTTTCCACCACATCCCTTCAATATGTCTGTGTAATTTAAAAAGTGAATTATTTTCTAACATGTTGATAGCTAAATTATTGATGCACGGCATATACAGCACACAGGCAGCTTCCCTTAATCGAAAACAAATACGTTCAGAAGACCAAAGGCCATGTTTTATATTTGGCAATGCCATTTTCTAAGTGGAAGCAGATCACTTCTTATTCAAGATACCTGAATATGAATAGACTCCACAAGACAAGGTTATCAGTGGGTAATATTGATTAAAATCGTTAGGCTATACTCAATGATTCACTTCTCTGCTCTTTTCCTCCTTTCGACTCAATGTGACATTTCAGAATTCGAAGATATGCAGAGCTGTAATTGCCGTCACAGAGAGGCATAGATAATTCCAAGCAAGATACAACTTTTCCTTTGGCACCAATTTATCAAGCTCCCCATGGTTCGGCCACACAACATGGGACTAATTAACCATTCTAGGTTCCGTATGACAAAACAATACAGCTTTATTTATAACAGTTTTATTCATCTCTTTTAATATGAACCATGAATATTAGAACTGCATTTAAGCATAAGGTTTGGTGCATTAACATGTGCGATTTTCTCTTGCAGTGCTGCTAGAAGTACCAGTCAATAATTTTGTGAGCAGCTCATAACTCAACCTTTTCTTAATTTGGGAACACAAAAATATATTTGAGTGCTCCTTTGTACTAACGCCAGAAAGGCAGTGGCAGATTAGGGAGGTGAACAAATGGCTAGAGAGTTGATGTAGAAAGGAGGGGTTTGGGTTCCTGGAGAATTGGTCTGACTTTGCTATTGGCAACAGGTTTTACCATAGGGATGGGCTGCATCTCAATGGGGAGGGTGCAGCTGCTCTGGAGTAGAAGGTGGCTAGAAGGTTGGAGGAGTGTTTAAACTAGGGACTGAAAGAGAGGGCAACCAGAGAGATAGAGGATAAGACAGTATAAACAACGATCTGGAACTAAGTAATGGAAATAATAGTGTAATGGTAGCAGGGCTTAGTAGAATTAGCATGGCCACAAAACAGTTAATAGGCATACACTTAAAGAAATAACCAAAACTTTCTGAACTGTATGTTGACTAATACCAAAAGTCTGACCAATAAGGTTGATGAACTATAAGCAATCATATCTTAGGAAAACTATGACACACTGTGAAAAACGGAGACCTGGTTGGATGAAAGCTATGACTCAGTGATTAACTTACAAGGCTGCAGTTTGTTTCGAAGGGATTTAAAAAAACGAAAATGGGGAGTGGTTTGTCCTTATGCTAAGTCCTGTTTAAAGCCCACACTAGGTGAAGATATATGTCAGGGAAATGAACAAGTGGGTAGAGATACATAGAGGGAGATACATATAATCTTCATAGGGGTTTTCGATAGGCCATCAAATATAACAAAAGCCACTGAAAATCTATTACTGAGATAAACAGTAGAAGCATCAAATCACAATGAGGTAATCATTATGGGGGACTTTATCTGGATATAAACTGGGAAACTCAAACCCCCGGATCTCAGAAAGGAAATGAGTTTCTGTCAATAACTAAAGATAATTACCTTTCCTAATTCTGCAGGACCCAACTAGAGGGATGGCCATTAACCAATAGATGTGAGAGAATAACCTGGGGTGCAGGTTGGGGGGCACCTGGGAAATAGTGACCACAACATACTAAATTTCAAAATTGTCTTTCAATAAGGAGTCTTATCGAGGAGCTACAAAAATACCAAACTTTAGGAAGGCCAAGTTCAATCAGCTCAGAGATGCCTTAACCTTATTGACTGTCAACTCCAAATGAAGCGGCAGCATCAATGGTGTAGAAAACATATAAATAAATTCATTGCTCCATAAAAAATGGCGACGTTTCGACTAGAAGAGTCTTTTTCAAGCCTGGCTTGAAAAAGACTCTTCTAGTCGAAACGTCGCCATTTTTTATGGAGCAATAAATTTATTTATACGTTTTCTACACCATTGATGCTGCCGCTTCATTTGGAGTTGACGGAATATACTTGGGACTGGAGGTCCGTGGTCCCACAGGTGGCTTGGCATTTCATTTGTTGAACCTCTGCACGAGTTGTGCATTTCTAAGGTGTGCTGCGGGACTTTCTCAAAGCAACTCGTTAACCTTATTGACTGGGACAATGTGCTCAGAAATAAGAGTACAGGCAATAAATGGGAAAGTTTTAAAAGCATTTTTAATACTTACTGTGAGTGATTCATACCTTACAAGAAATAAATGGTTAGGAGTAAGAGAAAATCAATGTGGCTAAATATAAATGTAGAGGGGTCAATAAATAACAAAAAAGAAAGTATTTAAGCTTCTTTAAACAAGAAGGCAGCGAAGAAGCACTAAAAAGCCATAAGGAAAAAAATAAAATTCTGTAAAGAGCAAATAAATGCAGCACAGGTAGAGACAGAGAGACTCATTGGCAAAGAGAGTAAAACTAACCCTAAACTGTTCTTCAACTATATAAATAGCAAAAAGATTAAACCGGAACGTTTTAAAAAGTAATGAGGGAAAAATAGTACAGGGTAATGAGGATAAAGCAGATATGTTAAATAGTTTTATTTGCCAGTGTATTAAATCAGGAAAATGAAATGTCTAATGAAGTGCAGAAGGATTAAGCAAACTCTCCACTGAATGTCACCAGTCTAACCCAGGAAAAAGTGCAGAGCCACCTTTAAAAAGATTAAAATTGATAACTCACCGGGTCCTGATGGCATATACTCCCGGTTTCTAAGGAAATTAAGTAATATGATAGGCAGAGCCTTGTTTCTTATATTTAAAGGGGTTCTGACACAAATAATTTTTTTATGCTTTAGCAGCCATTGTTCCCTGGTCTGTCTAATGGACCCAGGGAACCCATGGTTTAATGGCTGCTAAAGCATAAAAAGATAATACTTACCTGTTCTTCTGTTGTTGTTGACATCGGGAGGGTCATCTCCCGGCAGGTGCTGCTCTTCCTTTTCTTCCTCCACGAGCCGCGCCGCTCCGGGATCGCGCGCATGCGCAGTGGAGAGGTGCCCTCTGACAGGAGTCAGGACGGGCTGCGTCTCCACTGCGCATGCGCAGCACTCCGGAGTTCAGCCGGACGGACGGGCCGCCCACAGCAAGCACTGCTTGTGACGTGCTTGTTGTGAGCGGTCCGTCCGTTCACCTCGGAAGTGCCTGATGGACGGACCAGAGCAGGAAGCGGTCTTTTTGACTGCTCCTGCTCTGCTTTAAAGGCACAGAAGAAGATGCCAGACGGAGGGGACATGCCTGGCGATCGGGCCAGGCCAGGCAAGGTGAGTACAAATTTTTTTTTTTGATGTCAGAACCCCTTTAAAGACTCCATAGTGTCAGGGTCTTTTCCACCGAATTGGCGCAAAGCAAATAGGTAGCCAATATTTTAAAAGGGGTCAAAAAGCAAACTTGGAAACTACAGTCTGGTAAGTTTAATGTCTATTGTTGGTAAAACACTTGAAAGGTTTCTAAGAGATGCTATCATGGAGTTCCTAAATGAAAATAGCTGTATAACTCTATATCAGCATGGGTTTACCAGAGGTTGCACCTGTCAAACCAATCTAATCAGCTTCTATGAGGAAGTAAGTTCTAGAATGTACCAAACACAGTCATTGGATATCATATATCTTGATTTTTCCAAAGCGTTTGATGCTGTGCCACATAAAAGGTTGGTACATAAAATGAGAATGGTGAGAATGTGTCTAAGTGTGAGGGCTCTTGCACACTTGCGTTTTTCATGCGCGTTTTTTCATGTGATATCGCTGCATTTTTTTAAACGCAAAAGTCAATGGGACTTTCCAATGTAAAAACGTATCGCACAAAAATCGCAAAGCACAAACTTACGATTTTTGTGTGATGCATTTTTGACATTAGAAAGTCCCATTGACATTCGTGTTCAGAAAATGCAGCGATATCACGTGAAAAAAAGCGCAAGAAAAACGCAAGTGAGCAAGAGCCGTCATAGAAAACAGAGGGTGGTCGTAAGTGATACATACTCTGATTGGGTCATCATTACTAGTGGGGTAACACAGGGGTCAGTACTGGGCGCTATTCTTTTTTATATACTTAATAACGACATTTGTACAGTAAAATATCAATATCTGAAGATGATACAAAACTGTGTAAAGTAATTAACACAAGAGAGGACAGATTGCGGTTGCAAGAGAATCTGGATAAATTGGGGACTTGGGCAAAAAAGTGGAAAATGAGGTATAACACCGATATTTGTAATGTTATGCACACGGGCAGAGGACATACATGTCACCATAACATGCTAAATGGGGAACCACTGGGTAACACTGACTTGGAAAAGGACTTGGGGATTTTAATTAACTGAACTTCAGATGCGCCTTAAAAATGCACCTCTTCAAAGAAGCATATCAAATCTCCTGAACAAATAGGACTGCAGGTGGCATCATTATCTGTCCTCAGCGTTATCACTGTGTTCTCTGTGCTGTTACATAGGACTGCAGGTGACATCGCTGTGTTATCTGGGTAAACATGGCCACTTCCATTATTCTACAGTACTGTTTTACTAGTGCCCAAAGCGACGCTGGAGAAGGGTGGGCAGTGTTTCAGCATCAGGAGGAGGAGGAGACGCTGAGCAGGAGATCACATGGGCCGCATCAGCAGCGAGGTCACGTGGGCCAGTGGCGAAACTAGAAGCAGCCGGCAAAACTAGAGGCGAAATTCTGGCTTGAAAAATCATCGAAACTGGAAACGGGCTTAACTGGAAGACAACGAAACTAGAAGTTTGACTGTATTATCATCTGTCTATCTTTATATCCATTTACCTACAGAATGATCAGTCAGTGGCTGAAAACCATGATCGGAGAAGGTCCAGTCCTCAGAGTTAATTGGAATACTCCAGTTTATGCACAGAACCTGTGACAATTATGGAAATAATAAGAGGCCCCAAAGGCACCTTCTTAATACAAACCAGTTGTATCATATATGTTGTAGTTGGTAAGAGTCATGCGAACTTGAAAGTCTATACAATTTAGAGGGAACAGTGCGCATTTCTGTCAATCCATCCATATATTGTTAAATTAAACCATTTAGACCTATCATATTGCACTGAGTGCAGCATGCAGAAGCTGTGGAGCCAATGGGAAAGTTGGGATAACTGGCATCATATTGTATAAGAGGTTTTTAGCATTATAGAGTCCAGGGTCGGTCTGCAAGCCATGTCCAGTGACAGCAGCCCCTGCAAACATGTTCATACATGTTGCATGATCAAGACTGTACACTCAGCATAAACAGGTGCACCAAGGGTTACATTTTACTGACTTAGGATAACAATTTAACATTTTTAGTCACATGTTTTATAATACAGTATGTGCACACACTTTAAACTAATCTGCTCTTTACTCTATTTACATGAATCTACTCCACCCTTAATGACTTCCTTCTTAGATTAGAAGATCTTTTGAACAGGAAATAAAATCTCAATTTATGATGGATCTCATTGCGTACTTAGGAAAATCTGGCAAAAGCTAACGAGTCAAGAATGGAGCATTTATTTTAGAAACTTTTTTTCCTCCCCTTATATTGATGTCTCTTTGCATTATTTCATTTGAATGAGTCCTAAATTGGGAGTTGTACAGTATATTAAGTGCCAGAAATGGAATAAGTTTGTCTTTAACCCCTTAGTAACGTAGCCCTTTGATGTCTAAATGTCCAAATCAACATTCAATATTTCAAAACAATACACTCCAAGGGTTAATTTTTTTTAAATTTGACGCCATTTTTTTTTGTGGCGCAGATCGATACCAGGACAAAGCCAGCATCTTTTAATTTAGCTTCATATAAAGAAAAATGGACAGAAATAGTATAAAATTAAAATTTTCTTAATTTCTAATTCAGTGTAATAAATTTGAAAATATGGATTTCTAAAAAGAAAACAAAATCTTCTTACATTCCTGTGCATAACAATACCAAATGTATAATCTGATTAACCGATCATAAATGGATAACTCAGGAACAAAGGTCCCCATATTTATTTTTTGGTATCTCCTGTCATTAACTGAACCTGCTTGCTTATGTTCGTCACTTTTCATTGGCGAGAGTTAATCATTTCAACTTCCTCCTACTTCATTGGGGTAAAACTGGCAAAATGCCGGTCCAGTCACTTTACTGGCAGACCACTATATAATGAGATGTGCCACTATTGTGGAGGACTTATACTCATTGAAAAAAATTAAGCACCTAGAAGTTGTCTTTTTGCTGGAAAATTTGGCATGCAGTTACATCTCAGGCAGATATGCTAACTAGAGTTGCGTTGTGATTATAAGAACGGCCTTGCCACCTGACGCCTTAAAAATGGTTCCATCATTGGTCTATAAAAAGACTTTCAGAGGCTACTTGTGTCTAATATACCTCTTTTTCCACTTGTGTAGAGTTTATTGACCACTAGACATGCTTCTATGAAGCAATCAAAAAGATTAAGAAAGTTTGAGAGGAGGCACATTATTGGAATGAGAGAAGCTGGATGGTTGTATTGATGCATTGCCCCCCACATTGGCTGTTCTGACCAAATTGTTAGGTGTTGTTGGAACCAGGGGATGTGTAAGGGCATGCACACAAGGCAGGCGGTCTCAGGATGCCCTTGACAGACCACCAGTGTAGAGAATCGTTTGATCGACCGACAATCACGTGTAGCTCCAACTGTTTAATTGTCCGCCATCCAGAGACAGATGGTACCATCGTTACAGGCCCCTGTGTCTGTTGGAACCATTTCCATTTCTTGGCTGAGGGACATTTGGTTACATGGCACCCATTACGTGAAACTGCGTTTGACACCCACCCACTCTCACTTCCTTTTGCAGTAGTGTCATGAACAGCAGGATTGGACTGCTATGGAGTCAAACCAGATTTTTCAGCAACAAATACAGGTTTAGTTTGGGCACGGACGATGGCCTTGTTTATGTCTGAAGACCTAGGGGTGAGCACCTCAATCCTGCTTTTGCTGTGGCGCAGCACACTGCCCCCACTGCTGGTGTGATGGTCTTAGGGGGCCATCACATATAACAATCTGTTAGGTGCACTGTTCAGACACAATCTTCTGCTTCTGTGTCTGGCAAATATAGGCGTCATCCCATTCTCTCTGTTTCCTGATCTCATATCCACTCTCTTCCAGCACTCCTAGGGTTAATAGCTTCTGGTCTCCTGTTCAGCTGATGCTCCTTTTCTAATCACAATCCTATATAGCTGCCCTAGGCCTTGCAGACCTTGCAGCAGTGTTGTTAAGAGTTTGTTCCCTTCACTTCATGTCCAACCGCTGCTTCGGCAGTTACCTTGCTACCTTGTGTTCTACTTGTGTTCTGTGTTCTTCGTTCGTGTACTCTGTGGTCTGTTATTCCCATTGCCCACTTCTCTTTTTATCCTTGTCAGCTCGTTCCTGCTTTGTTCCTGTACTCCCCGTTGTTGTTCTATCTTTGTCCTATAGGTGTTATGGCCCGCCAGGGTAAGTCAGCGCCTAGAGGAAGACCATTGGGTTGTCCTTATCGGGACGAGTTCTCCGCTTGTAGGTGGGGGTCTCTCTCTCCTGGTTATCAGTTCAGGGCAAGATACCTTCCCTAGTTTCCATCCGTATATGGGGCTGTTCATCTGGTATCTTACCTCCCACGCTGTTGTTGGCTGTCAGCCGTGCTGGATCGAATCTTTACCTACCCAGTAGGTTGACACAGTGGTTCCACATCCACAGTCCTTACATAATCAGTCATCCCTAGTAGTGGTATGAGAGACAATGACAGCTCAGCCACATGTGTTGCTCTCATGGTAGGGCTTCCAAGAGGCATTGTCCAGCAGGATAATGCTCAGTCACAAACAGCAAGGGTGTCCCAGGAATGCCTCCACAACATTGTTACACTTCAATCATCAGATTTATTGCTAATAGAACATGTATAGAACCATCCACCAACTTCGATGGACAACGAATTTGCACAATCTAGAAGCTCAGTTACAGCCATACCATACAGATACCACATGGAACCTGTATGCCTCCATGCCCGCCCGTATCACACCTTGTATGCAAGCTAGAGGCGGTACAACAGGGTACTAGAGCCTCCGTTCAATGTTCACTTTTCCACAATAAATTCTCCTTTTGCTCTGATATTGTACTCACTTACTTATATCAATGTTACAATCACATATAGAAAGTTTCATTTAATTCCGACAACTCTTTCTAGGTGCTCGATTTTTCTTTTTACCATGAGTTTATTAATGTTGTATGCTCATTAAATATTAAAAGTGACTTAGTACTATGATGTAATCCCCACTAGATACCAGTGCTTTGTACAAGAAGTCATGATGAGCATCATGCAATGATTTCTACATGTACATCTCAAGGCAACAATGCATGAAATATACAGTACTTCAAAGCAGAACTACACAGCAAGTAATCCATCAGACTAGAAGATAGCATCACGAAACTCAGTGGGAAAAAAAGTATAAAAGACATTGAAATCACTTATATCAACGTTTCAATAACAGCTAGAAAGTTTGATTCAACTCTGACAACTCCTTCTAGGTGCTTGATTTTCTTGACAATGAATGTATATGTATCCTAGCTGCATGGTGCGTCAACAGGATGTATGTATAAGATGGTGGGCATGAATGGGGTTAAAGAGGTTCAAAATCTATTAAAAATGATTGCACAGCAACAATAGCAATGCCTCTTCAACACAATTGTAGAGCACATCTGAAAGGTGCAGAGAAAGTACAAGGCTGAAAATAAGAATATCTAGTATATGAAGCAGCAACTCCAAGGATAGGAATTAAAATCTTGGAACCTATTTGAAATATAAAACACACGAATGAATGTGAATTACTGCTTGTTATAGCGACCTAAATGTGGTGGGAAACTTACCAATTATGTTGTTGGGAACATAAAAATACAACCTGCATACTGTAGAAATGGTTAATTATACCTACTGGAGAGCAATCTTGTTCCAGTAACAGAATCCTACCTAAATCTATAGGGTGTTTTTTTATTTTTTTTTCCTTTTATTTCAAAATGCAATTGTGTTTGTCCATTCTACTTCTCTTTCATTTGAATGGGAGGCAGGGATAATGGCATTTGATGCGGGCAGGTGTTGTTCTTGCTTCAAAATACAGATTCTATTTCCCAGGGAGACAGGTTTCATTTCATTATATCACAAGCTTATTATAATACACTGATTAGGACGTACTGGAAAGCCTGCAAAGCCGGTTTATCTCTAGGCAAGTTTACAGATTGTGCTTGTAGACACTAAAAATTATTTGCTACAGAACAGATTCATTGCCTTATGGAAAATATGGCTTCAACGCTTCTCAAATCTCGTTTAAGCAGAAAATAAAGACTGTCATAGATCTCTGCTTACTAGGTGAGAGTCTTCTAAAACAGAAGGAGTACCACTGGATATGTATGTGTCCAAGGGGTTGTTCACACTGCCGTTTGAAGAGCAGAGAAACGGAAATAAAAACAAAATTAAACATTTCCGTTTTGCTCCCAATTGAATTCAATGGATTTTTAAAATGGAAATATTTTTGTTTGTTTCTGTTCCGTTTCTGTTTTTCAACTGGAACAAATAGCACTGGTAGATAAAGTTGGGTACATGCATTTCCTGTCGACCCCTACCTACACACAAGGTAAGGAAGGAGCCAACACATGTTAAATAAATGTCATCCGAACCCAGTGATTTAGGTAACATTGGCCAACTGATGATAGAGCTTGTGGGAAAAAAGGATTCGGCATGTTGGGCTTCTTTTGTTCTCATTGGAGATAAGCTGCTGATGATGGGATGTACTGAATGATATACACAGCGGTAATGTTTTCTTTATATATTTCATTATCAGAAATCTTCACTATTTAAACCAGTACTAACATTGATCCAGGACCTGAGAGTTTATGAAAAGTATATGCTGAAGCACTGGCTATGGTGGTGCAGGATGATTTCATGCCATGCGGTGGGTTAATTTTGTGGTTTTTCTTTTCAGTAATTTGTATTGAGTTTTATAATAAACAGAGAATAAAAGAAAGTTGACATATTTGTTGCGTTAGAATATAATTTCTGTGCCGTGACATAAATATTTTAAACATACAATGCGTTGTTGAATAGTAATGGGACTAATGTTCCTTCTTACAAAAGAAAAGAAACTAGTTGCCAGGTTAATGCAGTTCGTCACTTCATTACTATATATAAACTATGAACCAGAAACTAGAAACTTATTTGTACCTCTTGAAGGCTTTTATCTTATGGCAAAAGGATCTGTTAGGGAAAGGAGGGGGAGGGTTTAACCCTTTCCCCTTCAATTTTGCATTCAGGGTTTCCTAAAAGGCTTTCTCTTTTTGCTGTTATACAATGGTGCCATGTGCTGGCTAAAGCCAGTGTGTGTGTGCCAGAGAGACTCCGACGCCACAGTGGCTGGTAAGAGACGGTAAGAATACCCTGTCGGACACCTTCTGACATTGGAGCTGTACAAGCTTTAATCAGAATGTAGTAAAATGTCAGACAGTGGATTGGAAAGGGTTAAGACATGGAGATATTTGGAAGGGTGGTATGTGGAGGGATTTTTATGCTAATTAATTGAGTGATGATTTGTCAACCAAATGTTCCATTTGGATATAAAAGGATCGAATGTTTCATTTTGGACTGCCAGCATTTTTTCGTAGGTGCAGTTGGATGAGACTATAGATGCTATTTCTTTTATGGAAGAAACTTCAGAGCTTTTTCAGCTGCATGCTATTGTAAGACGAGTTGCATGTAGTATATGGCAGATAATTGTTCTGCATTCCAATGGGAAATTATCTCTCCCTAACAGTAGAAGCATCAAACCAAGTGTGGGAGACGGATGTAAGGTTCGCCATCTTGTCTGTATTTTCTGTATTTTTATCAGCTGTGAAGATGCTATATAGTGTCTCCAATCTAAACCTCTGGGGGAAGGGAACATCGCCCCTCACCTCCACAAGAATTGAAGGAGCAGTGCTTTGTGTCCAAAAACAAGTCAAACCGGTTTTAACCAGTGGAAAACGTATCCAGGAATGTCTTTGTATAAAAGAACAGGAAATGGCTGGCTGGAGAGAAACAGGAAGTATTTCCTTTGGACAACAAGTCAAGAATGAATAGAGCATGCTCAAGGGAAGCTCCTCCCGGCTGAATGATCTCACAGCTACTTCACAAATACCTCCCTATGAGAATGGCCTATCAGCACACAACCTGAATTACCTAACTTCCTGTGTTTGAAAAGCTTATATAAACTTTTACCCGCCTAAATAAAGCAGAACCTTTTTGATGCACATGATGTAAACATGTGGTCCTTTAAAGGGTCTCCGGGCCTGTATATTATTCCTATCTAATATGGCACCCACAGTATATCGAATAGCGAAAATTGCACTAACACAAGTTTGCTTTTAGCTGAAAACAGGTGGAATGTTTTCATCATTTTAAACACCTTTCTCTATAGGGTGGAGATTATGGTTATTTTTGTGGTTTGAACATATTGTATTGTGAACTTTGACATGCTTGGTGATGTAACCAAGATATATTCTGATTTATAAATTCTCATTATTTGATGGATATTTGTCCATTTATTTACCCCAAACTGTTCTATCATCTCTTAAATCTTGACAAATTATAGATTATACCTGATCATGCATCTGCACCTGTCCAGAATTATTTGTTTTTAATGGGAGTTTTTGTCTTTTTTGAGTTGTATTTTTGGATTGTTTAATAAAGATACATTTATATAATCAATTTGGATATATTGTTTTATTTTACTGAAATACATAGTATCTGTAGCAATGTTGCAGATTTTTCACAGTATTTTTTTCTTCAATTTATATTTTTTTCTTCAGGTCATGTGACCTAGTGACTTTTGTATACGCACCTTATAGAGGTTGGAGCTAATTTGCTTTCTGAAACAGAGCTCAAAATCCCTTGTATTTTCATAGAGCTAAGTGATACAATTCCAGCTGCCACCACTAGTGGACGCTTAGGATTTTGAAGTATATAGATACGTTATTGAGGTCAATGAGAGCAGTATAAATCTGCATGCAGTAAACTTCTATTTGTGGCAGACAGAATTTTATTATTTAACTCGATGATTTTACAACAGTTTTGGAGCTCTATAAGTTAATACAAAATAATAAATAGAAAAACCTCTAATGTTTTAAAGGGGTTGTCTCGCGGCAGCAAGTGGGGTTATACACTTCTGTATGGCCATATTAATGCACTTTGTAATATACATCGTGCATTAAATATGAGCCATACAGAAGTTATTCACTTACCTGCTCCGTTGCTGGCGTCCCCGTCGCCATGGTGCCGTCTAACTTCGGTGTCTTCTTGCTTTTTTAGACGCGCTTGCGCAGATGGATCTTCTCCCTTCGGCTGGTCTCGGAAGCATTGGAGTTTTGTCTCCGCCCCCTTGTACGCGTCATCGCGTAGCTCCGCCCCCGTCACGTGCCGATTCCAGCCACTCAGGAGGCTGGAACCGGCACGTCATGGGGCGGAGCTACGCGATGACGCGTACAAGGGGGCGGAGCCAAAACGCCGATGCTTACGAGACCAGCCGAAGGGAGAAGATCCATCTGCGCAAGCGCGTCTAAAAAAGCAAGAAGACACCGAAGTTAGACGGCACCATGGCGACGGGGACGCCAGCAACGGAGCAGGTAAGTGAATAACTTCTGTATGGCTCATATTTAATGCACGATGTATATTACAAAGTGCATTAATATGGCCATACAGAAGTGTATAACCCCACTTGCTGCCGCGAGACAACCCCTTTAATAAAGTTTTACATTTTCAATATATTTTTATTTAAATATTTATAAAACAGAATAAAAAAGTAAATTTCTGCTATTTTAAATATATCTAATAGTACTTTGATAAAAAAGAAAGGTATTAATTCTTTAACAGAGGTATACATAACAATGATGGTTGTCATCAATGTTAAGCCTGCGATACACATTATATAGTTTCTGGCTGAACACCTGTTCAATATATAGCTATTCCTCCTAATCCCCCCTCACAGCCCAATACGCATGCATTCTCCAATCATGCATGTATTTGGTAGGTACAAAAGGTCGGGCCTATCGAAATCCAATATGCCTGACTCTTTTTTCCCCCGTCATCTACCATCAGAGGACTCAGGACACCATCATAAACATTAAATGTTCAGCTGATCCTGCCAAAATTAGTGGGTTTGGCCAACTCTCTCCCTTTATTCAGAGTCTCCGACACAAAATCTATAATATCTGATGGCAAAAATAACAACACGTTCAATTAACATGAATTCAGTGAATGACACATTGGTACACAGAGAGAGGAGAACCTACCCACCAAGGATGTAATCCGCCCGGCACCGGCAGTTCCCTTCCTACGAGGGATCCAACGCTGCACAATGCAGATGTGAACAGAGCATAATCTTACATTTCATAAATTGCATCAAACATGTAGAAAATATTTATTTTATTTACAGTATATAAATATTAGACTACAAATAAAACCGGCAGTGCAGTACTGAGCATCAAGGTTATATGTGTGTGTAGAGACTGTAGGGCCATGAAAGGAATGCATTTTCTGTAAACGTTGGCATTATATGGATATTATGAAATACAGCCTCACATTTCAAAAGGCCTTATAGAAACACTTTCGTCATTGGAAATATGCCACTACTTTGAAGTATTTCCTGACATTTGGCAGACCATTGCATAGTTGTGATAAACGGTACGCTTCCTTTTACCCACTAAACTATGAATATTTGAAAATTGCTCCAACAAGTCAAAAACACAAACTCGAAAACTTTAGAACTTGTTGGAGAAGGTCTATTTACTTCACCAGTTTCTAGCCACAGATTTGTGCTCTCTAGTACTATAATTCCTCCATATTCAAAATTGTGCTAACATCCTGGAGACAGGCCCACATTAATGAGGAAAAGTGTGGTTTCTTGGTCTTCTGCCAATTGCTTATATAGCATGTTTTTACATGATAGAGGTGCATAATCAGTGCTTACCAGCTAATATGAAATTTGTCAGTCCATGTTCTAAGCACACATAGTTGTGAACATTTTGGACAATATGGAACAACTGTTTGGGGTTTTTTTTCAGACTGTAAGCTACTAAAGGCTGACTCCTCTACTGCCTGGATGTTTACTACTGCTCATGTGTGTTCAATGCTTTTCATTTTGTGTGTATATTCCACCTCCACGGGAATGTGCAGAGCCTTTCTGTTGCTTGAGGCAGGTGACAAAATGGCACCCACCTAAATATGAATAGTACATATTCTGATTGCCTCACCGTTACTAGTGGGGTACCACAAGAGTCAGTACTGAGACATATTCTTTTCAATCAAAATACTAACGATGACCTGTCCGTCTGTGCATGAGTGAGTAGTGAGTGTGTTTGTGAGTGACTTACATGCTAAGCCCCTGATCACATGATGTGATTTCATCAAAGGTCCGTCACCCTCAGTGAGGGAGTTACATGCTCTGCCCCTGATCACATGACGGTGACATCATTACAGGTCCTGTACACAGACGGCTGCTGTCTGGCTAGGGGTTAGTATTCCATAGCAAATGAGGCTCCAGGGTGTTTGTAGGACCTTTGATGACATCACCATCATGTGATCAGGGGCAGAGTATGATGGTGACATGATCACAGGTCCTTCATCTCCAGTGCTGTGCTGCTTCTGATCCCTGTTGTATAGGATAAACAATGTATGTAGCAGTGCTGTCTGTGTGACATGCATCATTGCACCACCAGAAACAGTGGTACTATAATTTCCTAATAATTACTAGTATATTTATTAATGACATGGTAAAAGGATAGCATAGTAAAACATCAATATTTACAGGTGATACAAAACAAGTAATTAACACGAGAGAGGGCAGAATGCGGTTGCAAATGGATCTGGATAATTTGAGGACTTGGGCAGAAAAGTGGCAAATGATGTTTAACACTGATAAATGTAAAATTATGCACATGGGCAGAGGAAATACACATCACCATTACACACTAAATGGGAACCCACTGGGGAACACTGACATGGAAAAGGACTTGGGGATTTTAATTACCGTATATACTGGAGTATAAGCCGAGGCACTAAGTTTTACCCCCCAAAACTGAAAAAACTTGTTGACTCAAGTATAAGCCTAAGGTGGGTTTATACTCGAGTGAGGTCCATGCATTATTGCTTTTAATGGGGCCACCGCTGCTGCCAGTGGCGCCATTGAAAGCAATGGGATGTGTGCAGTGATTTTTTGGGGAAGGGCTTTAAATATAGGCCCTTCCCTGAAAATCATCCCTAACGTGTGTAAAAAATAAAAAAAAAACCTCTCTGCCACTGCCGGGGCTCAGGTGAAACTGCACCATCGCCGCCCCTCCATCCCACCACAAACTGCATCATTGCCACCCCTCCATCCCACCACAAACTGCATCATCGGCTCTCCTCCATCCCACCACAAACTGCATCATCGGCTCCCCTCCATCCCACCACAAACTGCATCGTCAGCGCCCCTCCATCCCACCACAAACTGCATTGTCGGCGCCCCTCCATCCCACCACAAACTGCATTGTTGGCGCCCCTCCATCCCACCACAAACTGCATTGTTGGCGCCCCTCCATCCCACCACAAACTGCATTGTTGGCGCCCCTCCATCCCACCACAAACTGCATTGTCGGCGCCCCTCCATCCCACCATCAACTGCACCATCGCCGCCCCTCCATCCCACCACAAACTGCATCATCGCCGCCCGCCATCCCACCACAAACTGCATATTCGGCTCCCCTCCATCTCACCACAAACTACATCATTGGCTCTCCTCCATCCGACCACAAACTGCATCATCGGCTCCCCTCCATTCCACCACAAACTGCATCATTGGCTCCCCTCCATCCGACCACAAACTGCATCATCGGCTCCCCTCCATCCCACCACAAACTGCATCGTCGGTGCCCCTCCATCCCACCACCAACTGCATTGTCGGCGCCCCTCCATACCACCACAAACTTCATTGTCGCCTCCCCTCCATCCTACCACAAACTGCATTGTTGCAGCCCCTCCATCCCACCACAAACTGCATTATTGTCCCTCTATCCGACTACAAACTGCATCATGATCATCATTGCTGCCCCCTGCCCCCCCAGGGCCCACGCCGACGGAAGAAACAGGATGTGAGTGCCACCATCTGGAGGCCCTGCACGCCTCAGGGGACAGAACAGCAGCGGCGCAGAAGCTTACTCACCGCAGCCACCAAGGCAGAAGTTTCTGCAGCGCCGGAGGGGTGAATCCAGGCTATCACCACCGGAGTGGTGAGTGCAGCTAATCAGCCACTGGGGGCGTCACCTAGCTACACACACCACTTCCGGCATGGACAACACAGCAGCGGCCGGCATGCAGAAGAAATGAAGAACGGCGATATCATCCCACCACACACAGAGGCTGCAGGCGCACCCAGACGAGCGGGAGAGATCAGTGAATAGGTAAGCAGCATGGTTGGCACCATATTCACTCGAGTATAAGCCGAGGGGGGCTTTTTCAGCATAAAAAAAGTGCTGAAAAAGTTGGCTTATACCCAAGTATATACAGTAACTGTAAATTTAAGTGGAGCAACCAGTGTCAGGCAGCTGCTGCCAAGGCAAATAGGAGGTGCATCAAAAGAAGTCTAGGGGCACATGATGAAAACATTGTTCTTCTTCTTTACAAATAAGTGAACAGACCACATATGGAATATTGTGTACAGTTTGGGGTACTGATACTCAAGAAGGACATATCAGAGCCTGAGCAGGTACAAAGGTGGGCAACTAAAGTAATAAACAGAATGGATGGACTACAATACCCAGAGAGGCTATTAAAATTGGGATTATTTAGGTTAGAAAAAAGAAGTCCGAGGGGCAACCTAATAACTGTGTATAAATATATATATCAGGGGACAATACAGAGAGCTCTCCCATGATCTGTTTATACCCAGGACTGTGACTGTAACAAGTGGGCATCCTTTATGTCTAGAGGCAAGAAGGTTTCTAACATACAAGGGGGTTCTTTTTTGTAAGAGCAGTGAGACTTTGCAACTCTGTGCCTGATGACATGGACAATTCGAAAAAAAAAAAAACAATTTAAGAGGGGCCTGGATGCCTTTCTTGAGCGATACAATATTATATGTTATAATCATTAATAACACCAGAACGGTCGTTGATTCAGGGGTTATTCTGATCACCAGATTGAAGTCAGGAAGGATTTTTTTTAATGGGGAAAATTGGCTTCTATCTCATAGTTTTTTTCCCCCCTTCCTCTGGATCAACATTGAGGGGAAACAGGCTGAACTCGATAGATATATGACTTTTTTCAGCCTTACATACTATGTTACTATGTAAGATTTTGTTGCAGATTTGCAGCAGATTTCAACCTTTCAATTGAATTCAAATTGAAGGGATGAAATCTGCTGTAGATTGGCAACAAAATCTGCAGCAAATCAGCAATGTGTGAATGGACCTGTAACGTGGATTTCAGCATAGGTTTTTATGCAGATTTCCTGTCATTTAAGGAGGTGACATCTGAACTGAAAAAAACACAGCAAAAATTGACCTGCTGAGGTTGTAAAATCTGCACCGCAGGTCAATTTACACTGTAGACTTTTTTTTAACAACATACAAATGGGATTTCTCAAAATTTCATGCACTTTGCTGCTATTGTACTGCATTTGCCACGTGTGAACGTACTCTAAGAATGACGTACCAGCCTGTCCATGACAGTATGAGTTATCAGGGGAAATTACAGGGTGAGAATATAAGAGGTGGAACTACAAGTCCCAACATGCCCATAGTGTGATAATAGAATACATTACAGGAGAGGGGGTGTAACAGAATTACAACTTACAGCATATTCAGGCTGTTATTATGGCAAGTCAGAAGGTAGAGGAAAGAACTACACCTCTCAGCACTTCCTTAGCAATAAGATTTTACCACAAAAAACATCATCACAGGTGGGACCTTCAGTCTTCACTGCTGAGCTCTGTCCCCTCATGACATCATCATAGGTCCTTCAGCTCCACCATCCAGCACACATCTTTAGCGCATATTCATCATTGCATTTCGAGCATGCTCGGAGCATGGCAAACATAGATATGAGGACTGGAATACAATGCAGCCAGCCAGGAGTAGAGGAGATACAGCTCACAGCAGTCACTGCACAGTACTACAGTTCTGGTTCCTATGTTTTCCATGCTCTGAGCATGTTGGGAATGCAATGATGAATATACGCAGAGTTACACTGCTCAGCTCCATCCCCAGGTCCTAATTCCTATATCAGCTAAACAGCATCCAGGTCCTTTCCTCTTCTACTCTCTAACGTGCCACCCCTGTGCTCCTGCTAAGAGGTGCTACCCAAGGCAGAAGGCTCTATCTGCCTCATGGTAGGGGCACACTGCGTGCTATATAATGATAAAGCATCTCTTTCCATTTTTGATGGAAGGACTACAACTTTATAACTTCTCAAACACTTTTGAACAGTAGTATTTATAGAAATATTCAGCCTTTTTGCACCCTCAAGTAGATGAGCTCTTTTAAATGGGAACACTTCTTACTACAAGATGTTTTTACTTCCCCATTAATGGGATATGAAGGTGGAGCTCCGTCCAGCAGTCACATCTGGTGTGCAGTGCTTCTAGGCTGAAGTCCAGGACCTACTTACCCCCCTTGTCAGAGTGCAGAAGTGAGAAGCTGAATGTACAGCTCCATCCTGATGGCGATATACTGTAGGGGAGAAATGTTAGACCCAGCACAGTGCTTCTTCAGGAAATATAAGTGGAACCAGAGGCGTAACTTGAAGCTTCTGGGCCCCAATGCAAAATCTGTAACGGGGCCCCCAACTATAATGCTTTCTTCATAATACTGGGCTACCTATATGGAAAAGAGAGGCCTTATGGGCCCCTTAAGACTCCGGGGCCCAGGTGCACCCAAATCCCCTATAGTTCCTATAGTTACGCCCTTCAGAATTCAGTTCCTAGAAGATCTATGGATAGATTTGCTCACGCAACACAGCTTCAATTAAAAGCAGGGGTTAATGAACCATGCAGAGAAGTGGAGAGGACTGGAGAATGGAAGGAACTAAGACTCAGGTCAATGTCTGGCCACTGAAGTGGGAACAGGTCTGTCTGCTTCCTGCAGAAATCAGCTCGGAGAACAGCTGATCAGTGGGTGTTCTGGGTGACAGACCCTCGAAGAGCTACTATTGATGTTGATATAATTGGACAACCCCTTTACCAGGACTCGTAAATACCACCAGCATCTCTACCAGCCAGCATGCACTTGCAATCTCCATGTCTGATGTCAGAATGGACAGACGACAGGATTTGGAGGGACACTTTAAAGATTTTGCTTAAACATGTAGTAACGAGATCTGTGTAGCACACTATACAATTGTTCATAGAGATGGGTGTGTTTTATCTGCCATTCAGTGTCACAACCTCAGTGTGCAGCTGTTGATGTACAGAAACATTTCCATTTATTTCTTTTTATAGAAAAGCCCATTTTAAATGGAGCCTTCTTTACTTTATTACTACAAACAGGCTCTTAGACGGATATAGGAACACTGGAGACGGAGCACGCTGCTACAGATTTACTCGATTTATGGAGTATGTACAAATCAGGCCACATGAGGTCTAGCTGCAATAGCGCTAAAGCAAAAATTAATTCTATGATATCATGTATTGAGGGAAGTCGGCCAGTAAGTCCCGGGTAATTTTATTTTTTTCATTGGAGAAATTCGGGAGATATGAAGGAGAAAAAACAGGCCAGTGTTATGATGTTAGATTGCACAAACATATCAATACTTGTACGTTCACTACATTTTATGCTATTCTATTGGCACAACGTCCAGTACATTTGTATTGGCATGATATGTGATTTGATTTTATTGGCACTACAGCAATTTATGGGAGCCATTTGTAGTATTATGTCAGTCACATAAAAATGAAGACAGAGTTGACTTGACACTATTAGGATTTTAATTATCATTACGCTCTATAGGTCTTTTCACACCACAATCTAACAATATAACAAGTCAATTGGTGCTCATTAAAGGGAAACATTATACTGCTCAATGCAAACTGTATAAGGATGAGCATTAGTCAATGAACCTTCGGATCCCATGCACCTTGCATCACTTGAACTTGCTTTTTTACTGGCTGATCACTGCCTTGTTTCCACAGGGCAATGATTGGGGGTGGAGATAATGTAGCTGACTATCAGTGTTGTAAAAGGCCCCTAAATCACATTTAACATGGCTAACCTCTAAAAAGGGTTTTAAGTTCTAAAAACATAGGAGGAAATTTACTAAGAACAGTATTTCTATAGCAGGTCTCTGATTTATGTGTTAATTATCGGCCCAGGGAGGCCACGCCCCCTCTGAAATCCCCACCCATGGTTCAAAAAAAGTGCTGAGCCCAGCGCAAAAACTTAAAGTATCGCCAATGTTTGTGCAAGAGGGACTTGCTCTAAAGTTAGTGACTTGTTTACACCAGAATTCTGGAGTAAAAGCTTTTAGAAATGTCTCCCATATTGCTTATAATTTTAAGGATTATTTCTTGATGTTCTAAACTGTCCATAAAACTTTGGGGTTACTTATGTTTTTTGGCAAACTTGTCCAGTAAAAATGAAAATGCCAGTCAGCAACCCTGATAAATGTACTTCCAGAGATAGCTGTCAGTCACAGGGTAAGAGTGCCCACTGGACTCCAGAATAAGCAGGAAATTATAGCAAATGAATAAATGACAAGTTTTCTCCTAAAACAATGTATTGATCTGTTCATCTCTTCATGCTCTATAACATGCTGCTGCATGTTCAGGTTGACAGGCTCCCCTTAACTCCTTCAGTGGCAGGTATATTATTACCATGTCATGCCTCACAGGGCAGTTTTTTTAAATGAGTCAACAATTCAATTAAAGCCCTGGAAGATTTCAGATGACAGCTCAGTACTTTGCACATTTCAGCACTAGAGCTGTCCACGGAAATCTTCCGGGGTTTAACTGCCTGGTCAGTGCAGCAAGCCCCAGAGATTTTCCAGGTGTGCCTCTAAAGGGGTTAATGGGGCTTTCCCTACATACAAGTTTTGCATTTGATCCGTGGTGGTCCAACCTCTGTGGCCAGCAGTGTATCAAGAGAATGGGAGTCCTGTGTCCCTCTATAGGAATTGAGCAGTGGACAAGCATGCACGCAGTAGTGCTATTCCTCACTAGAAAACTTCTGGAGATAGCGCAGGGCTGTAATTTTAGATAATTTAATCTGAACCTGCGAAATATGCTAAACATGTCTTGTGGATTGTAGGATTTCCAGGGCACTATTTGGCCTTTTTCTAACATACGTTTTTTATAAATACAGTAGTAGTTTATTCTCACCTGAGAATCAGAAAAAGCAATACAACCAAAACGTAATTAGAATTTCCCAAATGGAACATAGGTTGACACATATTTAAAGCATTTTAGATTTTCTTTCACTGGCTGCCGCTATGTAGTCATCTTCCAGTATAACATACTACAGCATTACAACAAGAATCATAATAGCAAACAAAACAGGAAAGGACACTAGCATCGGAAAAGGCTAAATTTTTTCTTTTGTCCTCATCTATTCATCTGCACAAAGAAACATGGAGTGTTTTCACCCTTCCTTCTAAAGCATAAAATATCGTTCATATCGATGCATTGTAAAAACATGCATACGGCTTTTTATTTAGTTTGAATAGCTTTTTATTGGGTTTCTAAATAGAGAACACAGACCCACAATATAACGGTCACAGATCGTAACAGGGATGTTGCTCCTCTATAGTTCAGTACAAGTGCTACTTAATCTACTGAATAAGTGCAATAACACTACATTGTAGAAAGCAACAGTAATATTTTCTAGTACATCTAGAATGCAGAGTCGTCATTTTTCAAGCTATAATCAATGTAAATCTATTCTGCTACAAGAACATTTTAAAGTGCACCTCCAATGATATATAAACAACTTTCCATTAATCGATTGTACAAGAGAAGATATGAAACTTTGTAATATATCTTATTACAGATAAATGCCTATTTCTCCACTTACCATCCACTTCTTTTCTGCCTGTGCCTCCTGAACTGATCACTCACTCTGAATGTACTAATAAAATCCATACACTGGAGATCAGGATGCAACTATTGCCTACAGAAGTCTTTGGAGAGGGGAACAGAAGCAGGAAACTAGTTGTTGTGATGTTTAATGCACACTGCACACAGAGACCCTGTCCCTCTTTCTCTCTGTCACCTGCCCTCAGAAACAGCAGCAGCATGAAGGATGTTATACAGAAGTACTGAGCAGTGGAGTTGTAGCTCTACCCCTGAGGTGAGATAGATAACTTACTAGAATAGCATCAGCATCTGTGTGTCTCTTGGCCTCTGTCTCCCTCTAGCAGATGCTTTCTCTTCCACACCTGTCCATACACTTCTATGGGCAGCATCTGTAAACCGTTATCTCAATGAGTTCATGATTAGAGATGAGCGAGCGTACTCACTAAGGCAAACTACTTGAGCGAGTGGTGCCTTATGCGAGTACCTGCCCGCTCGTCTCAAAAGATTCAGGAGCCGGCGGGGGAGAGCGGGGAGGAACGGGGGGGGGGGGAAACTCTCTCTCACTCTCTCCCCCCCCCCCCCCCGCTCCCCCCTGCTCACTCCCGCAACTCACCACTCTCCCCTGCCGGCACCCGAATCTTTAGAGACAAGTGGGCAGGTACTCGCATAAGGCACTACTCGCTCAAGTAGTTTGCCTTAGCGAGTATGCTCGCTCATCTCTACTCATAATCTGTCTCTTATGTGCTGTATGCTGTATGGATTATATCAGGGAATTCAGAGTGATTAATCAGTGCAGAAAACAGAGATGAAGGAAATAAGTGGCTAATAAGAAGAGAAGTGCGTTGGAAAGTTGTTTATAACTGGAGAAATGCTTTAACCCCTTAACGCTTTGGAATGTACAGATACATCCTGCAGGTTAGGGGTTTGTATGGAGGGGATTGTGGTATGATACTGCTCCATACAATGTGGGTATTGGCTGCTTCTTATAGCAAACACCTGCCTGCAACAGCTCCAATAATCTGTGCCGCTCATCAGAGCTGTTAACCCTTTAAATGCCCCGACTGATGTTTGTGGGTCCCACGCGGACCCCTGCAATAAGATCGCGGGTTGCTGTGCAGTTGTAATGGCAGCCGGGGGCCTTCTGAAAGGCCTCAAGGCTGCCATGGCAGATTGCTTATCAAGCCATGCCTGTGGGGTTCTAGTGCAGCCAGTCTAATGCTGCTTCTTCAAGCCTTTTAGTTGAGATGTATCTGTGCAGACAGACGAAAAAAGTGCTGGGCAGTGGGCATGCCTGCACTGATCTTAGAACCAGAGAGGTCAGGAAGATAATATTAAGGCAAGTAAAAGCATTGATAAACTTTCAATAAACTTTGCATAGGTCAATAGTCCAGTGTATGTTCCCTCCAGCACTGTGGAGTCAGAGTCTGGGAAAATTCAGGAGTCAGAGGTTTGACTTACTGACTCCACAGCCCTGTTTTTATACATCCATGTGTATATCTATCTATATAATAAAAGTTATGTTTTAGATTCATGTCCCTCCCTGTTGGTATAAGGTTGTCAGTCTTACACACACAAACAACTGCCACGATTCTGCTAATAAAGTGAAATAAATTAAATAAAAACTGAAATCCCTGTCTAGGAACATAGAGACCTGATATAGGTCATCGGTGAATATACAAAGTTCATACAGGCTCATGCGCAACAGGAGGAAGGCTCCTTACTCCTTCCTTCAGGAGAAGGAAGCCAGATAACACAAATTATAAATGAGTTCTTATCTTCTCGCAATAAAGTAATTTAATGATGTGTCTGGGCAAAGGTCACAAAAGCCCAGTGAAGGAAGCTTAACACAGCAGCCTAATCTCTGTTCTGCAGGATGACATTTGCCAACTCTAAACTCAATCTCACAGTAATGCACAGAAAATAACCACCTCCTGGTCTTCTGTTCCGTTCCTGTTCCGTTTGGCTTTCTGCATGACATGAAACCTCATACGATATATTCAAAATACCTATTTTATCTGTTTGGACATGAATGTAGGCATTTGCTTGTTTTTTTGTGCCTTCACAGGGAAAATGGTTTGGCTAAGAGCAGCTTGATAACATTATATGTTGCTATAGTGTGCGTTATAGGATCTATCCTCTATGCCTTACAGTTGCTATCTAGTATGCCTTACAGGTTCTAAAGGTACCTCTACATGGGGCAATTGTCGCCTGAAAAACTGCTGGAAACCGTGATTTTTGTCTATAGTTGTCCCGAGTACACACAGCGAGAAAGTGCTCAGTCAATAGTTGCTTCGTTTCAGCTTATTGAAAAAATGCGACGTCTCGCTCATTGTAAACCAGAGTCGTTCAGTCTTTGAACAATTGCCTATTTGAAGTGAATGGAAGAGGGCGACCGGAAGAGGTCTTCAGCGCGCTCTGCCTCTGTTAAATGAACAAGTAGCACAGCTACGTGAAAGCACAGGAGCGATAGTTATTGGCACTGCTGTCAGGCGGTAATGTGTCGCACAGTCCTCCTGTGTAATGGTACTTTTAGTATTCTACAAATGCCATTTTCCGTATCAGCAGCAGAAAAGATAATAGATGGAATGAAAATACAGCTGTTTGGCAAGAAATGTGACAAAATTCAGTGCAGATTGTGCCAAAAATATACATGGTTTGTGCCAATTTATTAGGGGCACTCATTTTTCACACAACTTCTGCTCATATACCTCCTTGTGTTAGGGCAGGCTCACACAAGCATAATTTCACCGCGTATTACGCGTGCGATTTACAGGCAAGTAAAATGCAGTGAAAGGAGCTAATGAAAGTACGTGGATTTTCACTGACCAACTCACACTAGAGTTTTTTTATTGTGTATAAAACAGTCGTAGAAAAGAATGCAGCATACAGGGCAAAATCGCATGGCTGGCATTCATTTACATCAATAATCTGCACCAAGAAAGTGTACACATCTAATATAAATAATCCTACATGCTTTTTCTTGCACCACACTTCGACCAGTTTGCCTCACCTTAGGAGGATGACTTTGGTGTCATTCAATTCCTTAGATGCTGACCACTGCCGTAAAATCTAAAAATTTGAGGCGAGTACATTCAGTGGAACGTCGGGCCCCGTCAAAGTTCCCCATTTAAGTATAGCAGTGCTTCAGCCAGCAGCGCCGTTATGCAGATTCAAGCGTTGCTAATTGACATTCATAGTCTCACGACGTCTCTCTGTAGGGAGACTATGAACGTCCATGCTGACAGATGCACACACACACCAACCCCCTGTCTTACCTCCAGGCTGGAGAACAGCTGGGAGCTGTAAAATCATTGCTAAGCGATGTCCATAGTCGCGACATCTCTCTCCTCACCGTCGCATGACTATGAACGTTGCTGCTGGCTGAAGCGCCGGAGAGACAGAAGCGACGGTGAGAGAAGCCCCGGTGAGACATACAGACACACAGATGCTTCAGAGGGGGGGGGGGGGGGGGGAGAAGAAGCCACATGGAGAGGGGGGAGGCAGACAAGCAGCATGGAGAGAGAGGAGAGATAGAAGCGGCATGGAGGGGGGAGTGAAATATGCGGCACGAGGGTGGGGGAGATGACAGATGCAGCATGGAGAGGGGTGAGAGAGAAGTATGACAGAGAGGGGGAAGAGAGACAAGTGGCATGGAGAGGGTAGAGAGAGACAAGCAGAGTGGAAAGGGGGAGAGGGACAAGCAGCATGGAGGGGGGGAGACAAGCAGCATGGAGAGGGGGGAGATGACCGATGCGACACAGAGAGGGGGCAGAGTGACAAGTGGCATAGGGAGGGGGGAGGTGACAGAAGTGGCATGGAGAGACGGGGGAGAGAGAAGCAGCACGGAGAGACAGGGGGAGAGAAGCAGCACGGAGAGATGGGGAGAGAGAAGCAGCACGGAGAAATGGGGGTGAAAGAAGCAGCACAGAGAGATGGGGTAGAGAGAAGCGGCATGGAGAGACGGGGGAGAGAGGGAGAGAGAAGTGCAACGGGGAGATGGGGAGAGAGAGAAGTGGCACGGAGAGACTTGAAGAGAGAGAAGCGGCACAGAGGGGAGGGGGGAATTGAGAGAGAGAGGGGAACAGAAGCGGCATGGAAAGAGAGAGTGGGGAAGATTTACAATAAACACAATATCATCTGTACCGCACAAACGTGAAATTTAGCATCATAATGTTTAGGTCATAAGCCGGAAAAGTAAAGGGGTCACAACTTGATTATTCAATTCTAGTAAGTGACCCCCTATTTAATGTAACTAATAACACACATCTGTACCACAGAAACCTCAAATTTGGCACAGCCATTCCTTAAATTTTAAATAGGAAAAGTAAAAGGCTCACAACTTCAATATTGAATTCTAAGCATGAAAAAGTGTGTGAAAATCATAGTTCTTTTCTCGGAAACCATAAAGCTTAGGGAAATGATTTGTATACTGAGGAGAAGCTACCTCACCTCTATGTGTATATACTGAGGAGAATCTAACTGACCTTTGTGTGCATGTATTCTGAAACTCTTTAAAGTACATAAGGAAAGGGGCATAGACTGCAGGGATGGAGCATGCATTTAAGGCTAAGATGTGTCTACAACCTCTAGTCTGGGGGTGAAAGTGAGGAGCGTGGGAGGGGTTGCATATTCTGTAGACGGACATCGGTACATGCAGTCTGAGGAGAATCTAACGCTCCTCTATGTATATACATATTCTATTCCTCGTTTCCTCTGAAGTAACCACAACCTTATAAAAGTTTCTTTGCGAACAACAGGTAAACATCTGTACCAAATTAACTCGGGCGAAGCTGAGTATATCAGCTAGTACTGCATAATTTGTAAATAAATAATGAAATTATCTATGTTTCTAGATTATCAATATCTGCAGTGCTTTAAGGTCATTTTACGTGAGCCTATTCTTAGCTTGATGTAAACAAACGCCAAGCAATAAGCCTGTCATCAGTTCTCATTTGCTCTTGTTTACATGGGCCAAAAATTATAGGCATGCGAATGTACAAACGTTAACATAATCATTCATCCCCATAGGCTGGCTGTACATCTCTCTGATTTTTATACTCGCTGAAATGCAAAGATCAGCCGACGAACAAGCATTTGTTCCTCAGTTGATCGCTGGCCCTTTTACATGAAACTGAAGAGATATGGCAGCACTCTGGGTGTATAGAAAGTAAAAAACAAAATAGTTTGTTTTTTACTTTCTATACACCCAGAGTGCTGCCATATCTCTACATTTTCCTGATACCTAGTATGGAGGTGGTCTAATCCGTACTTGGCTGGTGCATTCCCTGCAAGGATCCAACCACAGGTGTGGAACTATTTATATGTGCTGCTGGCAACCTATCTACACATTGGCCCTTTTACATGGACATGTGAAGAAATTGAATAAGGCCATTTTTCACTTCCTCGTGAGGGGCAAGCGGTCGCGAATGTTTGTCTCTAAACTGATGGGGACTAAGGATGAAGGAGGAGCTAGCCTTCCAAACATGACAGGTTACATCCTTGCAAGTGTTTCCAGGCATCTTATTGACGGGATTCAGAAGTCCAGTAATTATTTGGACTATGATGTAGAATCCAACTCCTGTGCCCCATGGTATCTGTGCCCATTATTACACACCCTCTCAGATTAATTTCCCCAAAGATTGAAAACTCAATCTTATTAAGGGATACCATTATGGCCTAGAAAGCATTACAGAAAAAGTTTAAAAACTTTCATTTTCTATACCTATGCATCCCCCAATGAAACCATCTTGGCTTTTCACAGGGTAGAGAGAACATAATTATTGCAGAATGCGTAGCATGATGGGAGGCAAAACGGTCTACCACTTTTTACACATGGCAGAGGCTAGGTGGTTGTCTATGAATGCGATAACTAATAAGTATAGATTGAGACCCTTTCAGAACAGTATGCTCAAGTTAAAAACTTCTTTTTGGATCAGTTACATGCTGTATGTGAGAAACTGTGATTAATAAACTAAGTAAAATATTGTTAAAGGATCCAGGCCCTTCTTCCATATCTGTTTGTACCCTGTGCCTAGCCCTCCTGATCACTTTTTCGCTGCCTTGGCATGACAGCTTGAACTCAGCAAATTGGGAGAATAGATACAAAAAGGATGGAATGTGTTGCAATATGACGAATGAGGTATGGACCCTCAGTACAGAATTATGTACAGAGCGATTTTTCTTTTAACCTCCGACCCCTCAGAAACTGGATAGGCTGGTTAATTGCCAAGAACACAAAACAAATTTGCTTCATGGTCTCTGGTGCTGCGGTGGGGTCGTACAATACTGGGACCAAATTTAAAAAAAAAAAGATTTATGGGTTGTAAGATCTTTCACTAGTTTGGTATCTTATCTTTTCCATTGCTATGAAATGAGAGAGACTAACAAATAAAAAGGAGATACAACATCGACTTTTTCACTCTATCAGCCTTGTTGCAAAAAGATGTCTATAACAGCAGTGGCTGCAGCTCACGATACCCACTATTCAACTGGTAGTGAACCAACTCAAGAGATTAATGTCATCGGAATGTAAAGAGACAGAACGGAGCAAAGGGAAACGCACAAAGCATGTCTTTAAGAAATGGAAAGCCTTCATTGTACATTTCTCTATCGATCAGGGGGTAAAGCAATTAATAACATCTTTTGCCCTCACAGAATGGTATTTGATAGAAAATATAAAAGGCAATTTGGGTCAACTAAAAATACTCTAATGCACCAAGCTATGTGTGCCATAATATGTTGTCAGGGTATAATGTATTTACATTTTACTTTTATTCAAGAAACCAATGGAAAAGTTTTGAATTATTAAATTTGAGCGCCTGCACACCCTATTATTCTGATGCGTCTTATCTGCTTTATTAAAAGGAGTTTTTCCCACTATTTGTTTTTTATAATGTTCTTTATGCAAATTATTTTTTTTAGGGCCGTGGCACATTGGTAAAAGAAAAATAAAAGTCATACTCACCTTCTTCAGTTACTCCCCATCCAGCATTGGGGCCCCGATTCCCACCACACTGAAAGAAGCAAGCATTCTCCATGTGATGGCTCAGCCAATCACTAGCTTCAGCGTTCTGGCAGAATCGCTACCTAAGGCTGTAATTGGCTGAGCGGTAAAGCGCACCATGATGGCTGGTGACTTCCTTCAGGACTGGGCCTGCAGAACTAGATGGGAAGCCTATGAAGCAGGCAAGAATGGCTTTTCTTTCTTTTACAACATTTAACAGCCCTAAAACCCCTTTAACTTACACATAAAACTTTGCAAGGCACTAAATGATACAATAATTACTAATACACAATATTTAGATTGCAGTTTACATATAGAGAGAAATTTACACTTTGAAGATCTTTTTACATTAAACCACTTTTATAATGTATCCTCTATGCACTCTGTTACAAATACATTGAATTAAAAACGTCCAAAATTAGGGAACAAATGAAAACGACAATAACCCACAATGGCACATGTCATTATTGTACCAGTGGGACTGAGTTGTAGTTATAAGAGGACCAATACTGTAAATAAACTACACCTACCCATACAAGTAGTATAAGATTGCTCTTCACTGCTCCACAATAACCCAGCATGCCCACAATGATGAGGAAACAACAGACTGCAACCATCACCGGGTGAAACACGGGGAAATAGATAAGAAGAACAGCATCCTCCACTCTGCAATTATAAGCAGGATACATTTGGTTACCCATTATCAATAAAGAACAAAACAGTCATAAATAAGGGGCTGCTCACATCATGTTTTAGCCATCCATCAAGCATACACATTTTAATCCATATATATACAGCTCTTGGCCTTGGGCTTTAATCCTATGCTATCGTAAATTTACAGGATGTGTGTAAGCTCCTGCTCTTGCAATCTAGCTTGAGCAGGTTGAGTTCTCAGCTGTCTACTGATGGCGGCTGGGCTCCTAGTGTAACGGCTGTGAGTGGAGAAGCCCCCATTCCCGACTAACCCTTTCCATGCTGCAATTGTGGCAGTAGAAGGCGGCTGGACCTGTCACCCATTAGCACCTTTAATGCTGTTTTTCACTACTCCTAACTCCTAAATAGCAGAATTAAAAAGTTATCTATAGCCCAAAATGGTACTATTAAAAACTACAGGTTGTTCATTAAAAAATAAGCCCTTAGACAGCTCTAATTAAAATATATTGTTTGATGTACCGACAGACTATAATTGGTCAAATGTGGTTCAAGGCATAATTTTGAATATGTTTGTTCTCCCATATGTTTATCTACTTATTCGTGGGAGAGAAAAGCAAAACATACCACAGTTTTATGCCCTACCCCCCAAAAAAGAACATAGTATGCTTGACATAATATATATATATATATATATATATATATATATATATATATATATATATATATATATATATATATATATATATATATAACAGTCAATAGGAAACATAAAGCTGTACATTTCCATACGTTTAACATAGATTTTCTTGCTTTCAAAACGTTTAAGAAAAATATGTTCAACTGCAAAACTTTATTTAAAAGAAAGATTTTACAGTGAAAAATGTATATTTTTAAAAATAAACAGAAAGGCATTAATAAGCTAAAAAAGTACATGTAAGCTTGAAATTCCATAATTTTTTCATGCACGTTTAAAATATACACTAAACATGCGTTAAAACAACGCGATGTCAACAGCAAATAATACATTTTCATAAATAACTTTCATCCAATGAACCTTCAGATCAACTTATATTGACTTTATTGCCTGTTAGCAAAGTTGTCTTAAATAAAATGCATGTAAAAGCTGCAACTTCACATGTCTATTGCTCCGCTGCATCTAAAATAAATGGAGCAACCTTATAAAGTGCAACTTTACAAATAAATGCTCTTCTGCAGATCTGTAAGACTTGTCAAATCTCCAAAAAGTGCAAAGCCTGCAATGTGTGTGATTACAGCCTTGACTACTTCTTTTCCCATTCCTCAACCTGCTGTGCTAGTACAGACTGCATACACTGTATCAACGATATTATAAGAAAGTCACAATAGCTGTTATATGTGAAGTGCTTTGCTAACCATATTAACCTATTGACCGCATATAACTCCAATATTGCTATATGCACTTGTGATTACCCTACTGCGGCACATGAAATAACTGGAAGGTAAAAGTACCGCATGTAGAAACTACAATTAGACACAGTCAATTAGTCTGCATGTTATACCGCAAAAGTAAACAGAAAACAATTTTCAACTGCACGGATGAAAGGAGACGATCAGAAGAAACCGACCATCACAGTACATTTCCTAACTACAATGCAAAAGCCGGTTTATGCTAAGCAGAAAATATTTCATGCAGAAATTGCTTCAACTACACTATTGGCTATGCGTAAAGAAAACAAAGAAGTGCCAAAAAACAGAAGACTTCCCCAGGGGTATCTGAATTGCCCTAGTGTTGTCATTCCCTTCTCTTCATATACTGCTGGTGAAGATGATTAGGAAGTGCTTACCTTGTTTCAGCGGTTAGAGTAAGTACATTATTTATGTAGTCTCTCATCCAAGCGGAAACTCCCAAAACACATATCGACATCAGCTAAAACAAACAGAGAGATATTATTAAGATGTACAGTGCCATACAAAGGCAGAGCGTTGTGTGCAGCCATGCTCTACACTTAGGGCTAAGTCCCCATGGTGGAAGCAAACACTTATCATTTTACGCACTGCTTCTATGGTTCATATTCTATTCAGTCTACTAAGAGAAACAACCAACTTAACTTAGAAAAAAAAATCCCGTGCAATTGTTATATTAGTATATGGTAAAATATAGCACTTTACAACTAATGTTCAGCATAATTAAACTCAAATTACAAAGGGAATTCCCAGTTTATCTTGTCACACTGTTTTGTAATAGTATAGGGGGTGTATTGCGGATGCAAGTGGAAGACATGCACATAGGGTATGTTCACTCAGCAAATGTGCTGTGCAATTTTCCTAGGCGTATTCCACCTGAAAAACTGTATCAAAATCTGTAACTTTCTTTACCACAGGTCTATACGCAGATTTTGGACTATCAATGGTCGCTGGCAGAATTCCGACACATAAATAAGTGTTTCCAGGGAGAGAAGCAACATGTCGCTTCTTGATGACGAGGATCCGCACATAGATTAAGTCGGTCAATGTGGCAAATCAGTATGTAGCCACCCGATGCAGTTTCTGCAATTCTTCTCCTATATCATATGGATTCCAAAAGTTGCGCTGTTAGAACTGCGAAGCAGATTACCATAGCATTCAAGTGATTGCTAAAATGCCACACATTCTCATATGGATTTCAGAGCAGATTCTGCTTTAGAATCAGAGCAAAAAATAAGCCGCATAAACTGGATCTTAGGGTTTTTTTCATGTGAAAAACAGAGATTTCCATTTCTCTTCTGAAAACGGAATCCTTGCAGGGTACAGATCAATCCTATGATAGAAACAAAGTAGACTACACTGCATATAATGGGGTCCGTATGCTACAGTCATGCCCCCTGGCATCTTTATGAGCAAACTAGTGCAGCATACTGCACTATTTTGTCTGGGATTTTGGGACAGATCTGTGCCAAAGGCTCCAAACTTGTTCTCCTATGCAGATGCGGAAAAAAATGGAAAGCTCTCATTTATTGTATATTTGCGTAATATTATTATTTATGGTTATGGTAAGTCTATGAAGACTTACTACTAAGGCAGATAGAAGAGGTGTCAAAACGAAACGAAGTAATTATCATGGGGGACTTTAATTACCCAGATATAACATGGGAGAACGAAACCTGCAAATCTCACAGGGGTGATAAGTTCTTGAGAGTAATTAAAGACAATTACCTGAACCAACTTGTGCAGGAACCAACAAGAGGGAGAGCCATTCTGGACCTAGTGCTAACTAACAAACCAGAACGTATAAAGGGGGTGCAGGTTGAGGGGCACTTGGGGAACAGCGACCACAATATAATCAACTTCCAGCTGTCAATCAATAGGAAGCCTTATCAGGGAGTGACAAAGAAACTAAACTTTAGTAAAGCAAAATTTGATGAGCTTAGAACTACTATCGGTAACATTAATTGGGACAACATCCTCAAAAATATCAGTACGGAGGAAAAATGGGAAAAGTTCAAAAGGATCCTAATCGCCTCATGTGAGCAGTTCATTCCCTTTAAAAATAAAAGAAACTCAACTAAAAGGAAACCAATGTGGCTCGACAAGACGGTACGAGGGGCAATAAACGAAAAGAAGAAAGCGTTCAAACTACTAAAGCAACAAGGCAGCGAAGAAGCGCTAAAATCATACAGGGAAAAAAACAAAATATGTAAAGATACGATCAAAACTGCCAAGGAGGAAGCAGAAAGACGGATCGCAAAAGAGAGCAGAAACAACCCGAAGCTATTTTTCAACTACATAAACAGCAAAAGGATTTGCAGGGAGAGCGCTGGCCCTTTAAAAAACAATGCAGGAGAAATCATTGATGATGACGAAGGGAAAGCAAATCTACTAAACAGTTTCTTCTCAAGTGTGTTCACCAAAGAAAAGGAAATGCCATACGAGATGCAGGGGAATAAAACGAACCCCTCACAAAATATCTCATACCTAACGCAGGAGGAGGTGCGGAAGCGTCTAAAGAAAACTAAAATTGATAAATCACCGGGCCCAGATGGATTACACCCAAGGATACTAAAGGAACTAAGTGACGAGATAGCTAGGCCGCTATACCTAATATTTCTAGACACTATCAAGACCGGAGTAGTACCATTGGACTGGCGCATTGCCAACGTGGTCCCAATTTACAAAAAAGGGAGCAAAAGTGAGCCTGGTAACTACAGGCCAGTAAGTCTCACTTCAGTAGCGGGAAAAATTTTCGAGGGGATTCTGAGAGACGCAATCAATGAGTACCTCAAGGAGATTAAGGGAATAACTCCTCACCAACATGGATTCATGAAGGGTCGCTCATGTCAGACAAATCTGATCAGTTTCTACGATGAAGTAAGCTCTAAGCTGGACCAGGGAGAATCTATTGATCTTGTATATCTGGACTTCTCTAAAGCCTTTGACACCGTGCCACATAATAGGCTAATATACAAAATGAGGCAGCTCGGACTGGGCGAAAACGTGTGTAAGTGGGTAAAAAATTGGCTCAACGATAGAAAGCAGAGGGTGGTAATAAATGGTTCGTACTCTGATTGGACCACAGTCGCTAGCGGGGTGCCACAGGGTTCAGTATTAGGCCCCACTCTGTTCAACATATTTATCAATGACCTGATAGAGGGGCTGCACAGCAAAATATCAATATTTGCAGATGACACAAAATTATACAATATAATTAATGCAACGGAGGACAATGTGCGGCTACAAACGGACCTGGATAAGCTGGGGGCTTGGGCAGAAAAATGGCAAATGAAGTTCAATGTTGAAAAATGTAAGACTATGCACATGGGCAAGAGGAACGGATGTCACAAATATTCACTTAATGGGGTACCACTAGGGAAAAGTGATATGGAAAAGGATCTGGGGGTATTAGTGGATAATAGACTAAACTGGAGTAACCAATGCAAGTCAGCCGCTGCAAAGGCAAATAAAGTCTTGGGGTGCATCAAAAGAGGTATAGGGGCGAAGGACGAGAACATTATCCTTCCATTATATAAGGCACTTGTCAGACCTCACATGGAATACTGCGTACAATTCTGGACACCGGTGCTCAGGAAAGATGTCACAGTGCTTGAGGGGGTTCAAAGAAGAGCGACTAAACTAATACATGGAATGACGGGACTGGAATACCCAGAGAGGCTGTCCAAATTGGGACTATTTACTCTAGAAAAAAGAAGGTTAAGAGGCGACCAAATAACCATGTATAAGTACATGAGGGGACAACACATGGATCTCTCCCGCGATCTGTTTACACCCAGGACCACGACGGTAACAAGAGGACATCCGCTACGATTAGAGGAAAGTAGGTTTCATCACCAACACAGAAAGGGGTTCTTTACTGTAAGAGCAGTTAGACTGTGGAACTCTCTACCGGAGGAAGTGGTGATGGCAAAATCCATAGAGAAGTTTAAAAGGGGACTTGATGTCTTTCTGGAGAAGGATATTACAGGATATAAATTTTAGTTTAAGTGTCAATCCTGGTATATAGGCAGGTAGGAACTATTAGGGGTTGATCCAGGGAACAGTCTGATTGCCATTAGGGAGTCGGGAAGGAATTTTTTCCCCAAAAGGGCTAATTGACTTCTGGCCTTGGGGTTTTTTGCCTTCCTCTGGATCAACACAGTAGGATAGACAGGCTGGACTAGATGGACAATGTCTTCATTCGGCCTTACATACTATGTTACTATGTTACTATGTTACTATGATTATTTCTTTTATGGTAATTTCAGTTTATTTTACACTTATTTATCCATTATTCAAGATAAGAAAAGAACATACTAGAAACCCTCTAATGTCAGAGAACTGCTGTCTGTACCATTACACTAATATGATAGTAATATTATCACCACATAGACTCAAGCACAACATGTTAGTGGCTGGGGCTCAACGAGATACTAAAGCGATGACGCGGTCAGGAGCTCAAAAATAATATGATTGTGTCTGTGCAGACTGCTTCTGAGTCTTTAACCAGAGGGATACAGTTATAAGATTTCTGGAGTATACCTCCAGTGGAAGACTCCAACATATGACACTGTACAGGGAGTTCTTTGCAGTGATTCTCTATAAAGAAAAGCATAGTCTGCTGTGCTTTCCTATGCAGTTACAAAATGCTATGTTAATGCATACCATTCAGATGGAGGCCAAATGGGAACTCTTTTGGCCTTCATCGGTGAATGGAGCTTTGTGGATATATTTCACGTATACATAAAAAAAGGCTCAACTACAATGTGCACATTGCCTCAGTGAGTACAAGGGATGATTAGCTGCTATTCATCTTTTCCAGATTGTGTCGCTTGCCTGCTTCTTAAGTCCTGCTCCATTAGTGCGGAGCCCTAAGCTGTGGCTACAGGGAGCTCATGGTAGTCTGAAACATACTCCCTGTCTCATGATTGGTTCAGGGAGACTTATAAGGATACATTCACATCACGACTGTACATCCAGCGCCGGTTCCATCAACACAAGATGGAACCGATTCTGCAGGTAAAAAAGGCATGTGAAAGTAGCCTAACTTATAGGGGTCTGACCTAGAGACATACTCCCATTAAAACTTACAGCATGGCACATGGATAATAGTGGATAATTGTGCTTCAGCTTAAATAGGTTCTCCAGACTTTAACACTCATTGCCTTTCCTAAGTCCTTAACAACTCCTTTAATGCCAACTATATCTTCCACCTTTGAGCTTTAGTTGATGAGTCAGGCCTCATTCACACAAGCGTGATTTTAGCGCAGAATAGGCGCATGAAAAGATCGCATCTCATAGAACTAATGGTTTCCTTCAGATGAAGGAATTTTAGATTAGCAAAAAAACTCACACCTAACAAAGATAGGACATACATGTGCAAAGCTCACATTTAAGGTCCGTGCTGGAGGAAAAGATAGGACTGACATGCAGCTCCCAATCGTATGAACGGGCAATTTCACTGCTAAGTAAACTCAAGACTTAGGGCGCCTACCCACTTGCGATTTTTTTGCCTTTGCGTTTTGCGTTTTTTCTGAAGAGCAATTAGGATAGAATGTGTTCTTGTCCATTTGCGTTTTTTTTTCGGTCCGTTGCAATTTTTAACATAGGAACTGTCAGTTGCATATGTGTCCTTATTTTTCTCTTAATGCACCCATGAATGTCAATGGAAATTAACGGAAAAGGCGCGAAAATGCCGCGAAAAAGCCGCGGAAAACGCTGCGTTTTTCATGCACGAAAATCGCAAACGCAAGTGGGTAAGCGCCCTTAATAGCTGGAAATCGCCCGTTCAGGTGATCTTTAGTGCATATAGCCACAATCTTTTCATGTGCCTATACTGCTTGTGTGAATGAGACCTCATTCTGTTAGGCAAACCATAGTTTGTATAGTTTTGGATGTTAACATTACCGATATCAGATATATACAAATATATTTTGTCATCTAGACAAAACTGTTATTTCTAGAAGAAAGCCTGAGCATTCCTTAAAAAGGATAAGATGCGCAACAGACCCCCTTCCTTAATACCCACATATACCATCAGCACTTATGTAAAAAAAGTGTAAACATTCACAGACTAGTATTATGACAAGACAATAACAATCTGTCTCAGTTTTTTTCTTTATTCTGTTCTGAGCTAAAGATAGCGCCTCATTTTTCAGATAGAACACTTCCTTCCAATGCTTGAAAAAACCTTGAGCACTTTTACTAGAACTGATAGCTAATCCTGAAAATACATTAGCCTAGAGAATGAGGATACAACCATTTAACCACGTTTATTAGATGTAAAATATTAAAAAGTGTAACTGTACCTTCCAAAATCTCTTGACAAGTCATAAGGACATGTGAAAAGTTTTGATCAGTGGGGGTCTGGGTGCCGCGATCCTCACCGATTGCTGGAATTAACCAACAGCAGAGCTCATCTGAGCGCTGTCTCTGCTCGCTTACTGAAGATGGGAGCAACAGAAAGTCCATCGTCAGCTATTGAGCAGAGACTGTGCTTGGATGAGTACTGCTGCTGCTTTGTTGTAGCAAGTGGTGACAATCTAAACACCCAGACCTCAATCAATCAAAAGTTTTGACACGTCCCTATGACATGTCATAAGATTTTTGAAAGTATAGTTACACTTTAAAAGTTCACTCTCATTTATTAGGAAATTTTCATAATGTAACAATGCTAAGATAACTATTTCTAAGCATAATGTTACAGTATTTTCACAATTGTTCTTTTAATGTGGGAGGAAGTAAACTGTAAAAGTGATGAGAATAGACCCTTGGACTTTTTGGAGAAATGCATCTCTGCATTACATTGATTACTTGCATGCTGCCATGTCGTGCCTAATTTCCCATGTGGAAAGATGAGCAAAGAAGCAAGTTACCGCCCACACATAAGAATGTACAAATGGGTCAGCTTTCCTTTTTATATAATAAAAGCACTTAGAATACAACAGCTTGTAATTCAGCATGAAGCCTCTCATCTGACATTTGGTCACTGATACGTTTCCTACTCTATGTACATAGATGCAATCACACATGTCACTGTATGGTAAGAAGGAGTAGGATGTTCTCTCACTGCAAATGACTGCTACAATAACCTAAGAGAGACGGAGAAGGAGTCTCTGTGCGACCGGATGACAGAAATAATAGGCTGTGAGGAAATTAGCTGGGGATCGCCCGGAATGCGTACCACAGGTCACACCTTCAATGCAGGCATCCTGGAGACGGACTTTCCAAACTCAAAATGACGTTAATTTTTCTTCACTTAGGGTGCAGCTTTACAGATAAGAGTAGCTTGAAGTAGTAACTCAAATAAAAATCTGCCTGTCCGGCTCTACACATAAATTGGCACTAATTGAAAACTGGAGAGTTTCTCCTCCCAGCCTCATCACATAAGCAATGCAAATAGTTGTCAGGCCAGCACCACCGTAACTCCCAGACAGCACACCCGCTGCCTGGGGTTATATTCAACCACAATCTCTCCTTTACCCCCTATATCCAATCTCTGGCCTGAACATGTCAGCTGCACCTCAAGAACATCGCAAGAATCCCCCTCTTTCTCAGCGTGGACATGGTAAAAGCGCTCACTGTTGCCCTCATCCACTCTCAGCTCGATTATTGCAACTCGCCGCTGATCGTCCTTCCCCGCATCAGACTCTTCTCCCTCCAATCCATCCTGAATGCGGCAGCGAGGCTCATCTTACTGTCCAGCCACTATTCGGACGCCTCTGCCCTGTGCCGGTCGCTGCACTGGCTGCCTGTCAAATATAGAATTCAATTCAAACTTACTACCTTTATGCATAAAGCTCTCCATAGCACTGCCCTACAGTGCCTCCCTCATCTCAATCAACCACCCAGCCCGGGCTCTCCACTCTGCTAATGAAATCAGATTAAGTGCCCCTTTAATTCAAACCTCTCATTCCCGCTTCCAATACTTCTCTAGAGCAGCACCAGTGCTCTGGAACGCACTACCAAAGGCTACCCGGGCAATCCAGGACTCACAAAACTTCAGGCATGCTCTAAAAACACACCTCTTCAGGGAGGCATATCACAGTCCCTAAACCAAACCCCTCTGTACTCCGCCTGATAACATGCTCCCTGTCTTACTGATTACAATCCCCGCTAGCTGCAATCAACCACCCCCTTCAGTCATACTGATTCAGCACGTACATGGCTTATGTCTGACCATTGTCTATGTGTATAGCATCCCTCACTCTCCACCTCCCCATACCGTGCACATCTCCAGCCCCTTTACCTTCTGTATCACCCCATTATTTGTAGTATGTAAGCTCGTTGGAGCAGGACCCTCACCCCTACTGTTTCCATCAATCGATTACTACATGTAACTGTGGTTTTTGTAGCTTTGTTTTTAGTATCTGTTCTCCTCATTTTGTAAGCATTGCGGAATATGCTGGCTCTATATAAATAAAGATTATTATTATTACTAACACAAGTTTCAGAAAATAACAGTTCCCACAAACTTAGTTGTCTGTCTCTCCGAAGCAGAGACAGAGACTGCACTTTCCTCTGGAGCTGCCCATTAATTATCTAATTGGTGAACTTGCTCCCTGTTGCTTCACAGAATGATAGGAGTCTGTGAGAAATATACCTCCCATCCACTCCTATCATCATGTCACATAGGCCTATAACATATTAAGTAGCTGAGACTGGTAACTGTCAGACAAGAAATTGTGGGCAGAGGTCCAGAGTAGAAACAGCTTATCTTCTAGCTAAAGCAGTTTTTGTGGAGCCAGAAGTGATAGGAAATAGGATATATACACTATATATGTGTTTCAGCAATAGATGGTTACCGCAAAGCCAGCTGAAGCACTTACCATTCTTTCTGGGAAGTATTAACTTTCTGCAAGCTCTTTTGTACGAGGAAAAATCTTCAGGGTGGACATTAGTTTTTCTATTTCTTTGCAGGAAATCAGATAATTAGATGCATTGGGCTCATTTCCTTGTGTTTTCTTTTAAATTGGTTCGCATTCAGAAATAATGTATTGTAGCCAGCGTGATCAGCTGTGCTCAGCATGAGCAGAGTGTAGGCTAAGGATTTCGGCTTGACAGTTGTCATCAGTAGGAGAGTGATGTTGTGCTTTATTAAATGTCTCTGCTCAGTAGGGAAAGAGGATCAACTGCAGATCCCCAATGCAATTTCTTCATATCTAATTATTTTTAGCCATAATGCAAGCCATTTTAAAGATTTTTCTCTGTCTTATAAGGCTGGATACCTTAAAAACCTCTGTTATACCTTACTTTTCATTAAACAGATTACTGTAGAGCTTTTCTGATTTGTGCTATTAAGGCTGTAGGGTTATATGTGCTCATCTGTTCATATATACAATCTAAAACTTTTCTCATTTCACAAGTAGTATAGTAGTAAAAGATTAGTATTTTTGTTTAACTAGTTTTACAGCAGTGCTAGATTCAAAGATAAGAAAAAACTTAATTGAAAGTAATCAGTAACTTTTTAAAGGCTTTACTGCCTTGGCGGCAATCTTTGAGCTTCAGTTATTTCACTCATTTTCTCCATTTATATACAAAGCCGCTTCCAAAGTTCTACTGTTTGTCCTAGAAAACATTTGACACCATGCCACTGTAACCGTTTTCTAAGCTCTCACAATGCTGTGTACTCTGGTCATATACAAGATCCCATACAAGAGGAAATTGCAACCCATTTGAAGTGTCCTTTACTTAGAGCAGAGGTCTCCAACCATTGGCTTGCGATCTCCTGTTGTGTGACAGTTACATAGACCATATACAAGCTATTCAAGCGGTATTAGGTAAAGTTCGCCAGCAATATTAGGGGGTGTTCACATTCCGTTTTTCTCTCTGTCTAGAAGTTCTGTCAGGTTCTACATCTAAGATCAGAAAAATGGAACCCCTAGATGAACCCTCTGTCTTCTATTGATGAAATGGGCAGAAACTGAGACCAATAGTTGTCCGTTTTGGTAGCTTTCCGTTCACTTACAGTGTTTCGTGCCATTAAGAACAACATGGTCCAAAATGACAAAAACGACTGTAAGCTTGCTGAAATGAAGATCTATCAGTCTCCAGTCGGCACATTTAATCAGTAGAAGAGGTTTTATCCAGTTTCTGTCTATGGGTTCTGATTTTGGAATCTTAGACGTAAAAGCCAACAGAACCCGTGGAAGCAGAAAAAAAACAAGATGTGACCCTAATAGACATATCCCATCACCGGTACAAGAACAATTTTCGTAGTGTAATGCTAGTGTAGCAGATTTCAAACTGAAATATTTATCTGCAAATTTGAAATATCATGATTTTGTGTTTCTTTGCAGTATTGATATGAATGTGGATCCCAATCATCAAAGTTCAATATGGTTCCCAACATATAAAAGATTGGAGACCTCAAAGTAGGGACTCACTAAGGTAAGCGTAATTAACCTGTGCATTACGCACGTATTTTTTTACGTACGTAATATGCACCAAACTATAATTAAGGTGGTGCATTATATGCACCACAATGGGACATGCTGCATTTTTTTCACACCTGTAATACATTCAGGTTTGAATGTAAATCAATGGGCTTTTAGCAGTGCGTATAACAAGGGCAATATGTAGGCTAAATACGCTTGCGTGAGTGCGCCCTTAGAGTGTTAGATGATAAATCTTTGAGCTGATTTACAGATTTGGTTTTAACAATTAGCTTCACTAGCCATTTGTAAACTGTTTATGAAACGTAAGCTGATAATTAATTTAGATAATTTTTGTGAAATGACACTTAGGCCTCCCTCACACAGGCATTTGCAAAAATGCGGCGTTTTTCAATGCTGCGTTTACTGTGGTTTCAGCAGTGTTATCATGCATTTTTTACAACATTTTGGCTGAGTTTTCAGGACAGTTGACAACGCAACCAAGGATGCTGAAGAAAAAAAAAATCAATACTCAGGCCTCCCTCACACAGACGTTTTGGTACAGCGTTTAGCGCTGTGCTAAACGCTGTGCAACGCTCCCATTCATTTCAATGGGGCTGCTCACACGAGGCTGAAAACGCAGTGTTCCCAACACTGCGTTTTGAAAGCGTTGCATGTTCTATTCTTGTCCATTTTCAGCTGTGTGTCTTCCATTGAAATGAATGGGCTGAGTTTTCAGCACTGCTGAAAACGCAGCACAACTTTGTACTGTGTTTTTATAGTGTTAAACGCAGGTTGCTGTGCCAGCGAGTCTGAAAAAAGTTTTCAGTTTCCTTGGCTATGTTTTCAGCTGTGCTGAAAACGCAGCCAAAACTATATCAAAACGCATGTTAATGCTGCTAAAAAACACAATAAATGCAGCGTTGAAAAACGCTGCATTTTTGCAACGCCTGTGTGAGGGAGGCCCCACCCAGCAGGCACTGTCTGGGTCCCTGCCACTGTTCTCCGGAGCTCCCGGCACTTGTCATCGCCAACAGAGAATCTTTTGCTAGTGGCAGGTTTTGAAAACCCTGCCCCCAGCAAGACATTGCTCTGATTGGCTGAGCCTGCTGATTGTCAGCAGGCTCAGCCAATCACAGCCAGAACTGGATGCACCAATCACAGCCATTTGTTGAATGGCTTTGATTGTTGGAGATGGCGCTCCTAAACCAATCAGAGCAATCTTCCACTGGGAGGCAGGGATTTCAATTCCCATCACTAGCAATAGATGCTTTGTCGCCTTGACAAGTGCCCGGCAGCCTGCAAGGAGCTCCGGAGAACAGCGGCAGGAACCCCGATGGCACCAGATAGGTGAATATTCCTTTTTTTTTTGGTAGTGCAGCTAGCGCTTGCGTTTAGAGCTGCCAAAAACATGGTACCAAGTTGTGCCACGTCCTCAGCAGCGCTGAAACTGCTGCCCATTCATTTCGATGGGTGACGCAGGGCTGAAAATGGCCAAAGACCACTGAAGATGCTTCGTTTTGATGCTTGTGTGAACAGCCCCATTGAAATGAATGGGTGCGTTGTAAAGCATTTAGCGCAGCGCTGAAAAGGCAGCGCTACATGCTGTATAAAAAAGTCTGTGTGAGGGAGGCCTTATGCAAGCTATCTTCTTCTATTCAGACTGTATCATAGAAAATAAACTCAAACATTGGGTTATGATTAACAACTCACTTCTTCCCACCATTACTGACAAAATGCAACATATATTTTAACCTACAAATGTAGAAATCTCTACCATGATGAATCAATTCGCAGCACTGTAGTACTTTGTAGTTGTTAACATAATGCGATAAATGTTAAGTAAACGTTTGCTCCGACCGTACATAATACAACACATGCAATAAATGTGTTTACCTCAACCTTCAAGAATCTCTATATTATATTTACATTCAAAAGTTTTGCTGCTTTTATTTCCCCTCAGTAAAAAGTACAATTTATTAGCCACCCTGTATTTCCAATGCATCGTAACATCAAGACAGAAAATAAAAGGAAGGAAAAAGGACCGACTGATCAGTAAATTAAACCACTTTTTGAATCACTTACCACTCTTCCTCTCAATCGGAGACTGGCTTATGAAAGCAGACCTAGAATGATTACTATATAAGCGCTGCGGAATAGGTTGGTGCTATACAAATTAAGATTATTATACTAAGTGCTTAAATAGTCCCCATACTGATGCTTAGTGACCAGACCAGACATGAGATAACTTGTCTACCCTTAGGGCTCATGCACTGTATAAGGCCCGTCTCACACGACCAGATTTGCATTGCGAAGTCCGCCATTGCCATCCACACAGTCGATCCGCGGTAAAACGCGGGCATTGAAAGGCGTGTACTTTCAATTTTTCCTTCACTCGGAATGCGACCTGTTCATGTGAGCATGACCTAATACTGCATGTAATAACAAAAGACAATTTTTTGTAAATATGGTAAATTCATATGGAATCTGTTAAGAGTTGTAGAAAAGAATCTCTATGTATCCTTGTATTTAAAGTCAAAGGTACCCGAAGGTCCGGTATAATTTCTGTATTACAGATCTGTCCAAAACAAGTCCATGTGTGCATGACTCCCTATATTGTTTATAAATAGGTGCCATGTAAGCAAAATAACTATTATTCAATAAATAAATCTTGTTATTTGTATAGCGCCAACTTATTTCGCAGCGCTTTGAGATAATTTTATTTATTACCCCCCCCCCCCCCTACCAAGCTGGATACTCATTTTACTGACCTTGGAAGGATGGAAGGCTTAGTCAACCTTGAGCCGGCTACCCGAACCATGCGGCGATTGGACTCACAACCTTCAGGTCATGAGCGAGAGCTTAGGACTGTCTTAACACTCTGCACCACACGAGGCTCTATATTGTTTATTTTACCTTTATTTAGGGCAGACAATATGATGTCCTACCAACTACCAATAATCTAATGTGTCGGCAGTTCCCACTCACCTCCTCCAGGCTCCATTCTCCACCTTTCAGCCAGCAGCTGATGTGTATGGACAACTTTATACAAATACAAAATGACTCTGCAAATAGTAGTTACCTACCACTGCAGCTATATAAAATTGGGTGTTTTATATTCTGCAGGATCACACTGTGCTCTCACCAGTAATTCATCTCTAAACAGAGGTTTTATCAAATAAGACTCCAGTCACTCTTCCGCTGGCAGATTATACAATGATCATTACATTTCTCTCACCAATATAGTATTTTCCTCCTCGCTCCAGTGATTCTGCATACATGGCAGGAGTCGCTGAATCGAGTACCTTTCAGTAAAACCAGTGTAAATAAATAAAAGTGTCTCCTCGATGCCCAGATTTCCTGCTGTTTTGCTCTATTTGAGATGACTATATTATAAAGAATATGTAAGAAAATCGGATTACAGTTAAATTCAATGTATTGTCTAGAGTTTATAGAAAACACTACACAGACTGAACTGAGCTCTGCAAACCAGACATATCCTTTCTGGTGAGTCAAAGCAGACATTAAGTAAATATATCACAAATCACAAGTAAATAGCCTTACAAGTGATATGCCAGGCGCCAGACACTAACCAGTGACAGTGCTACTGAAGAGAAATGTATACATCCATGTAGAATGATGTACAATGAAACAGATTTCAATGTCTAAACAAGAGGACAGTTCTAAAATACCATAATGCTATTACATAGTGGATAAACATACTGCAGATGAAGTAAACATCAAGGTTGCTTTAACATTTGCGATGGGGATTCCACTTTCCTGCTCAGTTTGGGGAGCAGAAAAGGGGAATCCCTGCTGCCGAACCTCTCCATCTGTGGATGGAATGGAACAGTGTTGGGTGAGCCGCATAGATCATAATGGAGTCTGCCTGCTTTCCCCTCAGCTGACTGGCTTTTGGATGGAAGAAAAGGCGCTGCATGCAGGATTTTTAGACGGAGCTTCCAACACAGATGTGAAAACACCTTTACTTGACATGTAACACATTATGAGAACTAAAATGTATTATAATGCTATAAATCGAGTTATCACAGTGTACCTGTCATTAACAACTGCTACATCTATATATACCACTTGTAGCAACATTTAGTATGGCCATCACTAGGCAGCAGTGAAGCTCTGCACATGGCCGAGAGGAAACTGCTTCCCGGCCCCATACCTTAGTCACAATTTCTTAAAGGGGTTGCCTCGCGCCAAAACTGTTTTTTTTTTTTTCCATAGGCCCCCCGTTCGGCGCAGGACAACCGCAAAGGATGTGTTAAAAAAAACAAAACATATTACTTACCCGAATCCCCGCTCTGCGACGTCTTCCTTCTTCCTTCTTCTTCCTTCACCAAGATGGCCGCCGGGATCTTCACCCACGATGCACCGCGGGTCCTTTCCCATGGTGCACCGTGGGCTCTGTGCGGTCCACTGCCGATTCCAGCCTCCTGATTGGCTGGAATCGGCACACATGGCGGGGCGGAGCTACGCGATGATGCGTAGAAGGGGCGGAGCCAGAACGCCGCTCGTGCCTGGACCGAGCAGAAGGGGAGAAGACTGCACAGCGCAAGTGCGTCTAAAAAAGCAAGAAGACATCAGAATTAGACGGATCCATGGAGACGGGGACGCCAGCAACGGAGCAGGTAAGTGAATAACTTCTGTATGGCTCATATTTAATGCACGATGTACATTACAAAGTGCATTAATATGGCCATACAGAAGTGTATAACCCCACTTGCTGCCGCGAGACAACCCCTTTAAACTCCAAGGGCATGTTAAGTGTTCTCAAAAATTCTTTCCATGTAAACTCAGGATCACCACATGATAAGTAATGCAAAGTACTTACAATTTTACTTAAAACATTATTATGTAACATAATAACTCTTTACACAATATTTTCTTTTGTTAATTAAAATAATGATTAGTTCACATGTTCACAGCCAGCAATGTACAATTCTTCAGTATGAACATCTCTGAACTCCACTTTACAGTTCAAATACAGATGTACTTAAGAAGACTGAACTTTGTAAATACATTGTATCATTTATCTTGGACTAAACCAGAATTACAGCCTCGATAATAGTCCACAATTTATCATTAATTTTGATCATTCACTTCAATGAGAACTTTTGCCTGTAATACCAAGCTGGGCCACTACAGTGGGAACAGAGCTGTCTGCTTCCTGCACAAATCAGCTACCAGCACATCCTGATGAACAGCTGATCGATGGGGTCTCAGACAGCCACCAATATATAGAGAATAAGCGAACAGTCATTAAAATTAAGGTTTGCTAAAGGGTCTGTCTAGCTCTAAACTACTAAGGATTGGTTGAAAGGGAAACACAAGGCAAACACCATCACAAAGGAAAGATTTTCTTTCTTTTCTCTAAAGACATTAGAGTGCTCTTATGCTAAACAAATATATAGTTGTAACACACACCAAAGTACATCAGTGGGAATGAGCCCTTAAACCCCTTCTACACGGAATGCTTACCCTTGTAACGGTCACAGACCTGGGAATAAACAGATCATGGGAGAGATCTCTGTATCGTCCCCTGATATAGTTATACATAGTTATTAGGTTGCCCGATAACCATCTTTTTTCTAAACTAAATAACCCCAATTATGATAACCTCTCTGGGTATTGTAGGCCATCCATTCTGTTTATTACTTTAGTTGCCCACCTTTGTACCTGCCCAAACTCTGATATGTCCTTCTTGAGTACCAGTTCCCAAAACTGTACACAACATTCCATGTGTGGTCTGACCAGTGACTTGTAAGGAGGAAGAACAATGTTCTCATCATGTACCCCAAGACCTCTTTTGATGCACCCCATGATACTATTTGCCATAGCAGCAGCTGCTTGACATTGGTTGCTCCAGTTAAGCTTACAGTTAAATAAAATCCCCAAGTCCTTTTCCAAGTCAGTGTTACCCAGTGGTTTCCCATTTAGTGTGTAATGGTGATGTGTATTTCCTCTGCCCGTGTGCATAACCTTACATTTATCAGTGTTAAACCTCATTTACCGCTTTTCCAAGCCCCCAACTTATCCAGATCCTCTTGCAATCTACTTGCGTCCTCTCTTGTGTTAATATCTTTACATAGTTCTGTATCATCTGCAAATATTGATATTTTACTGCACAATCCTTCTACCAGGTCATTAATAAATTCATTAAACAGAATAGGGCCCCAAACCGACCCCTGTGGTATTCCACTAGTAAAAGTGACCCAATCAGAGTGTGTACTATGAGACCATCCTATTCATGAAGGCCTAGTAGCCCCTTCCATCCACCCGAATTGGTAGTTTTCTCAGCATGTAGTGCAATAGATAGAAGACTGTCAGTCAGGGTGGGTGAGTGGGGCTAACAGCACCTCATTAATAAACTAGACTCATCCCAATTGGGAGCTGCAGGAATAAGCTGTAAATTCTTAAAAACTACTGCAAATTATCTGATAAGTGACAGACCACTAAAATCAACATGTCTGTCACTACTTTATGCTGCCCTCAGTGAGAATAGCATAAAGAAGGTCGGAAAGGGTACATGCAGTTTACAAACTCGCTTGTTAAAATATCATTTTTGTAACATGCAGTTTTTAGCCAAAACATTGTGATGTAACCTGTAGTTAATTGAACATAGAATAATACCTTCAAGCTGAGCAAACAGACTACGGCCTGTTAAACGGTTGTCTCAACTAGACAACCTATTCTCTACTTTGGTTTAGCTAGGCCACATATATATCTAGTATTAAATTGGGTCCATTTACATGTAGTATATGGATTGGTCTAGTGTACCAGAGTTGGAGTCATTCCTTCTTAGCTGCTTTATGCTGTGAATCATAGTAGGCAGTTGCTTGCATAGTCAGTGATTGTCTTGATGGGACAACCCCTTTAATACTTATTTTGTGTGTAGGTAATGCCTTTATGTACTTATTATGGTACCTCATAGTATTCTTTTGACTCCTTCTCAAGACATCCACCTAACGTGTCCAATACCAGGGGTCACACATGCCCAGTCCCATTGACTGCGTCCTTTTGTCCATAGGAGGAGTGATTTCTGCTATTTATCAGACCAACCAATAAAAATTAGTGCTTCAGAGGGGGCTTCTTCTCAACAGCACTGAATCCATAGTGTAGATGTTCTGAGAGGGAATGAAAAGTACAACACGGGGCTCCAAAACAAGTATGTGTCAGGAACATCTACACAAGAACTTTTTTTTATTGACTCCAGTTGTAAAACGGTTCTAGATTTATATATCTAATAGAATGTATATACATTTGTGGGGCAACCGTTTAAAAAAACAGCAACTTTTATTGAACTTTATTTGCTTTCATTTCACATATATTATATCTCTACAAACGCATCCATTGTCTGCAACTGAATTTTGTTTTCCCATCTAAAATGTTATGCTCCAACAATACAATGAACTATTTTCATCTGGTAACTATACTCCAATCGCTCTCATTCACAGTTGTGCTCCTGAAGCAGATACATGTCAAATAGCAGAAACCGAATCCTGAAAAAACTGAAGTAAAATGACAGTATACCTGTGAAGACACGCTCTCAGCATATTTAGCCAAGTAATCCATTAAGTCAATTGATATATCTCACCATGACTTTCATACTGTGGCTTATTGTTGATGAAAGACAATAACTAAACCAGCAGCTCATCCTCACTAGTTACAGAATACAATGCCGCACTTATAGAAATACATTCATACAACACTCTGTATACGAAAAGCTTGTTTTCTTATTGAGAACGAGATACTTTACATTAATTATTTACTAAAGTACCAAACTAATTTAATTAAGGAATTTCTGAACAAGACATCAGTAGGCAAATGTTTTACAACCCAAAAAATGTTTTTGTGTTACAGTCTGTTCCCAATGGTCACTTTTATAGCCAGGACTATAGCAGACGTGATTTGACTAGTCTTTCCTCTTGACTCACTGGCCTTAAGATCACATTTTTCCACACAAAGATAGGGGTGCCTTGTCATAAAATATATCTACATCATCTAGATTATACAAACCCAGACACAAACAATGTGTGAGCTTCAAGTGACGCTAAGATTAAAGGCCTATTTAGACGGGACGAGTATCGGGTAAACAATGCCAGACACTCATCCCCGCACATACTAGCTCCTGTGCACCTGCATGAGAGCTAGTATTGCTGGCTCACAGCGGGGAGGCTGCAGGAGATTTCTCCCCCACCCCTTTTGATTGACTTAACATAGTGGCTGTTCAATACTGAACGGCTGCTATTTACACTGAGTGATCAGCGATCTGCTCATCGTTAATTGTTTATGCAGCATAAATGCAGGAATTAAGGGTCAATCCAGCTACATACAATGTGGGTGCTGGATGTTTCTTTCAGCCAACACCCACCTGCAACAGCTGCTCCGATCATTGACCCTTTAAATGACGGTGTCAGTTCTGATAGTGGAATTTATATGCCTGAGTGATGTGTGGGGGTCCAGAACACCCCCTCACAATGAGATTGTGATTTACCGTGCAGTACCGTGGCATTACATCATACTGCTGGAGAGATTAAACCATCATGTTCTCTGTGGGGACTAAAAAACATGTAAAAATCTGTTTAAAAAAAATAAAAAAGGTAATAAAGGTTTTAGTCCCCCCTTTTGCTAGACTTATTATTATTAATAATAGTAATAATAATAACAAAATAATCAAAATCAAATAAAAAAAACATATTTGGTATCATTGCATCCATAAAAGTCCACATAAAGGTAATGCATTATTTACCCCACATGGTGAATGTCATCAGTCTCCAAGAAAAAATGTAATAAAAAGCTATTAAAAGTTGAATGTACTCCAAGATGGTACTAATAGAAACTAACGGACACCCCAAAATAAATGAGCCATTCCACAACTATGTCAACAGAAAAATAAAAAAGTCATGGATGTCAGAAGATGGCAGGAGAAAATAATTAAAAAAAATTATAGTAATACAGCAAAAAAACTACATAAATTTGGTATTGTAACATAACATAGTGACATAGTATGTAAGGCCGAATGAAGACAATGAGCATCTATTTCAGCCTGTTTATCCTCCTAAATTGTTGATCCAGACGAAGGCAAAAAACCCCAAGAGGCAGAAGCCAATTAGCCCTTTTGGGGGAAAAATTCCTTAATTCCTTAATTCCAACTCCCTAATGGCAATCAGACTAATCCCTGGATCAACCTCTTATAGTGCCTACCTGTCTGTATACCCGGATCAACAACCTGCTGGTCACCTAAAATTTATATCCTGTAATATCCTTCCCCTCTAGAAAAACATCAAGTCCCCTTTTAAATTCCTCTATGGATTTTACCATCACCACATCCTCAGGCAGAGAGTTACACAGTTTCTTTGCTCTTACAGTAAAGAACCCTTTTTTGTGTTGGCGATGAAACGTGCTTTTTTCTAGACGTAGCGGATGCCCTCTCGTTACCGTCGCAGTCCTGGGTATAAACAGATCATGGGAGAGATCCTTGTATTGTCCCCTGATGTATTTATACATAATTATTTGGTCGCCCCTTAGCCTTCTTTTTTCTAGAGTAAATAATCCCAATTTTGATAGCCTCTCTAGGTATTCTAGTCCCTTCACACCATGTATTAGTTTAGTTGCCCTTCTTTGAACCCCCTCAAGCACTGCAACATCTTTCCTGAGCACCGGTGACCAGAACTGTACGCAGTATTTCATGTGGGGCCTGACTAGTGCCTTATATAGTGGAAGAATAATGTTCTCATCCTTCGCCCCTATACCTCTTTTAATGCACCCCAAGACTTTATTAGCTTTTGCAGCAGCTGACTGGCATTTGTTACTCCAGTTTAATTTAGAATACACTAGTACCCCCAGGTCTTTTTCCATATCACTTTTCCGTAGCAGTACCCCATTTAGTGTATATTGGTGACATCTGTTTTTGCTGCCCATGTGCATAACCTTACATTTATCAACATTGAACTTCATTTCTAGAGATGAGCGAACGTACTCGTCCGAGCTTGATACTCGTTCGAGTATTAGCGTGTTCAAGATGCTCGTTACTAGAGGCGAGCACCACGCGATGTTCAAGTTACTTTCACTTTCATCTCTGAGACGTTAGTGCGCTTTTCTGGCCAATAGAAAGACAGGGAAGGCATTACAACTTCCCCCTGCGACGTTCAAGCCCTATACCACCCCCCTGCAGTGAGTGGCTGGCGAGATCAGGTGTCACCCGAGTATAAAAATCGTCCCCTCCCGCGGCTCGCCACAGATGCATTCTGACATAGTTCAGGGAAAGTGCTGTCTTGCTGGAGTTGCTATAGGGAGAGTGTTAGGTGTTATTTTAGGCTTCAAGAACCCCAACGGTCCTTCTTAGGGCCACATCTGACCGTGTGCAGTACTGTTGAGGCTGCTTTTTGCAGTGTTGCACTTTTTTTTTTTTTTGTATATCGGCCGTTCAGAGCATTGCGTCCTCAGTCTGCAGTAATTTTACATAGTATAGGGCCAGTAGTGCTGAGGCAGGGACAGTGAAAAAGGTAAAAGACATATACTGTCTATATAGGCAGTGGGCTTTTCCAAAAAACTTTGGGAAAAAACATTCTATTTGGGCTGCCTGTGACCGTCCTGAGTGTACTGCGTCTCTGCTGGGGGTAGTAGTCCTAATTAATACGCAGCCAGCTAAGTGTTACAGCAGGCGTGCGCAAAATTCTTTCCTGGCTCTGCGTTGGCCGTTACATCACCGCTGTCATCCTGTCCAGAGGGAAACAGTCTGCAGTAATTTTACATAGTCCAGGTATGCATTGCTAATGAGGGCTTTTCAGAAGTAAAAATTGTTGGGAGGGGGCCCACTCTTGCCGCTATTGTGGCTTAATAGTGGGACCTGGGAACTTGAGATGCAGTCCAACATGTAGCCCCTCGCCTGCCCTATCCGTTGCTGTGTCGTTCCCATCACTTTCTTGAATTGCCCAGATTTTCACAAATGGAAACCTTAGCGAGCATCGGCGAAATACAAAAATGCTCGGGTCGCCCATTGACTTCAATGGGGTTCGTTATTCAAAACGAACCCTCGAGCATCGCGAAATGTTCGTCCCGAGTAACGAGCACCCGAGCATTTTGGTGCTCGCTCATCTCTATTCATTTCCCATTTTTCTGCCCAAGCCCCTAGCTTATCTAGTGATCGTACTGACCCGAAGTCAGTAATGTAGTAATTGTACTGACCCATAGAATAAAGTCATCATGTAATTTTTTTCTGCAGTGTGTATTCGTCAAAGATGGCGGAATTTTGGGTATTTTTTTTCATTTTACTCCATTTAGGATTTTTTTTTAAGTTGTTCAGTACATTATATGGCACATTAAATAGCACCATTGAAAAATACAACTCGTCCCACAAAAATCAAACCCTCAGACAGCTTTGTGGATGGATAAATAAAAGTTATGATTTTTTTAAAGTGGGGAGGAAAAAATGAAAATGGAAATAAAAGGGCCGCATCCTTAAGGGGTTAAGAATTGCTCATTATCTCTTATGGCAGGCTAAAATATCGCAAAGATAATCGCTCAAACTGCCAAAAGATTGAATGAAATTCAGGCAAGCTACCGACATTTTTGAATAACAAATTAATTGCTGTAATCATCTGTGTTTTCTTCCAGGAGTTGTTTGCTCAGCTGGGCGTGTGTTTAGCTGATTGTTATTGCATGAACACTTTGCACAGCTGAGCAAGCATCTCACTGACACATTCCATTGTTCTCCTCCTGTCTCCTCCCAGCTGAGTCAACATTGCAGTCATTGAATATGCAAAGCAAAACAAAGCCATCACTTAGCCCTTGGAAACACTGAAACAGTGAACAAACTGCGTTCAAACGGAAAGAATTTTCAGCGACCAAACGATAGATTTTATGCCAGCCTAAAAACCTCGGCTAACGATATTGAACGAATAGTGCGACTGCCCGCATTTACATGTAATGATTATCACTCATTTTGAACGAATTTTTAGGGTAACCACGAATCCACAGAAGTGTAAGATCCTTTCCATGCTTCCCCCTCACTAAGGCTCATTCCCCTCCTTATATGGTTGTCAATTACCTGACATTCATCTGTTTTGCATTGGTGGTTTACTAATCTGTGCTTTATAATCATTCTGTTCTTGCTGTAAAATACATCATCTCTCCATGTACTGACGTCTTGGAGAGCTGTTATAAACTTGTGTTTATACCCAGCAGCCAATCAGTGGAGGCAGAGCTTCAGGGAGGAGATACAAACAGCCTGAGCCAATGTTGAGATAGATAGGGGTGTGTCTCAGACTACCAAAGACTCCCTGTAGACACTGTAAGTATACTGTAGTCACAGATCACAGCTCTGCTCTAAAGGAGCCTAGCCAAAAAGCAGCCAAGGAGCAAGATTTGAGGAAGCTAAATAGTAGGTAGTCATTCCCTGCAGGTACTGATTTACAAATCATTTTTCAGCTCATGACTAGACATTGACTTTAAACGTTACCATGTAGTCTTCACATTGCCTCTTTATAAAAGTAATATTTCAAGTTCCTTAGAGGAAAATTCTAGTTAAATTTATCATCATGTCCTGATGAATACAGTTCTAGCCACACATTTCTAAGCAACAGCCCAAATATTTCATTGCTTACTGGCAGAGAATGTGACCCTCAATTGAGAATTCAAGGACTTTATAATGTTGTGGAAATCAGCTGCTGACACTCTCATTGCATTGGAAGTGTTGGTAGCATGAATGCATACGCACTATCAGTGTATCCAGTACCGGATGCCAAAGGGGACTTAAATTTTGTGTTCCCGGTGAGTTATTTCTTTAAATGTTAGAACAGTTCTGTTTACTTATACTACTTTATCACTCTCATCTGGAAGAGGGGATGTCTATAACACATTTCACTTTACTTATACAGGGAGTTTAATTATATATTCAAGGGGTTATCTCATGTAAAGTTGTCCATCCACATAAGATCAAAGTTGGACAGGACTATGCAACTATGTCATAAGACTCTTCTCCAACAGTGAATGTTTGGGCAAAGAAGTGTCAATTATGTTGGATTTCAACAAGCCCAATCCTTTATTCTCATAGGAGATAAGTCAAGTCCAGAGATGTCTGGCAGTATCTTATTCTTTTCTCTCGAATGACAATAAATGGACACTCGGCTGGTTGAATTTCTGTTTTTTATTTTATAATAGTCCCCTGTAAAATCTATTAAAGGGGTTGTCCGGTAAGTAAATGAAAGTACAAGGTTTCATTTTCATCCATCTACTTGATGGGTGAAAACTAATAAATCAGTGGGGTTCTGATCGCTAGGACCCCCACCGATCCAGAGAATGGTTCCCCCTATTTCTCAGTGCAGGATTTCTTATTCCTAACGCTGAAGTGAATTGTCCACTGGTCACACATGCACAGCTATGGCTCCATTAATCTCAATGGGACTATCTGTCTGTGCCACTAAGATGAATGGAGCCGTGGCCACTCATGTGTGACCAATGGCCTAACGCTAAAGTAAATGGGAAACTAGGAATAAGCAGTCCTGCACAAAGAAATAGGGGGGGCACAGGTCCTCTGTTGTCAAAATCAGTGGGGGTCCAAGCAGAGACGTAACTTGAAGCTTCTCAGCCCCAATGCTGCCAATTGGTTCCTACAGATCCATTCTTGCATTCAGCCTGCCGAGAAGCAGAGTGACAGTGGGGTCAGAAGAAACGGCTCCATGCTCCTGCACACTACAACAGGGAGAGCAGAGATAACATTTATTGTGGTGTCGCTTTGCCTCCGCCGCCATGGACGGTGATGACAGGGCCGGCAGATTGGGGGGGACAGAAGCGAATAGTCACAGCGTTGTATGGCAGCGCTGTCTTCGGGGTGGCCGGCTCCTTGGGGCTTACGCGGGCGGACATGGTAGTCGGGGCGGAAAATCTGTAAGCTTCTCAGGGGGATGGGAGCAGACATGCAGTATGCCAGTCCTGCCCCGAGATGTGTCAGCTGCTCAGGGTCGTCGGGAGAACGGACAGGCAGTATAGCACTCCGGGGAGCAAATGTGTCAGATGATGGGGAAAGAAGTGAACGCACATGGCAGTTGGCCGTCAGTGCTGCTCAGGTAAGCAGAGTGAGTGCTAAGACACCATCGGCTGCAGGACAACCAGCTGCTGTGGACATCTCCTGAAGGCCCAAAGTAGCACCACTGGGAAGCTCTGGCCCCTTCGTGCCCTCCAGCAGGACCTCAGCCAATCCAGACCTTTGGGGGCATTACCTAAAATCCCGAGCTTGGTGGGGTGTTCCCTGTCACTGTGCAGGTCTCCACTCATATTTCTGGTGGAGACAAGACACACCAGTACCGTACTGGGCTCCCTATATAGAGAGGAGATTCCTTATGCTCCCCCTAAGGCTCCTGGGCCTGGGTGCAACCGCATCCCCTATAGTTACACCCCTGGGTCCCAGCAGTTGGACCCCCACTGTTCTATCGGTTTTCACCTATCCAGTGGATGGGTGAAAACTCAAAATTTCATCCACTAAGTGGACAACCCCTTTAAATCATCACATCATGATGTTAACTGAAGGATAAAATGTTCAATACTGTACATTTTTGAAAACTAAACATTCAAAACACTTTCCTTGGTATAACTGTATCTTACCACGCAACATTGTAGCAACTCACAATGTATTATTGGCCTCAAAGTATCGTCTTCTCAAAGTTCAGGGCTAAACAAGCACACTCCAGATAAGAAGAATTGTACAAACACTGGCTATAATTCCCACATTAACTCAATGAGGATGTGTTTCCTACCAATGACAACAGAGCAGAGTTGCTTTTTCTGCTGTTTTAACCCCTGTTCAATATCAAGAATAGAACATGAAAGAATCACCCAGTTATCTCTGCTGTTTTATAACTACAAATACCAGCATACACTGTCAAAAGCAGACAGACTTTCGCTAAGTTACGTGCCAATGGAAAATGCTACTCTATCACTTTCAAGCGAATGCAGTCCAAGGCTTGATCAGGAACTGAATATTCATTTCAAACTGAAGAAGTTAATGAATAATTCTAGCTATGGCTATAGAGCATTTGACTGAGACCATTTAGGAGCACGATGAAAGAAACACACTGCTTCTTTAATTCCAGGGTAGTTATTTATCACCCTCTCCCTTTGATAAGGCAGAAAAAAAACTGGCACGAGATATGGCACATGCGGCAGCAGCGTATGTTGATCAAAGGAACTAATAGAAGACAACCCTTAGATCTTTGGAAAATACATAGTAATCCTGCTAAATGAATTCATGCTTAGCTGTGCCCTTTGGTGCTTTCTCTGTTGGCCAGCTGTAACCCGAGTCGAGGCATTGCCACCTGCTTGACAGACTGGAACTGCCTTGGCCTCTTGACTCACCCAAAAAAGCAAATTGAGGGCGTAGAGCAGGCAGCGCAAGCACTTCACAGAGTCCTCTCTGGCCATTGTGCAATCTTGCAGGAGAAAGTCCCATCCTTTCACCACTTCATCCTCTTCAGGGAGTACCGCAGATTCAGAGCACTTCAAAAAGAAAAGAGCAGGAAAGAAATTAACTAACAAATAGTTTTAGTAAGAGTAAAGCCAACTAAAGGCTGTGACTATGACTTGTAGCACATGGAAGACGAGATCACTCATCCATAACAGTATGTAATATGCGGTACTACTTCTTACAGACATCCTCTCTGGACACAGAATTATGTATTAAACCATGACATAAAAGGTAAAAGCTAAACAATATTTTTATCCATTCATTATTCAAAAGAGGATAATAAAATAAATCCACTTTCCAAGTCTCTCCTGGAATGTATCCGGGATAATTCTGTTCTAACCACAACAAAGCTCTGCATACAAAGCAATACTCTGATTTACAATTATTATTGAAATCTCCCCTTTCACTAGTAGGAGCTACCTCATAATAAGTGAGGTGAGCACATGCCGGCCTGGATTATGTCATTGGAGAAGCACAAGATAATACAATTATGTAGTGCTAAAAGAGAGGCTACAGGAATTAGCATTTTGAGCGTTTTTCTCTTTTATTACCAGAATGCACAGAAAGATTACAGACAACTAGAGATGAGCGAGCATACTCGCTAAGGACAATTACTCGAGCGAGCATTGTCCTTAGCGAGTATCTCCCCGCTCGGGAGAAAAGGTTCGGGTGCCGGCACGGGTGAGAGGTGAGTTGCGGCAGTCAGCAGGGGGGAGCGGGGGGAGAGAGATCTCCCCTCCGTTCCTCTCCGCTCTCCCCTGCAGCTCCCTGCCCGCCGCCGGCAGACGAATCTTTGCTCCTGAGCAGGCAGGTACTCGCCAAGGGCAATGCTTGATCGAGTAATTGTCCTTAGCGAGTATGCTTGCTCATCTCTACAGACAACTGTTCACTGAATGTATTTGTGGAAAAGTGGGTTACTACTGCTAAATAGTGAAAGGGATTTTCTGGTTCCCCTCCAAAAAACTAGATGGGATGAATTTTTTATGCTGCACCACAATCTATGCTCATGCTCTGTGGAAAACACACCAGACCTTGCTTTACTATCCATGATTCAGGATTCAATCTCTTCCTTTAACCCTATCACACCTGAGGCATTCTGCATTGCCCTCACCTTCCATGAACTATAACCTTTTAACTTTTTCATAGCCATGTGAGGGTTTGTTTTTGCAGGACAAATCATATTTTGGTACCAGAAAATACAGTTTATTTTTGTTGTGGTCTTAAATTAGCTGGTATAAAGTGCAGGAAGGGATAGATAAGGACTTAAAACCCAGCAGTCAGTTCAGCCTCACTGATGGATCTCCTATTGAGGCTTATGCCACTTTTAAACGGGACAATTCTCGTTTAAACGAGTGCATGAGCAAGTCACGCCACAACTAGTTGTTCATGCTTGTGCAGAATGTTTACACAGGCAGATTATCCTTGAGAATTGTTCACTTTTCATTCACTTCAAGCTCAGTGCTTCACATTCTGCGTGAAACACTGAGCAGGGAGTGTTTAACCCCTTAAGAACCAGGCCGATTTGTACCTTAAGGACCAGACACTTTTTAGGGATTTTACCCATGTGGTTTACCTACCCTATTTTTTTCCTTCAGCTACCAAAATTATTTTTGCTGCGTTTTTTTCCCATGACATATAGGGCTATTTTAAAATATTTTTTTCACTGACTTTCCCCCCCCTTTTTTTAGTTTTATTGGGGGTGAAAAACGGAAAAAAATTATTTTTTCATATTTATAGCTATTTTTTTTTTGTTTTGGACGTTTTGATATACAGTGCTTCCCCAAAAATAAGACACTGTCTTATATTAATTTTTGCCCCAAAAAGAGTACAGTGTCTTATTTTCGGGGAGGCCTTATACTCACCTGGTCCGCGGAATCCCAATGCCTCCCGATGGTTTTCGGCAGCGGCGCTGCGGTAAACTGCATCCTCCTCGTCTCACAGCTGAACTTCTGCTGGTGACGAGGCTTTGAATACCCCGCCTCCAGCAAAGCAAGCGCTGTGACTGGCTAATCAAGCGCCAGTAGCCAATCACAGCCGGCGCTTGATGATTCACTGAATGGCTGTGATTGGCTGCTGGTGCTCAATTGGCCAATCACAGCGCTCACTTTGCTGGAGGTGGGGTATTCAAAGCCCCGTCACCAGCAGAAGCTCAGCTTTGAGACGAGGAGGACGCAGTTTTCCGCGGAGACCATTGGGACGCCGTGGACCAGGTGAGTATTGACTTTTATTTGGGGGGCACTTTAGCTAGGTCCTATTTTTAGGGGAGGCCTTATATTTCAAGCCTCTCCCGAAAACCTGATAGGTCTTACTATCGGGGTAGGACCTATTTTCGGGGAAACATGGTATAATATGGATGGTTTCGGATTACAGGGTGAATACAGCAACGGTTTTGGTTGGCGTCGGCTTTGGGTTATTTTCATTCTTATGTATATATTTTTATTTTACTAGATTGGCCCGATGTTTGCTATGCGGACATGAAATGTCGGTCCTACATAGGTTAAACATAATGAATAGTGAGCAAGCCGGTGATGATTTTTATGCAGGTTGCAATTGAGTGACAAATGAAAAGTGCACGATGCCTCGCATTTAGATGTAACGATTGTTGCCCATTTTTGTTCACTTAAAGGGGTTGTCCCGCGCCGAAACGGGTTTTTTTTTTTTTCAACCCCCCCCCCCGTTCGGCGCGAGACAACCCCGATGCAGGGAGGTAAAGAAAGCTCACCGGAGCGCTTACCTGAATCCCCGCGCTCCGGTGACTTCTCTACTCACCGCTGAAGATGGCCTCTTCCTCCGTGGACCGCAGCTCTTCTGTGCGGTCCACTGCCGATTCCAGCCTCCTGATTGGCTGGAATCGGCACGTGACGGGGCGGAGCTACACGGAGCTACACGGAGCCCCATAGAAGACTGCAGAAGACCCGGACTGCGCAAGCGCGGCTAATTTGGCCATCGGAGGGCGAAAATTAGTCGGCACCATGGAGACGAGGACGCTAGCAACGGAGCAGGTAAGTATAAAACTTTTTATAACTTCTGCATGGCTCATAATTAATGCACAATGTACATTACAAAGTGCATTATTATGGCCATGCAGAAGTGTACAGACCCACTTGCTGCCTCGGGACAACCCCTTTAAGTGAATTTTGAGCTACAATCGTTGCATGTAAATGGGCTTTTCGACTGCAGTGTTTATATACAGTGCTATGTAGAAGCCAAATAAGATAAAAGTTGTAAAGTTATTATTCAAACTCTACTGCAAGACTCATTGTCAGCCCAAAATACAGTTATTTATGTGAAAAACATTTTCACCTGAAAGGTGTCCATAGCCTCTAAAGGGACCTGTCATGCACGTTATTCTGTTCTCATTGAGGACAGCATAAAGTAGTGACAGGCATGCTGATTTCAGGCGTCTGTCACTGAGGCCTTATTTTCAGCCATAAAAAACGTCGGCCAAAAATTGTGGCCATCTGAAGCACTGGATTCCAATGCATTCGTGCAGATGGTCGATTTTCCAGCATGTAAAATCGTCTGGCCGGAAAAGATAGCACATATGCTGCCGATTCCGGACGGATGCTTCTAAGCAGCTGGAAAAGATAGGTCTTGCCCTGTCTTTTGGTTGCGATCAGCCAGCAGTTCTTATAGAAACTTATGGGAGCTGCTGGCAAGGAGAGGAAGAGGGCCTTTAGCATCGGCTAGAGCTGCTAAACTACCTCCCCCTCCCTTTGCCTGTAGCTATGGGAGCTTCTATTAATGCGATCAGCTGGCAAAGGGAGAGAGAAAGAGTCCCGGACGACAGAATTCGTGTTAATGGGCGAAAAAACGCAAGATTTAGCTGAGACCAGATCACAGCTTTCTCTCCTTCATACGATTTTTGGGCGCAATGTGGGCTGCCGAAAACCACAACGACCCTGTGAATAAAGCCTTATGGAGCAATTTGCAGTGTTTTTTTAAGAATTTGCAGTTGATTCTGCAGCAACAGATGAGTCGCACTTATTCATGAGGTGCTGCTAGCCCTTCCCACCTGCCTGATTTACCATTTTCTAGCAATTACACTGCTAACTAAGAAAACTTTCAATCAGGGCATGTGGGCGGGGCTAGCAGCACCTGTGAATAAGCTGGACTCTTCTCTAGCTAGGAGCTGCAGAAACAAGCTGTAAAATCCTGAAAAAACCACTATACATTACCATATAAGCGACAGCCCACTGAAATCAGTATATCTGTTAAGGCACCTCCTGTGCCACAGAGTGTTAAGGCAGCAGAAATGCGGTCCTAAGCTCTTGCTCATGACCTGAAGGTTATGAGTTCAATCCCCGTGTGGTTCAGGGAGCCGGCTCAAGGTTGACTCAGCCTTCCATCCTTCCGAAGCCAGTAAAATGAGTACCCAGTTTGCTGGGGGTAATAAATAAATTACCTGAAAGCACTGCGGAATAAGTTCGCGCTATACAAATAACAAGATTTATTTACTTTATACTGCCTCAGTGAGGACAGCTTAATGTACATGAATGGTTCCCTTTATTACTTCAACAAGTTTACAGCATACTGTTGGGTGCAGATAGTTCTCTCTCTTCCCTCCCTTATGCCTTCCCATCTTTCTTTTGTTTTTGTAACTCTGAACTTCCGAAAACAGAGTAGCTTGCTGTGCTCCGCTGTTTGCATAACTTCCAGTGTAGCTCGGCCACGCTCTACTATTTCCTGCCTCTCGGCCACCTTGTACGAAGCAGTGTAACCATAATGGCCAAGATGGGAATACCCCGGATGGTCCTATCCTTATGATAGATCGGCGGAGATTTGACTCCCAGCACCTCCTGCAGATCAACTGTTCAAAGAGTACTGTGGCCTCTTCTTAAGCCTCTAATGTCACGTTCATTTAAGTGGACAGAAGTGAGCTGCAGTACTTGGCACTGCTGTAATGCGGTGAATGGCTTTCTGCTTGGTATACAATGAAAAGACCGCGGCACTTGGCCTTTTCAAACAGCTGCTCAACGGGGTTGCCAGGAACCGGACGCCCACTGATCTGATATTGATGACCTATTATAAGGATAGCTCATCAATATTTACGTCCCATGTAACCTCTTTAAACATAAATCAAGTACATGACAAAAGAAAAAAATCTAATAGTTGCATGGCTCGGTATAGAATTTCATGTATTCTGAAACTTTTACAACTGGGATGCTAAGCAGGTTAATACAGGCAGAGATACAGAATACATTTTTCATCTCCAAAGAATTTGGTGTAAACTGCAGGAAGGGTGAAGCCACCATCCATAGGACAAATCTTAGTTCCATCAGTGATAAACAAGCTAGCATTAGCCTAACATTGCCTAACTAATCACAGACAACCCATGAGAGGCGCAAACAGCTGTTTTTGCTGAGGGAAGATTCAGCCGGCTATGCAAGAAATGTAGTAGTACATGGCAGCCATATAGATAAATCGCTGCCAACTGCTTGTCAGTGGCTTTTTGCTTTGATTCATTGAGGGCATATGCACAGGAGTTGCCCTGATGGGATGGGAGTATTTTTATTTCATACTTCTATAATATATCCCCAGGATATTCTATGAGTGTGTGATACGTGGGGGTCCCACCTGCAGCACCTTCTCTTATCAAGCTGATGGCTTGGTTCTTTCTGTAACACGGACCAGTGCAATATTGGTCTGAGAAACGCAGAATAAGGCTACATTCACAGGCGAGCGCGATATAAGGCTTGCCAACATGCGTTTTTCACAGTGTTTTTTATTTAAAAAAGGCTCTTATCATTTCTGTGAAATTGCGATCCTAATGCGCGTGTTTCATGCACATCAAAGGAACGCAAGTGCTTCCCATTGATTTAAATGGGAAACATCACATCGCACGGCATGTAAGTGTCATGCAATGTCTTTTAAGGTCCCATTGAAAACAATGGCCAAGACGCTCCATGATAGAATGTGCTGCGAGGAAAGAAAGCACTCATGTGAATAAGTCCATTCAAAAGAAAGGATTTAATATTCGAGCAAATTATGTGTGTAGCGCATCGCATAAAACTCACACGAGATTCTCACTAGTGTGAATAAGACCTGATATGGCACTTGCAAATCTGCGATTTGTATGTAAGTGCAATGCATTTTGCAAGAAAATCTTTAACAGAATCACCCAAAAATAAGACATAACCGTTCTCTCGCAACCCTTCTTCTTGCAGTGCTGCAAGTAAAAAAAAAAAATATCACACATGTAAATGCATCCATTAAAAACAATTGTTTTTTTTTCCTCTGCATCTCGCAACACAAATTGTGCAGGGAAATCGCCTGTGTAAATGCACCCTTACATAGACTTCAACGGTGAAGCCTGCAGGCAAGCCAGAATACAACTGGACATAGTAGATGCAATGTCTGTACAGAGAAATATGGTTATGCACTATAATAGTTAGAAATACATAGAAATCTTACATATTGCGATACAAGCAAATATTAAAGTTCTAACGGCGCATGCACACAACTGTATTATGGCTCTGTTTTGTATGCACTTACAGGTCTGCCATAGAGATGTATGAGCCCCTTACTACTTGTATACCCCCCCCCCCATTCCGTGTGAATTTGAAAGAGAAATAAATAGAGACAGTTTTTACTTGCGTAATATGCTGTACTCAAATACCATGTGACATGCATATTTACTGCATATTTTATACACCAGACTATAATGATGCGTATTATGTGCGTAATATGCATCAAAATAGAACACGCTGGGTTTTTTTTTCAATGTAAATCAATGGGCTTTTAGCACTGCGTTTTAGGCATCTTTCACGAAAATCGCGACCATCTGAAGCATTGGATTCCAATGCATTTGTCCGGATGGGCGATTTTCCAGTGCGTAAAATCCGCCATCCGGAAAAGATAGTGCATTCCGGACGGCCACTTTTATGCACGGCCGGAAAAGATATGCCTAGTCCTATCTTTTGCCAGAATACACCAGCCATTTCCATAGTCTCCAATGGGAGCCTATGGAAGCTGCCAAAAAAGGTAGGTGGGAGGGAGTTAAGCAGAGGCTTGCATTGCTAAAGTCTCTCCCCTTGCTAGCAGCTCCCATAGGCTGGGGATGGAGTTTAGCACGACTAGCTCTGCTATGCTCCCACCCCCTCGCCTTGCCGACAATCAGCAAGGGGTGGAGAGAGGGAGGGAGTTTAGCACACTAGCCCTGCTAAGCTCCCGCCCCCTCCCTTTGCCGGAAGCCGGCAAGGGGAGGAGAGGGGAAGGGAAGGGGGAGCAAGTCTAGCAGAGCTGAACTCTCTCCCCTCGGCTGACGGTATTCCGGGCTGCGATATATATATATGCCACAGCCCAACCTTCTGAATAGGCGAGGAAACGGGAGATGCAGCCACGACTTGGTCACGGCAGCCTCTCATTCATGCGATATTTGGCCGCAATGCGGGTGGCTGAAAATCACAGCGCCCATATGAAAGAGGCATTACATGCACAAAATAGGTGTGTAATACGCAGGCTAAATACGCTCATGTGATTCAGCCCTTATTCTGAATAATTTGTAAATATTTAATCACATCAGCGGTAAAAAATGTTGTTGCTCATGGGAACTAATTATATGTCTCGTTAAGTATATATTTTCCACTTACGCAGTAAAGCTTTATCAGTTACTAAATCTTTTCACCAGGAGACAGACCATTCTATTTAACAGGAAGCGCATGTAAGATAAAGTTCACTTAGATTAACTACTGGGTGAACTTTTCTGCTCTATAAAGTTAACAAACGTCTCATGTTACACAACACAGGATGCAAAGTAGCGCAATACCACTCACATATATATCAAAGCACATGTAGATGGAAAGCTAGCACATTGTATTAAATTGTATTATAGACATACTAAAGATACAAAAGAGCAATTTAGTCACCCATAGTAAAGCTAACTGCGGAACGTTCGCATAGAGTCACAGGTGGCAAATTTGTGCTACTGAAAATCAGTTTACATTCATCTGAATGGGGGATGTTTCTGCAAGGCCCTTTCAGATAAATAACCTCAGATCCCATTATACTTGCAGTAGAAATGTTACAGATCATTCAGTTAGGCTGCCTGTCCACGGGCGTTGCGGTATCCAACGGCGGATCTCTGCCGCCCGGGAGCAGGAGCCTGCAGATGGATCTCCACTGTCAGCCTATCTGACAGATAGCCTGACCGCAGAGAATCGCAATAATTCTCCACTCGTGGACAGGGGGGGAAGCGCTCTCCATAGTAACACTATGAAGAGCTTTCACTGCGTTCCCCGCGGCCAAATTATCGCCATGGGGAACGCAATGAAAACTTGCACGTGGACAGGCAGCCTTATTTATGGAAAAATCGATGCACGTTACAATTAAATCATCGTTTAAATGTTAATATTTAGGCCGTATTTACATGGACAATTTCCTCACGCGAGTCCTGTATTTTTGCAATACGGACAGAACTCAGATGAGAGAAGGACCCATTATTTGCTATGTTTCATACACATGGGTGATTTTTCTAAAAAGAAAAATCACAGCAGATTCTATTTTTTGTGTGATATCACCTATTATTTTCTATGGGAGCTTAAAAAAAAAAAAAGCACTACCATACAGATGTAATTTTCATGCAAATTTGATGCAATTTCTTGTGCATCGGTGTGATACATTTTACTCACAAAACGCATTGCAATCTAGGGGAAAAAAATTATGTGCAATATAGGTGTAAGTTTCTCGGACTGATCTCGCACTCACCTGTGTAAATACGGCTTCAGGGCTTATTTACATAAGTTTATATCGGTTGGGCTTTCACGCCCGGCCAATATAGGCTTCCATCTAAACAGTCCCCCCTTCCCTTTCCCGGCTCTCTGCTTCTCTCCTCCCCTGCGAGCTTAGCTCCGCGCTGTCCCGCCCACTCCCATTGCAAACTGCTCGGAGGAGAGAGACAAGAGAGTCAGTGAGGGAAAGGGGGAGCTGCTTAAATGGAAGCGTATATCAGCAGGCCGTGAAGACGCTGGCCTATATACTCTCATGTAAATAAGTCCTTAGGCCTTAGTCAGACGGGCGTTTTTTCCCGCGATTTGCGGATCGCATGACGGATGCGCATCCGCAAATCGCGTGACAGGGGCTGAAAAATCGCCCGAAAATACTGCTCCTAGCTGCGTTTCAATAGAAACGGGCCGGAACTGTCCAGCGCATTGAATTCAATGGAGCCGGCAATACAGCCGGCTCCATTGAAAGCAATGCGCTGCGGGCGATCGCGGGATGAATTGTCGGGAAGGGCTTAAATATATAAGCCCTCCCCTGCAATTCATCCAGAAATGTGTAAAAATAAAAAAATATATATATACTCACCTGGTCCCGGCAGACGGAGTCCAGCATGGCCGGCCGGCAGTTCTCCTGAGCTGCTCTCTCTAGTATTCAGCAGCTGGGGATTTAAAATCCCCGCCTGCTGAATGAGCTGTCTCTGATTGGTCACAGCCTGACCAATCAGAGGCAGCTCTCACTCACACTCATTCATGAATTCATGAATGGGTGAGTGAGTTCTGCCTCTGATTGGTCACAGCCAGGAGAACTGCCGTCCGGCCGCGCTGAACTCCGTCTGCCGGGAGCAGGTGAGTATATATTTTTTTTATTTTTACACATTTCTGAATGAATTGCAGGGAAGGGCTTATATATTTAAGCCCTTCCCGACAATTCATCCTGCGATCGCCCGCAGCCCATTGCTTTCAATGGAGCCGGCTGTATTGCCGGCTTCATTGAATTCAATGGGCAAACATCGTTCTTCTCTGCCACAGCTGTTACAGCTGTGGCAGAGAAGAATGATTTGTCTTCTATATGTTCTCAATGGGGTCGGCGCTGCTGCCGCCGGCCCCATTGAGCGCATGTAGAGAAGAGAACAGGAATCGCAGATCGCAGATAGGTGCAATCTGCGATTTCTGTTCTATAATTTATTGGACGAGCGCATAAAAAGCGCTCATGTGTCCGATACCATTGCAAAGCAATGGTTTTATAAAATCGCCGGACGCATGCACATGTGCAAATCGCGCGAAAAAACGCCCGTCTGACTGAGCCCTTAGGGTGTATTCACACAAGTCATTTTCACATCCGATTTCTGTGTGTTGTGAGATACATAGAAATCACACGTAAAAAGAACCCGCTATTTAAATGGGTAACTTTTCCCTAGCAGGGCTGCTGAGAGATTGAAAAATCTCAGCATGTCCTATTTTTGAGCCATTCTGTTCAAGAGTCGCTCATTATTCCCCATGAGAGCAAAAGATGAGAGCTGCACTTGCAGTTACAAGCGCCGGTGACGTCATGTGAAATGGTTTAAAAGTAAGGTAACCTTCTAAGGGCGCGGCCCTTTTTTTTCACTTTCGTTTTTTCCTCCCCCCTTTAAAAAAATCATAACTCTTTGATTTATCCATCGACGTAGCTGTATAAGGGCTTGTTTTTTGCTGGACGAGTTTTAATTCTAAGTGGAGTGAAATGGAAAAAAACCCCAGAAATTCCGCCATTTTTGGGAGTGTCTTGTTACTACAAAGTATATACTGAAACAAAAATGACCTGATAACTTTATTCTTTGGGTCAGTACGATTACTACAATACCAAATTTACAATACCGATAAGCAGAGGTCCGCCTGCGGCCGCTAATCCCTAGGTAAGCCAGCCATGTGAACAAGATTTGTCAAAAATCGTGTCCACATGGGATGGCCAATCCGTCGCGGCACAGCCAGCAGAAGCTGGCGCTGCAGCGCGGATTCCCCGGCCGCAGCATGATCTTTTTTTTCACTATTGCAGCCGCACTGCTCTCTATTGGAGTGCCGGATGCAATGGAAAATCATGTAGCCAAGCCACTCCGAAATCCCGCTGCGGCAAAACCGCAAGATTTCCGTCGGGATTCCGCCCTTTGAGAACCCAGCCTAATGTTTTTATTTTTTCATCGATATAGCTGTGCAAGGGCTCGGTTTCGGTGGGACGTCCTGTAGTTTCCAATGGTACCATTGTGGAGTACATACGACTTTTTAATTGCTTTATATTACAATTTTTCTTAGATATGGGGTGACAAAAAAAAGCACAATTCTGGCGTTCTTTTTTTCCAGACAACATTCACTGTGCGGAGTAAATAATGCATTACTTTGATAGATCAGACTTTTATGGAAGCAGTGATACGAAATATGTATTTTTAGTTTATCATTTAGATTTTTTTATTACAAATGTGGCAAAAGTTTTTTGTTTTTTTTTTTACTTTATTACCTTTTATTTTTTTTTATATTTAGTAAAACTTTTTTAAACTTATTTTTACTTTTTTTTAGTCCTCATTGGAGACATGAACATGCGATGCTTTGATAGCTCCTGCAGTATGATGTAATGCCATAGCATTAATCATACTGCGATCAGACAGGCATTCTATCAAGCCACCCCAAGGGCATAGCTTAATAGGCATTCTACTATGACACCCCTGGGGCCTTTCAGATGGCCTTTGGCTGCCATGACACCCTCAATCTCATCGCAGGGGGAACCCTGGAACATCAGCCAGGGGATTTAAATGCCGCTGTGAGAATTGGTGGTGGCATTTAAAACGTTAACAGCTCCGATGAGCCGCACGGCTTATCGGAGCTGTTGCAGATGGGTGCCGGCTGTAAGAAACAGCCAGCACCCGCAATCTCTCTTCTTAACGCCCCGACGCTGCAGGACGTAACTGTACATCCTATAGCATTAGGGATTAAAACCTAAAAAAATTATGAAATTTTAACCTGAAATGCAACAATAGTCTGAATTTATTATTTCAACCAAAGGGCTTTTTTTCCCCTGAGAACACATGAAGGACTGCTGCGCTGCAGCACATAAAGCAAATTATGGTTTGAAATTGTATACAAACTATTCCTACAGATGTCTCAACTTTTGTAGGTAATTTTGAAACCCTTAGAATCTGTATATCCACTGTTGGAACTGACTACATTTCAACTCCCTCTAGGGACAGTTTTGCTCTTTAGGACAGAAAAAGTCAAATAACCAAAGAAGACAGACAGACAACTATAACCCTTAGAAGTGCAGGTCTGTCCTACAGAGAGATCTCCAAGTATTCTATACCATCAAAAGTCGCTTGGAAACTGGAGGAAACACAGACATGAAGAGCTCTGGCAGACCAAAGGCCACTACAAAATTAGATGACAAGCTTTTGAGAGTCAACAGTTTGTGTGATCGGCGCCTTATGGCATAATATCTTCAAGCACTGCTTAATACAGCACAAAATAAAAAAGTTTTCATTTCAACTGTGAAGAGCAGACTTCTATCTGCAGGTTTGACAGTTAGAGTATCAGTAAGAAAGTTTCTTGCTAAAATTGGAAAAATTGAGGTGTTCTAAAACTTCTGACTGGTAATCTATATGTTGACAAATATAGAGTTATTTTGCATCTGACACTAGTAAGTAAAAAAAAAAAAAATCTTTCCATAAACCTTTTAAAACAACAAATACTAGGAGCCATCACACTAAGGGCTCAGTCACACTGGCGTTTTTAACGTGCGTTTTTCCGCACATCAAAAAATTTGCACTAGATAGAACCAATGCTTTTCAATAGCAGCGCTCAATTATATATGAATTCATGAAGCCCTTTTGAGCGGATAAATGCTGCTAGCATGAATTCATGGATGGGTGAGTGCTGCCTCTGATTGGCTGAGCGCAGGACCAATCAGAGGCAGCTCTCAGCTGTCATTCAATAGCTGAGAGCTGCCTCTGATTGGTTGGAGTGCTTAGCCAATCAGAGACAGCCCATTCAACAGGCGGGGATTTTAAATCCCCGCCTGCTGAATACTACTCAGAGCAGTACAGGAGAAGAGCCGGCTGGACGTTGCTGAGCCCTGGCAGCTACAGCGAGGTGAGTATAGAGGTTTCTTTCCCCAAAAAACACAGTAAAAGTGGCCAAAAAAGGTGTATATACCCCCAAATGGTACCCATAAAAACAGCTCCTCAAACAAAAAACAAGCCCTCACAGAGCTCCATCCATGGAAAAATAAAAAGGTTATAGGATTTTGAATGCAGCGATCTAGAAAAAAAATAATTCCCCCCAAAAGGTTTTTTTGTGGAAAAGTGAAAAAAAACAACAAAAAAAGAAGAATTTTGGTATTGTTGCAATCATACCGGCCGGTATTGTGTCATTTATGCTACATGATTAACGCTGTATAAAAAAAAAACAGGCAGAATTTATGTGTTTTCTCTCCCCGCTGGCATAAAAAATAAGTAAAAGTTTTACAATATAGTTTATGTACCCAAAAACGGCACTAATAAAAACTACAGTTCGCCACTCAAAAACAAGCCCTCATACGGCCGCATCAACAAAAAAGTTAAAAAGTTATGGCTTTTAAAAAGTGGAAATGAAAATCCCCCCAAAATCATTGCGTCCTAGTGCCCAAAATAGGCCATGTCCTTAAGGGGTTAACATTAAGTTAAAAATGGCTGTCCCTCTAGTTGGGATCTGCACAAGTTGGTAAAGGTAATTATCTTTAAGTATTGTAATTGTCTATAACATAAATATCATTGATTATATAACTACTATAGAAAAAACCCGGTGCTGTTCACATCTGCGTCAGCAGCTTCATTGTTTTTGAAGGAAGAACAGTGATGCAAGCAGCATTTTTCTTTCCCGTCATAACAGACAGCATGACAGATATGGAACTATTCCAAGGTTTTCATTTATTAAGATTCACAAATAGTCATACTCATCATTAATAAAGAGCTGAATTGCTGTTTGCTCGTTTAAGGCCCCTACTGTCTTGGGGTCTCTGCAAATTTCAAGAAATCAAAAAATAAACCGCATCACAGACTTTACTATTGAAATATGCAATTAATGTTCAGTCTTTATTTAATAACATTGTGCACAGGTTTCAACATAGTAGAGTATATTGTGTTTAGCAAGCTTTCGGACCATAAGTGTTCTTCATTGGGCTATGGAAGAACACAGAATTTAAAGAAAAGTTAAGACCAAGCCCCCCATCCTGGAGAAGGTAAGTGTAAAAAAGATCATGTTCATAGTCCGTGGAGATGCCATTGAGTGTGCACACACTGCACTTACCTGGGGCTGTGCTCCCCTTTTCACTCACTTACCCTCTCCAGGATTGGGGCTGGGTCTTTCTTCCTCTTTACATCCCAAATTATTCCATAGGCCGATGGAATTCACTTATGGTCCAAAAGCTTGCTAAACACAATATACTCTACTATTTTGGAACCTGTGCACAATGTTATTAAATAACGACTATATTTATTGCTTATTTCAAAAGTAAACTTTGTGGTGGAGTTTATTTTTTAACTTCTTGAAAGTTTTCGTTTATGACAGAAACTACAATGTGCATGTGAACAGAACCTAACAAAAAGATTGTGGGTGAATTAAAGAATCCAGCCCTAGACGGCTAGAAGCCTCACTAGCACTGACTATTGTCACAGCCAGTGCTTCACTACAGGCTCTGCCAGCATAGCTGGAGTTCACACTTTTGGAGAGATTTCATCAATTCTTCCCTATTAGAAGCACGGCTTCTCCCTGACATAGTCCAACTATAGGGCTGAATGCCATTATAGAGAAAAGCCCACCAGTTTACAGCTCACTCAAAATAAAAGGAAATCAAAAAAAGTTATATAACTCAAACATCAGTCTCTTACAATAAAACACTGACTGGTATGGGGGTCCAAGTACACAGGAAAAAGTAACACGTGACATAATTGGGAAGAAATTATACAATTTATTACAACGCTTCTTTCTAGTAATGGGCATGGTTAATTGTATAATAAAATATTATTACACATGGACGTATTCTGGACTTTTCTTCTATTTTTGTGAGAACATGTCTCCTTTGTGACACGTGTTTATATGACTGAAGTATATGGTGACAACCTCTAGGCTGGGTTCACACAGGGCAAATTTACCGCAGTTTTGCTGCCGTTTTTCCGTTGCAGTTTTGCCTCAAAAGAACCGCTTCTGCGGCAAAACCGCTTAAAGCTTATTTTTGTCTTGCGGATTTTGGGCGCTTTTTCAGCTTGGAAAATCCGCAAACGTTTTCCCCCAGCACTTTTTACTTTTTGCAGCGTGTTTTAGTGCGGATTTTGCTGCATCCATGGAGGTCTATGGACAAAGAAGCCCTTTGGAAAATTTCAAAGAATTGACATGCTGTGTCTTCAAAAACCGCGCCGCAGCAGCATTTCCGCACTGCGACAGTGCGGAAAACTTCCGTCCCGTGAGAACAGCTTTTTGCCAAACACATTGACTTTGCCTTGTACTGTAAATGCTGCAATTTTTTTGCTTCTGCGGATATGCAACAGCAAACTGCACCAAATTCGCCCCGTGTGAACCCAGCCCTAGAGTGCTGTGAAATAGGTTGATGCTACAACATCAATGAGAAAATGTCTCTCAATGTATCAAAAACATGTTGTACATTTACAACACTTCTGTATCCATGAAAATGTAGCAAAATATTCTATGCATAAGTCAAAATGCAATTATGTCCGTGTGAGCCCGGCCTTAGAGTATGGAGACAGAACTTAGCAGAACATGAGAAATGAGCCAAATAAATGACCAACTTGTCTATTCAGCTTGTGCCTACATAACCTGAGATCTGTTTTCATGCCTACGGTGTCTATGAAGTTTTTGATATTCCCCACCACTTAAGAACCAGTAGTCCACTCTATCAGTCACTCCGGCTACAAACAATGCAGACTGGACTAGTTGACATCCACAGTGATGTTAGTGCACACACAAGATGAGTAGGGTTACCTGGACTTGGGTGCCGTGCAGAGTGCCCGCTGCTGCTGTCACACTCCAGCCCTGCTGTGCTGGGAATGTGAGAATAGATGGGCTGTACACAGTTTAGGAATGCTGGATCCTCCAGCCAGGGGCTGTGACCTGCAGCCATTTGTGTCTGTGCAGCTGTGTGTCAGAGTACAAGCCGAGACACTTCTGCAGCACTGAGCTCTCATTCATTGCTCCTCATTACAATGCACCATGTACATGCAGGGACTGGCACAGGACTTTGGAACTTTGTGACATGTGACAGCTCCCCAGTCCTCCACAATTACCTTAGAAGAGTGCTACAAGAGCTCTGGGCTTCTCTCCCACACATCTCTAGCATGTGAGGCTCAGGGTCTCTTCCTGGATGTAGCAGAGCCGCCCCTGTGTCCTGCAAGGCTCTCAGCTGCTCTCAACTCTTCTGCCAAGTCCCGACTAGCTGGGGAGCGGAGTGCACGGCGCCTGCGCAGCCTTCCTCCCACAGTCATTGTTGGGTGCTGTCAGACATTTGATAAGTGCTAGGAATAACTCACCCCAGAATTCATGCCTCTAACTGGGCACAGCACTGTTTTCCCACAGCACTATTTTCACATGCATGCACATGTTTCAGAATACTGACTTCCAGGAATAGCTTCCTAAACTGGCACTGGAAAGGAGTTTCTTAAGTTTATTCTTGCATGGTGTGATGGTGCTGTGCCTACCCTGGGTGATAATATTCATCAAAGAATGGGGAAATTAATAAGTGACACAACTAAGGAAGTCATCACTCAAAGCATCACCGCATAATCCAGAGGGAGATTTACTAAAGGGAAGATGTTCTCAGCAACCAGTCCGGCTGGAAGAGCAGCTTTAATTTCATGGGCTATAACCCCTCCGCAGTCCAGTAATAAGCCATTTAACGCAATCCAATAAAACAAAAAGCATCAGCTGTCTGAGGGCTCGTTCACATGAGCGGCTTTAGGCAGCGGATCAGCGCATAACATGCAGTGAATTTAGAACCCATTGATTTCACTGGGTGCGTCACATGAGCCTTTTTTGTTTACGTGATGTGCAACCACGTGCAAAAATACAAAGCATGACCTATTATATTGCACCGCAAGAGGCCATTGGGCTGCATAAATGTGCATAATATATGCATAAAGCCTGCGTATTCACAGCGCATATATGCATGAAATCAAGGTGATTTTGTGCGCATTTGTTTTTTTGTGTGTGCACAAACACACGTGCATTTACACACAAAAACACACAGGAGCAGGTGAAATATGCAGGAAAAAATGCACTTCAGTCGTGCAAACTTGCGGCGTATTTGCACAGCCAAAATGTGCTTATGCCCGTGTGAGACTAGCCTAAGGCCTCATATCCTCGGTGAAAATGTGATTTAAAATCTGCAGCGTTTTTCCCGCACGCGGATCCGCGCCCCATAGGGATGCATTGGACACCCGCAGGTAGTTAAATACCTGCGGATGTCATTTTCCCCTGAGGCGAGGATTGCGTCTGCTGGAAAACACCCGCGGCATGCTCCATTTTTAGTACGTGTCTCCCGCGGGGACGGCTCCTGCGGCTTCTATTGAAGCGTATGGAAGCCATCCGGATCCGCGGAACACCCGTACCTGAATTTCTGCTCTCCGGCACGGCAGCGCGGGAGAGCAGGAGTTTAAAAAAAATGGAGTGCCCGGCTGCCGGCGTGCCGGGCACATCCGCCGGGCCGAAGAAAAAAGATCCGGCTGCGACGGAGGGAAGATCCGCAGGGTCCCGACAGGTAAGTTTAATCTTCTTTTTAATCTCATGTCCGCGGGAAAGGAGGGACCTGCTGCGGAATTCTGCATGAAGAATACGCGGCGGGCCTGATTTTTCCCGTGGACATGTGGCCTAAGAGTTTGGAGACATAATTTAGCTTAACGCCAGATTTACATGACCGTATTTGCGTGCGTAATAGTCAGTGAATAGAACACAGTGGGATAGTTTACATGCATGTATTCTGCGTGCGTAATTCCATCGCATGAAAAAATACACAGCATGTTCTATTTTCCTTTGCATTTACGCAGGGATAGAGAACATTTTGAAATCGTGAAAAATACACATCATAGTTGTGTATTTTTTTATTTTTTTTTGCGCACAGAAATTGCGCACAAATACGTATACGCTCCTGTGAATCCTGCTTGATATTAAAAGTAAGTAAATTTAGAAATAAATATATATATATATATTATTTATATATAAAATACATCTATACTGACCCTGATCCTCATAAAGGTTAAGCATTAAAAAAGCTACAAAATTAGTGAAACCATTTTAGTACCCTGATTTAGGGACACTAACATAATTTGATTGCTATTTTCATCTAATAGAGTCCTATAAAAGGCTAAGGCTATTTGCGTAAATTGTATAGGATCATGTAAAAAAAATCTGAAAAATAACGCGCTCTGGCATCACAGTAATGGCGATTTCACACAAAATTTTCCAGAAAACTGGAGTGTTTTACATTGCTTCACACACAGATTTTTTTTGTGGAAGTTTTTGATGCAGGCACAGTTAAAAGTGGACTCAAAAGAAATGTGAAATATAAAGAAAGGACATCTTCTCCACCTTACTGACGGATCTACTTCTGGCCTTGGCTGAGGGCCGCTTTCACACGACCGTGAAAATCACACGAGATTTGTGTGTTACGAGATGCACAAATCTCGCACGAATATGAACCTCATTCTTTTGAGCAATTCAGGAAAAAATTGTGGCATGTCCCATCTTTGGTCGTTCCCCCGGAACGCAGCGCCCATTGTTTTCAATGGGACAGGAAAACACATTGCACGACGTGCTGATGTGCATGCGAGTGCGATGTGAGGTTTCCCATTGAAAACTGAAGTGATGGGTGGCGTTTTTGACAGAAAAACACCTCACAACCACGGGGACATCATACGTGCATAAGTGCAATATCAGGCCGAATTTCATGGCCCGATATCGTGCTCAGCCGTGTGTAGGAAGCCAAAGTGTGATGAGGGGGCATGTTTCCCAAAACGTTTGTGACATCAGGTCCCCAATGCATGGGAGCTCAGCATTAAAGTCTCTGTAACCTAAAAGGTTAACTTTTTTATAGTATGTATACTATGGAAGCTGAAATAAATATTAGGATGATGTTCCGAGGAAAATACTGCAAAAGTGTGAGCCGTGGAACCGTATGATACCCACCTTCTTTATCTTCTCCCTGCTCTCGTGAAGTGTCTTGCCTGCTCCTCCACTGGTCTTTGCATCCTGGCCTGCAGTGATGATGTGTGGCATAGAATACATGACTAGTATTGGACTGGGGTGCCTAGAGCCCATCGGTAAAATTCCCTCTTAGGTCCAACTGTACAGCTGCAGTACATACAAATATTATCTGCTTCATGGCCTTGTCTCCACAGAAGAATATGGAGAGTGTGCTTGGCGAGAATTGGTGGAGAAAATCTGGTCGGGGTGGCCGCAATGTCAGCCTGACTCCCCTGGAGAAAACGAAGGCTCAGGAGGACACACAGTCAGGCAAAAAGCAAAAAAGGCAATGCTGTAAAAGGATGCTGAAGTTGGGACGAATGCTGAGAGAGTGAATCAGAAGAGGATTTAGCATCCCATATCACTACCAACATGTTCGACTATGAGGAGGTCGGGAGGGAGCTAGATACGTACTCTGTGGAACTCCATGCTACCCACTGTGATGTGGACTTAGCATCCCATAGTAAAAAAAAAACTGCCATTTTCCAGAAAACCAAAGCCTGTGAGGAGGCAATTGAATCATTTGCGGAGGAGAGAGGAAGGATTCTGGAAACCAGAGGCTCTTTCAAGGAAAACTGTTGAGTGATGACCAGTTTTCCAAAATGGCAGCTGAGAGCTATGGTAGTATTGAAAAGCGCTCAAGTAGACACTCAAGCAACAGGTCTGAAGACTCTGATGGGTAGGCCATATGATCTGGAGAGCAGCGGTTCTTGCTGAAAGGAAGAACAAAAAGCACTAGCATTCCAGCAGAACAGGTTGGCCTGCCTTCCACATCGGAAAACCTGGTTATGGAGGATGACAGCACCAGAGGGGACTGTGATAATGCAACAGATCTGGCTGCAGGAATCCTGAGAAGCGATGCAAGATCTCTGCTTTGGAGATTAGTTACCTGTGGAAACTACAACAGGCAAAAGGTTAAAGAAAAGCACCTATATCCAGGAAAGGTTCGTTTATGTAACCAAGCACCTTGGTCTGGCTGCAAAGTCAGATCAGCGTGCTAACCCTGGGCTCCAAGGCCCAGGTTCTGTAGTGGGTTCCTTGCAGAAGACCTGGGTAGAAAGGGTTAATGGGGTCTAACTCTCTGTACCCGCTTGCACCAGTAATGGGAATGGAGAATTTAAGAGAGTGCACGGGACAGGGATTCTTCAGTGTACCAACCTGGGCAAGCAGATGCAGGTTTGGGAGGTGGGCCAAGATCAGGGGCGTAACTAAAGGCTCAGGGGCCTGGGTGCAAAAGTACAGCTGCCCCCCCCCACCCCCCCCACCCCCATATGTGCCCATATCTAAACCGTGCTGCAAAATAAATTTACATACATGATCTAGCCCCTTGGCATAACCTTTCCAAACATTACTCATTTCCTGGACTACTTAAAAATTTCTTTGGAGCCCCTTAGGGTGTGCTCATGTTTTTTTGCTGTATTCTTGAACCACATTTAAAAATCACATTTAAAAAATGCATGTAGTATTAAAAAACACATGTTGTATAAAGCAATACATGAGTTTTTTAATTGTGTGTAAGGCCACTCTCACACACGGCGTCAATTTTAATTGCAGCGCTTTACCACGATTTTTATCAGCGGTTTCGAACACAGGTTACTGTGTTTGCCAGTGCTTTTTGTTTTTTTTAACACACCCCATCATTGCATTAAAAAGTGCTAAATCGCACCAAAATACACTATAGACAGAAAAATGTAAAAGTTATAGGGGGACGGACTTGTTATTTGTATAGCGCCAACTTATTCCACAGCACTTTCAGATAATTTGTTGGGTACTCATTTTACTGACCTCGGAAGCATGGAAGGCGGAGTCAACCTTGAGCCAGCTATCTGAACCTGCAACTTTCAGGTCGTGAGTGGGAGCTTAGGACTGCATTCTGCTGCCTTAACACTCTGCACCACAGCTTAACTTCAGATTCAGTGTTCATGCACACGGAGCAAAAAACAGTACATGTATGGTGCCTCTAAGCTGTTCAGCACTACATTAACCCATTAAGGTCCAAGTTATTTTAGGCCTTGATGACTAAGCATTTTTTTTTAATTATCATTGTCGCATGCAGAGAGCCATAACTTTATTTTCCTTCTGACATAGCTGTATAACATGTTTTTTGTCACACACTCTAGTTTTATTGGCACCATTACAGGGTATTGAACCTATAATTTATTGATTAACTTTATTTTTTGTAGGGGGATAGAAAAAAACAGTAATCTCATCACAGTTGTGTGTATATTTTTTATCTTGTTTACTATGCATTATAAATATATTAATCTTATGTCACGGGTTCAGACAGCTATACCAAATACTACATGTATAGCTTTTTTTGTGTTTAAATATTTTATAGATTTTTTCCACAAAACCAACAAGTTTTAAAACAATCGGGAAACCAAGAAATGTGTCACATAAGATTTGATTTACAGGATGCAGCAAATGTCCCAAAGAACAAAATAAACAATGAACTTGAAGTGTAGGTTGAGTGGAGGAGATCATAACATCCACATCTTATCAAGCTACCCGCATGGTCGATATCACTATATACAGGATGCATCATTTATACCAGCTGAACATATCTACAGGAGATATCCAGGTTAGGTCGTTTTCACACAGCCAAGAAAATCACACGAGACTTGTGCGTTGCAAGGGGCACAAATCTCGTACGAATATGAACCCCATTCTTTTGAATGAGGTCATACACATTTTTTTAATAAATCGCAGCACATCTTATCTTTAAGCATGCCCTCACATAGCCCATTGTTTGCAATGTGGCCGGCGGCAGCATTACACCACATGCTAGGTGTACGTGGTACAAGGTTTCCCCATTGAAAACAATGGTAGAGACTCCACATTCGTGGGGAAATCGCATGTTGGCGAGCGCGATATCGTGCTGTGATTCATGGCCCAATATTGCGCTCGCTCGTGTGAAGTTAGCCTTATACCAGCATTGTCCAAGTCCGTGCATACAAAAGATGTTCATCACCCTATATATAGTGATTCTAGCCTAAGTACCCGATACAGAACTCCTGCAATACAAAACATGACATTTTAAGTAAGAAGAGATGATATCCGAACGCAGGCATAAATACGTTGAAGGACACCTATGCAGAATAATGCTGTTGTTAATGTATTAACTTAAAAGAGACAAATTCAATGATCCTTGCATTTAACATTTTTATTATATCACTTTTACTGCAAGGTCTTTTGACACAATATTTCTGGTTTTTCCATTCAGAGCATAAACAAAAAGATTTTTTCTATTCCCAACTCTTGAAAACGCCACGTACAATTGATCTGGAAGATGACCCTGACATAAGAGTCTCTAGTGGTTTAGGGGGAGTTCTAATCGTAAATAGTAAAACCTTTCCGCCACAGCAGCATAGTCCAGGGGTCTCTTTGGGCCGCTTTAGAGCATTGCAATATGAACATGGTTTGTTCATTCAGCCAATGGAAAGCTGGGGATGACACTCGTTGTTACTGTTTGCATTGTATCTAAAGGCTTCCACCTCCAAGAATTTCCAAGCTGTTCTTCTCAAAGTTGAGTGTCTCTCGGTCTGAAGAATGTTGGGCATGCTTCCTTCATCAGTTTCTACCATTCGAGTGGCCGCTTGTCACTTGCGTTGATTCTCTAGTCGGACGTCCGATTGCTCCAGCGTCTCAGCTAATCCAGAGGCGGCTTGTCGAGTGTGTTGATTCTCAAGTTGGGCGTTAGTTTGCTCCGCCGCTGCAGTTACTCGAGTGGCTGCTACCAAACAGGTCCTTCGCTTGCTTGGCATCTTATATCTAAAACACAAAATTTGTTTGTTTGTGTTGTATACAAATCCCCAGTTCTGGTCCGATTTGAGTAAAATTTGTCATTTTTTGTTGTCAATAGCAACCAATCATAGTTCAGCTTTCATTTGTTATTCTGCTGAGGTAAAATGACAGCTGTGCTGTGACTGGTTGCTATGGGCAACAGCTTTTAATCCTCTTAGTGCTGAGGTAAAATGAAAGCTGCACTGTGATTGGTTGCTATAGACAACAGCTTTTAATCCTCTTAGTGCTGAGGTAAAATGATACCTGTGCTGTGATTGGTTGCTATGGGCAACAGTTTTCAATCCTCAGTGCTGAGATAAAATGAAAGCTGCTCTGTGATTGGTTGCTATGGGCAACAGTATTTAATCCGCTTAGTGCTGAGGTAAAATGAAAGCTGCTCTGTGATTGATTGCTATGGGCACCAAAATCTGTTTTTTTTACTGTTTGTTGATTTCTGCTAGACAGTTTTGATAAATGAAGGCTGGTGTTCATAAATTTGCTCCCTGTACTCCTGTCTGGGGACAGATCATTTTTGCAAACTGCTATCCACACGGACATCCAAGGGGGAATTAGGAAGGACAAAATGGGCAAATGATTGGTGGCTCCACCAGGGCTAGACTGGGGCTAAAAAGCAGTCCTGAAATACAAATTGTTAACCCTCAGTATGACTCTTCTAGTGGGAATTACTTGTTGGAAATAACCAGGAATACTAAATCAAGTCCGTAGATTCCAATTTGGCAAAAAAACCTAATTTGCAATAGGAGTTAAATAATTTTGATTGCGACTGTATATGAGTGATGGTGCAATTTTTGCAGTTGGAGGTGTTTAATTTAACCAAGCATAGCATTTTTTCTGATCCATAAGATCTCCTAAATGTTGACAAGAACATTGCTTAGACTCCCACATACATTATTGGTTTTGCATTTGCCTTTCCCTTAAAGTGCATGTCCACCTTCACAACACTGACATTTTAGCTTTAAAATTATCTACTGATTAATTTCTTAAAACCAAGTGTTCATGTTCAATAATAAAACAGTTTATACACATCTGTCGTGGCTCCCCCCAGCTCTAGCTGCACACTTCCATTCTCCATGCCAGGTCTGCCTATTTATGGGGTGTCATAGACTTCAACAGTCGATCTGCCCCATTTGAGCACACCCTTACTCCATGCAGTCTTATGTGAGACCCAGGATTGTGTAAGTTCTACAGAGTTGTGATAAGTAATGTATGTTTCTCTTACTTATTACTGATAGTTTATCACTGCTTCCTCACTTAAAATTCCTAAACAGATTAATAAAAGGGCATCTGTATGGAGGCCTCCTAATATGATGATAATGTTGAGGGAAACAAGGATCGGACATATTGAATTTCAATTTCTTTGCCCCCTTCCTCCCCTGGAGATAAGTGGCCAATGCTGTCTGGGAGCATCTTTCTGCACTGTCTCCATGTAAAACACATTAATGCTTGAACAAACTGAGTGTTCCTGTGTTTGGGGGAGTCAGGAAGAATAGCTGTTAGCCAAAAACAAGCATTCGGCTAACAACTATTGAAGGCGTGGGGGCAGCTTTAGTTTTTGAGGATGATCTGCTCCAGGCAGATCTAGTCATTCTATATTTTTTTCCTTTTTTAAACAATTAAACAGCTCATTGTATCTTCAGACCATCACAAAACTCACCTTGGGCTAAGCAGCAAAAAAGTCTGTGGCTCTGTCTGTAGTATCCAGCGCACATCTGATAGAGGTTAAAAGCAAAATAATTTATTACAGCATGTTTTAAACTGTGAAAACCATACTGTTACAGCACGATAGATGTAATCAGGAAGTAGAGCCGGGGTGATCTCACAACATCAGCCCTGGCCCATGTGACTACACTGTGAGATATACTAAGTCATTCTGCGCTGGGCACCAATGAGTGCAGCCCCCTTGTCATTGCTGAAGGCCTCTGAGGTGTTGTCTGGCAGAAATCCCTCATTGAGCTCGGTGAATAATGTGCCCTTCACAACCCTATTACAACCTCTTTTGTGGTGTATGGACTGATACGCTGACAGGGAGGTATTTCCCCCAGCTGGCCAATCAGCCATATAGGAAGTGTATTTATTCCTGGCCCACCTCTACATGGGTGCTGGTTATTGTCCTGCCTGAGGTTTTTGGTGAGCTAAGTACATGTGGCTATTTATTCAGTGTAGGGCTTAATCACTTCTACCTTATACTGTGTTTTATACATTGCTCTTTCCATCTGCATGTAAAATCTTCTCTATTCTCCATCCAGGGACAGACCAGGCCCCCAGGGTTCCTGACGTGAAGCCGCCCCTATTGGAGCGATCACCCTGTTTCTAGGCAGGGTCTGCTACACCAAAGTTGGATAGCAATATTGTTCCCATTCCCGTATTTCTATTATTTTTATTTGCCCTGTTCTGTGTTCCATTCAATTTATTATTTAGTATATATCCATATTAGTCCAATGAAGATATTAATTACGTCTTGGTCTAACGTGTTGGTGATAACCGTGTGGGTCACGGTACTTACGCCTTGCATGAATGTAACACTTAGTAGTGGACATCCTAAGACTCTAAGTGGATGATTTTCAAATACTTTGCCATAAAGTTGTTTGGAGTACTTGTTTTCATGCTATACAGCAGTTTTTGACTCATCATCAGCAAGACATTTCATATATAGTAGTTATATAACAATCAGGTGAAACAAGTGACTACTAAAGAGGAGACTAAATTTTAATTTATCATAAAAAGTGACTACATTTGGTATTCTGTGAGTAATTACACAGTGATATGGGTGGGTAAATTGAGCAATCTTAGAATAAAAAGCTATTTCAATGTATTAATGGTTTAAATTCTGGCATTTAGCAGTGTGTTAAGAAATGACCTTTCTAAACAATATGTATACCTTGGGACCATTAAATTGAATCTCCAGCCAAAAACTGAATTGGCCTGCGAATCCCCATAAGGAAATACTCCACAGCTAGATGCTCTTGACATCCAGCGAGAAAGTCTGTCTTAACAAAGAAGACAGTACAGATTATGACAGTATAAACTGGTACTGTATATAGAGGAAGTTCTGTAGCTGATTTTAGGTAACTATTATGGGCCTCCAGGCAATTCAGTATATGGGAGTCCTTATGGATTAAAAAAAAAAAACACTTCAGCTTTCATTAAGTTTTGCATATGTTTGTAATAGGGGTCTGAACTGAAATCCAGCAGTACAACTGCTATGCAGTTAATAAAGAATTTGTTATGATTCGCGGCTGTGGTGTGATCTTACCTTACCTCCTTCTGCTGGTGGTCGCGGTGCACGTTTTCTCCATGTCCATAGCAGGTGATCAGCTTTGGTCTCCTGTCTGTCCCTATCTGCTGCCAATAAGAGTGTGCGCACACACTCACAGTTTTAAAGGGCCAGCATACACTCTGCTATTTTGTCCCCTTCCAGTCTTGGAACACATCTAGTTATATCAGGTACACGTCCTCTAAGAAAGGAGCCTAAGCTTTTGGTCTTTCTTGTCCAGCTGAAGGTGCTGTTCCATTGTGCTAACTTCCAGGTTATTGATTATAGCTATACCAGACTTTGCCACTATCTCTACTCATGACCACTGATTGTTGTATTGACCATTCACCTGTGTTTTCCCTGCCCTGTTGTATCATACTGAACCATCTCTGTGTGCCTTGACCACTGGCTTGTCCAACATTGTGACCTTACATTCTGTTCATACGCTCCAGTACCCTGATCTATTGTAGCACCAGTTGCCACATAACTGGGACCATTATTAATAAACTAAGACCTTTTTGACAAATATTTATTACAGTCATTTACATCTGAAGTTTGCACCATATTCACCCCTCTGAAAGCAAGTAATTTTTTCTTCTTTGCCTACAATGTACGAGTTTGCGTACCCCTTTAGGTTCCAGATCCCAACTGGTGGAGTGAAACAGTGAATACTGAGGTTCCTCAGTTAAACCAGTATGTAGCACAACAGGTCCACATAATTATTTAATCCCAGAACAAGCTCTTCCAGTAATGGCATTGACTGGATGGCAAAAGGCAGAACTCAGCTTCACCTTTAGCAGCCGCCTTTCCTGAGTTCTAACAGTGTCTCTCAGCCCTCAGATACCCTAAGGACTTAAGGCCCATTTGCACGCAACGATTATACGCTCAAAATTCGTTAAAACTATGGCATATGAGTGATAATCGTTGCGCGTAAATGATACCATCGTGCACTTTTCATCTGAATGATGATTTTTAGGTGAGCTTAAAAACCATCATTGAGACTGCAGGCTGTGTTCTCCGTGGGAGCAGGAGATAACATTGTATTCCTTCTGCAGCCCAGGCAAAAAAAACAGACTGCACGCTGTTATTTCCACGGGAGCTGGAGATAACTTTGTTTTCTCTTAGCAGCCCGTGCCAGAACAATGGAGCTAATTGCAGAGCTCAGACCATCTGCTGAGTTCTGCAAGCTGCTCACAGAGGCTCATTTGCATGCAAATGAAGCTGATAAAGTACTAATGGGCATTAGTGCCCATTAGTACTTTATGCAAAACGATCGCTAAAACCTTTAATCTTTCAAACGATTGAAAGATTACCTTTGTGTGTAAATGAGCCTTAAAGGGGTTTTGTCATTAAAAAAAATTCTATACTCACCTATTACTTCCCCGTCAAAATCCATACCACATCTTCTCATGACTGAGCTTCTCCAGTGTCCCAGGTCCCCTCACTACACGCTAGCTGTCTTGTTATGAAGCTGGCATTCCTCACATTTTTTCCTGCCGTAGCATTTTTCCCTCTGCTGTAGCGTTCACTGCCTAGGAAGGAATTGTAATCTATTTCAGAGACAGCTTGTATGAGCAAACTCTGAAGAAGATCGGCAATCTCCTTGCTGGCCTGTGAGCTGTGACGTAACGTACATTGGCTGGCAGGCAGAAGACTGCCAACCAATGTACGTAACCTCACAGGAAGGAGAAGAATCCGGCAGCTGGAGGTGACGTGACCTCCCTGGACTGCAGGAGATAGGAAAAGATAGGGGAGGTGAAGATCAGGTAAGTAGACTGATGGGAAGGAATACGTAAGTACAGCATTTTTTTTTAATGACAGAACCCCTTTAACAGTAGAGCCAATAGCAATTGGACATTGTAAGAAATATCAATATGATGCTCAGTGAAAACACAAATGCAACTAGGTATTTGCCATTAGATGACAGGGACAGATGTTGATGGTAACCGGATGATGAGGATCATGAATATAAAGAAACTGCCAGTAGAGACTGGAGTAGATAGTATAAAAACGAAATAGCAAGCTGAGAAATGCTGACCTTAACACTGGCTTTCTCTACATCACTCCATAATTTCTCCCTGATAGTTTTCCTAGACACCAGACCCCACTGTCCGTAAACAGCCCTATATTGACCTTCTCTAAAACACTTTCCCAGAGAAAAGTAGAGCATTACTGCCCCAAAGAAGGGGCATAAGAAGCAAATGCTGGAATAAGCCAAGGTAGAAAGAAACAAACAAAGAGAAGTTGTTACGTCCACTGTGCACACCTCGCCGCAGCACGGACGCAGGAGTGATATCGCGTTCAAACAGGACGTGTTGGCTGGTCCACCAAAGGGACAGTCAACTGCATACTGGGACCTGGACTCACGGATAGACATAACATAAGGACTGACAAATGACTAAAACACTTAACTTGCATACCTGCACACATAACAGATGGAATTGCTATAAAAGTACCAGGTATTAGCTCGTGGAGTGGCCACGACACTTAAGCCGGCGAGCCCGAACTTCAAGGGTCCTCGTTGTATCGCAGGTCCCTACTCTAATGAGACATCCACCGGAACCCTGCCAGCAAGCATGGTGATCACCCTGATGAGGGCGGCCCCACACTGGAACCTAAAGGCTTCATTAGTCCAAAGATGATACACGATCCAGCAGGACCGGACACAGTTCACACCGACACACTAGGGCTAGCATGCAACACAGAACACCATTAATACTGAACATGCCTGTTCACACCTGATGTCCGGCCACCTGCACAGACACTGAGCCCGACACTGTTAACACCTATAGACTGAACACATATAACAAGCATGCAGAAAAACCAAACCCTAGAATGAATGCCATCTTCCTCATGCAGAGGGACTGGTATATATATGCAGTAGACCAGTGGGGATTGCCTGGCGGGAGGAACTCCACACCCAGCCACCTCAATTAACTCTCACCTGTGAAGCTGTGCTTATGGAAACTGTAGAACCACAGGTTCCAGAAGCACACACCTAATAGAAGTTATACAAGCCATAAACTAAACAGATTAGACTAAAAAAAAACAAAGAGCAAGACACATTGACTGGACAGGCTAAACAAGCCTGGATTAGAACTAGGTACTGGGAATTAGAAAAAGAAACACTATGTAGAAGACATCACAACTATAAACTGCGCCACACTGAAGAAATCGAACGTATTTAGAGAGAGAGACTAACTAATCAGACAATCCTCCCTGTAACAAGGCTTGACTGAGCAGTATGGTCAGTTGATCCCCTCCAACCATAACTTAGAAAACAGGAGATAATGCAGCATAATTCTATCTGCAGACCATAATATTTCCAGGCCTAAGGCAGAACTATTGTGTTTTCCATAAAAATCAGTAGAATAAAATTAAAACCCTTATTTTAATTGCCAATTTTTGGAGAATTGTTCAGTTGCAGCGTCCCATAGAGAGACCCCGGACACCTGACATATGTGGGGAGCTGGGAGGGCTTGTTACGTCGGCACTTACCAAGCTCCTTTCCCTGGAGCCTAAGGCCAGAGTATAACTGCAGGCCACCAAACACACCCCTAGGATAAGGAATGCCAATAAACAGGAGGATGGGGGTAGTAGTTGTCACGGGTGACGGCACCATTCCTACACTCCGGGATGATACTCGGCGAGGAATAACTTCAGACACAGACAATCTTTGAGTACCTCGGGTCCCTGGGAATGGTTAGGGCCCAGTATGAACTTTACTTTAGTAAACTTGTAAGGCAACAATTACAAGGCAATTTTAGTACAGCCTTTACAGTGCAAGCAAGACAAGAGACTTGAGGTCAGGCAGTCTACGCTATCTGTCAGGAACCGCTCCTGGAAGAGGAACACTCCGGAGGAGGAAAAGGGGTAGGGTCACGCCACAGGCACTCTGTCAGCAATTATTAACTTGAAGAGCGTACTTCTACGCAGTGATCCTGGCTCTGGACGGCCGCGTAGGAAAACAAGAGGATTTGACTAGTACCTCTGCACTGGCCTTGTCTTACAGAATTACTTACAACTGTTCACTTTCTTATTAAGACTCCCTCCACCCATCCTGTATTCAATCATCATGGGATATCTCTCCTCAGCTTCCATCTTCACCACAAGGAAGCTGAGGGTGCTTCCATGTGGCTCTATGTTAGGTGGAATGCCGGTAGATGGAACACAGGTTGAAGATGAAAACTCCGAACCCCTTTCCCGCTCTCAATCACTCCTATTTATACTCTCTCTCATACGACACGACATGACAGATTTGATACATTTACATGCAGGTAATGATTTTATTAGAGTTAACCTCCCAAGCGCCGCAGCTGTGCAACACACACTAGAAATGACAAGACAGGCTTGCACAGTGCATCCACATAGGACAAACATGTATGACATTTATGGAGGGGACCAGGATGATGTACTGGGTCACTACACAGTGAAAACAGAGAAGGAGAGATCTCTAAAGGCACATATAGGGAATTAATTCACAAGGATTATGAATAGAGGTAGGTTCATGATTGAATGTAAATTTTAACAGGTGGTTAGGACATCTCTATAATGTTCTGTCTATGAATTTTTTCAACAAGTGGATGTGGATCAACTTTGCTACACTCAGATTTGATTTTGGCCTAAATCTGGAGGCAGCATCTAGAGTACCTCGGTTTTCACCCTTTCACCACATCAGTTAGGATCTTGTCTTTGCTGCGGCATCCCCAGATCTTTACAGAAGTAGTTTCAGTTATGTGGCAGCAAATACTACACAATACCAAGGCGCGGTAGGTGAGGGTGTGGCAGAGACGAAAGCAGAAGACTTGGCCAAGGTCAAAGCAGGCAGCATAAACTTCATTATGGCAATCAGGTAAGGGGTCAGGGCTAGAAGAACAGGTGCACTATGATAAACAGTCTAATAAACATAGCCAAGGTCAGGGATGAAGAAGTCAGAGTAGTCAGGAACATACAGGAGTCAGAAAAACAGGAGATCACACAAACAATATGGCATAGTCAGGACTGTGTGGAGGATAGGTTGGGGAAAGACAAAATGAGGTGCGTACAGAGGCTAGAGTCTAAGCGCTTAGAAGGATGCTGCATCAGTTGCATTAAGGACAGGGGAGTGAATGGTGACCAACTGTGGCAGCAGCAACAGGAGCAGATGAGCTATCATGGGGCTGTGATGATGTGCCATGACAGATTTAAAGGGGGTTGTCTAGTTTAGTAAAACCTAAATTTTTTTATAGAATTCTGAGTTAATAGAAAGGGTCCACTATTCAGGATCTTCATCTCTTGGCCAAAGAGGAGAACAGTTACAAAGAGCATATCTTGCTCAGGAGGACTTGTCCTGTCCTTCATTACAGAGACCAACCATTGGTTTGAATGGGCACTGTGTAATGTTTGAATTGCTTTTTGGTACTGCTGCAAAGAGCCTGAACACTTAAAGCAGATTTCCCAATATATTACAGCTGATTATTGGGGGTCTCACAAGGGAATACTTTATGATCAACTTGTTGTCGAGGGGCCCTTCCAACAAGTACGGATTGTCGAGAGTGGAAAACCTTTTCAAGGTAATTTAAAAACTTGCTTGCTTTCTCTGCTTCATGTTCCTAATAATTTCTAATAAACGTCTAGTACAGAAGTGTTGAAGTTTTAAACTCTGTTAACAGAGGGCAACTCAGGAACCAAGTAATAGATAATAATGTACATAGGTTATAAAACTAAGGGTAGTGTTACGTGTGCTGCTGAGACATGTTGTACTATTGTGATTCCAGCAGCACAGCACTCTCAGGGTTAATGATTGAGCTGGCTGAGTGTGGTACTGTCTACTAGCCAATCCCCTGGATCTGTGCTCACATATAAACCCACCTCCTGGTCAGTCTGTATGGCCCCTCAGGTGAGTAGTCATGAATGCTTGTCTGGTGAGGTTTGCAGTGTGATCTGGTTCATGTCCATTTGTACGTTTAAATTCTGTCAGTTTTGTGTTAGTTTGCTGTGTGTCCTGCAATCTGTGTCCTGGCCTGTGGCAGCGCGGTGTGAACGGTGTCCGGTTCTGCTGGACTCCTGGTTAGTGTAGGGACTAGCAGTATAACCAGGAACCGTGAAGTGGCCTGCTAGCTTTCAACATCTTGTACAACATGTCAACTAATACCTGGTATTTATATTCAGCTTATGTGTTACTAGTGGTTGCATGTTGTATGCAGTGTATTCTGGGTCTGTCATGTGGCATGTGAATACATCCTGTTCTGGTGCGTGGCTCCTAGGATCAGCTAGGGCCCAGATCCGAAGACCGCTGGGCTGCCCTTATTGGGGCAATGTCCCCGCTTAGGTAGGGCCATGCCAACCTCCCGGTAGCCAGGGCCAGTTGCATGAAACCCGTGTGCGTCCCCTTTGGTCACGATCGTGTGGGCCCCGTGCTTTGCCTGCCCACACGATCGTAACAGGTAGCCTGAAAAACTTGATCTGACAGTTTCCACACATTGTATATAAAACAGTAAATCATATCTTCCTAGAACGAAGCATAAATCAGAACAAACTACTACAGAATGTATACTTTAGCTTTTTTATAGCTTTACTTTTGCTTTCTCTGCCTATGCTGTAACACTCATTGTTAAGTGTCCTGGTTATCTAGATTTTACCCTGCATTTACCTATTTATAACCATTCTGATACAGGGGTTTTTAAAGTGTTTTCCTGTAGAGCCTCATCCTGTAACAATTTTAGTATCTCTGTGCAAACAGTGAAATTCATTTCCTTCAGATTTATTTAAAATGACTTTAGGAAGCTCAAGTCACTTTCTGACACAGTCATCAAATATTTAGTTAAAAATATAATGGGTGTAGTAGAGAAACAATACAGGTTGTGTCCGCTCGGGCAGCTTTTCAGCTTTTCTTTTAAAAGAGTGCATTGTGTTTTGTACATGCACTTTGCCCTATGACTCTGGCTATTGAATTGTCATATATTCAGAGCCTCATGTTAGAAAAATGTATCATACATTCCATAACTGTACACCACATTCCTACAATAGAACTAGTTCTTCATAGCATTGATTTTTCTTTTTACTGTTCACTTATTTTGTTGAGATTTGATCATCAAGTAAACTTGTCTCAGAGCCCAACTATTTGACACAATGTTACACTGAATGTCACAATGGTCCAATATACAAGTTTAAAAGGGTTTTCAAACTGTAATAAGAACGTAATGGACTTTAATATTGATGGTCTACTCTTAGGATAGATATCAGATTGTGGAGGTCTGATTCCCAGCATCTCTACTGACCAGCTGCTTGGAGGGGCCATGGCACTCGGGCAAGTGCTGTGGTTTCTCCATTGTTTACCAAGCACCGTTCCATATATGTTATAAGCCCCTTGGAATAAGGTGACTGATGTAGATGCTGGACGTCAGACCCCATAGGAGATCTGAAAATTGACAGCAGAAAAATATCCCAGGGTCCATCTAGTTTGCACTTATATTACTTCTCTACTAAAATAGAGATATGCTTATGACAGGCAGCTTACATTTATTTATTGTTGATTTTTCAATCACATCTGCTGGAAGTTTGTTCTAAGTGTCTGGCTGCTACTAATAAGATGCAAGTTTCTCCAAATCTACTGCACAGATACACACAGCAGACATATAACTGTAATCAGTATGACGGGCACTATATTATGGTGGGGCTGCAAAGATGGTGATAGAGTTTCTTTAAGGCTTTAACATATTTAAAGATTGTTATGTTCCCATTTTCCCTTCTTTCCTCCAGGCTATACAATTTAAATTTTTTTTTAAATTTTCCTGATAAGCTTTGTTCTTGAGACCTTCCACCATTTCTGTAGTCGGTCTTTGGACTCGTTCTATTTTATCAAGGTCTTTCTATAGATGAGGTCTCCAGAACTGAATACCGCATGCAGCAGGATGACAATCTCCCTCTATCTACTGGTAATACCTCTAGCTGTGCAACCGAGCATCCTACTTGCTTTCATTACTGCCTGACTGTACTTTTGACTTATTTTGAGGCTGTTAGAAATCATAACCCCTAAATCCTTCTGCTCTGAAATCCTGAATAACACTATTGAATTGAGTATCTATTTGTCTATTTTGTAATGGCCTATCCTACAGATAGACCATTAGTGTTTAAAGCCCCAGAACCAAGGAACAAGTTTGTGAGTGGAGATATAGAGACAGATATACTTGGATGAAAGATGGTTTGTCTCTGGGCTAAAGTTGGGGGGAAGGCCTGCATTTCATGCCAGCTTTCTTTTTATAATGAGAAATTACCTTAGTCCTTGTTTTATGAATAAACTTCAAGAAAATTCATGTGACAGGAATTGACTTTCCAAACCTCAGAAAACATAATATGAGAGCATACTTGTCAGAAAGCAGATGTGGACCTGCTTTGCCACGCACCGTTTCAGCTTAGGCCTAGATCTAGAGGCAGCTCTTAGAAAACCCCGTTTTTCATCCTTTACCCCTTCAGTTAGAATTTGGCCTTCGCTACGGGGTCCCCAAGCCATTACTCACAAAATAGTCTCAGTAGTGTGGCTGTTGATGCTACATAGGGCATTGGCGAAGTACCTGAGGGTGTGAACAAAGACGTAACCAGTTGACAAGCTGAGGCCAGGGCAGGCAGCATATACTTCAATCTGATAGGCAATAGGTCAGGGCTGGCAGAACAGGTTCCAATATGAAAAACACTGCAAATCAGGGCAGATAGTGCACTCCAGTAGACGTAGCTGAAGTCAGGAATGGAGAGATTAAAGTTGTCAGAAGCAGAATGGAGCACACAAACAGTCAAGATGTAACTGAGCTCAATAATAAAATGTGTCTCAGAAGCTTGATCTAAGGGTTAAGTGATTGCCACAAAGTATTTGTTTGAAAATTTGCAATTTATTACCAGGTCAGTAGTGTTAGTAAAAGTATAACTGGGAGAAAAACAAGGACAGACATGCTTGATAGGGGTTCAAGCCAAATGTAGATAAAGCAAATTCTTCTGATCTGTGTAAATAGTCACAGGATGACGGGCTTTTCCTTGAAAGTAAATTTGATGGAAAGAATTCTTGGTTCCCAATGCTGTAATTCTATTCAGTAGAGCAAAGGGTCTTGGAGAAGTAAACATAGAAGGAGAAGATCCCCTTGCCCCCACCCCTTTTTGAGGAAGAAGAGCTCCAACACATACTGAAGATACAGCAACTCAACTCAGTGTAGAATTATGGCTAAGGTAAAGCCAGGCTGTAACTTCTGAAAGGGTAATTCTGCTTTTGAAGTCCAGTTTCTGGAGATAAGTTCTTTGTGGTGACGCTTATGAGAAGCGCCACCAACAAGACAGAATGGGGAATAAATTGATTATAGAAATTAGCGAATCTCAGGAAAAACTGAATGGCTTTAAAACTATATAGATGAGGTAATTTGAGTACAGTAGACAGTTTTTTGGATGCATCTGTAGGCCCCAAGGTGCCTTTACAAAGCTCGACTGTCGGGCACTTAAGCAACCCATAGCCGTACCAGCAATTATCGTTCATGTGCTTTTCACAGGAGTGATAGTCGTTACAGTGAATGGAGAGAGCCCGGGATCATTCTGGCATGCCCGTCTCGATTCACTATAAACAAGCAGTCACTCATATATTTGAGTCACCCCTGTTTACATTGACAGAGAAGCCACTCAGCAGTCATTTAGTTTCAGTGAGCTGAAACAGAACAACTAGTGAAAACTGAGTGACTTCACTCGGTGCCTTTTTGCTGGCCGTATGTACATGGGCCGACAGTGGCCCAAAATCACTAATTTGAGTGATTATTCGAATATCAGCCTATGTAAAGATACCTTAAATCAGAAATTACATAACTGTAGAAGGGCAGTCAAGTCTATTCAAAAAGACATTTTGCCAATTTTGCATATAATCAGCTCTCTAGGTGATGCTTCAGGGCAGTGTGAATACTTGAAGATGAGAGCTGAGGTCTGGAGAGAACACAAGGATGTCATCCACTTTATGTACATATATACTTCTGGATATGCACTTTCTAGTATACCTTTATATTATAATTATATTTCTAGTCGCTTTAATATTATTATTCATTTGATAGCATTAGGGGTCATTGAGGGATCTACAGTAATTCTGTTGTCATTACATTGCATTAATGTGTATGAGCCCCAGCAGTGGGGCATCATCCCCTTTTTTGGACACAGACGCGGTTGACCAGTTTACTGATGCCCTTCAAATGCCCAAAGTCTGAAAGTTTTTTAAACTGCTTTTTTTTTTTTCTTGTTTTGGTTTTATCCCCATAACATTCATTTTATCAGTTTTATCCCTAAATGAAAGGGTTTTCTGTAGCAGAGCTATTTTGGAACACCTGGTCACATGTTCTGCGGACATCCTGTGCCTGCAGGAGTGTGGTGTGGCTTCTATTCCTAAAGCTTCAAAATGGCCGCATGGCCAGTCCCTGTGGTCAACAGCTACAAAAAACAAGAATGATGGAGTAGGGATTCTGTTTACAAATAATAGCTATGTTATTGATAAATATGTTGTCATAGAGGCGGGCAGATGTCTTCTGGCATATGTTAAATTTCGAAATGTGCATTTTAGGGTTATAAATGTCTATGCCCCTGTAGACAAAAATGAACGCAAGGAGCTGTTTGAGAAATTAAAATTGTTTCTACCAGGCAGATTGACAATTTTTTTTGGTAGGAGACTTGAACTGTCACCTCCAAGGAGACAAAATGGACGTGACGGCCAAACAGTTTAACCAGATGACATCTGACCTTCAGATATTAGTCGTAGTAGATTTAGGAAAGGTGAAGCCTGTACCTGACACATATCATGCAGACAGGGGCGGGGTGCATGCTCGTTTAGACTATATCTTTGTTTCCAAAACGGTTTGTGTTAAAAATTACAGCCAGGAGAGGGTTAATTTTTTCGGGAGTCAGACAAGGCTGCCCATTTTCCCCTTTAGTGTTTATCTGCACTATGGAACCCTTGTTCTGTTTATTACGGAGCGATAAATTTATGAGAGGAGTGATGGTACCGGGCAGTGGAGGGAAGACTGTGAAGGCTCTTGGTTACATGGATGATGTCTGCATTGTGACTGAGCATAAAGCAGAGTTGACCAGAGCTAAGTTGCATAGAAATATCTTCTGTGGGGCATCGGCCTTCCGTGTGAATCGGAACAAATGTGAGGTGAAGTGCTTTGTAGGGGAGTGTGAAGAATTGGGAGGGAGTAAGGGACAAAATAAACAGAAAATTAGACCTCTGGAAACTGAGAGAATTAACATTCATGGGTAAAACACTGATCATTAAATGTGTCATTTTACCAATGCTGTTTTATATAGGGAACATATTCCCACCAAATAACATGGAGCTCAGGAGAATAACTAGATACCTGTTCCTATTTATATAGGGGGTCAAAATGGAGAGAGTTAAAAGTTCAACCGTTGTAAAGTCCAGATAAAATGGTGGTTTAGGTTTTCGAGATGTCCAGCTGTATTTGGCGATAAATTTCATGATCACAGTACTCAGACTCATCCAAGGGGATACTACAGTGGCGTTCATGACCAGATACATTGGGGGATGGCTGCTCTGCAAATTACAATGGTGTGAGAAGAAGCTGACACAGCCGGTGGCGTCACTTGCCCGTCTTGGTATGTGCGGATGTAAAAGTTTATGCAACATAATGACTTGATTGTGTTGAAGAAGGAGTTAAGAAATAAAAAGAAGGTGCTACAAATATGTAAGAGGGAAATGCAGAAGACATTGATTTGCTAACAAATGTTGAAGCAGAAAAAGTCTGGTGAAACCTTTCTCGGGAGGACGGGACCAACAGACAAAATGACATGATGTGGTTAAGTATGCAAGAGGCCTTACCAGTGAGAGAGGTGCAGAAGAAGAGGGGCCTGGTGCGAAGCGAAACCTGCCCACGGCAACGATGTGGAGGGACAGAAAGTAATTTACATGTTTTTTGGAACTGTGGTTTTGTACAATGAGTTTTGGGGAAGTTGAAAGGTCTGATAAAAGAACTCACAGGGGTCACATATTTATCATTCGCTTTTGTTCTTTTTGGTATCGGGGTTGAAAACAAAAACAAACGTCGTCTTTAATGGTTAATAATGTTATGTATTAAAGATGTATTTTGGGATGCACGTAATATCTATGTATATAAAAGGGAATGTTGGGAGGAAGATGACTGTGTAAAACTTATCCCGAGCCGCCTTTATCTGTATTATCCATGTGACAAAAAGACGTGGAGAACACCTGATGCTGAAGGAATACGGAAATTCAAGAAATGGAAACATCTTGAAAAGTTCTAAGTATTGTTCTTTATAATGTGTAATTTGGTTGTGTTGTGCAGCATTACAATGACTGAATAATCTGTCTGTTAAAATAAAGTTTATTTTAATTTTTTTTTTAATGTATTATAAGGTTGTGAAGCAAGAGGATGCTGTAGAGCAACCAAAAACAGGGTTTAAAAAGTCTTTGACCACACCCTTTCCTGGCCAACTCCAGGAGGAGCTCACAGGGAGGAAGTGCTATTTGTGTACTGGTTGGAGACAGACAGGTGGTCTGCCCCAAGAGGACTGGTGTCCAGAAGTGCTATTTGTGTCCTGCAGGCAGCAGGTGAACTGTGGACCCCTTGGAAACAGACAGGTTGTCTGTCCCAAGAGGACTGACATGCAGAAAAGACATCATTGAGCTCAGTGAGAGCCATAGTGCAGAAGAAGGACCTCGGTAAATGTGTTGTTTACCTTAAGAGGTCAGTTAGGGTTCAAGAAGTGAGGTAGTGCCATAACCTTTACATTTTTCTCGGCAAGTTGTATATTTTATTGGTACCATTTAGTATACCATATAATTTTCGGAAAAACTTGGAAAAATTTTTAAGATGAGAGAAATAAAAAAATGTCATTTGGGGGGGTGGGGGCTGTTGTTTTAGGGCATTTACATTGCAGTAAAAATGACTTTGTTTTATGTCTCAGTACGATTACAGTTATGACAAATATATATAATTTTTTTTTATGTTTCTCTATTTTTAAAGAGTAAATAAATTTTTTTTCTTAAACGAAAATTACTTTCTGGCACCATATCCTGAGACCCGTAATTTTTTTATTTTTTCATCGATTAGGCTTTGTAAGGACTCATACTTTTGTGGCAGGGTAAGCTATCTTTAGTAGAGATGAGCGAGCACCAAAATGCTCGGGTGCTCGTTACTCGGGACGAACTTTTCGCGATGCTCGAGGGTTCGTTTCGAGTAACGAACCCCATTGAAGTCAATGGGCGACCCGAGCATTTTTGTATTTCGCCGATGCTCGCTAAGGTTTCCTTGTGTGAAAATCTGGGCAATTCAAGAAAGTAATGGGAACGACACAGCAACGGATAGGGCAGGCGAGGGGCTACATGTTGGGCTGCATCTCAAGTTCACAGGTCCCACTATTAAGCCACAATAGCGGCAAGAGTGGGCCCCCCCCTCCCAAAAACTTTTACTTCTGAAAAGGCCTCATTAGCATGGCATACCTTTGCTAAGCACCACACTACCTCCAACAAAGCACAATCACTGCCTGCATGACACTCCACTGCCACTTCTCCTGGGTTACATGCTGCCCAACCGCCCCCCCTCCCCCCCACAGCGCACACCAAAGTGTCCCTGCGCAGCCTTCAGCTGCCCTCATGCCACACCACCCTCATGTCTATTTAGAAGTGCATCTGCCATGACGAGGAACCGCAGGCACACACTGCAGAGGGTTGGCACGGCTAGGCAGCGACCCTCTTTAAAAGGGGCGGGGCGATAGCCCACAATGCTGTACAGAAGCAATGAGAAATAGAATGCTGTGCCACCGCCATCAGGAGCTGCACATGTGGGCATAGCAATGGGGAACCTATGTGCCACACACTATTCATTCTGTCAAGGTGTCTCTGCATGCCCCAGTCTGACTGTGGTTCTTTACAAGTGGAAACAGATGCATTTATAATTCCCTGTGGACCCACAGCATGGGTGGGTGCCAGGAAGCCACCGGCGGTACATAGAAATATCCCATTGTATTGCCCAACACAGCTGAGGTAGTAATGTCGTGCTTAATGCAGGTGGGCTTCGGCCCACACTGCATGCCCCAGTCTGACTGTGGTTCTTTACAAGTGGAAACAGATGCATTTATAATTCCCTGTGGACCCACAGCATGGGTGGGTGCCAGGAAGCCACCGGCGGTACATAGAAATATCCCATTGCATTGCCCAACACAGCTGAGGTAGTAATGTCGTGCTTAATACAGGTGGGCTTCGGCCCACACTGCATGCCCCAGTCAGACTGGGGTTCTTTACAAGTGGAATCAGATGCATTTATAATTCCCTGTGGACCCACAGCATGGGTGGGTGCCAGGAAGCCACCGGCGGTACACAGAAATATCACATTGCATTGCCCAACACAGCGGATGTAACGTCAGCTGTAATGCAGGTGGGCTAAAAATTCATTTGATTACACTGTAGGCGAGGGCCCACAAAAATTGCTGTATCAACAGTACTAATGTACATCAAAAAAATTGGCCATGGCCAACCAAGAGGGCAGGTGAAACCCATTAATCGCTTTGGTTAATGTGGCTTAAGTGGTAACTAGGCCTGGAGGCAGCCCAGTTTAACTAAAAATTGGTTCAAGTTAAAGTTTCAACGCTTTTAAGAGCATTGAAACATATAAAAATTGTTTAGAAAAATTATGAGTGAGCCTTGTGGCCCTAAGAAAAATTGCCCGTTCAGCGTGATTACGTGAGGTTTCAGGAGGAGGAGCAGGAGGAGGAGGAGGAATATTAGACACAGATTGATGAAGCAGAAATGTCCCCGTTTTGGATGGTGAGAGAGAACGTAGCTTCCATCCGCGGGTGCAGCCTACGTATTGCTTACGTATCGCTGCTGTCCGCTGGTGGAGAAGAGAAGTCTGGGGAAATCCAGGCTTTGTTCATCTTGATGAGTGTTAGCCTGTCGGCACTGTCGGTTGACAGGCGGGTACGCTTATCTGTGATGATTCCCCCAGCCGCACTAAACACCCTTTCCGACAAGACGCTAGCTGCAGGACAAGCAAGCACCTCCAGGGCATACAGCGCTAGTTCAGGCCACGTGTCCAGCTTCAACACCCAGTAGTTGTAGGGGGCAGAGGCGTCAGGGACGACGGTCGTGCGATCGGCTACGTACTCCCTCACCATCCTTTTACAGTGCTCCCGCCGACTCAGCCTTGACTGGGGAGCGGTGACACAGTCTTGCTGGGGAGCCATAAAGCTGGCCAGGCCCTTAAAGACTGTTGCACTGCCTGGGCTGTACATGCTGCTCGATCTACGCACCTCCCCTGCTACCTGGCCCTCGGAACTGCGCCTTCTGCCACTACCGCTGTCGGATGGGAATTTTACCATCAGCTTGTCCGCCAGGGTCCTGTGGTATAGCAACACTCTCGAACCCCTTTCCTCTTCGGGAATGAGAGTGGGAAGGTTCTCCTTATAGCGTGGGTCGAGCAGTGTGTACACCCAGTAATCCGTAGTGGCCAGAATGCGTGTAATGCGAGGGTCACGAGAAAGGCATCCTAACATGAAGTCAGCCATGTGTGCCAGGGTACCTGTACGCAACACATGGCTGTCCGCACTAGGAAGATCACTTTCAGGATCCTCCTCCTCCTCCTCCTCAGGCCATACACGCTGAAATGATGACAGGCAAGCAGCATGGGTACCGTCAGCAGTGGGCCAAGCTGTCTCTTCCCCCTCCTCGTCATCCTCCTCATGCTCCTCCTCCTCCTCCTGAACGCGCTGAGATATAGACAGGAGGGTGCTCTGACTATCCAGCGACATACTGTCTTCCCCCGGCTCTGTTTCCGAGCGCAAAGCGGCTGCCTTCATGGTTTGCAGGGAACTTCTCCAGATGCATAGCAGAGGAATGGTGACGCTAATGATTGCAACATCGCCGCTCACCACCTGGGTAGACTGCTCAAAGTTTCGAAGGACCTGGCAGATGTCTGCCAACCAGGCCCACTCTTCTGAAAATAATTGAGGAGGCTGACTCCCACTGCGCCGCCCATGTTGGAGTTGGTATTCCACTATAGCTCTATGCTGCTCATAGAGCCTAGCCAACATGTGGAGCGTAGAGTTCCACCGTGTGGGCACGTCGCACAGCCGTCGGTGCACTGGCAGATTAAAGCAATGTTGCAGGGTGCGCAGGGTGGCAGCGTCCGTGTGGGACTTGCGGAAATGTGCGCAGAGCCGGCGCACCTTTACGAGCAGGTCTGACAAGCGTGGGTAGCTTTTCAGAAAGCGCTGAACCACCAAATTAAAGACGTGGGCCAGGCATGGCACGTGCGTGAGGCTGCCGAGCTGCAGAGCCGCCACCAGGTTACGGCCGTTGTCACACACGACCATGCCCGGTTGGAGGCTCAGCGGCGCAAGCCAACGGTCGGTCTGCTCTGTCAGACCCTGCAGCAGTTCGTGGGCCGTGTGCCTCCTATCTCCTAAGCTGAGTAGTTTCAGCACGGCCTGCTGACGCTTGCCCACCGCTGTGCTGCCACGCCGCGCGACACCGACTGCTGGCGACGTCCTGCTGCTGCTGACACATCTAGATTGCGAGACAGAGGTTGAGGAGGAGGAGGAGGAGGAGGGTGCTTTAGTGGAAGAAGCATACACCGCCGCAGATACCACCACCGAGCTGTGGCCCGCAATTCTGGGGGTGGGTAGGATGTGAGCGGTCCCAGGCTCTGACTCTGTCCCAGCCTCCACTAAATTCACCCAATGTGCCGTCAGGGAGATGTAGTGGCCCTGCCCGCCTGTGCTTGTCCACGTGTCCGTAGTTAAGTGGACCTTGCCACTAACCGCATTGGTGAGGGCGCGTACAATGTTGCGGGAGACGTGGTCGTGCAGGGCTGGGACGGCACATCGGGAAAAGTAGTGGCGACTGGGAACTGAGTAGCGCGGGGCCGCCGCCGCCATCATAGCTTTGAAAGCCTCCGTTTCCACAACCCTATACGGCAGCATCTCAAGGCTGATAAATTTGGCTATGTGGACGGTTAACGATTGAGCGTGCGGGTGCGTGGCGGCGTACTTGCGCTTGCGCTCCAACACTTGCGCTAGCGACGGCTGGACTGTGCGGTGCGAGACATTGGTGGATGGGGCCGAGGACAGCGGAGGTGAGGGTGTGGGTGCAGGCCATGAGACGGTCGTGCCTGTGTCCTGAGAGGGGGGTTGGATCTCAGTGGCAGGTTGGGGCACAGGGGGAGAGGCAGCGGTGCAAACCGGAGGCGGTGAACGGCCTTCGTCCCACCTTGTGGGGTGCTTGGCCATCATATGTCTGCGCATGCTGGTGGTGGTCAGGCTGTTGGTGGTGGCTCCCCGGCTGATCTTGGCGCGACAAAGGTTGCACACCACTGTTCGTCGGTCGTCAGGCGTCTCGGTGAAAAACTGCCAGACCTTAGAGCACCTCGGCCTCTGCAGGGTGGCATGGCGTGAGGGTGCGCTTTGGGAAACACTTGGTGGATTATTCGGTCTGGCCCTGCCTCTACCCCTGGCCACCGCACTGCCTCTTGCAACCTGCCCTGCTGCTGCCCGTGCCTCCCCCTCTGAAGACCTGTCCTGTGTAGGCGTTGCACACCAGGTGGGGTCAGTCACCTCATCGTCCTGCTGCTCTTCCTCCGAATCCTCTGTGCGCTGCTCCCTCGGACTTACTGCCCTTACTACTACCTCACTGCAAGACAACTGTGTCTCATCGTCATCGTCCTCCTCACTCACTGAAAGGTCTTGAGACAGTTGGCGGAAGTCCCCAGCCTCATCCCCCGGACCCCGGGAACTTTCCAATGGTTGTGCATCAGTGACGATAAACTCCTCTGGTGGGAGAGGAACCACTGCTGCCCAATCTGAGCAGAGGCCCGAGAACAGTTCCTGGGAGTCTTCCCGCTCCTGAGCATGTGTCATTGTAGTGGAGTGAGGAGGCTGGGAGGAAGGAGGAGCAACAGACAGAGGATTCGGATTTGCAGCAGTGGACGGCGCAGAACTGTGGCTGGACGATAGGTTGCTCGAAGCACTTTCTGCCATCCAGGACAGGACCTGCTCACACTGCTCATTTTCTAATAAAGGTCTCCCGCGTGGACCCATTAATTGGGCGATGAATGTGGGGACGCCAGAAACGTGCCTCTCTCCTAATCGCGCAGCAGTCGGCTGCGACACACCTGGATCAGGAGCTCGGCCTGTGCCCACACCCTCACTCGGCCCTCCGCGTCCTCGGCCGCGTCCACGTCCTCTAGGCCTACCCCTACCCCTCAGCATGCTGTATTACCAGTGATTTGATTTCCCAGGCAGGAAAGAAATTGGCGCAAGCCTGCAGTAAAACGTAGCTGGTTGCGTCTGATTTTTTTAGGTTCTCCACGCAGCACACACGTACCCAGAGCCCTTAGGACTGACAGAGGCAGGGCAAATATACTTTTTTGCCTTTTGTTTAAAAGGATAGGCCCACTGCGTCTATTCACTGAATAATAAGTTTAATAACTGACACTGTGTTGCGGCCCTGCAAAAGTGTCACAGAACGTTACTGTTGCAGAGTTATTAACTGTGGCAGAGCAGGTATTTCCCAGGCAGGAAAGAAATTGGCGCAAGGCTGCACTCAACCGTAGCTGGTTGCGTCTGATTTTTTTAGGTTCTCCACGCAGCACACACATACCCAGAGCCCTTAGGACTGACTGAGGCAGGGCAAATATACTTTCTTCCCTTTTGTTAAAAAAGAAAAGGCCCACTGCGTCTATTCAATGACTTATATAACTGTGTTGCGGCCCTGCAAAAGTGTCACAGAACTTTACTGTTGCAGAGTTATTAACTATGGCAGAGCAGGTATTTCCCAGGCAGGAAAGAAATTGGCGCAAGGCTGCACTCAACCGTAGTTGGTTGCGTCTGATTTTTTTACGTTCTCCACGCAGCACACACGTACCCAGAGCCCTTAGGACTGACAGAGGCAGGGCAAATATACTTTCTTCCCTTTTGTTTAAAAGGATAGGCCCACTGCGTCTATTCAATGACTAATAACTGTGTTGTGGCCCTGCCTACACAATTCTGTGCCTGTAGTATCAATGGAGGGTGCAATGCTCTGCACCGCCGATTTTGAGAAAAAAAAAAAAAACAACACAGCTAACAGCAGCCTGCACAGTACTCCACACAGTTAAATGTGGCCCTAGAAAGGACCGTTGAGGTTCTTGAAGGCTACACTCACTCCTAACACTCTCCCTGCCTAAGCACCACTTCTGTCCCTAATACCGGGTGCAATGCTCTGCACTGCCGATTTTGAGAAAAAAAAAAAATTAGCAACACAGCTAACAGCAGCCTGCACAGTACTGCACACGGTTAAATGTGGCCCTAGAAAGGACCGTTGAGGTTCTTGAAGGCTACACTCACTCCTAACACTCTCCCTGCCTAAGCACCACTTCTGTCCCTAATACCGGGTGCAATGCTCTGCACTGCGGATTTTGAGAAAAAAAAATAATTTCTCCAGTGCTAACAGCAGCCTGCACACACGTAGATGTGGCCCTAAGAAGGACCGTTGGGGTTCTTGAAGCCTACACTCACTACAAACACTCTCCCTACAGCAACTCCAATAGAACAGCACTTTCCCTCAGCTAACTCACAAGACATCTGAGGCGAGCCGCGGGAGGGGACGACTTTTATACTCGGGTGACATCTGATCGCCCCAGCCACTCACAGCAGGGGGGTGGTATAGGGCTTGAACGTCACAGGGGGAAGTTGTAATGCCTTCCCTGTCTTTCAATTGGCCAGAAAAGCGCGCTAACGTCTCAGAGAGGAAACTGAAAGTAACCGGAACACCGCGTGGTACTCGTTACGAGTAACGAGCATCCCGAACACCGTAATATTCGCACGAATATCAAGCTCGGACGAGTACGTTCGCTCATCTCTAATCTTTAGTAATAAAATTATGGTAAACCTGTCTTTTTGATTACATTTTATTCATATTTTTGGAGAGCCGAGACACACAAACTAAGAATTGCAATTATGGCATTCCATTCGGGTTTTTTAAGGCCTTTGTTATGCAGGATAAATATTGTGATATTTTAATACTTCAGACTTTTACTTACACAGCAATACCAAATATGTGTGTTTTTTAAATTGTTTAGATTTTTTAATGGGAAAAATGAGAAAAGGGTTTTATTAACTTGTGTGAGGGATTAACTTCAGGATAAGGTAGCAGCGTGGGCATCCACAGCCAGAGACAGCTTCGCCTGGGTTTATTTCAGCAAACATAAAGCAAAACAGGCCTTAACTCCAGGCCAACAGAAATTAACACCTGCTCGTCTGAGCACTCACTGTACATAGATTGGTCCTGACTACTCACTGTCAAAAACACTGCTTGCTGCACACAGCCAGTCTGGTCCTCAGACCTGCAGAGATCTCACCACACTCTCACCCAAGACCTGCAGGCGCAGGTTTTTATGAGGCCTGATACCAGCCTCACCTGGTATATGGGAGTGGTCATCCCACCCTTCGCTTTGACCACTCCAGGAAAAGCCGGCCCAGACTATGCGGCTTGGAGCCACTACATGGACTACAACGTGTCAGTAACTTAGTGTTACTGACACCCAAATGCTGGCTTCCTCCACCGAGCCCAGGCTGCCCAAGTGCTCCCTAATGCCTCATACAAGAGCATCCTAGGAAAAACATATTTGCCCTCCACGACTTTGCCAGTCACTATCTCACACTTGGTATTAAGTTTTTTTTACTGTTATAAAAAACTTAATTAAATCTTTTTTTACACTTTTATTTAATCCCAACAGGGGACTTGAATTTATGATCATTTGATCACTTGTACTATATACTGCAATACTTAAGTATTGCAGTATATAGTAATTTTTAATGTTGCCTATGAAGCCCTGCCATAGGCAGGGCTTGATAGGGATCTACGGTATGCATGGTAGCCCTGGGAGAGTTCAGTAGGCTCTGGGTTTCCATATGGACCCATTGGCATCTTCTGATTGTGTTGCAGGGGTACCAATGGAAAATGGAAAGAGGTCGCCCCTCCCCTTCCGCTGACTAGTTGCTCAGTCAGATTTAAACAATTAAGAGCCATCTTTGATTGCGGCAGTTATTGGCTGCTGTCCTGTCCTAATAGAACCTAATAGCTGCAGGATAACGCTGCGGATTTCCGCCGCGTCAAACGCGGCAGAAACCCGCCCGTGGGCATTAGCTCTTAGTGTCACAGTTTATTATGAATTTACATATTAGATTTGTTTTAATCAAATATCGGTTTGTATGTCACTTACATGTTTTTCACATTTAGTTTTCACCAGGCTGTGTTATTACTTATCATTTTTAATCACTGCCAGCCATAACTTTTTTACATTGATATAGTGAGGGCTCATTTGTGAGGGTTCATTTTTTTGTAGCATGTCCTGGTAGCATCTGTTGGTACCATGTTGTAGTTCTTATAGCTTTTTGATTGCTTTTTATTAAATATTTGTCTTGGAGACAGGGTGACCAAAAAAACTGCAATTCTGGCAGTGTATTCTTTTTCATGTCAACGCACCCCGTGTGGGATAAGTAATGTGGGGCTTTGATAGATCAGACTTTTATGGACACAGCTATTTCATTTTTTTTTTTTTTTACTTTCTTTTGATTTTTTTATTATAAATATAGGAAAAGAGGAGGAGTTTCAAATTAATAAGACTTTTTATCATTCATTTGTATATGATTTTTTTTGTCCCATAGGGGACTTGAACTTGTGTTCATTTGATCACTTATACAATATAATTCAATACCATTGTATTGCATTATACTGTGTTTTGACAGGCAGTCTATCAAGACATGCCCCAGGTATGTCTAGATAGGCAATCAGTTATGGCAGTCCTGGAGGTCTTCAGAAGGACGCAGGCCACCATGGCTACTGAATGGCCCCCAAAGACTGATCTGAGCATTTAAATGCTGATCACAGCTGCTGCAGGCGGGTGTCAGCAGTCAAAGATAGCTTATAGCCACCATGTATGGAGTATGTTCGGCTTCTGACTCCGTGCTATACAAACCCTGGACGCCAAGGACATAAGTGTACACCCAGAGGCATGAAGAGGTTAATCATTTGTATCAGGTCTGTATGTATTTTTTACATTGGACTTTAGGGTGCATTCCCACGAACGTATATCGGCTCGGTTTTCACGCCGAGCCGATATACGTCGTCCTCATGTGCAGGGGGGGGGGGGGGTGGAAGAGCCAGGAGCAGGAACTGAGCTCCCGCCCCCTCTATGCCTCCTCTCTGCACCTCTGCACTATTTGCAATGGGGAGAGGCGGGACGGGGGTGGGGCTAAGTTCCGTGAATTAGCCCCGCCCCGTCCCACCTCTCCCCATTGCAAATAGTGCAGAGGGGCGGAGAAAAGGCAGAGAGGGGGCGGGAGCTCAGTTCCTGCTCCTGGCTCTTCCATCCTCACCCCCCCCCCTGCACATGAGGACAACGTATATCGGCTCGGCGTGAAAACCGAGCCGATATACGTTCGTCTGAATGCAGCCTCAGATTTATGTATTTATTAGGCCCCCTGCACGCGGGCAGAAATTCAGCGGCGGGATTTCCCACAGAATTTGCGCTCGTGCCCACCTGCATAAGATTGCATTACAAAACTCAATCCTATGCACACAGCCGCGATTTGTCCGCATGAAAACACGAGCGGAAAACAAATCGTGGCATGTTCTATTTCTGTGTGGGTCTCGCAGAGCCCCGCACAGAAATGTCAGTAGTGATGGGCCGACTCCGCTCTGCGCATGCGCCGGCTGGCCGGCAGCTGGCGCATAGCAGAGGCGGAAGACGCTGGGAGCGGGTGAGCCGCAGGTCTCTGCAGGGGCACGGGTCTGCATCCCGCTGCGAGAATTCTCACAGCGGGATCCGACCTGGCTGTCTGCAGGCGGACGGGTCTACTGGGATATCTATGATCAACATGTTTTCACAATTTTAACTATTTTTGTGTAACAATAATAATAAAGATGTTATATTTACATACTATTTATTGCTCTGTGTATTTTGTTTAGTGGGTGGTGCTTAGAGGGTGCTAAAGGATGGTCTTTCGGAATGTTATAAGTTGTAGGTAGGCCAGGTAACTGCAGACACTTTGGTGAGAAGGAGGACAAATGAGAACAGTGTGTGTGCGTACGCATTGAAAACAGAGGTAAGTCTGCTCAATGCACCGAGCGGCAGCTTCCCACGGTTAACACTGAAGGGACGGTGGGTATAAAAATATACACCCCCAGACTGTACAATACCTGTCATATGAGTACAAACATTATACCCCCGGACTCTGCAACACCTATCATATCAGCCTATAAACTTAGTACATGACAAGTTCTCTTTAACACTCTGAGTGTAAACTCCTGGCCTCTTTCTCCTCAGATGGTCATGTGATCTCATTTCTTAACAGCTCAGATTTACTTGGGTTGTGTGTTCAGTTTCTCAGTCTGTGTGATGTTATTACATGCAGTGTACCACAGAACCTGCTTAGAGGAGAATGCAGACACTCCTACCACAGTGACTGATGATTATCACATAGCTCCTGTCGCACAGTTATAATAGAGGAGATCACAGCTCATCCTGTAGACTGTATACTTACAGTCTGTAGCTTATTTAGGTGAATATACCGTAAAATACAGATGGTAATGGGAGTGTTGCAGAGATGTACCTGATCATGTAATATTGTGCTGATGCATGATGGGATTGATGTGACAGCAACATCAAGATAGTGCTTGAAAAGCATCAGACAGGTGGTTACACTGCATAGAAGTCATTGCAATACACAGAGGAGGCCTCCAGAGTCTGACAGTCAATCAGGTGACACAGATGGAAAAATATGTATTCACCAGAGTGGCCCTTTATGTAGCCCCACAAGAAAAAGTCTGCTGGTGTAAGGTCCAGTCATCTCAGTGGCCGTAGAAGATTTAAGATGATACCACCCCAATGAAAGAACACATTTCTGCCATGCTCTGGTTGTACATATGGAAAATCACCGATCTTGTTGAAAGTAACCATTCTGTAGCTCCTCATCATTCTGCTGGTTCAGGAATTCTAGGTATATTGCCAGTTAATAACTGATAATGCAGCAGTGAGACAATGTGCACCATATACTGAATTTTACAAAAAATTTTCATAGATTTCATGCAGGTTGGTTGTGGCTCAAATTTGTGTGTTTTTGGCTATTCATGTTCTCACTGTGAACCATGTGATTGTTTCCAGTAACAGAAACCAAGTAATCTTGTAGATATGATACCTTTCAATGGCTAACAAAAATACATGATGTTATAGCAAGCTTTTGAACCTACATATGAAAAGGCACAGACACTGTGTGCTTAATTTGCACTTAAAACAATACCAGAACTGGATGGATAGAGGAGTAAATACTTAATTAGCCCACTGATAAGGCATGTGAAAGTTTTATGGTCTCTAATTTGATGTTAAAGTGTCACCAGGCCTGTGTGTTACCTCTGCTATAGATTTCTCATATTCTCCAATGATGCATAAAGCCACTTTTGATGCTGATTCCTGTTTTGAGAGTGTCAAAGATGGTTATAAACTTGTACTCCCAAATTCATCTATGAAGTTGCCTTTTAATATAGTAATTTTCATATGTTCCATGTTGTGTCCGTGGTTAGAAAAATACTTAGCCACAGGTAATTCTGTCTTTCACTCTTTAGTTGTGTGGCAATGTTTTTGTCCTGTTTCTCCAACATAAAGACCCCCAATAGGACACTTACTGCACAAGATCAGGTGCACAACATTGGATGTGGAACATGTGAATGTCCCAGGGATCTTATAGTCCCGTTGTGTGTTGGGGATTTGTATTCTTACCATGGTCAGTACATGTGAGCAGGGGTCCCCAAAGCAGATGAGAGGTGTATTCCATTCGTGTCCACGTGTGGCCCAGTGAGCAGCAGGGTTCCGCAAGTTGTTAGTAAACATTGGCATATACTCTCAGGTTGCCAACCAGAAATTAATGAATTCAGTAGGCCCTCCATGATGGTCTACCGAAGGGCTCGCAACTTCAAAGATAAACTGGTGCATAACTTTAATGATTCTAGACCTTGTAATATCCAGCGGACATTGGCTCCTGTAAAGAACGGGTGTTTTCCGTGTCTAGGATGTGTTTCATGCAGTAATCTGTTACAGAAGGACAAATTCACCCACCCACACAAGAGGGCCTCCTACCACATTAGGGGCTTTTTACTCGTTCATTATCTTATGTTACTTATGTGATCAGCTGCCCCTGTGGCCTACTGTATGTTGGCTAGACCACTACTGAGGTACGTAAACGAATTGCCAACCCCAAAAGTAACATTAGGACATGGAAGACCGATCTGCCAGTCCCAAAACATTTTTTAGGTTGCGGCTATTCAGTAAGCCAGTTAAGGTATATTATTGACTCGGTGTCCCCTAGAATAAGGGGAGGAGACAGGGAGAAGAGGTTACGTCTTTTGGAAGCAAGGTGGATCTTCACATTGCTGGTTTTGTAAGAACTTGGATTAGTATTACAAGCACACATTTTCTGTATGTTTCTTTACTGAACACTCAATTTTTGAGCATGCATTGGTTACATACATTCTAACTCATATGGGTTTGCATACATACTGTCCCTATATATATTGGAATATAGAAAACTACTTCAGAATCTAATATTGGTGTATGCTATCCTCTGGGCGCTGTGTGGGTCTGTCCGCTGGTTGTCCCAGTCCGTGTGCGCATGCGCAAATTTGATAGTGAAGGTGTAATTCCTTATGCTTTTAAGGGCAGGTGCCCATTATTACGGCGCCTTAAGTTCATCTTGCTCATGCGCATTGATTTAGGCCGGGCGCCAATAGCTAATGGTTGGACATAGCTTCTGCGCGCATGCGTGGTTACGTTTTTGAGCCAAGGTCCTCCATGATCTTTGAGGGCGAGAGCCCGAGATCAGTTTCCTGTATGATTTTCGCGTATGTGCGGTTACACAAACGGGACGCCGACGGCTGAGTTCATAGTGGACGGTAAGCCTTTGCCCGTTATTATATAAGTGGCGGTATTACATTCCTGCACCTGGGGTAGTAACAAGCCCGGTCTGATAAGCGGACATTGTATACGTTCTTAATGAGTTGATGTTGGTGATTGGTGCGTGTTTAAAGCACCGCATGTATTTATTGGTGTGAGGTGCAGTGTTACTATTGACTGCATACAGACTACGTGATGTAGTCGAAACGTTGCAAGCTTACGTTTAGGCCACATGCACACAGGAAACCCCGCTGCAGAATTTCCGCCCGTGCCTGCTGCCATAGGATTGTGTTAGATGATGCAATCCTATGCAGACGGCCGCGATGTGACCGCGTGAAAACTTGAGCGGTAAACAAACCATGGCATGTCCTATTTCTGTGCCAGCCTGGCAGAGGCTCCCACAGAAATGTCACAGCTGACGCGTGGGCTCGGATCTGCACGTCCCAGTTGGGCAGCAGCCGGCGCAGAGCGCGGCGCCGAGAGCCAGAGGAGGTGAGCTTGCAGCGGGATCTGACCCGGCCGTCTGCAGGAGGCCATACTCAAATAGAGCATGGAGAAGCTCCTGCTGTAGCCGTGCACTTCAAGCACCCCCGGCCCATATTATCAAGCATCTTGTGACTGTGGATGGGTCAGGGCTTCAGACCCACTATACTGCAACCTGTCCATGTGACCCAGCATTCACCTCCCCTCACAGGCCTGATGTATTTCCACGTGCTGCTATCTATTATGGTGGTGGAGCTGCACTACAGATAGCTGTAGTGATATGTGGAGCTCCACAGGGTGAGCCCGGGACCGCACTCTGCTAGCTGCAGGCCAGCGCTCACACCTGCGGCCTCCGCACTACTACATACACAGCCCCTTCATTGTGAGACGATGCTGAGAATACATCCCCCACAATCCTCTGCGCCTGCTGCTGCGTGACGTCACTGCTCTGTGCAGCCAATCAGAGCGGCCGCCAGCACCTTCGTCTTCCCTCCCAGTGTTTTGTTGCTGCCGAGCAGGCGCCATATTGGCTCTAGTAATAAACGGCGGCTGTTGTTTCTGTGGTGACTGGAGAGGGCAAGATGCTGTACCTGGAGGACTATCTGGAGAGTGAGTGTGCGGGACCTGGTAGCCGGGGGAGCGGGTAGTGGCTGTAGACATGAATGGCGCCGCCGCCTAATAACCGCCCTCTCTCCCCCCTGTGTCTCCGCAGTGATCGAGCAGCTTCCCATGGATCTGCGCGACAGGTTTACGGAAATGCGGGAGATGGACTTGCAGGTGCAGAGTACGTGAGCAGCTCCGGCCGCCATGGCCTCCCCGGGGGTAGCTGCGTGTGAGCAGCCTGTAGTGTGTGAGGAGACCGCTGGGGGCGTCATGCCAGGACTGTGCTCTAGGGGGCAGTGGTCTCCCGCGGGCTGTAGGGGGCGGCAGTAGGTTTATCTGCAGTGAGGTTTCCGCAGATAGGGGGAGATCAGCCGTGTAGCGCCGCCCCTCACCGTCACACAGGAGGAGGCTGGGAGCCGCCGGGCTGCGTCTGCAGATCAGTGTGGATGTGTGACCGGCGACTACAGCTGGAGCCTCTGCAGCCCTAGGGCTTATTCACACGGGCGATGGTGACCTCGGGGTTTAAGGACGCAGACCCTCCCACCCCATTTTTTTCCCCACTTTCGGTTTTTCCTCCCCACTTTTAAAAAGTCACAACATCTTTTATCCATCGACGCAGATATGTTCTGTTTTTGGCAGAACAAGCTGTATTTAATGTGCTGAAGAACTAAGAAAATTCTAAGTGGGGTGAAATAATGGGGGGGGGGGGTTGAATTCTGCCATGTTAGAGGGGGTCTTGTTTCTACGACGTACACACTGCAGCAAACAATGACATGACCTTGCTCTGTGGGTCAGTACGATTACTGCAATATTACATTTATATAGTCTTTCCCCCCTTTTTGTATTTTTTGTAGACATAGTTGTGCGAGGGCTCATTCCGGACGTCCTGTTAGTACAATTTTGGAGTACATAGGACTTCTCGTTTTTTGTTTTTTATTACCTTTTTTATTTGCTTTGTCTTTCTTGGATACCGGGTGACCAAAAAAAAAAAAATGCAATTCTGGCTTCTTTTTTCTTTTGATGCTTAGGGCGTATTCCGACATCCGTATATCAGCCAGGTTTTCACGCCCAGCTGATATATGGTCTCCACCTCTGCAGGGGGCGGGAGCTCAGTGCACTGCTCCCGGCAAGGCCCGCCTCCTCCCCCTGCAGAGGCGGACACGTATATTGTGGCTGGGCATGAAAACCTGGCTGATATACGGATGTCGGAATACGCCTTCAGTGTGGAGTAAATAATGCGTGCCTTTGACGAATGAAACTTTTATGGATGTAGCAATGCCAAATATATTTGGGGTCTTTTTTATTTAGATTTTTTTTTAAATTCTAAGTATAGCAGAGGGGGGGTTAACTATTGTTTTATTTATTTTAATAAATCCCCTTTTTTTTTTTTTTAAACTGATTTTTACATTTTTTGGAATGGTTTAATCACTCCTGCAGTATGATAGCATTACATTATACCACCATCTGGCAGACAATCCATTAAGCCACGGCTTGATAAGCAGTCTGCATTGGCAGTCCTGGGGGCTTTCAGAAGGCCCCCAGCTACCTTGGCAACCACACGGCATCCTGGAACATCAATCGGGGCATTTAAATGCTGCGGTCAGAATTGATCATAGCTGTTTGGATCTCTGCTGATCAGCTGATCAGCACAGGAAGCACTGACCATAGCACAGCAGCCCGCGGTGGTATTGCATTCAGTTCAATAGGTATTGTGCCTGTAATACCAACCTGGGTTGCCATGCCATGGTCAGCACAGCGGCCCCAGGAATCAGCTGTTTGGCAGGTCGATCATCAATAAAAAATAAAAAAGTAGAAGTCCCAGAATACCCCTTTAAATTGCATCAATTGGGTCACCATCCCTTTTTTTTTTTTTTTTTTTTTTTTTACATGCATGAAAAATGGATGATGCTCTGACGTGTGAAAAATGCAAAAGTTGACTAAAAACTGATGTTAACTACACATACACTCACTGTGAAATCGGTCAGCTTCTTACTCGGCCGTGTGTATATAGCCTTAATGTCCAGAGTCGCCGCAGCAATTGTGCGCATTACTAGATTAATCCGATCAATGCAGTGTAGGGATTATGTAGGGTCGGCTTCTTGGACAGCTGAAAGTGGGACCTGGAAGCAGCGAATCAGAGGAACAACCGAGAAGAACTGCAGGTAATATACCCCTCAACCCCTCCGGTCCTGGGACCGAATGTTGTCCTAACCCTGGAAGGGTCCAGCCACTTGACAGTTTCCATGATGTGAAGAGAGCCTCATCTAGATGATGGAGTGTAAGTGTTACACTGTGTGGGCTGCAGCCTGTACTATAATCCACAACTGCAGTTGTAATTCTTCTTAGTGTAGCATCACATCCTATAAGGGGAATAACATCCTGCCGTCAGCTTCTCCATACATTTCCAAGAGGACTAATTGTCCCCACACACATATTAGACCATAGTCATCCACCAATAACAGCAGGGCCGGGGGACTCTGTGTATGGGGGCGGCTCAGCTTCCCCCGTCAGATGACGTCAGATGACGTCAGGGGAAAGGGGATCCGAGGATGTTGCATTTCAACACTTGAGCCTTTAGTTTCCCTGGAGATGGATCGTCATCAGAGCTGTCTGGTTTATCTCCCTAAACACATAAACTTCATGTGTATGGGGCAGCCGGGGGAAGCAGCTGTTGGCCAGACAATCGCTCATCTGACAGCTGCCCATACACATTCAATAAGGAGAGCCATGAGAAGAGATGCTCCGGCATGTGACATTTTGAGGATTGCTGGTATATACTAAAATTGACATGTCAGGGGAGCAGATTGATTGCTACTTTATGTCCTCCTGTTTGTGGGTTCTCTGAATTTAACATTCTCTGCATTTGTTCTAGTTTTCGTGTTTTAAAATCTCAATTTTATTTTAAATGTGTTTTCTGGGACTATTAAAGTCTCATGACGCAGTTGAGTGGCTAAAGAAGAAGGGCTGGATGCTTGACTTTAAGTGTCCCTCCTGTCCAGCACTACCACTAGTGGCTGGCTGTGTTGGTCACATGAATGGCACATAACTGCTTAAAGGGGTATTTTCATCTCAACTTTTTATGGCCGAGATGGAAAGATTAGGAAGCTGTGTTGGACCATCTGTTGGAAGGAGTTGAGTGCCTAAAGCAATGCTCTTTCCATAGCTCTCATTGAAGTGAATGGGAGCTACAGAAGCAGTGTAGCACAGTGTGCTATGCTGTTTCCATAACTCAAGTTGTGCAAACAGCATAGCGGACTGCTACGTTGTTTCCGAAGCTCCCATTCACTACAATGAGAGCTACGTAAAGAGCATTGCTCTAAGCGCTCAACTCTTTCCGTAGGCTCTGGTCAGGTGGCTGCTAGCCATGGCAGCAGTTTCCATCTTGCCTGTGAAAAGCTGAAATAAGAACGCCGCTTTTTAAAAGGCTTCTGGATCGCTAAGGGAACAGTTGTTTTCCTTTTAATCACTTAACTGCCGCCTGAGCATTTTTGAATAGTCTCAAAACACTTTAAGCAGTAAAACTATTTTTGCGTTTCAGATGCTATGGACCAGTTGGAGCAGAGGGTTGGGGAGTTCTTTGCCAATGCAAAGAAAAATAAACAAGAATGGAGGGAAGAACAGATGAGTTCTATCAAAAAAGTAAGTTCTCTTAAAGTTCCCATCTATGAATGACTGCCTGTTTACTGTGAATGGAGGCAGGTGGGCTGGAACGTTCCCCAGCCCACTTCACCTCCATTCACTGAGCGATGATCATTCCTGTACGAAAGCACAGCTGCGATCAGCACTGCGGCGGCTTTCTGGCGCTCATGCATCCAACAGTCTTCCTGTGTAAAAGGACTTCTTAGGATATGTACGTCAGTGTGTAAATTCAAGTTTCTAATGTATGAGCCTAGTACAATTACTGAGGTCATAGTCCTTTTTGATGAGCATTTGTAAATCCTGTCACACATAATGTCTCACTAATTAGTACTCCTGGTAATAGTCGTAGAAAATAAACCCATCTTCATCCAGTGGCAAAAGCTGTAGCGTCCACACACCTTGGGGGAGACATATTAAATAGTGATTCCTCTTTCACACAGCTGACAGCAATATTGCATTCAATGCCATGGCTCTGATTGGTTCATCAAACGCCGCAGTGATTGGCCCAAGCCGCGGCATTCGAGAACCAATCAGAGCCAGCGCTTCCTGGAGGCGGGATTTTTGAACCTCCTGACCAGGAAGTGCTGGCTAAATACTACAAACAAGTGCCACGGAACTGCCAGCGGAAAAGTGTGGCGGAGCGGACAGTGCCTATTAGGTAATGTAATGTATTATAGTGTTGTGTTTTTTTTTTTGTTTTTTTTTTTTATGCAGCCAGGGCTTATTTTAGGGACAAACAGTAGGGCTTCCTAGTGTAAAAGTTGCACCACCTGAAAACCGCAATTTCGTGCAGTGCAACGCAAAAGAAGGTTCCATAGGAAACATGAGCTACAAAACATCGCAAATCGCTGCAATATTCAGCATGCTGCAATTTTACTCTAGCAATGTCGCAGGCTACAAAACATCGCTAATGCGAAGGATCCCATTGGAAAGCATGGGCTGCACATACATGGGATTTGTAGCACTATTGCACCACAAGAAAATCGCGCAATTTTGTCACCTGTGTGACAGCAGCCTGAAGATGATATGCTGGAACCCTTTTTAGTTTTTTATTTCTACCCTCTACCTATAAAATGCTCCTATAATATATATTTTTTTTAAATGCAGGATTATTTCAAAGCTTTGGAAGATGCTGATGAAAAAGTACAATTGGCAAACCAGATTTATGATTTGGTAAGTAGAAACAGAATTAGATTTTATTTATTGTTAAGCTGGATTGACAAGGACTTTGTAGCAGTTTTTTGTCACATTTTTATTGGTGTTTTCACTTAAAAATTATAAAAATAAAATGTTGCAAGAAGATATTACCTTGAAGTCCTATAGTAAACTGTTGAAAATTCTACAAAGTATTTTTGTTTGTGCTCCGTGTATAGCTTCTCTGTAAGACTTCAAAAACGCTAGAGAAGTTGCATGTTTAAAACGTTACAAAGCTAAAAAAAAAACACCAAAACCCCTTGTTTGAAAAGAAAAGGAAAAAAAATCTTTGAAAAATGTTGAAAATGAATGAGTTCTTTTTACAAGTTTTTAAAAACACTTAAATTGTGTGAAGGAGACCTAAAGGTGTGTTTGGGATGCAGGTCTTCCAGCCTGGCGTTGTTCAGGATCATTGAATTGTTATATATATTTTTTTTTCATCTAGTCCTCTTTTTTTTTTTTTTTTTAAATCTCCTCCCCTAAACATGGAGGGTTGCTCAATAATGTTCATGGGGTAATATACCATTGCAAAAGGATAAACAAAGGAGTATTCCCAAGATACTTTTATCACCTATCCACAGGATAGATGATGAGTCTGATTGGTGGGGGGCCCGTTCCCCACCACCACCACCTCTTTTCGTTACTGTGGGGTCTCTTCTCCCACCTGCAAGGATGTCAGAATGAATGGAGCTATGGCCATACCTGCTTGACTGCCTCTCCATTTTAGTGGGACTGACTGAAATGCCCAAGTTGCTTGTACTAGGCTTTTTCTGGTGGCAATGGCGAGGCACAGTATATGCGGCCATAGCTCCATTTGATCTCTGGGTGACTACACCACTGATCTGACTCTCATCTCCTATCTTGTGAATGGGTGATAAAAATTAATCTTTGTACAACCCCTTTAAAAATCAATGAATCCTAAACACCTAAAATATTAAAACGACCTTTGGATGCTTTGGATTACTTAATGTTTCTCCTGCTTTTACATCTTGCACAACATCATTATGTGCATTAAATGTAGTTAGTTTTTTTTAGTATCCACTTGTTTTACCATCTTTATTTTCTGTTATAGGTAGATCGACATCTAAGAAAACTGGATCAAGAACTAGCTAAATTCAAAATGGAACTGGAAGCCGATAATGCAGGAATAACTGAAATACTGGAAAGACGTGAGTACACAGCAATGATGATGACCGTTGTAAGGTGAACCTGTCATGATGAAAATGCAGTGCAATCTGCAGGCATTGTGTCCTAAAGCGGCAGGAGCCGAGCATATGGGTATAGTTTTATGGGGAAAGAATCTGTAGATCTCACTTATCGATCTAACATTCTGCTTGTTCTGTGCTTAGCAGTCTAGTGGGAGGACTTATCAGTGATTGATACTTATTTCTGTGGTAACACTCCTACAGAGAATGCTGTCAATCAGACAATAGCACCGCCCACTGGACTCCTAAGCCCAGAACGAGTATTTAGATCACTAAATGACGAGTTATACTGAATCTTTTGAACAAAACTATGTATCGGTCTGCTCAGCTTCTCCTGCACTGTAACATGTCTGCACAACCGAATGCATTTTTAATGAGGCAGGTTGGCTTTAAGTAAGTTTGCATTATGTGAATGTTATTGTAAGGATAGTTTAATGTCCTTATGTGCAAATATTGTCAGAATATAGATGTCTATTTACCATAAATCAAGTTGTTGTTTACAATACGGTCATTCACTCTGGAATTTGCCAGAAAAAATACTTAACAGGCATTTTAGAGTGCATTAACATTACTACTATTTGTCACAGATGCCCTGTGTAAATCTTGATTACCGTTCACATTTACTACTTTCTAACTAATGTTTGTGTGTACAGTAGCTAGTGCTGTACCGGGTTAGGGAGCATTCACACAGTTTTTTGGACTACATTTATACGGAACGATTATCGTACAGAAAATCACTCAAACAAGTGAAGCTAATGATAATTGTTCAGTTTAATCGTGTGCCGTTCGTTCAGTTTAATCGTGTGCCATTCGTTCAGTTTCAGCCGGCATAAAAATAATCATCTTGTTGTGTTTAAACACTGATCAATAAGTGAACGAGAAGTCGATGATTCCAAGTCTAAAAAGGCTGCTGAGCGCGAATGAGCTGGTAATGTCACAAGCTTGTTCGCTTAGGCAAATTAGAATTGTGAGGTTTTGTTAGGTGTAATAGCAGCATTATTGTGTACATCAGGCAACATGCTAAACATGTTCATAGCCTTTCATTGCCAGACAGAAGCCAAAACAGTGTCCTTTTGCTTCCATAATGGCCTATGGGGGACGGATGCCACTATGTGGCATCTGTCACAGGTTTCCGTTAAATGGATACCTCGGGGAGGTTTGGTGATGTTTCTGCCTATATCTGAGCAGTCTATCAAAGGAGCTTCCCGTGGCAGAGCGGTACTATGATCTTGTATGTGGCTGCCCTGCTTGCACACTCCTTGGGGCTCCTAAATGCTGTATGATAGAGGAACTATACAGCGAACTACCTTGCATCCTTACGTCAGAGCTATATGCTGGAGTCCTAATCTTATACTTCTGATAGGAGGCTCAAAACTCAATGTGACTGCTCCCATTGTGTTGAAGTCAAGCAAGAAAACATCAGTTGTTTGCACTTCGGCAGTTTGGGGCACAGTTCAATGCTCACAATTGGCACCTTTATTACACTACTAAAGCACAGCTATAATATTGTGGAGGAAAAATTAAGTTTTCAGCTTGATTTATTGTAGATATCTAATCTGCGAATACACCATTTATTTATTTTTTTTGCTTTTGGTAGGGTCTTTGGAATTGGACACCCCATCCCAGCCAGTTAATAATCACCATGCACATTCTCATTCTACAGGGGAAAGTAAGTATAAAGCAAGTCCACCATTACTTATTTTTTAATTTTCAGTAACCTTTAAACTGAATGCTTCCTTCTGCAGAGAGGAAGCACAATCCATCATCCCATCATTCTACTACAGACCATGTTCCAGAGAAGAAATTCAAGTCGGAGGCATTGCTGTCAACACTTACATCTGATGCATCTAAAGAAAACACTCCAGGCCAGTCATTTTATTTAGTAGTTTGAGATGGGTACATTTCTGAATCCAGTGAGATTTATGATCAACTCTAGCTAAGTAGTTAACATGTAATCGTCTCGCCTTACATATGTCAGTGTCTATTTTATAAGAAGTCTGCGACACCTAATGCTGCTATATTTTTTCTCTTGGTTTTTATGGTGTTTTATCATTTTACCCTTAAATCAGCAGTACTAAAGCTGTTTTAAAAAATTGTCATTAATTATAGCTAATATTAAATATGCAGAATAAAGGGAAGAAGATCCTTACTTAGAGGGTAAATACATAGAAGACCAGCACAGTAATACAGAAGGGGTTAAACTTATCAGATTGTGCTACTACAAGTGTCATAGAAGATGTTGCCAGTAACAAATTCCCCTTCCTGCACAGCCACCGGAGGTGTGGGTCTGAGATGTAGTGTCAAAAGAGACCGCAGAAACACAGGATACCGTCTAACTCTTCAATGAATAACCTTCAACCCAGGGTGTTTTAGATAAACCTTTTATCTCAGCATTGTTTTTGAGATGCTAGTGACCCCCATTTTGAAGTTCAACAATTCTAATAACCAAGACTTGGTTCACTTTGATTTATAATTAACAAGAAGACAAAAAAGCTTAAAGTGTATCCATCTGTAGTCATACAACCCGTGCAGTAGATTGGAAGCCCATTTACTTCAGTGCACGTATAAAAATTAATAAACTCTAACTTTTCTGTATTATGGAGGTTTTGTAAACTGACTTTTCTGTTTTAGTGACTAGTTATTCCCTATGAAATAATAATTCTGGAGCATTCTATGCCACTTTGACATCTGCTATACCTGTTCTAATATCCTGGTCTGAGATCCCCCAAAGTATGGGTTCTTAAAATCATAATACAAATGCCAAAATGCAGCCTAAAAATCTGCTTTGGGCCATTCATTTTGTTAAACAGTATTGACAATTGGGTGCTCCAATTCACCTTATGGAAGGCATGTGTCCCTACATAGTCTGATATTGTTGGATTAAACAGTATCAGTGCAGTGTGTAGGGATACTCTCCTTTGGCAAGTCATTGGCTTGGCAACTAGTAGAGATGAGCGAACGTACTCGGTGAGGCCGATTTCGCAATTGAGCACCGCGATTTTCGAGTACTTCACTACTCGGGTGAAAAGTACTCAGGGGCGCTGTGTGGCGTGGCATGGTGGAGCGGGGGGTAGCAGCGTGGAACAGGGGGGAGCTCTCTTTCTCTCCCTGCGCCCCCGAGTACTTTTCACCCGAGTAGTGAAGCACTCGAAAATCGCGGTGCTCAATTGCGAAATCGGCCTTACCGAGTACGTTCGCTCATCTCTAGCAACTAGTCATTACATTCTTACATTTTCAAGAGCTATAGCAGAACATCAGCATTCACCAACGTCTTTGAAAAGATACTTTAGAATTTGTTTTATGGGGAATACAAGTATTTATTTAGACATGTTGGCAGCGGTGACAGGACCTCTTTTTAAATAGTGTAGCAGTTCATAATAACTGTCCTGGTGGAGACCTATAACTTTTTTTTGTATACAGATGTGTATGTTGCATGTATGGCAGGCTGTGGATATAACTAAAAGATCCATGTGGACATGAATCAGATATTTTAGGTTACGGTTATTGTGTAATGGCTGACTTGGCTAACCCATGTCGGACCTGGCAATTTTGGTTATTTGGAGGGTGGAGTCCACAATGTGGACTTCTTGCTGTTAGCTGTCTGACCTCAGGAACTTAATGAACATTTGCATTAGTTGGGGTCATTGGTAGCATGCCATGCTAAGTCGAGTGTTTTTGCTGAACAGCTCTTGGTTCTGTCTAAACCTTTTCCCCATCTCCCTTTCACAGGTTGTAGAAATAATCTGACTTCGGCAACCACCACTAATGTTTACAATGTGAGCTCCTCTCAGCCCCTTGCATCCTATAACCTTGGCTCCCTCTCAGCCGGGGCTGCAGCTGGGGCTGGAGCTGGTGCTATAACAATGGCAGCTGCTCAAGCTGTACAGGTGACTGCACAGGTCAGAAAATGTGTTTTCATACTATTATTTCTTGTTAAATGTTATCCGTATTAAAAACCATGATCTGATGATCCTGTTGTATTCATTTACAGATGAAAGAGGGCAGAAGAACTTCCAGCATGAAAGCAAGTTATGAAGCATTTAAAAATAATGACTTCCAGCTTGGGAGAGAGTTTCTGTCTAGGGATTCAGCAAGTTACTCCTCAGCACTTGCTTCTACGCTAACGCAGACATTGACATCTTCAGCCACAACGGATTCAAGAAGTGGACGAAAAAATAAGTGAGTTTTTGTTTTGTTTGTTTATTTAATCTTTAAGGTAATTTGTCAGCTATGTTTGAGCCATTTAAGCTAAGCTCATAGGCTCAAAGTAGCTGACCCACTGAGTTTGAGGATACAAGTTTAATTCTTGCCTTCCCCACTATTCCTCCTTATCCGCACTCAAACAGACCATTGAATTCATTGCCTGTACTGCAGGACACGCACTAAGTAGTTCTCCCATTCTATGTGTAAAATGGGAAGAAACTTGGCAAGCACCTATGATGTCCACTCAATGCATTCAGTGGCTGGTTTGAGCGCTGACACCAGGGAAATTGTGGGGAAGGTAATACAACATTTAAATCCTCAGACTCTGTAGGTCATTTACTTTGAGTCCACAAGCTGAGTTTATAGGGCTCAAAGTAGCTGACAGTTTTGTTAAACTAGTTTTCCAGTACTGAATGATTGATTGACCTGTCAGTCTGTAAATGGTTGGTGTAAGTGATATTACTGTGTCTACATATTTTCAGGTTCTGTCTAGTTCTTTGGGAACTTAAAGTTTCTAGTATTAAAGCACATATTTAATAATGTTGTTTGTTTTCTGTTTAGGAGCAACAATAAATCTTCAAGTCAGCAGTCCTCATCTTCGTCATCTTCCTCGTCTCTATCTTCATGCTCGTCGTCATCTGCTTTAGCCCATGAGTTGTCTCATCAACAGACAACAGCTATTCCCGAATCGGATTCTAATAATCAGGTTGATTGGACTTATGATCCAAATGAGCCCCGGTATTGCATATGTAATCAGGTTAGTCAGATTATTTGTTTCTTTTCCATGTATTGTGGTAAATATCACAAGTATTAGGACTTCTATACTTGGTTATAAAGCCACCATAGAAAAAGTAATATCAGTAAGTGTACAAGTAACTTCAGACAGTTGTAATATTGCTGAGACAAACTAAGGTCACCGCTGGGTTCTATGATGTGAGTTTGTTTTCATAGAACCATATAGTTCTAAATACAGGGTCAGTCGCTGGCCATTTGAAATCCTAAATGCATGTTGGAGGTAAAGAAAATTGTATATCAATAGGGGAATATAGGTTAAATGCACATAAGGCAAATTACAGGCTAATAAAATTGTTAGATATTTAATGTACAAACTAAAAAAAACAATGTCCATTTTAATTTTTAAAGACTGCTTCAATCTTCGCTACCTTTCTTTTCCCCCTTATTGTATCTATTGTCCAATGTTCCTAAAATGGAAAATGAGGCACCTTTCCCAATCGAATTAAATGTCCTTCTGATTTGCTGTTCTGTCTACCTCTCCTATGCAGACCTGAGTGTTTAGGTGGAAATAGACCACAAAATATTGTATTGTTACTGCAATCATACTCCTTCTATCTGTCCCCTGCAGACACATAGGACTGCATAAGGTGGAGAGTGCTAGGGTGACTGGCTGATTCTCCAGAATTCTGGCCTCCACACCCCCAGCAACAACGGATTTTGGCAGGGAAAAACGGTGACCAGCCTAAAAAAATGTATGACGGGAAGGCCATTCACATGAATAGCTGTCATGTAATATCAGGATGGCAGAAGGTCTTCCAGGACTGGAGACTCTTAAAGGGGTTGTCTCGCGCCGAAACGTTTTTTTTTTTTTTTTTCCATAGGCCCCCCGTTCGGCGCAGGACAACCCCAAAGGATGTGTTAAAAAAAAATAAATTTTATTACTTACCCGAATCCCCGCTCTGCGACGTCTTCCTTCTTCTTCCTGCACCAAGATGGCCGCCGGGATCTTCACCCACGATGCACCGCGGGTCCTTTCCCATGGTGTACCGTGGGCTCTGTGCGGTCCATTGCCGATTCCAGCCTCCTGATTGGCTGGAATCGGCACACGTGACGGGGCGGAGCTACGAGGACCAGCTCTCCGGCACGAGCGGCCCCATTCACCAGGAAGAAGACCGCACAGCACAAGCGCGTCTAAAAAAGCAAGAAGACATCAGAATTAGACGGATCCATGGCGACGGGGATGGTAGCAACGGAGCAGGTAAGTGAATGACTTCTGTATGGCTCATATTTAATGCATGATGTACATTACAAAGTGCATTAATATGGCCATACAGAAGAGTATAACCCCACGTGCTGCCGCGGGACAACCCCTTTAATTGAGTGGATTTCCGTGCTGGGAAATAGAGAGGTTTATGAGTAGGGGACCCTGCTGCAAAGTTTTTACTTTGTGTGGTTTTTGGTGTATGTTTGTTTTTTCTTCTTTCAAATGTAATTTTTCTTTTCTAGGTTTCTTATGGTGAAATGGTTGGCTGTGATAACCAAGATGTAAGTATTAAAACGTTCTGTAAATTGAGCTACATTTTCATTGTTTGGTGTGGGGACAATAAACAATTGGTCTTTTCAGTATTCATTTTATATACAGTGTTTGCCGCATTCATTATGCAGGCAATGGCTAGTTTTCCCTGTTGAACCCCAATCCACTTCTCTGTATATTTTATTAGTTCCTTCTTATAAATGGCCATGGAGTAAACAATTCTTTTTATTGCAGACAGATGTAAATGATTTATAGGAACACGGCTGTCTATGTACATTTTTAAGAAAATACTCAGTATGATAACCGATCTGTGAAAACATTGGAACTTTTATTTCAGAGTGCTGATAGCCTAGAATGTTAAGGGGGTTGTTTGACTTCAAAAACCCCCACAGTACTCCTCTCTACACCTCTGCTATGGTAGTCCCCCACCGGTCCTTGTGTACTTCACAGAAGTGATGGGCTGTATTTGCTGGCATCACTACTGAAGCCATTATTTAGTTGCAGCAATCAGATGGCAATACAGCAGGTCATCTCTCTTGAAGAGTAAACAAAGACTGGCAAGGATCAACTGAGAATCAACACCGATCTGGCAGGGATGATGTCTGTGGTGTATGTTTTTTTGTGTGTGTGTTTTAGAATTTATTTTTTTTTTCTTTTTATAGCATTTGTTGCTGCTTTTTGTGGTTTTTATTTTCTGATAGCCTCTTTTTAAGATTCAGAATGTAGACCTAAAATTATGGATTGCCGTGATACAGTAATAGGTTCAAGCATAAAACTTTTGTACCTGGTTTGCAAATGTACTAAAGCTGTTTCAGCCCTGATCCTACATCAGGTGATGTATTGTGGATAGTTCGTGTTGATTTCATTGTAGATGACTGGTTGCATGTGTCTTGTCAGTAACTATGCCAGCTCCCTTTTCTGTCATGGCCAATGCAGACAGAGAAGGGGCCTGGCTTAGTCATTTAAATGAGTCAGCTGCCTGCAATGACATCACATACAACCAGGTCATATCATGTGACCTGATGTTGGCACCACTGGACCTGAACTGAATTGGTTAAGTTGTTCCCTTCCTGGATCAACCCTTTAATGTGTCTGCCTTATAGAAAGCTGTAGATATGTTTGTAGAATAAAGGTATATTTTGTACTTTTACCTATTCTGTGTTGTCTGCTTGGCTCTTGACACCCATTTAGATAGTCTTTACTGTAAAAATTGGACCTCCTAATTCTTGTGCTTCTGTTATTTCTGTTGTATTTCAGTGTCCAATTGAATGGTTTCATTATGGATGTGTTGGATTATCGGAGGCTCCTAAAGGCAAATGGTATTGCCCACAGTGCACCGCTGCCATGAAGAGAAGAGGAAGCAGGCACAAATAACATAATCATGTTAACACGAATGCTTCGGATTCTCATTAAACTGACTGTAACAGCGTCATGTTACAGCAGTCAGTCTGCTAGCTGTATTTTATGGCAACTGACTACTACTCCAGTGTCCGGGTACCTCATGATTTGTATGTACTGATTCACATTTCTGTCCTTTAAAGGATTTCAATATGTCAGTTTGGCCAACTACTGTTTACATTTATATTAGAGGTATTTCTTGCACGGAATGTCCCAGAATCTACTACAGAGTAAGAGTATGCAGTAATTTTTAAATTCTTTATAAACACCTTTTTTGTTTCCTTTTGAAACAAATTTCAGCTGGCTGATGAAATGGCTGTTTTTGGTCTGGCATCCATTAAGTGTGTACATATGTAATTATTTAATCTGTCATGTGAGAAATAAAATATTAGCAAAAGTTACTACACAAACTATGGTGTAGTTATCATTGTCATTTTTATCAGATGTAATTTTTTTTGTGACATAGTAAATGCATTGGTAAATAAACAGTAACATTTTTTTTTAATTAAACCTTATAGTGTGTGGGGTTTTTTTTTGTTTAGCATTTCTAGTGTTTAGTATAAAACCATTCATTTTATGTGTAATTTCAATTTTTTTAATGCTCTTTTATAAGGTTAAATATGATGTGCCCTTTTGTTTGAAGCTGTGGAAATTGCAAGTGTGCAATTTAGACAATGATGGTTGATTTCTTCCAAAAATGCCACATGTATACACAGTTTGTGTGTGGTATTGCCCTTCAGCCCCAAGTCGTACATTGATTTGAAGGAATGCTGCCATCCAATGGGTGGCACTGCAGAGGTATTGTTCCATCTTCCTTATTTGCCTAAATTACCCAGAGGAGCGTTCATGATTCCTTCCTGACCTCTCAGGTGTCTTCTCACACCCCCCCTGAACCACTCCTCCCCCCCCCCCCCCCCCTCCCCGGTGTCTCCACACGTTATTTGGGTGCTCCTAAGGAAATACGACACCACTTTTGACCCCTGTTCAGCTCCATTCACTTTAGTGGAGCTGAGGTGCTCTACCAGACAACATGGGCTGACCGAGATGGCTGTTTTCTTCCATTAACAGGGCCATATGTCTCTGGTACTATACAACCGCTTTAAGATTTGTATGGTTGGTCGCACTATGTGGCTTTAGCTTTTTGCTTGACTCTTATACTAAACTTTTGATAGGTAGGTGCACAATTATAATCAGTGGTTTTAAAGGGGTTGTCCCGCGAAAGCAAGTGGGGTTATACACTTCTGTATGGCCATATTAATGCACTTTGTAATGTACATCGTGCATTAAATATGAGCCAAACAGAAGTTATTCACTTACCTGCTCCGTTGCTAGCGTCCTCGTTTCCATGGTGCCGTCTAATTTCAGCGTCTAATCACCCGATTAGACGCGCTTGCGCAGTCCGGTCTTCTCCCTTCTGAATGGGGCCGCTCGTGCCGGAGAGCTGCTCCTCGTAGCTCCGCCCCGTCACGTGTGCCGATTCCAGCCAATCAGGAGGCTGGAATCGGCAATGGAACGCACAGAGCCCACGGTGCACCATGGGAGAAGACCTGCGGTCCACCGAGGGTGAAGATCCCGGCGGCCATCTTCGCAAGGTAAGTAAGAAGTCACCGGAGCGCGGGGATTCGGGTAAGTACTATCTGTTTGTTTTTTTTTTTAAACCCCTGCATCGGGTTTGTCTCGCGCCGAACGGGGGGGCTATTGAAAAAAAAAAACCCCGTTTCTGCGCGGGACAACCCCTTTAAGCTTTTTGCTGACGGGTTTTTGGACATTTTGCACCTCTGGTATCCAGGCCCATTTTCAGGGCTCAGTCAGATGAGTGAACTTTTCCTGCATGTATGGGTACAGGAAATAATTAGCAAAACTCATGTATAAAAATCGTGTGACCACAGCGGCAGACGTGTTTTTAAATTCACGCATGAAGGGTGGTCCCATCGCTTTCCACTGCTGCAGCTGTGACAGCTGCAGGAGGGGATTCCTTGGATGTGAAACCCCTGAGTGGTCACAGCGCTCAGCAGAGGCACCACTTCCTGGAGGCGGGGATTTTTTTTCAATTCCCAGCCACCAGAATACAGAAGAAGACAGCCGGAGACGGGGAGAAGTGCTGGACAGTGCTTCTAGGTGAGTAGAATTATTTTTTTATTTAAAAAAATAAAAAATATATATATATATTAACAGCTACAGATGATTTTCGAGGTAGGGCTTAAATATTGCCCTCACAGTCCTTCTGAAAACCCCTGGATGCGAGACGTTTTCACATGGAAATAGCCTTGCATCACTTTGGGGGTTCTCTTCATCCCTGCTGCGGCTGTCACAAATGCGGCAGGAGATCGCAATGTTCTCCCACTATTTTCAATAGGGCCAGTCCCATTTAAAACGTGGAAACCCTGGATGCGACAACTTTGCATCCCTGTGGAGCTGAAGGAATCCCTGCTGCAGCTGTCACAGCCTTGGTAGAGGACCGCTATGTTCTTCCTTTTGTTTTCAATGCATCTGGCACTGCTGCTGGCCCGATTGAAAAGAATAGGCGACATCGCAAAAAACGTGCTACGATTTCTTTTTTTCCCCATCCGCACAACAGAAAAAGAAGAATGTGAGTTACGTGCGGAGGCCGGGTGGGCACAAGGCCGGATTCCGCTGCGGCCTCTTACATGCAGAATCTGGCCCGGTTGTGTGCAGCCAGCCTCTTTTACAGGCTGAAAGATGGCACAAAACACTTAAAGAAACAGCCATAAACCAGAGACAATAGCAAGTAAAGGATTAAACATGCTACTGTGGAAAAGATTGGAGCAATAACGTGTAAATGCAAAGTAATTTAACTACTCAAAGACCCTCGGTCCCAACCCAAAAAATATAGGCATGTTCACAACTTGTGAGAAATGTATAGAGTGCCCAGGTATGGCTGTACCCCTGAAGTCATTTTCTGAAGGACCAACACCAATGAGCCCAAACTAAATAGGCAAAAGAAAGCTACAACAGCCAATAAAATGAAACTTTCAAATAAACTGATTTTGTGCTTACAACCAACCTGTCAGATACCATTTCACATATTAGGGTCTGCTGTGTTGAGTGCACATGTGCGCACTATGTCTCTTAGAATATCATAGGCAGAGGTGTAACGGGATGCGTGTTGACAGGGAATACAACCGATCTATGTGTCAGCAAAATACAACATTGCATGTATAAAAGAATGCGTTCCACAGTGAAATAAATGCAAACCACAGTAGATATGTGAGAAAACTAAGATTATATACATATAAAATCTCCCAACATATAAATAAATGACCCCACCTCGATGTATTATAAATCGATTCATATATAATATCAATACGTTCATCACTAGAACCTACCCTATTAGGCACCATTTCATATCAAATACAGAAGTGTATGCATGGAACGATCTTCAATAACAATTACCACATGTAATCCTAAAATGTGTATTAAAAAACAAATAACGTAAAACGTGTGAAGATGTAATCACTGGTGGAAAAGAGAGAAGGAAAAAAACTGAAATGTAGGACAAATTAAATGCATTAATATATCATAAATTTAGATCTCCAAAAAATCATGATAGAATGTATAAAAAGCTCCATCGTGTAAAATACCCATCACAGAACACTATCTTTCCAGAGCGTCATCCCGACTGCCCCATTACGTATGGAGGTTGCCCTCTGACCCAGGTAGGGACAGGAAAAGTTTAAAAGCACCTCCCCTTTCCACCATGCTTTAGTGTCTTCCTGTCCCTATGGTGGGACAGAGGAGCAGCTCCAAGCAAGCTGCGGAGAAGAAGAGAAACTTACCGCACACTGTGCGATTTCCCCCTGGAGGGGTAGAGGTCGGGGCCGCACACTCACGAGTCCCTGCATCCCCGAGCTGCGCTGCCGGCGGAGCCGTAAGTCGCCTCAGCAGCGCTGGTCTCCCTCGTGCGGTTAGCATGTTCGGGCCGCCGCTGCCACGATGGGATAGTTCCTCCTGGCAGGGGAACGGCAGCGGCGGCCCCCCTGGTCCTCGGCGCGCATAGCGGTGACGTCATCCGGCGTGGTGATGTCACGCGCTCAACGTAGAACCCGGAAATGGGCGCCAAATTCAAAAATCCTCCCCATATAAGCAGGCTAAGCTCCATGGAGGATCCTGCTGACTGCCAGACAGTGTATGTGAGTATGTCTACCCGCGACAGCTCAGCACGTGAGGGAGAGACTGATACCCTACCAACTGTAAGTAGGCTGTATGCCAAAAATGCGCAGAATGGTCACTTGTACAAGCTTGGATGCATATATGTTCCCTTTTTCTCTCCCCCACTTTGAATGGGTAGATGGATAAGGAAGGTCCAAAGAAAACGGACCCGAGAAAAAAAACGAAAAAATGCGTCCTTTGCAGCAAAAGGCTCGAGGAGAGCTATAAAAAACCCCTATGTGAGGAATGCACGGGAAAAATACTTGCAGAAGAAAAAGCGGCATTTAAATCTGACATCCGCTGCATGATCAGGGAAGAACTGCAAGCCTCCATGGCGTCCCTTCCCCAGGCCCAGCCAGGTCCGTCACGGGTCCCTAAAAGGCCAAGGCAGACCGAATCGGCGAGCTCACTCTCCGGTGAATCACTGGAGCTCCTGTCTGAAGGAGAGTTAGAGGACCCACCAGTTCCTATAGAAGATGAGAGAAAATATTATTTCTCATCTAGCGACATTGCGCACCTCATCAAGGCGGTGAGGGAAACAATGCAAATTGAAGAGGATAACCTGCCTAGGACAATCCAAGATGAGATGTTTGGCGGCCTCCGGTCCAGGAGAAAGACCATGTTCCCGGTCAATCAAACCCTGCAACAAGTAATTACAGACGAATGGCAGGAACCGGAAAAAAGAATAGCGGTTTCAAGAGAAATCCGAAACCGGCTCGCGTTCGCTACTGAGGACGTCCGCCTGTACAAGGAGACCCCTAAGGTGGACATCCAAATTGCAAAAGTGGCCAAGAAAACCCTCTTGCCCCTTGAGGACACTTCCCAGCTGTCCGATCTGATGGTTAAAAAGATCGACGGATTAATGAAGAAAGCCTGGGAGGCAACATCCCTTACCATTGAGGCCAACATAGCCTCAACTTCTGTGGCCAGATCCATGGTGCTATGGCTAAACAGGCTGGAAGCCTCTATCAAGGATCGGGCCCCCAGAGAGGAGTTAGCCAGTTGTCTTCCCCTCCTAAAAATGGCTACCGCCTTCCTGGCTGACGCATCAGCGGAGACGGTGAGATACGGTGCAAAAACCGGAGTCCTCAGCAACTCTGCAAGAAGGGCATTATGGCTGAAGACATGGGCCGCAGATATAACGTCTAAAAACAAGCTCTGCGCCATCCCCTTCCAAGGGGAATACATGTTTGGGCCCGTCATGGACAAAATCATAGAGAAAGTCGGAGGAGGTGTGCAGGAACTCAAGGACTTAGGGGTCATTACACAAGTCCCTGATCACGAAAGGGGTGAGGGATTCTATTCCCCCCTATTTCTAATCAAAAAACCAAACAGTTCCATTAGGACTATCTTTAACCTTAAAGCCCTAAATAAATTTATTTCGTACAAAAAATTAAAGATGGAAACAGTAAGATCTATTGTCTCACTAATAGACCGGGATAGTGTAATGTGCACTATAGATCTCAAAGATGCATATTACCACGTCCCAATAACTGCAGCCCATCACAAGTACCTGAGATTCGCTCTGCGGGAGGGGGACAAGATCCAACATTATCAATTCACGGCCCTTCCATTCGGAATCTCCACCGCCCCTCGGGTCTTCACAAAAATCATAATAGAGATGGTAGCCTATTTCAGACGGAACCAAATCCGTATATTTCCATACCTGGATGACTTCTTGTTAGTATCAAGGACAGAGAAGTCTATACGTATAGACCTATCCATGGTTTTATCTACCCTAAACAGTTTAGGGTGGATAGACAATAAACAAAAGTCCGACCTGAATCCAGATACACAGAAGGTATACCTGGGTGTATTACTAGACTCCCACATCCAGGAATCCTGGCTTCCATCATCTAGGAAGGAAGACCTCATCCAAAGAGTAAACTCCCTCTGTCAGGCTACAACGGTTTCTATTAGAGAAACAATGAAGGTGCTGGGCATTCTGACAGCCTGCATTCAGATAGTCCCGTGGGCACAAGCCCATACCCGGCAACTACAAGGATTTATCCTTGCCAACTGGGACAAACGGCAGACATCCCTGGATAAGAAGGTGAGCCTGTCCGTCCAAGTCAAAGAGTCCCTACGCTGGTGGACCTCGCAAAGGAACCTAAGCAAAGGTACCTCCTGGTCACAAGAACCTACTGTACCCATCACAACAGATGCCAGCAAAACGGGATGGGGAGCGCAAGTAGCCGACCTAAATCTACAGGGAATCTGGGACCCCCAAGTAGCTAAGCGCTCATCCAACTTCAGAGAATTAAGGGCAATCTGGGAGGCCCTTCAGGCAGCAGAACCCCTTATAAGAGGAAGGCATATCAAAATTCTAACAGATAATATGACAGCTCTGTCATTAGTTCGTCACCAGGGGGGAACGCGACACCCACACCTGCAACAACTGGCGACAAAGATACTCCGCTGGGCGGAATCCAACGTGCTGTCTCTCTCAGCGATCCATCTAAAAGGGTCCACAAACGTCGCTGCCGACTTCCTGAGCAGACAGAGCATTCTTCCAGAATGGAGACTGAACCAGCGAGTCTTCGACCAACTAATCTGCCAGTGGGGAGAACCGCAGATAGACCTGTTCACCACGAGGAAAAATTCAAAGTGCCGGGACTTTTACTCGCTGAATCCCAGAGACAATCCGTGCGGGGTAGATGCCCTGTCCCAAAGCTGGGACATGGACCTAGCCTACGCCTTTCCCATCGCCTTTTCTGATCCCCTGCACCCTCAGGGAAATCCAAACCAGCCGGGTGGCAGTCATACTAGTTGCCCCTATGTGGGACAAGAGGCCCTGGTATCCCCTGTTAAAAGCCTTGACTATTCGGGGTCCACTCCTACTACCAGCCGTGGAAGATCTCCTGCTCCAGGGCCCGCTAACATACCGGGGGGTTGAGAAATTGAGGCTAGCAGCATGGATGCTGAAAGCATGATACTGCGTGGGAAGGGACTCTCCCATAATGTAATTACTACCCTGACAAAAAGCCGTAAGCCTATCACGACAGCCATCTACGATAGGATATGGAGGAAATTCACAGATTTCTGTAAAATAGAGCCAGGGGAAATCCCAGGGATTGACATACCTGTAATCCTGGAATTTTTACAGGCAGGCCTAGAGAAAGGCCTTAGCCCTAGAACCCTTAAAGTTCATACAGCAGCACTAGGGTCCTACCTAGACTTCCCTTTGGCAGAACACCGCTGGGTGCGTAGGTTTCTCAAAGGGGCAGAACGACTTCGACCCTTTGTCAGAGAAACTTTCCCTACCTGGGACCTAAATATAGTCCTAAATAGTTTTTGCCAACCCCCCTTTGAACCCCTCTCCCAACTCTCCCTGAGACTACTCACGCTAAAAGTTACCCTTTTAGTTGCCATAACTTCGGCTCGGAGAATAGGGGAATTACAAGCGTTATACTGTATTGAACCATACATGGTAATACAAGATGACCGGATTACCTTCAAATTGGACCCAGCCTTCCTACCGAAGGTAGTGTCAAATTTTCATAGGGAGCAGACGATCACTCTGCCCTCCTTCTGTCAAACCTAGACGTTAGGAGAGCCGTTCTAGCGTATCTGGAGGCTACCCGCTCTTTCCGTAAAAATAATAACCTCTTTATTCAATTTCAGGGGCCGGCAAAAGGAAAGACGGCATCTAAGAGCACCATCGCGAGGTGGATCAAGACGGCCATCCAAGAGGCATATAAAGCCAGGGGTCTCGATCCTCCGGGGAAAATTAGAGCCCACTCCACACGCTCCCTCTCCTCCTCTTGGGCAGAAAAAGGCCAGGCGTCTGCCGAGCAGATCTGCAAAGCAGCCACCTGGTCTAGCATACATACATTTACCCGACACTACGGGGTTAACGTCCAGTCGGACAAAGACCTGGGCTATGGACGAAAAGTCCTCCAGGCAGTAGTCCCGCCCTAGAGCCACGTATAATTTGGTATACTCCATACGTAATGGGGCCGTCGGGATGACGCTCTGGAAAGATACGGATTACTTACCGGTAGTCCCATTTCCAGGAGTCATCACGACAGCCCATAGTTCCCTCCCTTTTAGTTTAATTCATGTTTTTCAAATGTAAATATGACCGAATAAAGGTAAATTTTGGTTTAGTAAACATTGTCCACCGTAATAATTTGTAGGTCACTAAAGCATGGTGGAAAGGGGAGGTGCTTTTAAACTCTTCCTGTCCCTACCTGGGTCAGAGGGCAACCTCCATACGTAATGGGGCCATCGTGATGACTCCTGGAAATGGGACTACCGGTAAGTAATCCGTATCTTTATGTAACTCCACATAAACCCAATCACGGGCTCCAAAATGTATCTTAAGAAATAATTTAGTCTCCAAGATATTAAATAGCAATAACAAAGAAGTAAAATACTGCCAAGGACCCATGCGAAATCAATCACCAACTATAAGACGAGGCTAATATTACTGTCCAAGACACAATATATTCATATAGATCCTACATGAAGCAAATGATGGGCTCTAAAATGCATCATAAAAATGGCTCACAGACTCCAAGATGTAAAATGGCAATGACATAGAAGCAAATAACTTCAGAAGCACCCCATGTGTAATGCGTCAACTGCAAGATGAAGGGAATGGGGACGTCCAGGCTGAAACACAAAAGAAAAATTATAACACTAACAGGGAAAAAAAAGAGTTACTTCGTTATTTGGGCAGGCGATGCAATGATTGCCAAGCAGCCCCTTCGATCCAAACGCGAGTTGTGGACGTCCTTCTCCATGATGGCTCCGTACCGACATATCTTTTAAACTTCTTGGTCTTCTAAATGTAACTGCAGCCAGCTGCGGTAAATACTTCTGTAAAACCTTATCAGGGGTAAGAATATCCCAGTACTTATCCAAAGCCCACTGCATTTCGAAAGATCTCAAAAAATTTTAAAAAAATACATCTTACTTTGTTAAACTGCTGTTTCAGAGATTATTGCTCACAAAGAAGAGTAGCAGGCTCAGTCCTTTTTGCATAATGATACATATGTTGGATAGAAGCGTGACTAATAGAGATGAATGAGTATACTTGCTAAGGCTAACTACTTGAGCGAGTACTGCCTTAGCCGAGTATCTGCCCGCTCGTCTCTAAAGATTCAGGGGGCGGGGAGGAACGGAGGGGAGAGCTCTCTCCCCCTCCCCCCCCCCCCCCGCTCCCCCCTGCTCACCGCCGCAACTCACCTGTCACCCGCGCCGGCCCCCCGAATCTTTACAGACAAGCGGAAGGATACTCGCCAAAGGCACTACTCGATGAGTAGTTAGCCTTAGCGAGTATACTCGCTCATCTCTAGCAACTAACCTCGCTCCAGGAAAGCGTTCTCAAAGATCGAGAGCCTGCCTCTCAAATGATGCATCACTTGAGCATATCCTCCAAGCCCATAAAAATTGGCCTATAGGTATATTTTTTACCAAATGTCTAGGATGTGAAGATTTGGTCTGAAATATTCTTTTCTCTGTATTTATCCCACATATCTATTGTATTTTGTGTGCCTTAGCATGTTCTTGTGGTGTTTATGTGCCCCTGTGGAATGCGTTCTTTTGTGCCTTTGCTGTCAGCACACTTATTATCCATGCAGTGTTATATTTTGCTGGCGAGCACATGCACATGGGTTGCTTTCCATTTTAACACACCCCACTACACTTGCGCCTGCAATAATTAGGAGTTGAGCACACGTGTGTGCTGTTCCTTTTATAAGTAAAAATAAAATAAATCTTGTTATTTGTATAGCACCAACTTATTCTGCAGCACTTTCAGGTAATTTGTTACCCCCCACCAAGCTGAGTACTCATTCTACCGACCACAGAGAGCTGGAAGGCTGAGTCAACCTTGAGCCGCCTACCTGAGCTATGCAGGGATTGAACTTGTTGTGAATGAGAGCTTAGAGCTGCATTCTGCTGCCTTAACACTTTGCGCCACACTAGGCCCTTTTATGTGGAATAGTCAGTACAAAATCGATCCAATGAAGTATTTTTCATTTTATCTTTCTCCAGTCTATTTAATTTATCTTGTCCTGATTGGTATTATCCATTGAGAAAGTGACTGAAACGCACATTGAGGGTTCAGCCATACCTGGGGTCCATATACATTTCTCACTTATGAACCTATAAATTGTGAATATGCCTGCATTTTTTGGGTGGTGATTAGAGATGAGCGAGCATACTGGCGAAGGCAAACTACTTGAGCGAATAGTGCCTTATTCAAGTACCTGCCCGCTCCTCTCTAAAGATTCGGCGGGTGAGCGGTGAGTTGCGGCACCCGAATCTTTAAAGACAAGCGGGCAGGTACTCGAATAAGGCACTACTCGCTCGAGTAGTTTGCCTTAGCTAGTATGCTCGCTCATCTCTAGTGGTGATCTGTTTTCTTAATTAAATTCCTTTTTTTGGCTATTACAGTGCTTCCCTGGAAGAACCTAATTAGCAAGGAAAAAGCACCTGTCATAATCTGAGATCAGCGGGGCTGGCTATATAGCTTTGCAGTCGGCCCCACTGACTTTTGCACCTCTTTTGATTGATTGTAAATTACAGCCGATGAACATTTTTTAATAGTTGAAATTGTCCTTTTTTATCAACTGTAATCTGTTTATGGGCACCATTCCTTTTTTTTTTTTAAATCAGATTTATTTATTCAACTCTTTCCAGAATTTTCTATTTGCAATAACAAAACAAACACAAAAGCATACAGTAAACAAAACACAAAACAAAAGGGGACCGTCACATGTCCCCTCAGACAAGACCCAGATCAGAGCTACGTAGAACACCCATAGAACTGTGAAGGATACCTTTGTGAGGCACTGAACAGATTAACAAAATCGCATCAAAATCCCAATGTGTCCCTCTATATCTTGTATATACGTAAACCTAGAAAACCTTCTCTAAGTAATATATAGGAAGGTAGGCCAGGAAAAACCAACCAGGGAAATCAAATTCATGCACGGAATTCTTTTTTTTATAAACCCCTTTTTCAAGTCTAAACAGGGCATTCATTTTGGATTTAAATTCACGAAGAGTGTAGGGGGCCAAAGGCTTTTCTAATATAAGGGTTATTAACGTCCGTGCTTGAAACAGAATACAGGATATTGTAATATTAATTGGGGTATCTTTGAGGTCAGGTGAACCCAAGCCCAGTAGACAAACCTGGGGTTCTGCAGGTAACTCAACCCCATAAACCTCCTGTATGTGCCAAGCATGGAGCATTCCCACAACGTATGGAGTAAATGCACATCTTCCCAGTTACAATGTGGGCATTTAGAATCTGAACAGAAGCCTATTTTATATAACAGGCTAGGGGGCTTATAAGTTCTATAAAGCAAGTAATTTTCAGACAGTCTCTGGGCCTCACGTAAAGACAATTTGGGAAGAAAAGCAAGTATACTGTCCCAATGATCGACAGGAATAGGCCCAAGGTTTCCTTCTCCTTTTCAAAACAGAGTAACGATTACAGCCATTTTATCAATAGGAAGCATCTATAAAGAGCAGATATTAATCCCTTAGTATTCTTACATCCTACTACTAATTCTACAATAGCATTACCCTGGATTATGAAGGGGGAGCCTTTATTCTGAATGACATATGTGTGCCTAAGTTGAAGATAACTGAAAAAAAATGCTGAAAGGATTTAAGGCTCCCATTCATTTGTAATTGGTCGAACGTGCATAGACCTCACTCCTCCCACCATCTATTGTCCGCCAACTTAGAAAATTCTAAAAGAAATACATTGTGCTGTAGTGGAGAACAGCGTGAAAACCTGTTTGCCCTCATCAATTTCTGTCCCCTATCCCAGACCTTGTAAATCATAGCCAACATAGAATAGTTGCCACTCATAGTACTGAATGTTCCTGTTTGTAAAACACAGAAAGGGATTAATTGGTTTACCAATCATCCTGCAGCCCCCAGCTTGCCCTCCTGATCTCAACGTCTTAATTGTTGTAGCAGGGATGCAAAGTGATACAGTCAGGTATTTGAGACTTCAAGCTTAATTCTAGCCAATTGTTTTTTTTTTCAAATGAAAGAGTGAAACAAAATATGGATCTTTTAAAAATAATATAATGGAATCCACATAGGAGTATTGTACAATATATATAATAGTTGAGGCATACATATCATTTTGAGAAGATTGCTCCTAACAATCACCATTTCGAACCTAAGCTGTATTATGCGCCAACTACCCTCCTGCGCCCTAACTATAGTAGCTAGGAGGTGACCTGCACTCCCCCCTCCCTCAAAATATCATTATTTAACGCAGAATCATTTGTTATCCACCATGGTTACTAAATCGTCCTTATAAAGTGTTTGGAGTTCCTCCAGATTGAAAAGATTTGCGTCTGAGGGATGCTTAATATATGCTTTTCTCCCACACGCAATTATGTAATTAGTAGAAAAATAAAGCACATATCCTCTCTGATTGGTAGGGGAGTGATGGCAGGAAGCAATGTTACTGTATCACATTCCTAGATTCAGTGGAAACTGTAGAGGGGGGAAAGATTACAGACACAGGCTTTGATCTTTCTTCCTGCTGTCACTTGTAGCCCTCCCCTACCCCACACAGGGAAAGAACCAGCAAGTAAAGCCTCATCCCAGTGAGGTTCTGGAGGAAAACCTACAAGTCACTCACAGACTTTGACGCCGATTTTACCCTTTCATTTGAAGAGGTGAAATTCATGCTGAAAATCTGCACCACAGGTCAATTTATTCAGCAGATTTTTTTCTGTGTGTGGATGAGATTGCTTGAAATCTTAACCATACTGCTCATACTGTAAAATGCTGCAGATTTTACAGCCAATTACACTACATAAAATCCACAGCATTACCATATGAACATACACTTAGGCCGCTTTTACATGGCTGAGAAAACTGCGCGAGTTTGTGTGTTGCAAGATGCACATATCTCACACGTATATGAACCCAATTCTTTTGAATGGGGTCATATACATGAGCCACATACCCTATCTTTGGGTATTCTCTCGGAACGCCTCGCCCATTGTTCTCAATGAGACCGGAAAACACATTGCACGGCATGCAAGGTGCAAATGTGTGCGATGCAAGGTTTTCCCTGAGAATCTCAACTGTACTGAAGTGATGGGAGGCATTTTTGACCCAATAAAAGCCGCAAATCCGCGGGTACCTCGCACGTTGGCAAGTGCGATATCGGGCCGGGTTTCATGGTCTGATATTGAGCTCGCCCATGTGAAATTAGCCTTAGGCAGCCTGCCAAGTTCTACCTTTCAGACCAGCTTTACTTGCTATAGCAGAGTAAATGTGTTAATCTCTGAAAACTTGTAAATTCTGTCACTGGACAGATCCCTCATGAGACTATTTGAGAAGTCTATGAGAAAGCATCACAAAATGTGCCATGCCTAGAGTATTATGCATAAGGAGAAGGAAGCCAGCTAGTTCTTTGGGTACAGAGGGGATACATACTGGGATAGCTGGTAGAAGACAATGTGTATGACAACAAGGATCCCACCAACATACTACTTGCCAAGAAGCACAATACACACAAGAGAAGGCAAAGTCAGGGAAGTACAAAATTGATAGATCTTGGCAAGCCACAGAATGCAATCTTTTCTTTATGAAGAGCTTCGATCTGTATAACCAGGGGTACAGTCATGAACTGAATGACCTCTGGAAGGAGCCCCTCATTAACAGAAGCCACAGATATAACCTTCTTCTGAGTGTAGGAATTTTAGGTCAGTCACTAGAGCCTGGTGGATAAAATTACCAGCTGAACTGGAGTCCACGTAGGTCTAAGAGGATAACTGCATTGAACCATGGCTGATGGTCACTGGAAATACGACTTTTTGAGAGGTTCTGGCATCACCTAGGGTAGACTCTTCCACTTCTCCAGGTTGGTGAAGTGTCCCAGATTCGCTGGGCAGGAATGGAGGTTATATCCCTTTTACCCACAATACAGACATAGGTCCTACTCAGCATGTTTTCTCTGACATTCCACAGGTGATAGCCAAGTCCTTTCAAGTTCCATAGGTATATCAATAGATGTGAAAAGGGGCCAGTCGAGACCTTTTCCTATCTTATTGGTGTTTCCAGAGGTATATGTCAATTTTTGCAGACAATGAGACTGGGTCGTTGAGAGTAGTAGGAAGGTCATGACCCGCCAACCCGCCAACTCATATTTAATCCAGCTAGACACGCCTTCTAAGAAAGTAGCCTCCAAGGCTTGCTCGTTTCATTCAAGTTCAGATGCTGACATGCGAAATTGAACTGCATATTATCCTACTGTCATGGATTCTTGGTGGAGTTGCAGTAGAGAGGAAGCTACCAGTGATGCCCAACCTGGTTTTTCAGAAACCCTCTTAAAATTAGTAAAAAAAAAGGTCTGGAGATCATTTACAATTGAACCCTATAGCAGGGATGCCCAAGCTAATGCTTCTCCATTCAGAAGAGAGATTGTAAACACAACCCTGAAGTAATCTGTGGGGGGACAGACTGTAGCTCAAAGTGAATCAGGCACTGGCTGATAATGCCCCGACACATCTTGGGGTCTCCATCATATCAAGCTGAAGCACCTCTTGCCTCCCGGTCTCCCTGCCACATACAGGACTTCTTGCAAATCCAAAAACCTTTGGAATTGTGTCACCCCCAGAAATCCTGTTGTGTTTAATCCAGCCAAACTGACGAAGGGGCTCGACCCCAAAACACGCGTTCACATGCTGGTTCTCTATGTTGTTAAATAAAAAAGAAGTGCTTTCACTATTGCATCTTGGACCTTTAGCTTTCACCTAGCTTAGAGTGTTGGGCCTTCACCACCAGGATTTTACCAAATTCTCTTTCCCTCATATCAAGGCAGCAATGGTAGATAAGGACTAGAGATGAGCGAACGTACTCGTCCGAGCTTGATACTCGTTCGAGTATTAGCGCGTTCGAGATGCTCGTTACTCGAGACGAGTACCACGCGATGTTCGAGTTACTTTCACTTTCATCTCTGAGACGTTAGCGCGCTTTTCTGGCCAATAGAAAGACAGGGAAGGCATTACAACTTCCCCCTGCGACGTTCAAGCCCTATACCACCCCCCTGCAGTGAGTGGCTGGCGAGATCAGGTGTCACCTGAGTATATAAATCGGCCCCTCCCGCGGCTCGCCACAGATGCATTCCGACAGAGATCAGGGACAGTGCTGCTGGTGCCGGAGCTGCTATAGGGAGAGCGTTAGGAGTTATTTTAGGCTTCAAGAACCCCAACGGTCCTTCTTAGGGCCACATCTAACTGTGTGCAGTAGTGTGGAGGCTGCTTTTTGCAGTGTTGCACTTTTTTTTTTTTTGTATATCGGGCGTGCAGAGCATTGCGTCCTGCAGTAATTTTACATTGTCCAGGGCCAGTAGTGGTGAGGCAGGGACAGAAGACATATTTAGTGTATATAGGCAGTGGGCCTTTCCAAAAACATTTGGGAAAAAAAATCTATTTGGGCTGCCTGTGACCGTCCTCAGTGTATTGGGTCTCTGCTGGGGGTAGTTGTCCTAATTCATACGCAGCCAGCTAAGTGTTACAGCAGGCTTGCGCAAAATTCTTTCCTGCCTCTGTGTTGCCTCTTACATCACCGCTGTATTCCTGTCCACAAGTGTACTGGGTCTCTGCTGGGGGTAGTTGTCCTAATTCATACGCAGCCAGCTAAGTGTTACAGCAGGCTTGCGCAAAATTCTTTCCTGCCTCTGCTTTGCGTTCCGTAAGCGAAGTCAGCCTCCAACCACAGGCCAATAAGCGGCACATTTAATTACAGCGTTCTGTTTCTGCACTACTGGTAATACACCATGCTGAGGGGTAGGGGTAGGCCTAGAGGACGTGGACGCGGCCGAGGACGCGGAGGCCCAAGTCAGGGTGTGGGCACAGGCCGAGCTCCTGATCCAGGTGTATCGCAGCCGACTGCTGCGGGATTAGGAGAGAGGCACGTTTCTGGCGTCCCCACATTCATCTCACAATTAATGGGTCCACGTGGTAGACCTTTATTAGAAAATGAGCAGTGTGAGCAGATCCTGTCCTGGATGGCAGAAAGTGCATCCAGCAATCTATCGACCACCCAGAGTTCTGCACCGTCCACTGCTGCAACTCTGAATCTTCTGGCTGCTGCTCCTCCTTCCTCCCAGCCTCCTCACTCCATTACAATGACACATTCTGAGGAGCAGGCAGACTCCCAGGAACTGTTCCCGGGCCCCTGCCCAGAATGGCCAGCAATGGTTCCTCTCCCACCAGAGGAGTTTGTCGTGACCGATGCCCAACCTTTGGAAAGTTCCCGGGGTCCGGGGGAGGAGGCTGGGGACTTCCAGCAACTGTCTCAAGAGCTTTCAGTGGGTGAGGAGGAGGATGACGATGAGACACAGTTGTTTATCACTCAGGTAGTAGTAATTGGAGTAAGTCCGAGGGAGGAGCGCACAGAGGATTCGGAGGAAGAGCAGCAGGACGATGAGGTGACTGACCCCACCTGGTTTGCTACGCCTACTGAGGACAGGTCTTCAGAGGGGGAGGCAAGTGCAGCAGCAGGGCAGGTTGGAAGAGGCAGTGCGGTGGCCAGGGGTAGAGGCAGGGCCAGACCGAATAATCCACCAACTGTTTCCCAAAGCGCCCCCTCACGCCATGCCACCCTGCAGAGGCCGAGGTGCTCAAAGGTCTGGCAGTTTTTCACTGAGAGTGCAGACGACCGACGAACAGTGGTGTGCAACCTTTGTCGTGCCAAGATCAGCCGGGGAGCCACCACCACCAGCCTCACCACCACCTGCATGCGCAGACATATGATGGCCAAGCACCCCACAAGGTGGGACGAAGGCCGTTCACCGCCTCCGGTTTGCACCGCTGCCTCTCCCCCTGTGCCCCAACCTGCCACTGAGATCCAACCCCCCTCTCAGGACACAGGCACTACCGTCTCCTGGCCTGCACCCACACCCTCACCTCCGCTGTGCTCGGCCCCATCCACCAATGTCTCTCAGCGCACCGTCCAGCCGTCGCTAGCGCAAGTGTTGGCGCGCAATCGCAAGTACGCCGCGACGCACCCGCACGCTCAAGCGTTAAACGTGCATATAGCCAAATTTATCAGCCTGGAGATGCTGCCGTATAGGGTTGTGGAAACGGAGGCTTTCAAAGGTATGATGGCGGCGGCGTCCCCGCGCTACTCAGTTCCCAGTCGCCACTACTTTTCCCGATGTGCCGTCCCAGCCCTGCACGACCACATCTCCCGCAACATTGTACGCGCCCTCACCAACGCGGTTACTGCCAAGGTCCACTTAACAACGGACACGTGGACAAGCACAGGTGGGCAGGGCCACTATATCTCCCTGACGGCACATTGGGTGAATTTAGTGGAGGCTGGGACAGAGTCAGAGCCTGGGACCGCTCACGTCCTACCCACCCCCAGAATTGCGGGCCCCAGCTCGGTGGTGGTATCTGCGGCGGTGTATGCTTCCTCCACTAAACCACCCTCCTCCTCCTCCTCCTACGCAACCTCTGTCTCGCAATCAAGATGTGTTAGCAGCAGCACGTCGCCAGCAGTCGGTGTCGCGCGGCGTGGCAGCACAGCGGTGGGCAAGCGTCAGCAGGCCATGCTGAAACTACTCAGCTTAGGAGATAAGAGGCACATGGCCCACGAACTGCTGCAGGGTCTGACAGAGCAGACCGACCGCTGGCTTGCGCCGCTGAGCCTCCAACCGGGCATGGTCGTGTGTGACAACGGCCGTAACCTGGTGGCGGCTCTGCAGCTCGGCAACCTCACGCACGTGCCATGCCTGGCCCACGTCTTTAATTTGGTGGTTCAGCGCTTTCTGAAAAGCTACCCACGCTTGTCAGACCTGCTCGGAAAGGTGCGCCGGCTCTGCGCACATTTCCGCAAGTCCCACACGGACGCTGCCACCCTGCGCACCCTGCAACATCGGTTTCATCTGCCAGTGCACCGACTGCTGTGCGACGTGCCCACACGGTGGAACTCTACGCTCCACATGTTGGCCAGGCTCTATGAGCAGCGTAGAGCTATAGTGAAATACCAACTCCAACATGGGCGGCGCAGTGGGAGTCAGCCTCCTCAATTCTTTACAGAAGAGTGGGCCTGGTTGGCAGACATCTGCCAGGTCCTTGGAAACTTTGAGGAGTCTACCCAGATGGTGAGCGGCGATGCTGCAATCATTAGCGTCACCATTCCTCTGCTATGCCTCTTGAGAAGTTCCCTGCAAAGCATAAAGGCAGACGCTTTGCGCTCGGAAACACAACTTTGCTCCACTTAGGAATATTTAAGTTTTCCTGTACATTATACCATGTGTTAAATGATACAATTGAAAAATACAAGTCTGTTCTGCAAAAAACAAGCCCTCCAGGGACAAATCTGCTAAACAGCAGTCTGAAAAGTCAGATTTTCAGAGTGTGCTTGGATTTCATTGGGGGGGACACAGAGGGGAGCAAGTGAGTATAAAAAGTACATTCCCCAACTCCCCTTCACCAGCTTGAACTGCCCCATAACTTAGTTTATGGTGCTGTTCAGAGGTGACAGGTGCCCTTTAATTTCTATTACTTTACCAACATGTGCGTTGGTTGTAAGAGATCTCAGAATGAATCTAAAAGGTTATGCAAGTATTTCCAGCGCCTGCGTTACTGTTCTTCACTGTTTCGTATTATATGTTTGAGTAAAGCGAATGCAGCTGGTATGATGTCATTTCCTTAGATCCTCGGCTGGAAATACATAGAATAAAGCTTCGCCTAAGTCCTGTGCTCCCCCATTTTCAGGTTTAAGGTTTGCAAATAACATTCTACAAGAACAGAAAAGTTGTTAAAGTAAAATATGGCAATTACCAGCTTCACATCTGTAATAAAGCATCTTAATTAGGACAAACTTTTGTTGGCAAATGCCCCAGCAGCACCTCTTACGCACATATCCACACATACAGCTACTTATTAACCCCTTCTTGACTGGGGGTGTTTTGAGACTTCCTGCCCAAAGCAAAATGTCATTTTTTGGAATGCTGTATTACAGAGCACATAAATACCATTGACTTCCATGGGGATATTTAATACACATATATTTTACACACGTGAAAAAAACCCTGCAGCATATTCTATTTTGGTGCATATTACATCTAATATAGTCTATAGGTGCATAAAATATGCAGTGAATGTGCATGTTATATGTGTATTCACAGTGTATTTTACGTAGGATGCCAGGAGGCCCGGGAGGGACCGTTCTGACATCATTTATGCCTGTTTGCATTTTTTTTTGCATGCATAAAATACACAGTATATATGCAGGCAATACACACGCAAGAGAAAAGCATACCTTTAAGTACACCGCAAATACACATATCTGCACACAGTAAAAACACTGCAGATTTTGCAGACCAAATACGCATACACCTGAATAAGTGAGCCCCTAGGCGCGGAGCGGAGTATAATTACACCTGAACAAGGGGAATCCTTCCCCTTCGCCGCCTTTTTTAAACTCCATGCCAGTTCAGGAGTTTAAAAATAACCGCAGGAAGATAGGAGCCGCCTGATCTTTCCCGCACTTGGTATTCACTACATAGGGCAGGTCCTATATTAAAATGAGTAGTTTTGTTTTATGGCGTTATGCGGCCGTGATTATAGCCACATAATGGGACAAAACCACGTTTGTCTGAATCCGCCCTTAGGCTAACTTTACACGGGCGAGGGTGATATGGGGCTGTGAATCACAGCTCCATATCACATCCCCCCCCATGTGAATTCCCCTTGGATGCAATTTTTATGTCAAAATAGCCTCGCATCACTTTGGGGATGAAGGGAACCTCTGCTCGTGGCGTGATGCTGCCTCCAGCCCCATTGAAAACAATGGGCGCTGCAACGCGGGAGCACGCACAATGATAGGCATGCTGAAAATAGTTTTTCGCTTCACAGTGCCATGCAGGAAAACATGGTTCATGTGTATGACTCCAATTAAAAAGAATGGGGTTCATATTTGTGCGAGATTTCTGCCTCTCGCAACAAACAGATCTCGTGCGATTTTCTCACCCATGTTAAGGCAGCCTCAAGGTGAATTTTTTGAGATTGTTAGTCTACCCCAAAATATATTGCTTCTTTATTTTTGGGACATATGACTTTTCCTTATTTAAAATAGGAGTACATATTAATTTTGTAGGTCTTTTTTAGGGAAAAATGCTCAGAAATAGGTAAAAAATACAGTTTTTTCCCCTCATTTTCCCACTCTATTTTTTAAGGTAGTTTGTTAAATTAATAATATTTATCCAAAAAATGCATCCTCTAGTTCTTTCATGTAGATTGTGTAATGAATGACCTCTCAGTAGTGGCCAGAAACCCTATTTTAGCTGTAAATGCATTATCATCCCTTATCTCTAGGGCTTATTCACGCATGTTTTTTATCTGTACACACTCCATGTTTGCAACGGCTGCACACAGACAGCACACAGACTCATTGACTTCAATGGGCTTTTTCAAATATTTTTTTTTTCATGGGCCTGCGGTCTATAGCAAACGAATAGCAGCATGTTCTATTTTCATCTGCATCACAGACGAGCATAAGACAAGAAATGTCTACGGTCTCTGCCGCTCAGATAGAGTTTCTGGCGCAACCCGTATTCAGATAGGTAAATAAGCCCTTAAAAAAGGCGCAAAAGCAGATAGGGTAGAGGTAGAAGACAGTAAAATTAGTGGCCAGGGGTAATTATTTTATGTTTTGTGCAACATACATTCAGTGTGACAGGAACATATATATTAATGTATTAGTGCCTGATACCTATGCATAAAGCACTGGTGCGACATCACATCCTCTCTGCATGGCAGTAAGCCTCAGTATGCAGAGGGAATCCCTGTGAAGTCAAAGCAAATAATTGGTGTTGGATATTTTGTCATCACAAGTCATTTACTCCTACATTCAGTTTCCATTTGTGCACATGTTGCTGTTTTCCTCCCTCCATCCTTGGTATACACCCCCTTTCCTGATTTGGAATTTATCCTGGAACTATTACTTACTATTGTAAAGTGATATGCATGGTGGAAAGAAAAAAGCAAACTATTCAAATACTTCTTCATTTTTATGAGTATCTCTTCTGAAACACAGCTAATTTCAGACATGTTATTCTGCATTTGAAATCATAGTGATGAAAAATAACACTGATAAAGTACTCCGAATTGTAAATTGTGAGAAAAGGAGAAGTCATCAAGGCGTAACGTGAGCATATACAATGCATGACACTCACATAAAAGCATATCCAGCTGCCAGAGGCATAACATGAAGCTCCTGGGACCCAATGCAAAACCTGTAACGGGGCCCCCAACTATAATGCTTTATCCATAGTACTGGACTGCCTATATGGAGAAGAGAGGCCTTATGGGCCCCCTAAGGCTCCTGGGCCCAGGTGCAACCGCATCCCCTATAGGTACGCCAGTGCCAGCTGCTGAAAAAGCTCTTGAAGAGCAAGAGGCACCATCATGTTCTGTGGCAACCATAAGAAACTGTAGCCACAGCTTCTCCATAACAATGGTAGTCATGGTGCCCTTATTAAAGAGTAACTACACTTTTAAGAAACTTTTGACATGATTAGTGAGGGTCTGGGTGCTGGAACCCCAATTGGTCACTGAAATAAAGGAGCAGAAGTGCTCACCAGAGCGTTGAACCCCTTTGGCTTTGTTCATTACTTGTCAGCAGCTGAAAACTAATATATAGACTTCTACTGAGTTCTATGCGTCTGCCTTCAGGTGCCAAGGAGATCCGACAAGCAACTGCAGCGTCCCATAGGGATAACCCAGACACCTGGCATACGTAGGGAGCTGGGAGGGTATAGTGCAGATGTGTCACGTTGGCAACTTCTTCCCAGTGGTATCAGCGAAGCCAAGGCAAGAGTAACACTGCAGGTCACCAAAGACACCCCTAGGATAGGGAATGCCAATAAACAGGATTATAGGCGTTGTAGTTGTCACGGGTAACGCCACCGTTCCTACACATCGGTATGCTACTCAGCAGAGAATAATCACAGATACAGTTACTTAGTACCTTGGGTCCCCAGGAACGGTTAGGGCCCGGTAAAACTTTACTTGAATACACTTGCAGTAAACAGTTATCACAAGGCAATTTAGGTACAGTCAATACAGTGCAGGCAATTCAAGAGACTTGAGGTCAGGGAGGAAACACAGGATGACATCGGTCCTGCAGTCCATGTTATCTAACAGGAACCGCTCCTGGAAGGGGAACACTCTGGAGGAAGAAAGGGGGCATGGGTCACTCCACAGACACTTTGACAGTAGTCACTGACTTTCACCCAGCCCTGGAGATGCGTGGGTGTAACTTATTAGCGTACTTCTACGTGGGGATCCTGGATCTGGACAGCCGCGTAGGGAAACATGAAAACTCCACTTAGTACCTCTGCACTGGTCACATCTTACAGAATTACTTACGAAGGCTCTCTCTTATGCTTGGGCTCACTCCATTCACATCTAGAATTCAGTTGCTATCTCTCCTCAGCTTCCATCTTCACCACAAGAAAGCTAAAGGTGCTTCCATGTGGCTCTCTGTTAGGTATCCGGGAAGATGGAACATAGGTTGAAGATGAAGAAGACCCTTTCCTGCTCTCAGGCACTTACATTCATAACCTCCTCTTATACCACATGACATGACAGACTGATACATTTACATGCAGGCAATGATTTTATTGAAAGTTAACCTCTCAAGAGCCGCAGCTGTGCAACACACACACTGGAAATTACAAGACAGATTTGCACAGTGCATCCACATGAGACAAACCTGTGTGACATTTATGGAGGGGACCAAGATGATGTGGTGGGCCACTACACAACTATCCCCGTCAAAGGGGCACAGTGTTTGGGTGAGTGCTTTAATACCCTTAACCTTTCCATACTCACATGCTGCTCTCCTTTAGAAGACAGTGTAAGCTATACAAGAAGACTCTTCCAAGTAGAAAATTGCTTCAGCAGTACAGTGCCTATCTAGGGCCACGTGGTGCAAAGAATCAGTACAAAAATGTTAATATATGCTTTATAATAAAGTAGCATCTTGTGGAGGGAACTCTCCAATTTGACATCTGGGGGTATGAAGAGGGACAGCCTTTTAGGACTGCACCAGTTTTATGTTCATACCTAATTATTTCACAGCTCAAAATATTTTTATTTTCTCATTCTGTATAATGTCTTAGACCACGTTCCCTAATATTTTATACAAAGTACCTGCCAACTAGAGATAATCTTTAGGGCGCCCACCCACTGGCGATTTTTTTCCCTGCGAAATTCGCAGCATTTTTTTCTCTGCAGGGGTCTATGGGGCTTGTAATGTTAAAATCGCGATCGCGCAAAATCGCAATTTACCGCGAAATCGCGATTTTGCGCGATCGCGATTTTAACATTACAAGTCCCATAGACCCCTGCAGAGAAAAAAATGCTGCGAATTTCGCAGGGAAAAAAATCGCCAGTGGGTGGGCGCCCTTAAAGCGAAACTCCACTTTAACATAACTTCCCATAATAAGATATCATGTGTGTACATGTGAAGTATCAGTATTTCTGGCCTTTACATGACTCATAAACGGTATTTATGTCTCCCATACACTGCACACGTAGGAAAGCAGGAAATCTCTTTCTCTTTGTAGCACACCCTCATAAGTAACAGAATCATGCAGAACATTATACAGCAGTACTGAGCAGTTCAGGAAAAGCCTGTAGTGCGAATTGGTACCTGTACGGTGGGTTCCTCTATACAGAATTATTAGAATTTGCTCTCGCTCTAAGATCTTGGCACTCACTCCCTTCACATCCAAACGTCACACGCTACGGGATATCGCTCCTCTTCCTCCATCTTCACCTACATGGAAGCTGAAGGTGCTTCCATGCGGCTTTGTGTTAGCACTCTCTTGGGTCCCTGAACAAGATAGCACTCACAGATTGAAGACAGAACTCCTTTCCTGATCTCAGTCACACCTATTTATACCTTCTGACATACCACATGACAAGACAAACTGATACATCTACATGCAGGCAGTGATTTTATTACTGTTAACCTCTCAAGCACCGCAGCTGTGCAGCACACACACTGGAGATGACAGGACAAGCTTTGAACAGTGCATCCACATAGGACAAAACATGTATGACATTTATGGAGGGGACCAGGATGGTGTTCTGGCAGTGGGCATCAAGTTAGAAGGAAGGTAGACCCTTAGTGGTTAACACTTTTCAGCCCCTAAACATAATTTTAGGTAAACAAAGTGATCTGCTCTTTTGCTAATTATTAGATTGGTTATCATATAGCGCACAAGTTTGTTGAAAGTGCAGTGACCATTTAATATATTTTACTTTAACATTGACACTAAGAAGATTAGATAAATGCTCTTTCTATATCCTTTCTTTTCATATATAGTACAGTTACATTTGTACATAATTCTCTATTCACTCAGTAATGACAATTGAAACTTCAATCTCGAACTTTAGGATAAAAGGTAAATGTCACGAAGTACAGTCCGTGCAGCCGAATAACTGCAAGTGTATTCCAAACTGCAATGGCAGCTGTATTATCCAGACACAAGCCTTCTCTCCAGTGAGCATGTGCAGACATATATTGGAAACATCTGGATTTCATTTCGGAGTAGCATAATAATAAAAACAATACTCGTTTAAAAGCTTGAAAGCGTGTGACTAGTTAGCAAATTCTTTCCTTGCTGAGTTGTGGATGAACCCTAAACTGCATTATTATTACTATGCTGTAGTTCCTGTGTTGGGACAACCCCACCCATAAAGAAAGCGAGTCTTTCATTTATGATGCCTGTGGTCCAAGAGCTCTTATGTGTGTATGTGCAGTGTTTGTGCTAGTCTGGAGCAGTGCATACATCAGCAGCCCATCAGGGAATAGACGAGAATGTCCTGCTAACCGGGAGAGAAAGGACTTTGGAAGTAAACTCGAAGCTAAAGACACAGAGTAAACTGCCACGCTCAGCTATTTGTAACTGTAACATGGATACAGATGTGAAACACTTCTGCTTCTAACCCTACTAGCGTGAGATGATGAACAGACAGATCCCATGCAAACTTAATGCAGCTGGAAAAGATTGGAAATAAAAGTTAAGATCCGCTGGGTCAAGTCTGTGCCCGACTACTAAAGTGCACAACTACAGCGTGCAGTGAAGATGAAGCCTGGTGTTGATCATGGGGATCCATGCTTGGTCACATCACTATGTTGTCTAGAAGAGGTCTGAAAGAAGCAGTGGAGTAGATGAGATGGGCTGGAGGCGCAGGTATTGCCCTAGTCCTGTATTTATAGCGCTCTTTGTGGCATTGTGTGTCGTCTATCAGTTCCTCTCCCTGTTTTGGAAAAGCACATCATGGACCAAAGAGAGTGACATTAGGAGAAGTTTGGGTCTTCTGGAGGTGGCAACACAGAACAAGGAATGCCTCAATACTTGGAGTAGTATAGCCACAAAGCTCAAAGATGTGAGTGAAATAGCTTTACATTTTAAGATTCTAAATAATGTTTGCTTATATATATATATATATATATATATATATATATATATATATTCTTTGCTAATATATATATATATATATATATATATATATATATATATATATATATATATATATATAATTCTTTTAGCTACAGATGTCAGTTTTGTGCCTTGCATGCTATTAAACAACTCAGTATATACTTGCTGCTGGATGTACGCCTGTGTAGCAGAACTGACAAGTCAAGTAGTTTGCAGGTTACATGGCTTGTCTGAGATTACAAAAAATAGGTGCTCTTTCCCAGAAACACTGCCCCTATTCTCCATGGGATGTGTGTGCTATTGCAGCTCAACCTTCGTCACTTAAAAGGCAATATCAGACACATCCCATAGACAAGAGTGGTGCACTTGTAGAAAACAGAATCCTGAATAGCTTATTTAAAATAAAATAATTTAAGAAACAATATATTAATACACCGTTTCCTGATCCCATCAGATTATGTGACCGTTATCCTCATTTAATGAATGTATGTAAAGGAATGATGAGAAATTAAAATTCATAAAGGTCTAATGATTTATATTGTATTGTTCTGCATCTTATATGAACTGATTAGATCCAAGGATTATGTTTATATATATTGTTTATTATGCCTTTATTTTGTTTGAAACTTTTTTTTATTTAACATGCTGCAGACAAAGTAGCATCCAAAGCATCACAGTGATATATTTTCCTTTTTTGGTTGGTAAAAAAACATCAAGTGGTAGTACAATCAGCAAATATGAAGCACGTAAAAATGCTGAATAAGGGCTCATGCCCACACCCATGATGGACTAACCAGCGAAATATCGCAGCGGACTCCACAACGGCGCCCCCCAAACCCCCATACTTACCACTCCGGATCCCGCTGTATGCATCCTGCATAGAGAGACAGCGTGCATGCACAGTACAACGCTTGGCGCCGGCAGTGTCAGATGACGCGGCCAGCGGTGGGCGGGGCTGCGTATTCACGCGATACTTCCGCTGTGCTACAGTGGAAGTATAGCGTGACGGCCGGCTTCCATTGACTACAATGGAAGCCGGCCGCACATATACCCGTGGGATTTAGAACATGCCACGGTTTATTTCATGCTGCAGAATTCCGCCGTGGAATCAATCAACCATCATATAACATGGAGTGTGAGATTATACCTTTATTTTATTTATTGCAGTTGAGTCTGGGCCACATATAGTTTAGCTATAGTAGGCCTTGTATAAAGTGTAAGTGGGTAGTTATTTAATGGATAACACTAAAGTTTTTAAATATCCACTAAAGTTTATAAACTTCCCTTTATGATAAGGAGAAGAAAATAGGAAATGCAGACAAATAACTTTATGCTAAAAACCCTGCTTCTGGACAAGCTAGGTGATAAATCAAAATGGCTGACCTTCTAGGTTCCAAAAGGATGTCATCCAGTTTTCCAAGAACCTTCAATGACAAATCTTTCTGTGTAAGTAATTATATGTTCCTGGCCATGGTACTGCTGATTAGCTATTCAGATCTGCTTTTCAGGTTATCAGACACCCTTTGTGGGCTATTTTATCCTAACTCCAAGACTTATGGTTATTAGGTAAAGTGGCCCTCATTTATGCAAACTGTCCAGCAATAGAAAACTAGCATTATCAAATCTGAACCCCAATTGGTTGCTGTCGGCAGCAGCAACAGTTCTTCCAGTTTTGATACATGAGGCCCATTTAAAGATTAGAACTTTTACAATTTGCATGACATTTTTACCAATAAGGTTTAGCGGGACTCAGGCTTCAGGCAGCACAGCTCCTTCAAGTAGGATGTGTGGGTGCATGTTCTTTTTGGGCTGACCACCACTCATACAAAATAGTCCTCAAAAATAAGGAAGTAGAACAGCGCACCAATCGACTGTCTGCTTGAAGTTTTATTACATCTGCAATATAATTCCGCTGGTGTATAAGCTATTTAGTTTACCGTTTCACACAGAGACCCCCTTAGTATTTTTTATGGACATATTATGGACAACATATACCACTATTGATTGGTATTGGTATATTCAGACATCTTTTTTAGTACGAGTGTAAAAAAAAATCACAGTTGGGCCTTCTTGCAGCCTCTAGTCATACCACAAGAATATCCTACTTAAAGATTCTGTCCAGTGAGAAACACATAGTACTCTTAGATCTTCATATGTACCTTTGTGTTACCTTTCTCTTTTAAGCTCCTCTGTTATTTGGCAGATTTATATACTTCTTTCTATTTCAGTGACACGAAGCTGTGAGTGAAATTGTCTGCTACATTGCAAATACAGTAGAGGAACCCCATCACTGGTCAGTGTTTCTACCAGTCTCGTAGCTCACATTACACTTAACACACCTCCTTTTTTCCCTAACCCCTGTTACCCTACTCACATATAGCCTGATATTCCCCAATTAGCTAATTAGCTCCTTCTATCAGCTCTTGCAGCTAACAGCAGGGAGGAAGTAAAGGGCTGCAGTAATTAACGTATCCTCCTTCTCTATCTAATATTGAAATAAATGGTATGTACAGGCTGTAAGTGAAAGAAGTTAATGAACAGCATAGACCGCTCATTTTATATCTGAGAAACTGGAAGTTACCCACTGAAGTGCACATCCATAAATGTTTTCAGCAGGTCACTAAAGCACAGGCTCGGGCGAGGCTACCAGTGAGCCAGTGAACCCCTTGGAGGACCTTCAAACTAATAAGTGAGTTTTCCTCTTTATAAGCCCCCAACAACCTGGGATGAAACTGAAAGGGAGGAGACATAAATGAGATATTAGAAAAAACTTTCTGACAGTGAGGGTGATCAATGAGTGAAACAGGTTACCACGGGAGGTGGTGAGTTCTCCTTTAATGGAAGTGTTCCAACAAAGGCTAGACAAATATCTGTCTGGATTGATTTAGTGAATCCTGCACTGAGCATGGGGTTGGACCAGATGACCCTGGAGGTCCCTTTCAACTCTACCATTCTATGATAACCTACAGGCACTGTTCTGCTAAAAAAAAACCTCAATTACATTACTCCTGTTCCCTCCTCTCTCCTCCCAAGCTGCAAACAGAGATATGGTTGTGCTGTGGCAAGTGGGACGATAACATGACATCTTGCCACTAGCATTCTATAAATGGTGCAGCCGCATGTCCCATCTTTTTCCTCTGTGGAACCAGCCCTAAATGTGTCTACGCAGGACCCGCTGTAGTTTGCCACCCACATCTGGCGCAACAGTGGGATCTCAAAATGCAGCCTACTGTTTATAGGGCGATGAGGAGTAAACTAAGAGTCCATCCAGGCAGCAGACTGAATTTGCCAAGAAGAGACAAGTCTGACAATGTCCCAGGTCCATGTAATTTATGTCTTCCTTTTCTGTTTGGGTACAACTCCTCCCTCAAACACTCACATTTGGCTATATTGACAGAAAAATAAACTAATTATGGCACTTGGAATGCAGCAACACAAAAGTTTTTCTTTTACAAACCATGCTTTTACAGTGCAAAAGTAGCAAACTAAGGTCATTCTCACATATGCGCTTTTTACTGCGATTACCACGGTGTTTTGAATGATGCGGTAATCACAGTACAACGCTCCCATTGATTTCAATGGGGCCACGCAGATCTGCGCTCAAATGCTGCTTTTTCTAACATTGCAATTTTCGAGCGCCGTCTGCTCTATTTTTACACGTCTTTGCGCTTTTTAACGCACATCATCACCCATCACAATATTGTGGTGCGTTACAAAGTGCTGTTGCACGCAGTAACTGCGTTCGAAAACAGCAGTAAAAGCACAGCAAAACGCTGCAATCAAAATTACGACATTTTGCCAATGCTGTATGCGACAGTGGCCTAAGAAATAAACTAGAGATATTTTGTATTGCTGCAATCGCATTGAGCTGTAGAAAAAAAATGTTATTCATACTGCATGTTATATGTAAAAAATTAGGGTGCAGCCACACGAGCGATTTTAAGCATATGTATAGCTGCGTGAAAAAAAAATGTAAAAATCGCGAATGTGACCGCTTGCATTGGAAAGCATTAGTTCTATGTAGATGCGATTTTAAATCACGCCTATACATGCGCTTAAAAATCGCTTGTGTGACTGCACCCTAATAGTGAATTTACTATATTTTTTCCATTCCCATCCCCCCAACAATTAAAACATGTTAATTAATAAATATGTACCCCTACATGCTGCTATTTAGAAAGTAAGTCCTCATTTAGCTTTATTAATGGGAAAACAGAGTTAAGCCTCTTGGATTGCTGCCATATTAAAACCAATGAAAATTGCTGAAAGCCCAAAATAGGTCAGACCTCAAGGGGTTAAAGGGTACTCCTATCCACAGAATATGCCATAAATGCCAACTATCAGGTGACTGGCGATGCTTGTGTGTAGCTCCTCCACTGAGGTCTAGAGAAGTTATGGAAATAGCCAAGTCTTGCCATAGATTTTAATGTGTATTGCTGCACCCAAATGCAGCCACTTCTCCATTGACATGTATGCAGCCACTATGCCCAAGTGGTCATAGATGGCAGGACTAACTGTATTATCTGCTAAGGGCATGGTTTATGTGCATGAGACCTGAAAATGAACAGGTAATATTTCCATGTACTATAGAGCGGGTCCCCACAGTCAATTCCAGTGGTGGATCCTTGGTCCTCACAGTCTAATACCACTAAAGGGACACTTTAAAGTTGCATATTCATTGTATTCATTATGGGCTTTCATAGGACAAAGTTTTAACTAGTTGTATAAATATTTGTCTCAGGCTGCATTCACACGAACGTATATCGGCTCGGTTTTGACGCCGAGCCGATATACGTCGTCCTCATCTGCAGGGGGGGGGGGGAATGGAAGAGCCAGGAGCAGGAACTGAGCTCCCGCCCCCTCTCTGCCTCCTCTCCGCCCCTCTGCACTATTTGCAATGGGAAGAGGCGGGACGGGGCTAATTCTCAGAACTTAGCCCCGCTCCCGTCCCGGCTCCTTTCATTGCAAATAGTGCAGAGGGGCAGAGAGGGGATAGAGAGGAGGCAGAGAGGGGGCGGGAGCTCAGTTCCCGCTCCTGGCTCTTCCATCCTCCCCCCTGCAGATGAAAAATAAACTAATTATGGCACTTGGAATGCAGCAACACAAAAGTTTTTCTTTTACAAACCATGCTTTTACAGTGCAAAAGTAGCAAACTAAGGTCATTCTCACATATGCGCTTTTTACTGCGATTACCACGGTGTTTTGAATGATGCGGTAATCACAGTACAACTCTCCCATTGATGTCACTATTTGCAATGGGAAGAGGCGGGACGGGGCTAATTCTCAGAACTTAGCCCCGCTCCCGTCCCGGCTCCTTTCATTGCAAATAGTGCAGAGGGGCAGAGAGGGGATAGAGAGGAGGCAGAGAGGGAGCGGGAGCTCAGTTCCTCCTCCTGGCTCTTCCATCCTCCCCCCCTGCAGATGAGGATGACGTATATCGGCTCGGCATGAAAACCGAGCCGATATACGTTTGTGTGAATGCAGCCTTATTCACATGAAATGAATGTGGCTACTTTATCCAGAAAAGTAAAAAAAATCTTTTCAGAGTTCCTCTGACAGTCTAAAGTGTTAGTGTTTTTAACGCTGCGATATCGCTGCGTTTTTTTCACGCGATTGTCAATGGGACTTTCTAATGTTAAAAACGCATCGCAAGTTGATGCTTTGCAATTTTTGTGCGATGCGTCGTTAACATTAGAGAATCCCATTGGCAATCGCGTAAAAAAATGCAGCGATAGTGCATGAAAAAAACACGCAAGAAAAACGCAAGTGTGCAGGAGCCCTTAGGGTGCAGCCAAACGAGCGTTTTTTTTTTAGTGTGCTATTATTAGAACCAATGCTTTCCGATGAAAAATTTTTTACAAACGCGAAAAAAATTTATACCTGTAAAAGATAGGACAGCATTTTTAAAAAGTGCGCATCACATCGTACTGAAGTAATCCATGGCTGTGGCAGGGGATTCTTTCATCTCCCTGGAGACTTCCCTCATCACTGAACACTGATCATTGAATGGCTGAGTGCTGCCTCTGATTTCTCTTACTGAGAACAATCACATTTTGCCTCTGATTGGTCACAGGAGGTGGGGATTTTTCAATCCCCGGCCAAAAGAAACAAAGAATGAGAGTTAAGGGGACTATGAAGAAGAGCCAGACAGTGCTTCTAGGTAAAGTATGATTTTTTTTTTCTGCAGCTAGAGCTGATTTTCGGGGTAGGGCTTATATTTCAAGACCACCCCCATCCCCTCCCCGAAAATCATTGTAGCAGAGGTTGCCTTCAGCCCATTGCTTTCAATAGGGTTGCAGTAGTGCCAGCCCCATTGAAAGCAATGGGATGGCATCGCGTTCCTCTGCCATAGCTGTGACAGCTTTGGCAGGGGATTTCGTCATCCCATCATCAATGAACAATGTGACAGGAATCCCCTGCCACTGCTGTCACAGCTGTGGCAGAGAAGTGCGATCTTCAACCTATATTTTCAATGACCCCATTGACAACAAGGTGAAACCCTTGGATGTGACAGCATCCAGGGGTTTCTCATCCAAGGAATCCCCTGCTGCAGCTGTCACAGCCGCAGCAGGGGATACTGATCGCACCAATTGATATTTATATGTGACTTTTTGCTGCTGTCACGTGTTTCTTTACACATGCGATTTTTTTTCGCGCACCTATACATGCACGAAAAAAATCACTTGTCTGACTGCACCCTTCACGGTTTCCATCTCTCTGCTCTGTTTTTGGAAGAGAGAAACTGAAATAAAATGGATCAGTATTTTTTCACATTGATTTCCATGAGGTTTCAAAAAAAACAAGCAGTTTGTTTCTATTCTGTTAGGTTTATGTTTCTTTGGGAATGAAAATAGCACAGTCTGCAGCGTTATTTTTCCATAAAAAATCTAGAACCTGAGGGAAAGGAAGCAAATGGGAGCCTTTCTGTTTGATTTCCATTTTTTTGAAACCCCATTGAAATCAGTGGAGAAAAAAACTGATTTGTTTTTCTCTGTTTTATTTCAGTTTCTCTCTTCCAAAAATGGAGCAGAGAGATGGAAATCCTGAACTGAGGCCTAATGCAGGTGTGACAGCAGCCTTATTTTTGCTGCGTAAAATAATCGCACTCGGAAATATAGCAGCTATGCGACCGTCTTTGGTCGCTGGTTTCATTTGCCGCGTGAAAGATAGGTCTTGCCCTATCTTTCGATGTGATATGCAGCAAGCTCCCATAGACTTCTATGGTAGCAGGAAAAAAAGGAGGGAGAGGGAGTTACCCTACAGGCAACGCTGGTAAAAAAAAAGACAGCTCGTCCTAATTAAGCATTATTGGTCATTCCGATGATCTCTGTCGATCATTGGTTTCCATAACTTCTGTGTATTATTTTATATTCACGCAGCAGCGGCCATTGTGAATGGCATGAAATACACGAAGAAAGATCGGGACTCGATTGCGGCAAATCTTCATTCATGCGATTATACGGTGTGTATGGGCGAACGTAAAAAGACATACAGTCGTATAAAGGGGGCCTTAGGGCTTATTCACATAACTGTATTTATGCAGGTATTTTACTGCATTAAAAAAAACACGCCCAGAAAACGCGACCATGCAAAGCATCGGATGCCAATGGATCCACTCAGACGACCATTTTTTGCCACATAAAATAATCATGACCATTTTGGTCGCTGTTTTTATATGCCACGTGAAAAGATAGGTCTTTCCCTACGCAGCAAGCGAATGGCATGAAATACGTGGATAAAGATCGTGACTCGATCGCATCAAATCTTCATTCATGTGATTGCACGGATGAACGTAAAAACACATACGGTCATCTGAAGGAGGCCTAAATAATGTCAATATTACATATTGTCTGCACTTCTGTGCCAGTTCTCTCTGCTGAGCACATTCACTAACCTCTCCACTGTGGGGTCAATAGCCTGGAAGCTGATGACCCACATGGTGACATCCCAGCGGTCAGACCATCCGAGCGGCTACACTTATGTCCCACTGAAACATTAAGAGATTATTACATTCAGCCATATCAGGAGATCATGCTACTGTGCTATGTTACACAGCTGAGTGTTCCAAGAATATTTTCAGGAAAAACGCCATTGTTAACTTAAAACCAATACTGAAATGTAAAATGCTCTATAACCAGTGCAACATTTTTCTTCTCTCTCGATGCATTTTTGGATCAGTGCACTTTAAAAATCATTCAATATGTTACAAAAAAAAATCTAAAGGAAAAGCAGAGATATAGTTTACTGCAATCAGTTACATTGTTCCTTTTATTCTTGGTTTGTATGGGAAATTCCAGCCCTCTTATTTGCTGTACATGCTATAACCCCTCCCCCCTCTGGGTATTATTCATTGGGAGGTATATTAGAGCAGGGATTGATAAAAAATACTGTATACACTAGGGGCCAGTTAGATACAGATATGAGCCACTTTCAGTCCAAGGAGTAAAAAATTTTTTTTAAAAATAGTATAGCTTTTACTACTATTAACTAATGAAAGTTCAGAAGAGAATTGTATATAGACTGGATGATTTAACCCCTTAGTGACCAAGCTTTTTATCATTTTTTCCATTTTTGTTTTTTCCTCCCCCTTTGTAAAAAATCGTAACACTTCTATTTATCCATCGACGTCGCTGTATGAGGGCTTGTTTTTTGCGGGACGGGTTGTATTTTTGCAATGGTACTATTTAATGTACCATATAACCTTTTAAAAAATTCTAAGTGGAGTGAAATGGAAAAAAAAGGAATTCCGCCAGCTTTCGGTGCGTCTTGTTTCTACGGCTCACAAGCTGCAACAACAATGACATTATAACTTTATTCTATGGGTCAGTATGATTACTACGATACCAAACTTATGTAGTTACTGTACTACTTGTATTTTGTGCAGCAAGTGTACTTAACTGGAAATCTAACCAATCAGCATGGACATTTGACTGTTAAACACCTGTAGTAATGGAGGTTCACTGATTGGCTGTATAGTAGGAGCTCTCTACAGTTCAGTGCATTACTACATACCCCTACTTCTCTTTACCTGTGTCAGAATGAGCGGCCTATCTAGAAAGCAGGTGAGGGCAGTAGCATTTTATTTCTTGGTACTCTGTACTGTACAAGACCCTGAAGATGTTCCTGTCCTCTACATAGAAAGTGGGTTTACAGCTTCCGGCAGCTCTTTCTGGCTTGATTTATTTGTATTAGTCATCTGCTTTATTTTATGTACCCTTCTTTTCTATCACTTTTGGTTGACATTTTGGGAGCTTTGGAACCAATGACCAGGTTTCCATAGAGTTTTGGCTTCAACATCCAATATTTTTAACAAACAGTGGTAGTCTGGGAACCATTTAGTATTCATGTTAAGGGACCACTGTATATGGAACATGATACATAATATTAAACATGAATTATTCCCTTAGTGATGGACTATTTTGGATGCAATGATTTTCGGGGGATTTTTTGAGCTCCAATTTTCAAAAGCCAGATCTTTTTAATTTTTTGTCGACATGGCCTTATGAGGGCTTGGTTTTTTTTGCGCGATGAGTTTTAGTTTTGTTAGTACCATTTTGTGGGTATAATGTATTGTATAACTTTTATCAATTTTTTGGAGGGCAGTTCTGCCACAGTCGTTTTTACAGCCTTGATAACATGATCATTTTTTCAGGTTTTTCCACTTTTATACAATATCATTTTTTGGGAGGGGAAATATCTTTTTTGTATTGCTGCATTCAAAGTCCCATAACGATCTCCAGCTTCTAGTGATCATTAATTTCACTGTTAGTAGGATATGAGCTGTGAGAATGCTAGCTTTTTTGGGATTAGCTCTATGCCCAGTAGTAGTATTGCCAATTGGGGATTTGGGGCTATGTAGGTCCCAGTCAATTTATATATTAGCTTAAAGGGGTTGTCCCGCGCCAAAACGGGTTTTTTTTTTTTTTCAATAGCCCCCCCGTTCGGCGCGAGACAAACCCGATGCAGGGGTTTAAAAAAAAAACGGATAGTACTTACCCGAATCCCCGCGCTCCGGTGACTTCTTACTTACCTTGCGAAGATGGCCGCCGGGATCTTCACCCTCGGTGGACCGCAGGTCTTCTGTGCGGTCCATTGCCGATTCCAGCCTCCTGATTGGCTGGAATCGGCACACGTGACGGGGCGGAGCTACGAGGAGCCGCTCTCCGGCACGAGCGGCCCCATTCAGAAGAAAGAAGACCGGACTGCGCAAGCGCATCTAATCGGGCGATTAGACGCTGAAAATTAGACGGCACCATGGAGACGGGGACGCTAGCAACGGAACAGGTAAGTGAATAACTTCTGTATGGCTCATAAGTAATGCACAATGTACATTACAAAGTGCATTAATATGGCCATACAGAAGTGTATACCCCAACTTTGTTTCGCGGGACAACCCCTTTAAACATTGCCTTCCATATAGGGTTATTTTTATGGAAAGTAAGGAAAGTGCACAAAAAGTTTTTTTTACTATATTTTTACGTGTTGTTTTTACTATTTTAGGACTTATTCACACGTCCATATATCGGCCGTGTTTTCACACCCGGCCGATATACAGTGTCCCTTTCTGCAGGCGGAGGAGGCGGGTTGGGCCGGGAGTAGTGCACTGAGCTCCCACCCCCTCTCCACCCCTCGTCACTGTTTGCAATGCTTTTATTTTATAGGGGGACTTGAACCTGTAATGCTTTGATTGCACATTTCACTTTTGTACTGAAATGCATTATCGCTTTTCATAGTATTACAGGCCATGACAGAACCAAACACCCTTTTCTGGTGTCAGGTTGCCATGGGAATCCATCGACCCTCCACGATTAGATGCCAGAGGGTCAGTTAATTCACAGAGAAACTGCACTCCCTCTTTTGGACCTTTTACATCAACATTGATCACTTCATGTAAGTGGTTAATATCAAGGATCAGTATTCTCACTAATCCACACTTCTGCAGCAGGAGGCAGGCTATCAGACACAATCAGCTTCTGCTGTGGATGGCACGGGCTTAGCTTTTATGCCATCCATAGGACAACAATGTATGTCCATTGACGGGAACTGCTTGCCATCCAGGACGTACATTTACAGCCTGTGGTGGGAAGGGTTTAATGAGGTTTTCTATACTAAAACTATTGGTAACCTATCCTCAGAATAAGTCACCAATAGCTGCCCAAGACCTCTGCCGATTTGAAGTGAATGCAAAAGAGCTGCACTAGCAGACTGGGTTGTGTGTCATTTTGAGAATTCTGTTTGCAGATCTTTCTCATCAGCTGATTGGCAGAAGGATTCTTTGGACTGTGGATATAATGTCTTTGAATGTCATTAACCGACTCGTCAATAACCGATGGTCTTACTGAACACTGTTGATCCAATAGTCTTCCCATATCTTTCAAGTGTCTAGTTCAATAAGGAATGTTATTTTCATGTGGTAGCTCTTCGTTAAACACACGACGGTAATCGTGAGTTACAGATTACAATTTTATTGGCCACAAAACACACTTTCCATTGAACCATCACCATCTTGTTTGCTCTGATCCCCATGGAATGCGCACTCCCATCATCCTTGAGATGGAAAACTTGGAGACTTCGTCTTTCCTTTGATGCTTGTTTCATATGCATTGTGTTTCATTACAATAACATAATCATTTGAATATTGCATATAATATAATAACTTGGGGGTTAGTAACACTCAAACCCCTATCTTTTCCACCTAAGATTGGTGGCAACACAACAGGAACTCACATTCACAACCTAGTTTTCCTTTAAAATCTGGATTCACCAGCCTTTTATTGCTTCACTTCAGCAGGCCAGAGCAATGTTCACACTGTATCGCAGACTTTACCAAGTGCATGACATTAAACTAACACCTGGCCGTCTGGCCTGTAACTGAACATCAGCATTACCCTCACTGCCAGTCCAGGCCTAATGGCACAACTTTACAGTTCAGCAGTCCATACCATCCAGGTGTCAGCATAGTGGCGAACACCCCGGTCATGCTTCTTGGCGAGCAGCGTCCATCTCTCTAGATTGCCAGGCCACAATAGGCTCAGAGCACAGAAACTCAACAGCTTTTTTCTTAAAGGCACACCTTGTCAGCTGCCTCCTAACTAATGGGCAGATACACCCTTTCCCTGCCAGACATACTCTTAACTAGTCTGCCATCAAGCCCCCTAATGACCACTCATACAACTGATCTCCTACAATATGTATATTCATGTTAACATTACCTATGTAGTTTATAGGATAAACGAGGAGAGAGAGTGATAAAGAGACAAGGAAATTAAACATATGTGTCCATCATAGCATGTGTATGACAATTTTTCTACATCTTAAAACGAAAGAGCAGTATATATAGGCCCCAGCAATAGTGGAGACTCTGAAATTGTTTAATACAAATAAGCAAGAACAAATGGCTATGATACTTTGCTGCTGACACTGAGAAAATGTTTCCCTGTACTATTCACACCTCATTTAGATATGATGCCAAACCGTTCTCTAATAAAAGCAATATGCGGACAGGCAGTTAATTGTCTGCTTTCATGTCACTGAAAATTATTGCCCTTTAAATCACTTTTGCTGTGTGTTATGCTCTTCCTTATACTTCAAATAAATAACATTTATAGTCCAAGGCTTTTTCCCAGACTTAATGCCTTGGAACAAAATTGGCAGTCATTTTCACCTTTTTGGGACGAGTGATTTATCAAATTGCTAAGATAAGTAAAAAAATATAGTGAAACGTATCTTCAATACAGCAGGCTCGAAATATAGTATAATTCTCTGAACCCCCGGATCTTCTCAGTTGAAGGACAGGAAATAGAGCTTGAATTCCAGTCATCTCAACTTTAGCCTTCAATATTGGTGCTGCCTGCCAGCACAACTCACATTTATCTCAGTTGAGAAATAGCTATAAAATAAGATGACCTTAATATGATACCATTATACTAAGGATAAAGATAATATATAATCATACATTAATAAACAGCAGGCAATATTTATTTTATAGCTCTCGTTTCCCATTTGTGCAATGTGCTATAAAGTTGGGATGCTGATTTGTAGTATTGAGAGCGTAAATGAGAGATAGGATTATCAGTAGCAGTCTTAGCAGTTTTTGTAGTGGTATCATTTTGTATGGTAGTAGTAGTTGGAGGTGCACTAATATTGCACTGGTAAGTTATTTACATTGGTACCATTTTGGGGTACATAAGTCTTTCTGATCACGTTTTACTTTAGATTTTGGAAGGCACAAAGAAATAAAGAAACAACACTTCTTAGGCCTTAGTCACAAGGGCGTTTTTTCCCGCGATTTGCGGATCGCATGACGGATGCGCATCCGCAAATCGCGTGACCGGGGCCGAAAAATCGCCCGAAAAAACTGCTCCTAGCCGCGTTTCAATAGAAACGGGCCGGAGCTGTCCAGCGCATTGAATTCAATGGAGCCGGCAATACAGCCGGCTCCATTGAAAGCAATGGGCTGCCGGCGATCTCACGATGAATTTACGGGAAGGGCTTAAAAATATAAGCCCTTCCCGGAAATTCATCCAGAAATGTGTAAAAATAAAAAAAATATATACTCCCCTGGTCCCGGCAGACGGAGTTCAGCGCGGCCGGCCGGCAGTTCCCCTGAACTGCTCTGAGTAGTATTCAGCAGCCGGGGATTTAAAATCCCCGCCTGCTGAATGAGCTGCCTCTGATTGGTTACAGCCTGACCAATCAGAGGCAGCTCTCACTCACACCCATTCATGAATTCATGAATGGGTGAGTGAGTGCTGCCTCTGATTGGTCCCTGCGCTGAGCCAATCAGAGGTAGCACTCACTCACCCATTCATGAATTCATGAATGGGTGTGAGTGAGAGCTGCCTCTGATTGGTAGGGCTGTGACCAATCAGAGACAGCCCATTCAGCACGCGGGGATTTTAAATCCCCAGCTGCTGAATACTACACAGAGCAGTTCAGGAGAACTGCGGGCGGCCGCGCTGAACTCCGTCTGCCGGGACCAGGTGAGTATATATATTTTTTTTATTTTTACACATTTCTGGATGAATTTCCGGGAAGGGCTTATATTTTTAAGCCCTTCCCGAAAATTCATCGTGTGATCGCCGGCAGCCGATTGCCGTCAATGGAGCCGGCTGTATTGCTGGCTCCATTGAATTCAATGAGCAAACATCATTCTTATCTGCCACAGCTGTTACAGCTGTGGCAGAGGAGAATGATTTGTCTACTATATGTTCTCAATGGGGTCGGCGCTGCTGCCGCCGGCCCCATTGAGCGCATATAGAGAAGAGAACAGGAATCGCAGATCGCAGATAGGTGCGATCTGCGATTTCTGTTCTATAATTTATCGGACGAGCACATAAAAAGCGCTCATGTGTCCGATACCATTGCAAAGCAATGGTTTTATAAAATCGCCGGACGCATGCGCAAATCGCGCGAAAAAACGCCCGTCTGACTGAGCCCTTCGATTGTTTTATGTTTTATTATGGTGTTTGCCGTACAGGATAAATAACATGTTCGTTTTGTTGTATGAGTCATTACAGATGTAGTGATACCAGTACTGGTGTATCTTGTCTCCACCGGAACTGTGGGTGGAGACAAGGGTTTGTCCTTGAGAGTATTAGGGAAGGGCCAGGCTGACAGCAGTACACGCCCCTCTGGCATGTATGCTCCCCGCTGGACTGCAGTCTCCAGTTCTGCCGACCCTGTCACTCTGTTCCCCCGTCAAGGTGGCATGTCCGCTCACCACCTTCCAGCTGCCATGCTGCTGTCCCCACTGAAGCCGGGTCCCCTCTCCCATGCCTGCTGTGACTTGTCCATGCGATGCTCTGCTGCCTCATCGCTCCACCAGCTGTCTCCCCGGGGCTTCCCCGCCATGCTCCGGCAGTCCTCGCTCTGTCAGCTGTCTCCCCGGGGCTCCCCCTCCATGCTCCGGTGGTCCTTGCTCCGTCAGCTGTCTCCCCGGGGCTCCCCCTCCATGCTCATGGCGCTGTCACGCTGTTTCTGTCCCCGTTCACAGACTGCTGTCAATCGATGTGTTTTGCCAGTGTCAACCTCCGCATGCTCTAAAACACAGTGTCACAAATGTAGCCAATCCACTGCTAGGGGCGTTCTCTTGGTCTCCAGCAGGAAAAACCCTTGTCTCCACCCACAGTTCCGGTGGAGACACCAGTACCAGTGATACCTTTTGTTTACAGTTTTTCAGAAACTTTTTTTTTCCAAAAATCAGTATTCTGTAAGGAAAAATATTTTTTTAGGGGGGAAGGACATAGGGTACTTGGATATTTTTATTTATGAAAAATATTACAATTTGTTTTAAAAAATTTGCCATTAGGAGACTTGCATTAAGAAAGATGAAGGACAGCACTAGGTATACTCCTCACTGTGCACGATACCATGGAGTGCCACCTCCAAAATATCCAACACCAAGACAAGTTGCGGCATCAATAGACGGAGATCCAGGACTTATTTTAAGCTGCTTTTATTCAACATGGGGTCCCTTAAAATATAGTACAAATGCAACGTTTCAGCAAAAGAGCTACTGAGCTTGAAAAAGGCAACTTCCTTGTTGAAACGACACATTTGCACTTTATTGTAATGGATAACATTTAACCCCTTAGTGACCAAGCCTGTTTGCGCCTTAATGACCAGGCCAAATTTTGGAAATCTGACATGTGTCACTTTAACATAGAATAACTCCGTTAAGGTTTTGCATATCCAAGGGATTCTGACATTGTTTTTTCACCACATATTGTACTTCATTTAGGTGGTAAAACTAGACCGATAGAATTTGTGTATATTTATTAAAAGCGCCAAAATTGGAAGAATAGACCACGAGAAAGAAAAAACGACTGTCCGCGCTCCTAGGGATATCAGTCTGATATCCCTAGGAGCGCGGACAGTCGTTTTTTCTTTCTCGTGGTCTATTTGAACTAAGCCCCGGTTACCCGGTGCAGCTTATTTGGATTGCCCCGCTGCTCTCTGACGAAGGTTGGATGGAATAAAAGACTTTCTTATAAGCGAACTTGGATTGCGGTGTCAGCGAGGTGCCTCGTTGTAAGGTGTCCTCGGCTGACACCAGGTGAGTTAAATACTCATTTTTTCCTCATGTTAATAGAATATAACATGTTATATCAAAAGCATCAAGGCGCCTCCTTATAACCTTTTGTTTTTTAAAATTGGAAGAATGTTTAAAAAAAAAAATCATTTTTTAACATTTTCAACTGCAATATGTCAAACATGTGCAAACATAGTGTACAAATCTTTGATGAGATATATATTTCCATCTTTTAACTTTATTCTAGATGCACATTGGAAAAACGTTAGTTTTTTTTAACCATTTAAGACACGTACAAATTTAACATTGATTATTAACTTTTTTTTAAAATAAACTCTTTTATTAACATTTTCGTGGAAAACATACACGAGCAGGCAGTAATGATGACACAACTTTTAGATAACGTATCATGCATTTCTTCTACAATAAATATGACTTCATATTTCCATTACTAGATTTGGTTATTGTCATAATTAGAGATGAGCGAACGCGTTCGTCCGAGCTTGATATTCGTGCGAATATTAGGGTGTTCGGGATGTTCGTTATTCGTAACGAACACCATGCGGTGTTCTGGTTACTTTCACTTACTTCCCTGAGACGTTTGCGCGCTTTTCTGGCCAATTGAAAGACAGGGAAGGCATTACAACTTCCCCCTGTGACGTTCAAGCCCTATACCACCCCCCTGCTGTGAGTGGCTGGGAAGATCAGGTGTTCGCCTAATATAAAAGTCGGCCCCTCCCGCGGCTCGCTTCAGATGCCTGGTGAGTTAGATGAGGGACAGTGCTGTTTATACCGGAGCTGCTGTAGGGAAAGAATTGGTAGTTAGTGTAGGCTTCAAGACCCCCCAAAGGTCCTTATTAGGGCCACTGATAGCTGTGTGTTGGCTGCTGTTAGCAGTGGCATTTTTTTTTTTCTCAAAATCGGCTCTGCAGAGCGTTGCACCTGGCATTAGGGACAGAAGTGCTGCATAGGCAGGGAGAGTGTTAGGAGTGAGTGTAGCCTTCAAGAACCTCAACGGTCCTTTCTAGGGCCATATTTATCCGTGTGCAGTTCTGTTCAGGCTGCTGTTAGCTGTGCTGAATTTTTTTTGGGCTTCTCAAAATCGCCTCTGCAGAGCATTCCACCCTCCATTGATACTGCAGGGAAAGAATTGTATAGGCAGGGCCACAACACAGTTATTATTCATAGAATATACGCAGTGCGGCCTTTTGCTTGTAAAACAAGTGAAAATAATTCTATTTGTCCAGCCTCTGTCCGTCCTAACGCCTGTGGACACGTGTGAGCTGCGTGAAAAACATTGCTAAATCATACGCACCCAGCTACGCTTTACTGCTGGCTTCGCCATTTGCTTTCCTTAATTGGGAAAAAAAATACCTGCTCTGCCAGAGTTATAATAACTCTGCTACCCTCACGTTCTGTGACACATAAGCAGGGACACAGCACAGTTATTAAACTTCTCATGTTCATTGAATATACGCAGTGCTGCCTTTTGGTGGGAAAAAACTGAAAACAAATCTATTTGTCCAGCCTCTGTCCGTCCTAACGCCTGTGGACACGTGTGAGCTGCGTGAAATACATTGCTAAATCATACGCACCCAGCTACGCTTTACTGCTGGCTTCGCCATTTGCTTTCCTTAATTGGGAAAAAAAATACCTGCTCTGCCAGAGTTATAATAACTCTGCTACCCTCACGTTCTGTGACACATAAGCAGGGACACAGCACAGTTATTAAACTTCTCATGTTCATTGAATATACGCAGTGCTGCCTTTTGGTGGGAAAAAACTGAAAACAAATCTATTTGTCCAGCCTCTGTCCGTCCTAACGCCTGTGGACACGTGTGAGCTGCGTGAAATACATTGCTAAATCATACGCACCCAGCTACGCTTTACTGCTGGCTTCGCCATTTGCTTTCCTTAATTGGGAAAAAAAATACCTGCTCTGCCAGAGTTATAATAACTCTGCTACCCTCACGTTCTGTGACACATAAGCAGGGACACAGCACAGTTATTAAACTTCTCATGTTCATTGAATATACGCAGTGCTGCCTTTTGGTGGGAAAAAACTGAAAACAAATCTATTTGTCCAGCCTCTGTCCGTCCTAACGCCTGTGGACACGTGTGAGCTGCGTGAAATACATTGCTAAATCATACGCACCCAGCTACGCTTTACTGCTGGCTTCGCCATTTGCTTTCCTTAATTGGGAAAAAAAATACCTGCTCTGCCAGAGTTATAATAACTCTGCTACCCTCACGTTCTGTGACACATTAGCAGGGACACAGCACAGTTATTAAACTGAGATTATTCATTCACTAGAGGCAGTGGGGCCTTTCGTTTTCCAAAAAGGGCAAAAATTATATTTGGCCTGCAGTCTTGCGCCAATTTATTTCCTGCCTGTGAAATCAAATCACTGGTAATACAGCATGCTGAGGGGTAGGGGTAGGCCTAGAGGACGTGGACGCGGCCGAGGACGCGGAGGGACAAGTCAGGGTGTGGGCACAGGCCGAGCTCCTGATCCCGGTGTGTCGCAGCCGACTGCTGCGCGATTAGGAGAGAGGCACGTTTCTGGCGTCCCCACATTCATCGCCCAATTAATGGGTCCACGCGGGAGACGGTTATTAGAAAATGAGCAGTGTGAGCAGGTCCTGTCCTGGATGGCAGAAAGTGCTTCGAGCAACCTATCGTCAACACGCAGTTCTGCGCCGTCCACTGCTGCAAATCCGAATCCTCTGTCTGCTGCTCCTCCTTCCTCCCAGCCTCCTCACTCCACTACAATGACACCTGCTCAGGAGCGGGAACACTCCCAGGAACTGTTCTCGGGCCCCTGCTCAGATTGGGCAGCAGCGGTTCCTCTCCCACCAGAGGAGTTTATAGTCACTGATGCCCAACCATTCGAAAGTTCCCGGGGTCCGGGGGATGAGGCTGGGGACTTCCGCCAACTGTCTCAACAACTTTCTGTGGGTGAGGAGGACGATGACGATCAGACACAGTTGTCTTGCAGTGAGGTAGTAGTAAGGGCAGTAAGTCCGAGGGAGCAGCGCACAGAGGATTCGGAGGAAGAGCAGCAGGACGATGAGGTGACTGACCCCACCTGGTGTGCAACGCTTACTCAGGAGGACAGGTCTTCAGAGGGGGAGTCAAGGGCATCAGCAGGGCAGGTTGCAAGAGGCAGTGCGGTGGCCAGGGCCAGGGGTAGAGGCAGGGCCAGACCGAATAATCCACCAAGTGTTTCCCAAAGCGCCCCCTCGCGCCATGCCACCCTGCAGAGGCCGAGGTGCTCTAAGGTCTGGCAGTTTTTCAACGAGACGCCTGACGACCGACGAACAGTGGTGTGCAACCTTTGTTGCGCAAAGCTCAGCCGGGGAGCCAACACCAACAGCCTCACCACCACCACCATGCGCAGGCATATGATGGCCAAGCACCCCACAAGGTGGGACGAAGGCCGTTCAGCGCCTCCGGTTTGCACCCCTGCCTCTCCCCCTGTGCCCCAACCTGCCACTGAGATGCAACCCCCCTCTCAGGACACAGGCACTACCGCCTCATGGCCTGCACCCACACCCTCATCTCCGCTGTCCTCGGCCCCATCCAGCAGTGTAGTTCAGCGCACCGTCCAGCCGTCGCTTGCGCAAGTGTTCGAGCGCAAGCGCAAGTACGCCGCCACGCACAAGCACGCTCAAACGTTAACCGTCCGCATCGCAAAATTCATCAGCCTTGAGATGCTGCCGTATAGGGTTGTGGAAATGGAGTCCTTCAAAAGTATCATGGAGGCGGCGGCCCCGCGCTACTCAGTTCCCAGTCGCCACTACTTTTCCCGATGTGCCGTCCCAGCCCTGCACGACCACGTCTCCCGCAACATTGTACGCGCCCTCACCAACGCGGTTACTGCCACGGTCCACTTAACTACGGACACGTGGACAAGCACAGGCGGGCAGGGCCACTACATCTCCCTGACGGCACATTGGGTGAATTTAGTGGAGGCTGGGACCGAGTCAGAGCCTGGGACCGCTCACGTCCTACCCACCCCCAGAATTGCGGGCCCCAGCTCGGTGCTGGTATCTGCGGAGGTGTATGCTTCCTCCACTAAAGCACCCTCCTCCTCCTCCTCCTCCTCCTCTGTCTCGCAATCAAGATGTGTTAGCAGCAGCATGTCGCCAGCAGTCGGTGTCGCGCGGTGTGGCAGCACAGCGGTGGGCAAGCGTCAGCAGGCCGTGCTGAAACTACTCAGCTTAGGCGATAAGAGGCACACGGCCCACGAACTGCTGCAGGGTCTGACACAGCAGACCGACCGCTGGCTTGCGCCGCTGAGCCTCCAACCGGGCATGGTCGTGTGTGACAACGGCCGTAACCTGGTGGCGGCTCTGCAGCTCGGCAGCCTCACGCACGTGCCATGCCTGGCCCACGTCTTTAATTTGGTGGTTCAGCGCTTTCTGAAAAGCTACCCACGCTTGTCAGACCTGCTCGTAAAGGCGCGCCGGCTCTGCGCACATTTCCGCAAGTCCCACACGGACGCTGCCACCCTGCGCACCCTGCAACATCACTTTAAGCTGCCAGTGCACCGACTGCTGTGCGACGTGCCCACACGGTGGAACTCTACGCTCCACATGTTGGCCAGGCTCTATGAACAACGGAGAGCTATCGTCGAATACCAACTCCAACATGGGCGGCGCAGTGGGAGTCAGCCTCCTCAATTCCTTTCAGAAGAGTGGGCCTGGTTGGCAGACATCTGCCATGTCCTTGGTAATTTTGAGGAGTCTACCCAGGTGGTGAGCGGCGATGCTACAATCATTAGCGTCACCATTCCTCTGCTATGCATCTTGAGAAATTCCCTGCAAACCATAAAGGCAGCTGCTTTGCGCTCGGAAACGGGGGCGGGGGAAGACAGTATGCCGCTGGATAGTCAGGGCACCCTCCTGTCTATTTCTCAGCGCGTACAGGAGGAGGAGGAGGAGCATGAGGAGGATGAGGAGGAGGGGGAAGAGACAGCTTGGGCCGCTGCTGACGGTACACCGGCTGATTGCCTGTCATCCTTTCAGCGTGTATGGCCTGAGGAGGAGGAGGAGGAGGAGGAGGAGGATCCTGAAAGTGATCTTCCTAGTGAGGACAGCCATGTGTTGCGTACTGGTACCCTGGCACACATGGCTGACTTCATGTTAGGATGCCTTTCTCGTGACCCTCGCGTTGCACGCATTCTGGCCACGACGGATTACTGGGTGTACACACTGCTCGATCCACGGTATAAGGAGAACCTGCCCACTCTGATTCCCGAAGAGGAAAGGGGTTCGAGAGTGTTGCTATACCACAGGACCCTTGCGGACAAGCTGATGGTAAAATTCCCAGCCGACAGCGCTAGTGGCAGAAGGCGCAGTACCGAGGGCAAGGTAGCAGGGGATGTGCGTAGATCGAGCAGCATGTACATCCCAGGCAGTGCAACAGTCTTTAAGGGCCTGGCCAGCTTTATGGCTCCCCACCAAGACTGTGTCACCGCTCCCCAGTCACGGCTGAGTCGGCAGGAGCACTGTAAAAGGATGGTGAGGGAGTACGTAGCGGATCGCACGACCATCCTTGGTGACGCCTCTGCCCCCTACAACTACTGGGTGTCGAAGCTGGTGGCCTGAACTCGCGCTGTATGCCCTGGAGGTGCTTGCTTGTCCTGCGGCTAGCGTCTTGTCGGAGAGGGTGTTTAGTGCGGCTGGGGGAATCATCACAGATAAGCGTAGCCGCTTGTCAACCGACAGTGCCGACAGGCTAACACTCATCAAGATGAACAAAGGCTGGATTTCCCCAGACTTCTGTTCTCCACCAGCGGACAGCAGCGATACGTAAGCAATACGTAGGCTGCACCCGCGGATGGAAGCTACGTTCTCTCTCACCATCCAAAACGGGGACATTTCTGCTTCATCAATCTGTGTCTAATATTCCTCCTCCTCCTCCTCCTGCTCCTTCTCCTGAAACCTCACGTAATCACGCTGAACGGGCAATTTTTCTTAGGGCCACAAGGCTCAGTCAAATAATTTTTCAGAACAATTTTTAAAAGTTTCAATGCGCTTAAAAGCATTGGAACTTTAACTTGAACCAATTTTTCGTTACACTGGGCTGCCTCCAGGCCTAGTTACCACTTAAGCCACATTAACCAAAGCGATTAATGTGTTTCACCTGCCCTCTTGGCTGGCCATGGCCAATTTTTGGGATGTACATTAGTACTGTTGATACAGCAATTTTTGTGGGCCCTCGCCTACAGTGTAATCAAATTAATTTTTAGCCCACCTGCATTACAGCTGACGTAACCTCAGCTGTGTTGGGCAATGCAATGGGATATTTTTATGTACCGCCGGTGGGTTCCAGGGAGCCACCCATGCTGTAGGTGCACACGGAGTTTTTAATACATCTGTACACTTCTAAAGAACCCCAGTCTGACTGGGGCATGCAGTGTGGGCCGAAGCCCACCTGTATTACGCACAACATTACTACCTCAGCTGTGTTGGGCAATGCAATGGGATATTTCTATGTACCGCCGGTGGCTTCCTGGCACCCACCCAGGCAGTGGGTCCACAGGGAATTATAAATGCATCTGTTTCCACTTATAAAGAAACCCAGTCTGACTGGGGCATGCAGTGTGGGCCGAAACCCACCTGCATTAACCCTTTCCAGTCCACTGTGTGACCTGTGAAGACATTAGGGTTTAAGGCTGTACAGCTCCGTTGTTGGTAGACGTCCGTCGGGGTTCTCTTACTGTATATTGCCAGCCTCTCTGCTGTCGGAGCCTATCCTACGTGTCAGCTCATGCAGTACTGGCTTTAGCCAGCATATAGCGCCGTTGTATAACGGCAGAAAAAGAGTAAGCCCCCTAGGAAAACCATATACAAATTGGATTGGAAAGGGTTAAGCACAACATTACTACCTCAGCTGTGTTGGGCAATGCAATGGGATATTTCTATGTACCGCCGGTGGCTTCCTGGCACCCACCCATGCTGTAGGTGCACACGGAGTTTTTACTACATCTGTACACTTATAAAGAACCCCAGTCAGACTGGGGCATGCAGTGTGGGCCGAAGCCCACCTGCATTAAGCACGACATTACTACCTCAGCTGTGTTGGGCAATGCAATGGGATATTTCTGTGTACCACCGGTGGGTTCCAGGGAGCCACCCATGCTGTGGGTCGACAGGGACTTCACAATAGGGAGTTGTACCTGCCTGTGTCTATGAATTAAAAAGCCCGGTCTGACTGGGGCATGCAGACACCTTGACAGAATGAATAGTGTGTGGCACATAGGTTCCCCATTGCTATGCCCACGTGTGCAGCTCCTGATGGCGGTGGCACAGGATTCTATTTCTCATTGCTTCTGTACAGCATTGTGGGCTATCGCTCCGCCACTTTTAAAGAGGGTCGCTGCCTAGCCGTGCCAACCTCTGCAGTGTGTGCCTGCGGTCCCTCGTCATGGCAGACGCAATTCTAAATAGACATGAGCGTGGTGTGGCATGAGGGCAGCTGAAGGCTGCCCAGGGACACTTTGGTGTGCGCTGTGGGGGGGAGGGGGGGCGGTTGGTCAGCATGTAACCCAGGAGAAGTGTCAGTGGAGTGTCATGCAGGCAGTGATTGTGCTTTGTTGGAGGTAGTGTGGTGCTTAGCAAAGGTATGCCATGCTAATGAGGGCTTTTCAGAAGTAAAAGTTGTTGGGAGGGGGGGGGGCCCACTCTTGCCGGTATTGTGGCTTAATAGTGGGACCTGTGAACTTGAGATGCAGCCCAACATGTAGCCCCTCGCCTGCCCTATCCGTCACTGTGTCATTCCCATCACTTTCTTGAATTGCCCAGATTTTCACACATGAAAACCTTAGCGAGCATCGGCGAAATACAAAAATGTTCTGGTCGCCCATTGACTTCAATGGGGTTCGTTGTTCGAAACGAACCCTCGAGCATCACGGGAAGTTCGTTCCGAATAACGAACACCCGAACATTTTGGTGTTCGCTCATCTCTAGTCATAATCTTTACATCTTTGAATTCTCTGTGTACAGAAATGTGCCTAGCTCATTCTTACATTTTTATTATCTGAGTTAACATTTTGAGGAACATTTTGTTTTCCTGAATCAAGCAAAGATTGCAAAGGCTCATAGGTGTCAGAATGATAGATACCCCCACAAATGACCCCATTTAAAAAAATACACATTTGAATGTATTCACAGAGTGATGTCACAGAGAGTATTTTGACCTCACAATTTCTTTTCAGGAGTTAATGCCATTTAGAGGAGAAAAAATAAACTTTCATATTTTTGCAAATATGTCATTTAAAAGCCATTTTTTTCTATAGTGCGCATGAAAATGAGGATTTACACCCAAAAATGGTTACTCCTGTTTGTCCTGTGTTCACAAACCTATCCATTGTGGCCGTAATCTTGTGTCTGGATGCACAACAGGGCCCAAACCGAAAAGATCAGCCGGTGGCTTTCAGAACAGAAATTTTACTTGAAGGTGTTTTAGGCCCCATTGCCCACTTGTAGCGCCCTTGAGCAGCCAAAACAATGGAGAACCCCCACAAATGACCCCATTTTAAAATTAGACTCCTTAACCCCTTAATGACATGGCCTATTTTGGCGTTGAGGACCAAGCGATTTTTTGGTATTTTTCCATCTCCATTTTTCAAAAGCCATAACTTTTTTATTTTTCCGTGGACGCGGCCGTATAAGGGCTTGTTTTTTGCGTGGCGAGCTGTAGTTTTTATCGGTGCCACTTTTGGGTACATAGAAAATATTTTAAAATTTTTTTATTTTTTTTTTATGATAACAGGGAGAGAAAACGCATCAATTCTGCCATAGATTTCTTTTTCTTTTTTTTACAGCGTTAATCATGCAGCATAAATGACACACTAAATTTTATCTGCGGGTCGGTACGGTAACAACGATACCAAAATTGTTATATTTTTTTTTAGGTTTTTACACTTTTTTGCAATAAAACCCCCTTTTTTTTTTAAATCTTTTTTTTCCTCTATAGCTGCATTCAAAGTCCTGTAACTTTTTAATTTTTCTATGTACGGAGCTCTATGAGGGCTTATTTTTTGCGAGACGAGCTGTAGTTTTTATTGGTACCATTTTGGGGAATGTACGGCTTTTTTGATCACTTTTATTGCATTTTTTGGGAGGCAAAATGCTAAAAATTAGCATTTTGCCTCTGTTTTTTAGCGTTGTTTTTTACGCTTTTTATCGTACAAAATAAAAAGTGTGTTCAACTTTTTGTACACGTCGTTACGGACGCGTCAATACCAAATATGTGGGGTTTTAATTTTTTTTCCCTTTTTTTATGCTAATATTAGAAAAAGCATAAAAAATGGTTTTTTTAACATTTTTTTAACATTTTTCTTTTTTTTACACTTTTCTTTTCTTTTTTTTATACTATTTGAGTCCCTCTGAGGGACTTACAACACTGTGCCTATGATCTCTGTTATAAGGCATGGCAGAGCTACTGCTCTGCCATGCCTTATCGCGTATACAGCGATTATAGGCACAGGCAATACAGGACGCCAGTGTCTGGCGTCCTGTTGCCATGGCGACAGGCCGGGCTCTCGCGATGACATTGCGAGTTCCGGCCGGAAACACAGAGGGAGCGCAATCCCTCTGTGAACTCTTTCCCTGCCGCGATCTACTTAGATCGCGGCAGGGAAGGGGTTAACAGCGGGGGGCGCATCTCCGATGCTCCCCCGCTGTTGCAGCGGGACGCCGGCTGTGAGTGACAGCCGGCTCCCGCTGCGGGATAGCGCTGGATCTTATGTGATCCCGCGCTATCCCCAGGACGTACTGGTACGTCCTGTTGCGGGAAGTACCAGGCTGCCAGGACGTACCGGTACGTCCTGGAGCGGGAAGGGGTTAACAACTTCATCTACGGGTGTACAGTGTATTTTGACCCCGCAGTTTTTGAATGAATCTAAGCAAAGCAGATGAAAAAAATTAGGATTTTCATATTTTTGGCAATTGTGTTATTTTAAAAACAGGGTTTTTTTTGCAACATTGTATGAATTAAGACTTTCACCCCAAAATGGATATCCCTGTTTATCCCGTGTTCAGAGACATACCCATTGTGGCCCTAATCTTATGTCCATATGCACAATGGGGCACAAACCGAAAGGAGCATTAAACTTCAACTTTTTTTAACTTTTACGTGGTTGCCATTATCCACCGCAGTCCTCGGTCACTGCTCCAGGGTCTCGGTTACTTTTAGAAGCCAGAAGCAAGGAGATTTTAAATTTACCGGGCCTCTAGGCAGGCTAGCTTATGATGGGAGGTAAAATTTTAACCTTTTTTTACTTTTACATGATTGCCGTTATCCATTGGATAACAGCGATCACATGACCAGGGATCATGTACCGCGGCCCCCTGTGAAATCTCCAGGCTCTCTGCTATGTTTGGTAGCCAGGAGCAGAGAGATTTTAAATTACGCTGGGAATCAGCGGCTTTTGCACATGCGTCCACCATTTTGACAAGAGGTGTGTGCACAGAAGCTGGGGTTAGGTCTGCAGATAAATCAAGTGGTCTTAGGTATGTAATTTCATCTCCCCTCATGGATATGATCTGTGAGGGAAGATAAAACTTAAACTTTTTAAACTTTTTTTCTCTTTTTTTACATTTTTGTTTTAACTTTACATGATCATCATTGGATAACGGCGATCATGTGACCAGGAACCACATACAGCTATCCGGGAGCAAGGAGATTCTAAACCTCCTGGGCCACCAAGCCTTCTGCGCATGCGCCCCACATTTACATCTGGTACGCCTGCGCAGAAGACGGCGTCAGGTCCTGGAAGGACCAGAGCACGGCGGGACATCCGGAGGATGAACGTGGATCTGATCTGTGAGGAGTGCTGAAACTTTAACTTTATTTCACTTTCGGTTTACTTTCATAGGATTGGCGTTATCCATTGGATAACAGTGATCGCATGACTGGGGGTTGCATATCCCAGCCCCCCCATGACAGCTCCATGTTCTCGGCTACCTCCACAGCTCCCACAGCTTTAATCCTCAGGGCGAGAGTGTTTTTTTGTATTATTTGGGTCATTACAAATGTGGTAATACCTATTGTGTGCTGCATTTTTAAAAAGAATGTTGGTATTTTGTCCATGTATAATGTGTTTTTTTGTGGGGAAAAATGTATTTTTTTTAAACTAATTTTTTTTATTTAATTAAACTTTATTGAACTTTTTTGACACTACTTTTTAGTCCCTCTAGAGCAGGGTTCCCCAACTCCAGTCCTCAGGGACCGCCAACAGGTCATGTTTTCAGGATTTCCTAAGTATTGCACAGGTGATGTAATTATCATCAGTGTCTCAGACATTGCCACAGGTGTTCTTACCATAGGATATCCTGAAAACATGACCTGTTGGTGGTCCCTGAGGACTGGAGTTGAGGACCCCTGCTCTAGAGGACTTAAAGATGTGATTGTTCGATCACTAGGAAAGTATCAATGTAGTGCATTCCACAATGCCAATAACATGAGCCTATTCGACTCTGCCATAGGCCTGATCTAATAGGCTGAGCTACATCTCAGACACAGAGGCCTTTGTCAAGTACCTTGTGATTGCAATTGCTATTTATTGTGGCATGTAAGGGGTTAAACTGCCAGGATCTAAGGTTTCTCGGTTCCTGGCAATTACAGCAGGAGCCTGACTATCAGTAGTCAGCCAAGCCACTGCCCTAAAAAAGATGTATGTGCAGCTTTAAAGTCCATTAGTGACCGCTGTAAAAGGGCATATTGGCGGTCACTAAGGGGTTAAAGGTCTCAATCATGTCCCTTTCTCTTCTTTCCCCGGCTATATATACAGTATATTAAGTTATCTAGAAAGATAAATGTTATAAAAGTAGTTAGTTGAAGTATCATTCCGATACTTGTTTTTTCCAGATAGAAACAGTATTTAGATGAAATGGTTAGATTTCTGTTGATTGATGTGCAGTAAGGACTGTGGAGAGAAGGCAGGAAGCTTCGTGGTCTGCTAACGGCGTACATTCATTTGTATAAATGTTATGTCACTATGGATTCAACTCTTCCAAGAGAATGAAAAGTGCTCTCATGGCAACAGAAAGAAGTTAACAGTATGTTGCTGCAGGAGTTATATCTGCACATTAGGTTAATAAGTCCGAAGTTATTTTTACATTATATGATGTGAAGATCTGCAATCTGAGATTTCACCGTAGCCTTATTTAAAGAGCACGTCTAGGGTTGGGTAGTCTCAAGAAAACATTGCCTTGTGTAATGGCAGGAATACAAATGGTAGTGTAAGGGCTCATGTCCACGGGCGTTTTTTCACTGCGTATTACACTTGCATGATATGCGGTGAATGAAGTCAAGGAAAGTCAATGAACTTTCATTTCATTTCATTGACTGAATGAAAGTTCATTGACTTTCCTTGACTTCATTCACCGTGGACATGAGGCCTTACACTACCATTTGTAGTACATCTTTGAATGACTGCCTGTTCACAGTAGATGGAAGCGGGCGGCCTGAAAGAACTCTTGTCTTGCGTGGAAGCATGGGAGTGATGGTCGTCTTGTGTAAAGCTACCCCTATTGATGTTGGGAAATAGAGAACTTAAAGGGGTTGTCCCGCGCCGAAACGTTTTTTTTTTTCAATAGCCCCCCCGTTCGGCGCGAGACAAACCCGATGCAGGGGTAAAAAAAAAAAAACCTCCAGTACTTACCCGAATCCCAGCGCTCCCGTGACTTCTTACTTACCTTAGTAAGATGGCCGCCGGGATCTTCACCCACGATGCACCGCGGGTCTTCTCCCATGGTGCACCGTGGGCTCTGTGCGCTCCATTGCCAATTCCAGCCTCCTGATTGGCTGGAATCGGCACACGTGACGGGGCGGAGCTACAAGGAGCAGCTCTCCGGCACGAGCGGCCCCATTCGGAAGGGAGAAGACCGGACTGCGCAAGCGCGTCTAATCGGGCGATTAGACGCTGAAATTAGACGGCACCATGGAGACGGGGACGCTAGCAACGGAACAGGTAAGTGAATAACTTCTGTATGGCTCATAATTAATGCACGATGTACATTACAAAGTGCATTAATATGGCCATACAGAAGTGTATAACCCCACTTGCTTTCGCGGGACAACCCCTTTAATGCTGGACTCCTTCTGAGATTCCAAGGGATCAGGTGTAATCTGTGAAGTGTTGCCCATCTTATTTTCTGGAAGCTTCTAATGTAATGGGATTGTCCAAAGCTGTCCTCCCTATATGGGGATATTGAATCTAGAGTTACAAGTTCTGACAAGTACAAGATGAGTAGAGCTTATCTTTAAAGCAGGCAGTGCTAGGGAATGTTTTTTGTCTGATGTTATCAGCCTCGCATTTAGCAATGGTCATTCATAATAAATATACTGAATCAACATATAGTCTGGATGTGGCATGGGCAATATATAATGAAGCAAGGTGGAGGTACATATGCTCCATGCTGTAAGCGACAGTGGATGTAAACCAGCATAGTAGTTAGAGCTGAGAATGAGAGTTGCATGAATCCAGAAAGGAATATACAGGGTGGGCCACAGAAAAGTAGCGTGGCACCACACTCTTATGTCTAGAGGTACGTCTAGCTGTTTAGTGGGATGTTCACATGGGGAGGAAATGCTTTGGAAATTGCCACGGAAATTTCTGCTGCGGAAGTTCTGCAACATTTCAACCCCATAAAAGAAAATCTCTTTGTTGCCCATAGCAACCAATCACAGCACAGCTTTCATTTTACCTCAGCAGTATAAGAAATGAAAGCTAAGCTGTGATTGGTTGTTATGGGCAACAAAGACCAGCAGGTGAGAGCTGCACTGGTCCCTGCAGGGGCGTGGGTTGGGTCCCGCTGCGAGAATTCTCGCACCGGGATCCGACCCGGCCGTCTGCAGGCGGCCTAACTGTGTTGTTCTTCTGTTGGTCAGGCTCTGTGTTTTATATATGTTGTAGGACCTTTGATGATGTCACCAAGGGGCGGAGCACTTATGTCACCAGGGGTGGAGCATGAGAAGCACTCACATACTAACTGACAAGCGGTCATTAGTAGTTTGATTTGATTGTCCTCAGTATGCATGTATACATTGAGGGTATACTAGGGTAGTGGTGTGGTCATGTACAGCATAATTAAGTCATTATATAGGATTTTTATTATAAATGTATAATATGTGCATATTTTTACTTTATTAGTATGAAGACAGATTTAAGAAGAAATCACTTTCTAAGCCCAAGGAAAGGGTCCTATTGCTTTTTTATCAGACAGTTGGGATTAAAGAATCTCACCTGTACAAGCGTGTCCTAACAAAACTGGGGTACACAATCCACCAATTTGCAGATATTGACGGCATCAAAGCATTTATGACCCACAACCAAAAAACTCTGGGTAAGTATAACACTAGAGAAAACTATGTTGTGATATTTAACACTTAGTTGCCTTTTGAGATGCTTTTGACAATGTTGTGTTAAAGTGAAAATGTTGTATAGAGTATATACTGAGTGTACACTTAATTAGAGACACACATCTAGTAGCCCATTGAACCACCTTTGGCCTTCAGAACCACAATTCTTTGGGGCATGTATTCCACTAGATGTTGAAATAACTGTGCATGTATTTAGGGCCATGTGGACTGAGTAGTTTCTTGCAGGATAGTTACTTGCAGTTGCTGCAAATTTGGCATGCTCAGAATTATTCTTACCATCCTCCTCTGACCCCCTTTGATAAGTTGTCTTTAACGCTTTAGCACTACAGGACGTACATTTACGTCCTGGAAGTTAGGTGTTTGAATGGAGGGGTATCGGGGTGTCGATCCTGCTCTATACACTGCAGGTGCTGGGTGTTTCTTACACCCGATACCTGGTTGTAATAGCTCTGATAAGCAGATCCGCTCATTGGAGCTGTTAACCCTTTAATGCTGCTGTCAATTCTGACATCAGCCTTCTCAATGCCCTGATCGATGTCCGGGGGTTCCACACTTTCCCCCGCAATGCTACTGCAGATTGCCTATCAAGCTATGTGTGTTGCGTCGCTTGATTGCCAGTCCAATTGCCTTATAATGTAATGCTATGGCATTACATGATACTGCAGGAGCGATCAAACTATCGCAAGTTGTTGTCTCCCATGGGGATTAAAAAAAATGGAAAAATTAGTTTAAAAAAGTTTTATTATTGATAATAAAAAAATAAAAGATAATAAAAGTTTAAAGAACCCCCCCTTTTGCCATATTTAGAATAAAATAATCAAAATAATAAAACCCAAAAGTGTATTTGGTATCACTGCGTCCATAAAAGTTAGACCTATCAAAGTAGCCCATTATTTACCCTGCATGGTAAATGGCGTCAGAAAAAAAAAATAATGCCAGAATTCAGTTTTTTTGGTCACCTCGTCTCCAAAAAAAATGTAATAAAAAAGATCAAAAATTTGTATGTACTCTAAAATTATACCATTAGAAACTATAGGACATCCAGCAAAAAATTAACCCCACACCACTATATATCGACAGAAAATGTAAAAAGTTATGGCGGTGAGAATATGGCGGCAGAAAATAATTTAAAAAAATGAAATATCTTTGGCAAAAAATAAAAGTAGTACAGCAAAAAAAAAACTATAAATTTGGTATTGTAGGAATTGTACTGACTCCACTTACATTTTTTTTTTAACTTTTCAGTACATTATATGGTACATTAAATAGTATCATTTTAATAAAATACAACTCGCCCACAAAAAGCAAGGCCTCAGACATCTACGTCGATGGATAAATAAAAGAGTTATGATTTTTTTTAAAGGGGGAGGGAAAACTGAAAAAGGAAAAGAAAGGGCCGCGTCCTTAAGGGGTTAAGATTAGAGATGAGTGAGTATACTCGGTAAAGGCAATTGCTCGAGTGAGCATTGCCTTTACCGAGTACCTGCCCGCTCAAGATAAAACGTTCGGGTGCCGGCGCGGGGGAGCAGTGAGTAGCGGCTGTCAGCAGGAGGGAGCGGGGGGGGGGGGGGGAGAGAGGGAGGGAGAGATCTCCCCTCCATTCTGCTCCACTCTCCCCTGCAGCTCCGTGCCCGCCGCCGGCACCCGAACGTTTCATCTCGAGCGGGCAGGTACTCGATAAAGGCAATGCTCGCTCGAGCAATTGCCTTTACCGAGTATACTCGCTCATCTTTAGTTAAGATCCCTTATACTAGATGTTTTTCTTCAATTACACCATTCCCGATATACGTTCGAAACTGTTGTACAAGAAAATCCCACAAAGTTGGCAGTTTTTGAAATTCTGGCCCCAGCTAGCCTAGTAACGATGACCATGTTTCGTTTGAAGTCACTCAGATTGCTAAATTTTTGCCTTCTAATGTGGATTTACACTGAAACTGATCCACGGAAAACATGCTCATTTGATCTTATACTGCACTCTGGGGTCATGTGTGTTCTATACATGGCAACTCCAATCAGGAAAGGGCAGGACTCCGTAATAAAGTGGCCATTCAGTGTACATTATGCAAATTGTACATGATACTTGTTAGTTATTTTTTGCCTAATACATTTGAAGGTTCCAGTACATGCAAATTAAAGGGGTTCTGTCATTAAAAAAAGTAAAATTCTATACTCACCTATTCCTCCCCTGTCAACCTACTTACCTCATTTTCTCCCCGCCAATTTTCTCCTATCTCCTGCAGTCCTGGGGGGTCACCTCACCTCCAGCAGGCTGATTCTTCTGCTTTCTGTGACATTACGTAATTCACAGGCAGTCTCCTTCCTCTCTGGCAATGTACGTTATGTCACTAGTTCACAGCCTACCAGGGAGTGCCGAGCTACTGCAGAGACTGCTCATGTGTGCTGTCTCTGCAATAGATCAGCATTCCTTCCTAGCAAGTGAACGCTATGTCACAGGGACGTGACCTTCATTGACCTGCAGGAAGAAGAATGCGAGGAATGCAGGTTCCACAACAGAAGAAGAAGATCCCGCCAGCTTCCTGTGAGGTGACCTGGGGGACTGGAGAAGATCAGCAAGGAGAAGATGTGGCAAGGAGTCTGCCTAGGGAGGAATAGGTGAGCATAGAATTTTTTTTAATGACAAAACCCCTTTAATGCTTTCAGATTTTTTATTGGTTTGCAGTGGTTTTACATAAAGAAATTTGCACTCTTCTATCTATTGATCAGCACTCTTCTACCAGTGCTTTAAACGGACCAATTCAGACTCTATTAGGGGACAAATGTTCAGTAATATGATTGTTCCTCCACATAGAGCTGTCATTTGTTAGTTGTGCATCTTCCTGTTTACAAGGGAAGATATATGGCTGACCACCAAACATTGTTAAGCTTGCATAAATGAAACAATCAGACAACAAACAAGTTGATCGGTTGCAATTTTATATGGTCTTGCCCGATTATCAGACCATTTAAAGGCCCTTCACAATACCAGTTTTTGCTATCCATTGATAATGCTTTCTCTGTAAGTGTCCCGCTCACACTATTCCTTATAGGCATTTTCCCAAGAAGTAAAATTGCTTCACATCCACTCTGTCCTTCCCGATTGCTGCTGACCTGGACACGTGACAGCTGCAGCCAATCTTTGGCCACAACAGTGACTTTCTATGGCCAGTGATTGGCTGCAGCAGTCACATGTTCTGGTCAGCAGCAATCGTGAAGGACAGAGTGCTTGAGAAGCAATTTTAAGTTATGGGGAGCCCCTATAATGTATATCTGCACTTCTGTGTAGCAGCAACTGCTGACTTCTCTCCCTGTTCCTATCACTCCTCACTCATCTTCTTATGTAAAGCAGTGTCAGTTCTTATCTCATTGCCAGAATAGCAAGTTCATTCCTGCTGCTGCTGATTCCTGTGCCCTAGGTCTTATTGCCTTGCTTTGTCTTCATTTTTTTCTGCTGATCCATATTCTTTGACCATTCTGATTTTCTTGTGCCCCTGACCTTAAGGCCTCATGTCCACGGGGAAAATCAGATCCGCTGCAGATTCTCCATGTAGAATCTGCAGCGGGTCCCTCCTGCCCCGCGGACATGAGCGCTGAAAATAGCAATTTAAAAGCATTTACCTGTCCGTAGCGGGCGGCGAAGCTTTGCTCTTCCTCACGGCCGGATCTTCATTTTCGGCCGGCGGATGAATTCCTGACGCCGGCGGCACGTCGCCGGCACGTCGTCGACGTGCCGCGCGCATGCGCCGGGCACATCCGCCGAGCCGAAGCAAGGGAGATGCGGCCGTGAGGAAGAGAAGAGCTTCGCGGTCCGCTGCGGTGAGTAAATGCTTTAAATTCCTATTTTAGGTCTCCCGCGGATCCGGACGGCTTCCATAGGCTTCAATAGAAGCCCGCGGGAGCCGACCCCGCGGGAGACCCGCACGAAAATGGAGCATGGTCCAGATTTTTTCATGCTCCATTTTTTTTTAAATGCCTTTTATTGACGATCCGCGGGTATTTATCTACCCGCGGGTGGTCAATGCATCCCTATGGGGTGCGGATCCGCGCGCGGGAGATCCGCTGCGGATTTTAAATCACATTTTGCCCGTGGACATGAGCCCTAAATCATGTTGGCCTTTGCTTAATTGCGCGTTACCCCTTTTGCTTGAATGATTATTCCTTGGATCTTCTTAATCTTATCTTGGTATATCTCTGCCAGCTAGCTATCTCTGCTAGACTGGCTAGAGGACTTCAACCTGCAGGTGTCATGCAGCGAAGTTAATCTCTCCTTGTGAGAGTCCTTGGTGAATATTGGAAGCTCGATAGACTCCACATCCCTGGGTCAGCCAGTGTTAATTAGTAGTGACTGCTATAGGATTCACATTCTTGTTACAGGTGTTTCCCATCCCCCCAAAAATACATTAGAGTCCATCCTCCATCTTTACAGATGTCTTTCAAGTAGGTGCTTTTCATATAGTGACAAAGCATAATAGTCTAATCTTTGAAAAGCTTTGTAGGATTTTTAGAACATAGTAACATACATAGTAGTAACATAGTATGTTAGGCTGAAGGAAAACAATGTCAGTCTAGTTCAGCCTATTTACACCCCTCCTTGTTGATCCAGAGGAAGGCAAAAAAAACAACGAGGCAGAAGCCAATTTGACCTAATTTGGGGGGAAAAATTCCTTCCTGACTCAATAATGGTAGTCCGAGTAATCCCTGGATCAACGGTTAAAAGTTCCTACCTGACACCAACAGGTACAACCCTGCTGGTATTTAATGTTTATATCCTGTAATATCATAGCGCCCTAGAAAGGCATCTAGTCCCCTCTTAAACTCCTCCATCGATTTTGCCATCACCACGTCCTCAGGCAGAGAGTTCCACAGTCTCATTGCTCTTACAGTAAAGAACCCCCTTCTGTGATGAAACCTTCTTTCCTCTAGATGTTACCGTCACAGTCCTGAATGTCATGAGTTGTTGAATCAATATTTCTAGTCTTTGCCGAGAGACGATCGAACTACTTCAATGTTACATATGCCAACTTCAGCTCTGCATATTTCATGACCCCATCAGAGTCTCCACCTTATAGGGTTTATTTTGTCTTCCTCTGGATCAACAATATAGGATAATAGGCTGAACTGGATGGGCCGGTGTTTCTTTTCAGCCTTACTTACTATGTTACTAAGTGATTTCATATTTTGCCTAATCATCACTATTAAAAAATGCCCTCCTATTGGCCCTGTAATATAATATTCTGTAAAATCCATAGCAATAGCACCATTGAAAAAGTCTGTGAAAGTCCATAAAAAGAGCCATCAAATTTCCTTTCATAATTAAAAGTTCATTCAATGTCATTTATAAATCAGCAGATTTATGTTTCCAGAAATAGTGAAAGAATTTTGTCTTCTCCCTTTGGTAGCTTTCTTCCTAATGTGTTTATAAAGTATATGAATCTGTAGTACATTTTATATACCAAAGTTAAGTAAGGAAAACTCCTCTCGTACTTTGTTTCCAGATTTTACTTGAAACGTTTATCTTTTCGGCTTCTTGTGAGTCCTATTTTGGAATCCATTTAGACTGGATAGATGCCAGTTGTCTTAGTAAAGGCTTATATGGAAAATAGCAGTGAATTCCACAAGCTTTATAGTTAGCAGTCTCTAGATGCAAACTCCGATATGTTAAGGTTTATAAAGATTTGTATCTGCATACATCACTATTCTTATACAATGTTTTCTTTAAATAACTAAAATCTCCTTGTGCGGAAGCAGCGGTACAAGAAGCTACATGCATAATATTACCAGTGTAGAAGAAATTGTTGAAAAGAATCTTATGCTTCTGCTTGGAAACAGATTTCTCACGGAAACTATTTTTGGATGGTTACAAAAATATAACCCTTGGATAGCTGCAATCATGTAGACCTCTCCCATGACAAATACACATGATCAGATGCAGACTATTCAGTCTTTAACCTAGGCTATAGGCCAGAACTTTTAAAAGGTACCTATTATATAACAGCAGCTAATAATCAGCACAAGTATTTATTACAGGACCATAGTAAAGTTGACAATGAGGGTGCCTACCCGCTAGCGAAATTTTTTCTTGCGATGCGAGAGTGATGATTATGAAACCAATGATTTTCAATGGTTTCATACTCATTTGCGATTTTTACTCTCAAGCCTCGCGGCGCAGAGAAAAAATCTGCGATATCACTCAGCGCCAGCCCCACTGGAAACATAGGGAGTACATTGCAGATGTCTACCACAGCTATAGCAGAGGGTTTCTGTCACAGCTGTGGCAGAAGTCTGTGATGCTATCCTATTGCTTTCCATGGCGTTGGCGCTGCTGCGGCCCCATTGATAGCAGTGGGTTGCAGGCAACTCCCGCAGCAATTATTTCAGGGAAGGGCTTGAAATATAAGCCCTTCCCTGAAAAATCATCCCTAGCTGTAAAAAAAAAGTTTTTAAAAAATTGTACTCACCTAGAAGAGTCGTCCGGCTCTTCTCTCCAGCATGGCAGTCTTCTTCTGTGTTTTCCGGAGGCCGGGGATTGAAAAATCCCCACCCCCAGAAAGCGCTGGTCTCACTGGCTGAGTATTTAGCCAATCACAGGAAGCGCTCAGCCATTGAGTCACAGCTGAGCACTGCCTGTGATTGGTCACAGCGCTCAGCTAATCACACACAGCGCTCAGCCATTTATGAATTCAACGCTCTTGCATCGCTAGAAAAAATATCGCTAGTGGGTAGGCACCCTAACTGAGATGTAATATTGTGCAGTAACTCTAGAGCTAAGTAGCAATACTGCAGTACCTGCAGGTTTGGGAAACATTCCAAGAATACTGCGACCAATACATGACTTCAATATTTTTCTATGGGAAAAAAAAGATATTAACAATTTTGAAATCATTGCAAAAATCCAGCCATGTTGGAATTCTTGTGCTAGCCCCATTTTATTACTTGCGATCATCTTTCCATAGCAAAACATTGAGGTTGCAGTGCAGTCATTATAATCTCCTAATCTTACTGCCACCTGTGGGTGATGGTGTGTTACTGTGGAGTCTAGCCATAGAATTTGTTTATCCATTGGCTCTCACAGTTAGATCTCCCATGTGATGACAGTGCTGTTACACTGGGGATTATAATAGAGCAGTAATTATATTTAAGTACTGTATATTGCATAAACTTAATTATTGGAACCAGATAATCCTTTTATTAATATGTAGTTTTGAGAGTTACGTACAATAAGTAATTTTCCTAAATATTTGATCATTTATATATCCAAATAAATCTGAACCTTTAGTTTAAAGGGGTTGTCCCGCGCCGAAACGGGTTTTTTTTTTTTTTTTTTAACCCCCCCCCCCCCCCCCCGTTCGGCGCGAGACAACCCCGATGCAGGGGTTAAAAAAACAAACAGGAGAGCGCTTACCTGAATCCCGGCGGTCCGGCGTCTTCATACTCACCTGCTGAAGATGGCCGCCGGGATCCTCTGTCTCCGTGGACCGCAGGGCTTCTGTGCGGTCCATTGCCGATTCCAGCCTCCTGATTGGCTGGAATCGGCACGTGACGGGGCGGAGCTACACGGAGCCGGCATTCTGCACGAGCGGCCCCATAGAAGACAGCAGAAGACCCGGACTGCGCAAGCGCGGCTAATTTGGCCATCGGAGGCCGAAAATTAGTCGGCTCCATGGAGACGAGGACGCTAGCAACGGAGCAGGTAAGTATAAAACTTTTTATAACTTCTGTATGGCTCATAATTAATGCACAATGTACATTACAAAGTGCATTAATATGGCCATACAGAAGTGTATAGACCCACTTGCTGCCGCGGGACAACCCCTTTAAGCTACAGAAAGTAATTAAAGAGAGATGATGCTGTACTTATACAACTCACAGGTTGAAAATATCCTCTTTACCAACCATGTAAGCAGCATTTACAGTAGCCGCGATTTGGGTGACATTTAAACAAACATTATTCACATGCAATGGAAAAAAAAGCCCGCGTGCAGTGAGGATTTTAAATCCAAAGTATTTCAATTTATGATGTGGATTTGCAGCAGATCCAAAGCATTTCTGCAGCAAAATCCATGATAGTTTTTGTGGTTTTGGTGCTGAAAACTTTCAACAGATTTCCATGGATTTTCCACTGCACCTTCCCATCCCATGTGGATATACCCTTACAGTTGCATGTTGTCATCCGGTTGCAAATAAGGGAGATGGAACAATACTTGTGCAGCGCCACCTATTGGATGGCAGCATTCCTGCAAATAACTGCCTGACCCTTTATACAGATCCTTGGAGCAATGCTTGGGAATTGAAAAGCAAGCCAGAATCCATACACAGACAACTGTTTGAGGGTTTTTGCCCCTCATCAGTGTGCAGTAGGATTCTGGCTTGGCTAGTGAGAGGTCTGTGACATGGGTCGGTATGGGTAACATCCCTCCTTAAGGAGAGCACCAAGAAGGTGAGTGAGGAGACGCATAAGCCCATCCATGCTTCTCTGGGTAATATGCAAATAATAATTGCTCTAAAGCTCTGTATAAAGGGTCAGCATTGAGCTGAAGGAATGCTGCCATCTAATAGGTGGCGCTGCACAAGTATTGTTCCATCTCCCTTATTTGCATATTACCCAAAGAAGCATGGATGGCCTTATAAGTCTCCTAACTCACCTTCTAGATGCTCTCCTTAAGGAGTGATGTTACCCCTCCCAGTCATCTGGTTTTTACACCTTTCATATTTTAAAGCCTTCATAGTTTTGGCTTAAAAATACTGATGCCAATCATTAACCCCTTAAGGACCAGGTTGTTTTGTACCTTAAATGGGTTGTCCCGCGAAAGCAAGTGGGGGTATACACTTCTGTATGGCCATATTAATGCACTTTGTAATATACATCGTGCATTAATTATGAGCCATACAGAAGTTATTCACTTACCTGCTCCGTTGCTAGCGTCCTCGTCTCCATGGTGCCGTCTAATTTCAGCGTCTAATCTCCCGATTAGACGCGCTTGCGCAGTCCGGTCTTCTCCCTTCTGAATGGGGCCGCTCGTGCCGGAGAGCTGCTCCTCGTAGCTCCGCCCCGTCACGTGTGCCGATTCCAGCCAATCAGGAGGCTGGAATCGGCAATGGAACGCACAGAGCCCACGGTGCACCATGGGAGAAGACCTGCGGTCCACCGTGGGTGAAGATCCCGGCGGCCATCTTAGCAAGGTAAGTAAGAAGTCGCCGCAGCGCGGGGATTCGGGTAAGTACTATCTATTTTTTTTTTTTACCCCTGCATCGGGTTTGTCTCGCGCCGAACGGGGGGGCTATTGAAAAAAACAAAAACGTTTCGGCGCGGGACAACCCCTTTAACCCCTTAACGACCAATGACGTACCTGGTACGTCATGGAGCGTCGGGGTATGTATGAAGAGAGGTTGCGATGCAACCTCTCTTCATACAGTGCGGGCATCAGCTGTTTATAACAGCTGACATCCGCGGGCAATAGCCGCGAGCGGCCGCGCGGCCGATCGCGGCTATTAACCATTTAAATGCCCCGAACGATGTTCGGGGGTCCCGCACGGCCCCCCCGCGGTGAGATCGGGAGAGCCGTGCATGTGTCATGGCAGCCGGGGGCCTAATGAAAGGCCCCAGGGCTGCCTTAGCAGACTGCCTATCAAGCCGTCCCCGTGGGGTGGCTTCATAGGCTGCCTGTCAAAAAGCAATATGACGTAATGCTATAGCATTACGTCATACTGCAGGAGCGATCAAAGCATCGCATCTTAAAGTCCCCCAGGGGGACTTCAAAGTAAAGTAAAAAAAAAATCAATAAAGTTTTTTTTTAATTGAAAAAAAAAAAAAAGTTGTAAAAGTTTAAATCACCCCCCTTTTGCCATATCTATTATTAAAAAATCTAAATAATAAATTAAAAATATGTATTTGGTATCACCGCGTCCGTAAAAGTCCGAACTATCAAAGTACCACATAATTTTTCCCGCACGGTGAACGTCGTTCGAAAAAAGAAATGAAGAACGCCAGAAATGCATTTTTTTAGTTACCCTGTCTCCCAGAAAAAACGCAATAAAAAGCGATCAAAAAGTCGTATGTATTCCAAAACGGTACTATCAGAAACTACAGGACATCCCGCAAAAAAAGAAACCTTGCTCAACTACGTCGACGGAAAAATAAAAAAGTTATTGCGCGCACAAAATGACCGCAGAAAATAATTGAAAAAAGTTTTATGTCTTTAAAAAAAAAAAAGAGGAGTATAGTAAAAAAAAACCTATACAAGTTTGGCATCGTAGTAATCGTACCGACCCATAGAATAAAGTTATCATGTCGTTTTTGTTGCCATTTGTGCGCCGTAGAAGCAAGACGCACTAAAAGATGGCAAAATGTCGTTTTTTTTTCATTTTACTCCACTTAGAATTTTTAAAAAGTTTTTCAGTACATTATATGGTACTTTAAATAGCACCATTGAAAAATACAACTCGTCCCGCAAAAAACAAGCCCTCATACAGCGACGTGGATGGATAAATAAAGGAGTTATGATTTTTTTAAAGGGTGGAGGAAAAAACGAAAATGGAAAAAGAAAAATGCCCGCGTCATTAAGGGGTTAAGGACCAGACACTTTTTAGGGATTTTACCCATGTGGCGGTTTTACTGCTCCGTTTTTTTTCCTTTAGCTACCAAAATAATTTTTGCTGCGTTTTTTTTCCCGTGACATATAGGACTATTTTTTAAATATCTTTTTCACTGACTTTTTTTCCCGTGTTTTAGTTTTATTGGGGGTAAAATGCTAAAAAAATGATTTTTTAAATGTTTATAGTTTTTTTTTTTAATTATTTTTATATTTACACTAAAATAAAGTATGGAAATGGGTTCCTCTATTTATTTTGGACGTTTTGATATATAGTATGTATGGTTTTGGTTTACAGGGCGCATACGGCGATGGTTTTTGTTGGCATCTGCTTTGTGTTATTCTCTTTCTTTTGTATGTATTGTTGTTTTATTCTGTTATTTTGTTTTTTTTAACTTTATTTGACACTTTCCCACTATAGCTAGGGCGTCCATAGGAGCCCTGGTTATAGGGGAAAGCAACCCCTGTGGTGACATTAGTCACCTGCAGAGCTGCCAGGGTCTAGTCTGACCCTCCAGCTCTGCAGTAGCAGGGAATCCCAGGAGGTCACATGACCCCCCCCCCCCCAGGCTCCCGTAGTGAAAGTACTTCTTACTTTCACTTTGCCCATACAGAGCTCATTGGGCACTGTATATCGGGGAAGCAGAAGGCAGGAGCCAGGAGACTTAGAGCACCGCCGTATTTTTACTATCGACGGTCCTCTAAGCCCAGGACCAGCCGCCGTATATATACAGTGGCTGGTCCTAAATGGGTTAAAGTATGAAAGCAACCTAAAAGTTTTACTCCTTAACATAACTATCCATAGACAGTCACGGCTCTTTTATATTTCTGTGGTTCCAGTATAAAAGAATAGAAGGAAAAAGTTTGAAGTTTGTTAAATATTCACATAAAAAGTAGGATAAATGACTTGTATGCTGTAGGCAAAAGGTTCTTGAAGCCAAGCTCACTCCTAAAGGGTCATGGTTCAGACTTATTTTTAATGTATATGCAATGCAATTAATCACTAAAATGCAGATTATAAACTGTAATACGGCATAGCATCCTCAGTGTCAGGCCTGATAGCTTTTCAGTGACAATGCTTAATAAAGAACTTTGTATAATTTAATAGAGAAGGTATTATAGAAAGTTCTCCATAGGGACAATTTATCAGTCTAAATGGATGCTTCATCAAAACCTAACAGCACATTGTGTCTGATGCTGACACTCCTAAACCTCTGGCTGGCTGTTTGAGTCTCTATAAATTACAGGTAAATGTATGATTGACCTTAAAATTCTTGTGCTCATGACTTACCCGGCCTTGGTCTAGGATTCATGTTTTAGATTAGAATCGAATTATATGTTTATGGCTTAATTTTACATTCAGTAGCCATAAGTAATTTCAACATAAATGCAGGGCAGTGGTTTTGGAGGCAAGTTGAAACATTAATGGTTTATATAGATCACTGCCACTCATATACAACGGCAATTATTTATATTTATATATGGCATACTTCCAGACAAAAATGAAAGCCTGACTATGCACATGAGTCCTGTATACTAATTTTGTGGGGTCTCTCGTTTATGTTCCAGTGTTTTGCTCTGGACCTTATCTAATGCACTTACTGGGATAGTTGTTTGGCAGCTGACAACTAAAGGCCCATTTAGACACAACAATTATCGCTCAAAAGCCATCTTTTGAGCGAAAATCGTTGCGTGTAAATGTGCCCACCTTTCACTCTTCTGCCGAACTATGGATTTCAGTTCGGCATGAAATCCATCCTTCAGCAGAAGAGCTGATAAGGCAGACCGTATGCTGTGTTCTGCCGGGGGAACGCTGATAACAGCTGATTACATTGTCTCAGCTGTAAGCCCCATGGCAGAACAAAGGGAATGTATTCAGGGAACATAGGATGGTCTGTTCCTTGAATACAGATCCCGAAGGCTCACATACTATTAATTGGAACTAATAGGAATTAGTACCAAGTAGTAGTTTATGCAAAAATCATCACTCAAAAGCCATCTTTTGAGCGATCATCTTTGTATCTAAATGCACCTTTACTTTGTCTGCCATACTTGCTCTTATGGGTATTGTTACGGTCTACTTTTCTCATTGTTCACAGATTTGCTATACAGGGGTTATCTCATCAGGAGATTTATTCAAAAATGTTTCACCCTGGAGCTCGGTTGATCACAGTAGATTTGGCTGATATTACCATGACAAGTTGTTTTTATTACTCAGCACTAGAGATGAGCGAACATACTCGCTAAAGCAAACTACTCGAGCGAGTAGTGCTTTATTCAAGTACCTGCCCGCTCGTCTCTAAAGATTCGGCTGCCGGCGGGGGGCGGGGAGCGACAGGGGAGAGCGGGGAGAAATGGAGGGGAGATCTCTCTCTCACTCTCTCCCCCCCACTCCTCCCTGGTCACTCCCGCAACTCACCTCTCACCCACGCCGGCAGCCGAATCTTTAGAGACGAGCGGGCAGGTATTCGAATAAGGCACTACTCGCTCGAGTAGTTTGCCTTAGCGAGTATGCTCGCTCATCTCTACTCAGCACCCATTCATATAAATGAATGGATGGCCTTTTAATACATAGTTGTAAGAACTATTCCTTCTAGTGGCTCTCAACTCTAATAGCCACCTTCTGTACTCACCTTTTCTCTTGCCCATATACCCAAATAGAGAATATGAAAAGGATGTCTTTTAGCAGACTTTGACTGTTGACTGTTGAGTTTGGACCATGATCTTGTATAACCTGTAATCAAAGCAGAACTGTTGTCACTTTAGAGTAAGTTATTACTGTAAGTTACAGTAAGTGGATAGATAAGACTACCTTAAAGGCCGCCTGCAGACGAGCGGGTCGGATCCGGCAGCGGGAATTCTCGCCGCGGGACCCGACCCGAGAGCCTGCAGGGACCAGCGCGTACTCTCCCGCGCCTGGCGGCCCCGGCTCTTTCATGCGCAGACCGGAGCCGGCCAAACCGCGGCCGTCTGCATAGGAGTGCGTATTGTAATGCACTCCTATGCAAACTTTCAGTGGCGGAAATCCCGCGGGAAATACCGCCGCGGGATTTCCGCCCGTGTGCAGGTGGCCTTATAGGAAAATATGGGCAAAAAATAAATTGTAAAAAATTCAGTTGCATTCACCTTATTGCCACATTTTAATGAATAAATAAGTAAGGTCACTCAAGTAGTACCTGTGGTGAAAATAGGTAAAGTAACTAATTAACTGTGGGATAGGGTGAGGGTTCTAATGTGTTTGTAAACAGCTACTGTGCAGATTATATTTTTCTTCTAGTCGTTAGATTCAGATATGATCTTCTGGTGACCTGCAGTGTTTTTCAGTTTCCTTTCCTTTCCCCATGTAGAGAAAACAAAAGGCCTGTGTCTTGTCTAGCTTCCTCCAGAAGACTGGAGCTGGTTGGTAGAAAATCATAACCAGATGTTATTTACCAAAGTTTGTGTTAAAATAAAACATAGTTATTAAGTTCAAAGCAAATGAAAATCTGTTGTAGTGATAAAAGTAGCAGAAATCTGCCAACATCTTACTTAGAGTCTGCATCAAAAACCACACATTTAACATCTATTCTAACTTTCTCTTGCTCATTTGTATAGAGATGTTGAATGCAATAATAGTTCCAGGAGATGCTTGGTGATTCAGTTCTTGAAGGGATGCAATCGCTTTTAAGAAGTACTAGAACAGGAAACCTAAAGTATCAAGCAAATGTAGCATTTATCAGGGGGTTTATAATGTCTGAATACAGTGGTGAACTTAGTAAACCCTAGGCTGTTTCCCAGACTTGTTCCCCCTTCCCCACTGCCATGCCAGGTCTATAGATATAGCACCACTTGCCACAAGAACAGCACAACATCCAGTTCTAAGAAAAGATGCTTCAGATTTGCAAAACCACATTCATTTGATCAATGATTAAAGGTGAACCTAGAAGAAATGTATCAAGCACTGTAATTAGTCACTATGGTCAGGTGATCTTCCCAGCATTCATAGTGATAGTAAAAACATGGCCGATACCAGTAACAAACATGGGTGTAATTTCACTACCCACGAAAAACCTATCAGACTGTTACGATCGTGTGGGCAAAGTAAGCACGGGGCCCACACGATTGTGACCAAAGGAGGACTGGGTACGCACACAGGTTTCTGGCAACTGACCCTGTTCTACACGGGAGGGTGGCATGGCCCTACATGAGCGGGGACATTGCTCCAATAAGGGCAGCATAGCGGTCTTCGGATCTGGGCCCTAGCTGATCCTAGGAGGCACGCACCAGAACAGGACGCATTCACATGCCACATGACAGGGACTGAACAACAGGACACACAGAGCCAGAATACACAGCATACAACAGCCAAAATGTAACCACTAGTAACAGATAGGAAGCTGAATATAAATACCAGGCATTAGTTGACATTTTGTACAAAACGGGAAGGCTAGCAGGCCACTTCACGGCTCCTGGTTATACTGCTAGCTCCTACACTAACCAGGAGTCCAGCAAAACTGGACAGAGTTCACACAGAACGCTGCAACAGGACAGGAAACAAATAGCAGGTCACACAGCCAGCTAATACAAAACTGACAGAAAATAAACAAACAAATGGGCATGAACCAGCAAGACACAGATCACACAGCAGACTTCAACCAACAAGGATTCATGACTGCTCACCCTGAGCACCAGACAGAGACTGACCAGGTGCTGGGTTTATATGTGAGCACAAACCCAGGAGATTAGCTAGCAGGAAATACCACACCCAGGCAGCTCAATCAATTAACCCTGTGAGGGCTGCACTGTTAGGAAGCTTAGAACTACAGATCCCAGCAGCACACGTAACACAGACTATTAGTCTAGTCTGTCATCTTGGATTTCGGCTGCTTCAACTAGTTTGATCCACCAAAATCAAGGGATCAAATTGAACCCAGATTTAAACCAAGATGATAGGCTAAACTGTGTTGGTGCAATGTTTTCTACTTCTTCATAGATCAACTTTTGTTGATCTCAGATCAAGACTTTGGTGCGAGCAGCCCTTAATGATATAGTGAGATGTTGTAGTCATCACGTCTTGCCAATCTTGTTTACACCAGGTACAATGTTGTCTCATATACAGATGTCTTTTACAGCATGCCCCAGTTTTATTATCGATATCAGTCTAACAGTTATGTATTCCTGTTTTAAGGAAGGGATGCCCTTATCTACATCCCATCAAATAAAAGTGTGAAGGCAAGCTGCAAGGAAAAGCATGACGTTGTTGAATTTGTACAACTCACAAAGGTACGCAAAGTATTAATTTCCAGATTTTATGACTTACTCTGCATGGAAAACTAAATCTGCATTTATATCTATAAAGTCAGAGGGACATATGAACGGATGACTGGCCAATATTTTGTTTGTTTTTTAGATAACAATAAAAAGTTTTACATTGTATTTGATCTGAGATAATAGCAGGGCAGACTGACATGTACCCGGGGTCTCTAGATTAGGACTGGTCATGATTCACAAGTGGTGATAGCTTAGTGTATCTGATTAACTTAGGGGTGAGTGTCAGAAGATGTCAGTGGAGTGGAAAGTTATAGTCCAGTATTTTTTTATTCATTCATGATGTTACTACACCCCAGTATATAGAAGTGAGCTAGTGTTGGTTAGTCATTTATCTCTATCGGAAACTCCTGGCCTCTTTCTCCCCAGATGGTCATGTGATCTCAGTTCTGACCAGCTCAGAGCTGCTTGAAGTTATGGGGTTGTTTTCTAGTCAATTTCTGAGTCTGTATGATGCTATTATACACAACTTGCCTGCAGGGGGGTGCAATCATTTCTGTCACAGTTACTGATGAGGATCACACAGCTCCTGTCACACAGTTATGATAGAAGAGATCACAGCTCATCCTCCTGATTGTATACTTATGGTCGGTAGCTTATATTGAAGACTATAGGAGCCAATGATAATTAAATTGTTCCCTCCTTGGCAGGCAGAAAGAAATGGTATAGCTGTGCTGATGCATTATGGGATAGATCTGAAAGTGAAACCAAAATCTTTCAGCATCAAGACTGTAGCTGATAACGGGCCTGCACTGCAGGGAAGTGGCTGGAATACACAGAGGAGGCCTCCAGAGTGTGACAAGCAATTAATTGAGGGGGATGGGAAAATGTGTTTTCACCGGAGTGGCCCTTTAATTCAGTGTACTGAGAGCTTCAGACAGAAATCCACCTATGGGCTTTGGTGCCTGCTTTGGTCATGATGCAGCGCACTTATTTCACAAGTGGTTTATAGCATGCAATTTGGATTTGGAGTTCACATTTATCAAAATGTGTATTGTGTTTAGGTCTAGTTTACCATTCTGTAACTAGAGAATCTTATAAGAAGACAACTATAGTCCCACCAAAAATGTCAGTCTCATACATCAACCAGTATAATAAACCCAAAAATAAATGTCCAAGACGGAACTGTAGAAATATACCATTTAAAAAATGTTTATTGAGAATTACAAATATAATAAAAACATTTAAAAAACAGAACATAAAGGAAATGCAGCATGAATACAAGGAAAATACATCACCTCAGGTCACACATATAAGAAGTTCCCAAAGAAAATCATGCTTATCTAAACCTACAATAGGTGCGGCCAATCTCAATATCATGCATATAGTAAAGTGCTACCACATAACCGATGTTATGTTTTTTACATGCTTTTATTATACTAGAGTGACCCGATGTTCGCTACGCAAACATAAAATGTTTCCAGAGTGCTGGTTGTGAGCTTGTAAATCTGCTTGGTTAGGTGGCTATTTAGAGTGTCACTTTGTATTTGGAGTAGATATCTAATATAAAAAAGCCTGCAGGTCTCTCTCTGTTTGTCTGTCTTTCTCTCTGTCTGTCTCTCTGTCTCTCACTCTGTTTCTTTCTCTCTGTCTCTCACATTGTCTGTCTCTATGTCTGTTTGTCTCTATCTCTCTGTTTGCGTATCTCTATCTGTCTCTCTCTGTTTGTTTCTGTCTCTCTCTCTCTTTCTGTCTATGTTTCGTTCTGTCTATCTCTTTTGTTCTCTTTCTGTCTCTCTGTATGTCCCTCTCTGTCGCTCTCTCTTTCTGTCTCTATTGCTCGCTCTCTCTGTCTCTTTATTGTTCCCTCTGGGTCTTTCTATCACTTTCTCTCTCTGTCTATCTATCGCTCTCTCTCTGTCTGTCTCTCTATCGCTCTCTCTGTCTCTCTATTGCTACTTCTGTCTCTCTATCATTCTCTCTTTCTGTCTATCTCTTCTCTCTCTCTATTGCTTTCTCTCTGTTTCTCTATCACTCTCCCTCTGCCTGTTTCTCTATTGCTCTCTTTCTGTCTGTCTCTCTATTGCTCTCTCTATCTGTTTGTCTCTCTATCACTCTGTCTCTCTATTGCTCTCTCTCTGTCTGTCTCATTATCTCTCTATCACTTTCTCTCTTTCTGCCTATCACTCTTTCTTTGTCTTTCTATCACTTTCTTTCTGTTTCTTTGTCTCTCTTTCCCTATCTCTCTTTATTTCTCTCTATCTATTGCTATCTCTCTCTGTTTCTATCACTCTTTCTCTCACCGTCTCTCTTTCTATCGCTCTCTGTTGCTCTCTCTGTCTGTCTCACTATCTATCTCTCTCTTTCCATTTATCACTCTCTCTGTCTCTCTATCACTTTCTCTCTGTGTTTCTATCACTCTTTCTCTCACTGTCTCTCTATCGCTCTCTCTCTCTATTGCTCTCTCACTCTGTCTCTCTATTGCTCTGCCTCTATCTGTCTCTCTTTTGCTGTCTCTCTATCACTCTTTCTCTCACTGTCTCTCTCTATATCGCTCTCTCACTCTCTCTATTGCTCTCTCTCTGTCTCTCTATCGTTCGCTCTCTCTCACTCTTTCTCTCATTGTCTCTCTCTCTGTCTCTCTCGCTTTCTCACTCTGTCTCTCTATTGCTCTCTCTTTGTCTCTCTATTGCTCTTTCTCTCCCTGTCTCTCTATTGCTCTCTCTTTCTGTCTCTCTATTGCTATCTCTCTCTCTATCTCCTTATCGTTCTCTCTTTCTGTCTCTCTATTGCTCTCTCTCTGTTTGTCTCTCTCTCGTCTCTCTATCGCTCTTGGTTGGGCAGTGTATGGTGCAGCTTAGCAGTGTATGCTGTGTTGCTTAGCAACGCTTCACTCATCCCAGCACATGCCTGAAGCACAGCAGCGCCACCAATAGACTTAACATTGTAACTTTCACCCCGCCTGATAGGTCCCTGAATGTATTAAACTCACATGTGATGGTTTTACGGCACCGGTGAGCATGTGTGTCATCTAATGACACCAACATCATACACCAAAGTTACAGCAAAGGGGTCAAAGTGTGGTGCAAGAAAAAGTATGTAGGCTTATTTAGATTAGATTTGTAATTCTCAATAAACATTTTTTTAAATGTTTTGAATTTCTGCATTCCTGTCTTGGACATTTATTTTCGGGTTTATTCTGTAACTAATAGTTCTTTTTCCAGTAGAGAACTAACAGCTACTGTACGACATATATATCTCCACATTATCAGTAGCACATTGAAGGCAAGTGTAAATCGACAATTTATACGTTACTTAGCACAGGCAATGTAAAACATTAAAGGATGCATGTTGCCATCTTCCTGTATACATCTGGAATAAAGTGAAGGGTAACAAATATTAGGGCTCAGTCAGACAAGCAGTTTTTTTCCCGCATGTATATGTGCGGGAAAAAAAATGGCTCTATTAGAACCAATGCTTTCCAATGAAAGCGGTCACATGTCACTCAGTTTTTGTACGAATCGCCTCAACTTTGACAGTAGGAAATCCTACTGTCACAGCCCTTAAATAAGCCTGAGCTGCTGCAGAATGGTTGCTGCTAGGGCTTTTTTTCAGGGTAGGGTTTATATTTCAAGCCGTCCCTTCCTCCCGAAAATCTCTGCGGGGGTTCCCTTCATCCCATTGCTTTCAATGGGGTGGCAGCACTGGACCCATTGAAAGCAATGGGATAGCATTGCGCTTCACTGCCATAGCTGTGGAAGGGGATACCTTAATCCCCGTGGGGAGTCCCCTGCCACAGCTGTCATAGCAGTAGCAGAGTAGTGTGATCTTCTCCCTATGTTTTCAATGGGGCCGGCGCTGCAACAAGGTGAAACCCCTGGATGTGAATAAAAAAATCTGTTCCAGAATTTGTAAATGTTTTATCCTTAGATTTATGGAAACAATTTAGGACAGTAACCAGCATCTAATGATACAAACATATGACCTAATTGTCTGGTGCCATCCACACTGATACAAACATGCACATTGAAGAACTGAAAGAAGCCGTCAAGGATAGTAAAGCATTGAGAGCGATGATCCATAAAGTGACTGAAAGTCAGCCTCCACTGAACGGATAATCATATCATCATCATTATAAAGATAGGGTTCAGCACACAGCAATTTTACTATTTTTTACTGTATCTCTATGCTGCTTTGTTTAAACATCATTTGTAACAACACATTGAAAATCCACTTTGGTCTGTGGGCTCATGAATATGCTGAACACACTCGGAGTGAAATCTATGGTATTTCATATTTGTGAACTGCTTATAGCAAGGTCAATGTGAGCGTAAAGAAAAGCAAAGTTACAGGATGAATGCTACTGGAGTTGTTAGGAAAAGGAGGAGGGCTGTCCAGCATCTAAGTAGTGACCATTTAGAAAGGCTGCAGTGTAAAATATCTTATATTGTGTAACAGAGTTAGCACATCCAATGTTTTGGACCACACCTTGGAAAATAAATCTGCATTTGATTTTACATTATTGTGAATATTAGGGCTTATTCAGATGACTGTATATCGGCCGCGTATTCACGCCGACCGATATACAGCATCCCTCTATGCAGGGGGAGGAGGCTGGAAGAGCCGGGAGCAGTGCACTGAGCTCCCTCTCCACCTCCTTTCCGCCACTCAGCACTATTTGCAATGAGAGGAAGCGGGGCGGAGGCGGAGCTAAGTCCCGTCGTGGATAGCCAGCCGATATATGGTCGTCTGAATAAGCCCTTACTGTGTAGTCATTTAATGCAAAAGATGATCAATTTAGTTTTGTAGTGAAAACAATTTTGTAAGGTCGCTGCTCGTCTTTTGCTGCTCTCATGCAGGTCCGGACAGATGCTAGCGTCCCTCTGCTCTTCCTTTCTGCTTTTGTCCCACACTGAGAGGGTTAAGCAGCATTAACAGATGCTGTGAGGGTTAACTAGCTCTCTGCTTCTCAGCTCACCTGCGGGATTAATGGACAATCTCTTCCCTATTTACACTGAGCTGATGCGCTTACGGGTGGCCTCTGAATTGGTGTTTGTTAGTTCCTAATTAGAGATGAGCGAGCATACTTGTCCGAGCTTGATGCTCGTTCGAGTATTAGGGTTCTCGAGATGCTCGTTACTCGAGACGAGCACCACGCGGTACTCGTCTCAATTAAACGAGCACTGACCATTGAATTCAATGGAGCCGGCAATACAGCCGGCTGCATTGAAAGCAATGGGCTGCCGGCGAGCACGGGATGAATTTTCGGGAAGGGCTTAAAAATATAAGCCCTTACCTGAAAATCATCCTTAAGGGTGCGTTCAGACGAGCGTGTTTTGGTGCGTGCATATACACGCACAAAAACATGCTTGTATTTACAACACTGCATTCCCTATGGTGTGTGCACATGTCCGTACTTTGCAGGTGTGTGCCTGCAAAGATAGGACATGCGTGCACCATAGGGAATGCACGCATTGTTTTCAATGGAGCCGCGGCTGCTGCCGGCGGCTCCATTGAAAACAATGGCCTGCTGGCTCCCTGCATTCCTTTTCAGGGAAGGACTTTACATATAAGCCCTTCCCTGAAAAAGAAAGATTTTAGTGTAAAAAAGAATAAAAATGCAGGCATTCTCTTTAATGGAGCCGCTGCTGCTGCCGGCGACTCCATTGAAGACAATGGTCTGCTGGCACACCTGAATTCTTTTTCAGGGAAGGGCTTTACATATGAATGTATGACAGGTGAGAGCCGCCTGTGATTGGCTGAGCACCTCAGCTAATTACATTCAGCTCTTTCAGCAGGCGGGGATTTTAAATCCCTGGCTGGTGATAGATCAGCAGTTCAGCAACACAGTGCAGGGGACAGCAGGAGAAGACGCAGCTGTGCCCCGGCAGCTGAAGCGAGGTGAGTACCTATTTTTTTTACTATTTTAAAAGGCTTTTCAGGGAAGGGCTTATGAAGCCCTTCCCTGCAAAGCCACTAACAGCTGCCGGGGCTCAGCGGGGACTTCTGCCGCTGTCCCCGGCTCTGTAGCGCTGCTTAGCTATAAGCAGTCGGGGATTTTAAATCCCCGGCTGCTGATAGCTCAGAACTACAGAGCCTGGGACAGCGCAAGAAGTCGCGGCTGAGCCCTGGCAACTGAAGGGAGGTGAGAATTGTTTTTTTTTTTTTTTTGCACTAATTTAAATGCCTTTTCAGGGAAGGGCTTATGAAGCCCTTCCCTGAAAAGCCATTGACAGGATGCCAGCAGCAGGATTCTCTACCGCAGCTGTCATGTGTGACAGCTGCAGTTGAGAACTGAAGAATTCCTTTTGCTGCATCTGCCACAGATGTGGCAGATGTAGCAGCAGGGAATTCTTTTAACTAGCGGGGGTGAAGGATACGTCTGCCGCATGCAGCAGATGTGTTGTTCATGCCCGCGGGGGTCACAGCAGCGGCGGAGAGGTATGTTTTTTTAAATTCTTTTTTTGTTTTGCACTAAAATGTTTCTTTTTCAGGGAAGGGCTTATATTTTTAAGCCCTTCCCAAAAATTCATCCCGCGCTCGCCGGCAGCCCATTGCTTTCAATGGAGCCGGCTGTATTGCCGGCTCCATTGAATTCAATGGGCTAACATCGTTCTTCTCTGCCACAGCTGTTACAGCTGTGGCAGAGGAGAACGATCTTTATGCTGACAGTGCGGGGGGGGGGGGGTCTCACTCTTGCCACTATTGTGGCTTAATAGTGAGACCTTCGGAGCTCGAAATGCAGCCCTGCATGTTGCTCCTCGCCTGCCCTATCCATTTCTGTGTTTTTTACATGACTTTGGTGATTTGCTAAGATTTTCACAAATGAAAACCTTAGTGAGCACCAGTCATATACAAAAATGCTCAAGTCGCACATTGACTTTAATGGGGTTCGTTACTCGAAACGAACTCTCGAGCATCACTAAAAGTTCGACTCGAGTAAGGAGCACTCGAGCATTTTGGTGCTCGCTCATCTCTATTCCTAATACTTAGCCTTCTTTGGTCACTCTGTTCCGTCTCCGTTCTGTCATATCTGTGTCTTGTCTGCCTCTCTGTGTTGGGTCTGTTTCAGGCTGATGCTTCTGGCATATCTGATCTGTTTGTATGTTTATTTTCTGTTAGTTTTCTATCAGTTCCTATTCCTGTGTATGGTTGCCCTTGCTCTGTCCTGCATCTGTGTGCTCCTCTGTCTGTTGCCAATTCCGTCTAGTTCCGTCTGAAATCCTGTTCTTATGATAGAGCAAAACATTGGTGTATGTCCATGATTTTGATCACTGCAGGGTGCTGTTCACATTGTGCTTTAATTGAATTGAATTCAATTCATAAAAAAATATAATTTTGGTATACTCATAATAGAACCCCCCTGCAGAAAAAATGTATCATTTCATTTATGCTGCATTATTAATGCTGTAATTAAAACAATGGCATAATTGATGTGTTTGCCCTGCTCTCAAAAAAAATTAATAAAAGTTTTACAATACATTATATGCACCCAATAATGGTAAAAACTACAGTTCGTCATGTAAAATAAAAGTCTTCATATGGCCATGGGCACAGAAAAGTAAAAACGTTATGGCTTTTGAAAAGTGGAGATTAAAATCCTTCAAAAATTGTTGCGTCCTTTGGGACAAAATAGGCCATGTCATAATTTAAAAAAAACGTATATGTTTACAACTAATTGGTGAAAAACGTGAGACATTCCCTTTAAGCGATGAATAGCAGTGTATGATTGTGGGACCTAGTTCACGAATGCTATGGAAAGCTACTGGGGTTCATGAACATTTAAACATACAGTATATTTTCCTGACCACTAGAATAGACACTTCTTTCCCCAAATGGGAATCTATTTTAACTTCAACTTAAAATATATCAGCTCTTCTATTTCTGGAGTGTATTTTCATTAGGATTGTCTTAATGGTAATGAAAGCATGAAATATATTACTTTGTTGTACGCTAATGGAAAGCATGTAGGAAAACGCTCTTTAAGCTGTCACTTATAAATGCAACTCTGCAACAAAGTAGAAATAGTAATAGGTCAGACATGCTTCACTGAAGCCCTACTATCTTTATATGTCTTTTACATATTATATGTAATATTGCTGTACATGTTGCTCTGCAGCACAACAGTAAAGGCCCATTTAGACACAATGATTATAGCTAAAAATTCGCTCAAAAGCAGTCTTTTGAGTGATAATAGTTGCATGTAAATGTGCCCATCTTTCACTTTTCTGCCAAACGATTTCAGTTCAGCATGAAATCCATCGTTCAGCAGAACAGCTGATAAGACAGACCACACGCTGTGTTCTGCCTGGGGAGCGCTAATTACAGCTGGTAACATTGTCTCAGCTGTCAGCCCCACAGCACAGCAAAGCAAATGTATTCAGAGAACAGTGGGTGGTCTGTTCCCTGAATACAGCTCCCAGAGGCTCACATGCTACTAATTGGTAATAATAGGCATTAGTACTAAGTAGTAGTTTATGCAAAATGATCGCTCAAAAATTATCTTTTGAGCTATCATCTTTGTGTCTAAATGCACCTCAACTCTTTTCTCCAATACCATTAACACTGACTCAGGTGGCTGCATCCTTGAAAGAGGAGAGTCCTACTGGAGAGTTGGCACAGTGTTAGCCAACCACTTATAATTCCATAGACATGCCGTAAAGATTGAAAACTTTTGATCAGTGCATGTGATAAAAAATAGATACATGAAAGAAGTTATTTATGATTTACAGTAGGTTATCAATAACAGATCAGTGGGATACAACTTCCGGAGCCCCCACCGATCATGTGTGTGAAGGAGCTGTGGCACTTGGGGCAAGCACTGTGATCTCATTATTGTACACCAGGCACACCACCATACATATCCCTGATATAACAGTTCAATCCCTTTTACTTTTAATGGGACTGAGCTGTAGAAAGGCCATATGCTTGATGAATGTGACATCACCAGCCAAGGAAGAGGCCTCAGCGCTCCTCCAAGTATTGTGTCCCCTAAAACAGCTGTTAGGTGAAAATACCAGGACTTGGACCCCAACTGATCTGATATGGATAACTATCCTGAGGACCAGCATCTATATCTATGTCAGACAACCCCTTTAATAATAGTATTCCAATATTTACACTTTAATTATTTATCATCTTTATGATTCCTTTTTCAACTTACCTATCAAAATTTTGTCTGATTTTTTTTTTTTTACCAAAGTTATACTGAAAAAAAAAGTAAACCTGGTGTCCCAGATAAGGACTAATGTAAGTACATTCTCTGCATAGCTCAGTAGAATAATGAGTAATGAAATCATACATAAAGGTGTTGTCTGGCTACTGGACATTTCCCCAATAGATATACCAGCACGAAAATAACCTAAAGAGCAGTACTTACCCCTCCTGTGCCACTGCGATCCAGCATTGTCACCCCACCATGGTCCCAGTATGTGTTGTTGTAGATGATGTCATCGTAAGTCATGTTCTGAGCTCCTAGCATCATGGCACCTATGATGTGAATACTAAAACCAGGAGAACTGCAGTCATGCTGCAGCCTCTGGTTGACTGCAGTGGTCACCTGACTTCCATTCACATCATCTGCTCCAACAAATACTAGGACCATGGTGGGGCTAGAGTGCTGGATCATTGCAGCACAGGAGGGGTAAGTACAGCTATTTTTGTTAGTTTAACGCAGTTAGAGCTATTTGAGGGAATGTTGCCCATTAACCTGACAACACCTTTAACCTATTAAGGACCAAGCGCAGATAGTAAATATATGGTGTGGGATTAAAGCTTCTGCAATCCAGCCGAAGCAGGTTGGATTCTCGGCTGTTGCTTTTTGACTACTTCTGCCATCTCTTTTACAGTCTACATAGTGCTCAATGAGCTCTATGTAAAGAATATAGGAAGCGACAGGGCTGTTTTCCTGTATGGGACCCAGTGATCATGTGATTGCCGTTGACCTTTGACATGTAAGAGCTGCAGGGTCTTAAACAGACCCCTGATCAGCTCTGCCAGTGACTACTGTCACTATAGGGGGGGGTGTTTATCCTTGTAACTGGGGCTCCTATGGATGCTCCAGTTACAGTGGAAAAGTGAAAAAAATACAGTGTGAGCATCCTGCTGGGTCTTATATGATGTCACAAAGGACATAGATGATAAAAAAAAACTTTAAAAATAACTTAAAAAAAGATTACAGAATAAAATGAAAATATATGTATATTAAAAAGTAACCCACCACTAATGCCAACATAATAAACTGTTGCCATATCCCCCCTGTAATCTGAGATTATACAAATTATATATCAAAACATCTGGAATAAAATGGTGCACCCATTCCTCTACTTTATTTTAAGGTAAATAGAAATCTAAACTTTTTTTTTTTAACTTTTTGTACAGATTACCTCTAATTAAATGTAAAAATGAAAAAAACCTTTGGAGAAAAAAGGTACCGTATATACCGGCGTATAAGACGACTTTTGAACCCCGAAAAATCTGCTCTGCAGTCGGGGGTCGTCTTATGCGCCGGTAATACAAAAAAAAAAAAAGTGTAAAAAAAAAAAATTCATTACTCACCTCCCCCGGCGTTCTGTCGCGCTCCGGCAGGATGTCGCTCGCTCCGGCAGGCTGTCGCTCGCTCCTCGTCCCCGGCGCAGCATAGCTTTCTGAATGCGGGGCTTGAAATCCCCGCTTCCAGAAAGCTAATACACACGCCGGCAGCCATGACAGCATTGAATGGCTGTGATTGGCTGAATCACACCCATTCAATGATGTCATTGAATAGTGTGATTGGCTGAAGCCACGTGTGCTTTAGCCAATCACAGCCATTCAATGATGTCATGGCTGCCGGCGTGTGTATTAGCTTTCTGGAAGCGGGGATTTCAAGCCCCGCATTCAGAAAGCAATGCTGCGCCGGGACGAGGAGCGAGCGACATCCTGCCGGAGCGCGACAGAACGCCGGGGCAGGTGAGTAATGAATTTTTTTTTTTTTCTCCACTGAATACCGGCGTATAAGGTGACAGTTGGGGGGTCGTCTTATACGCCCCGTCGCCTTATACGCCGGTATATACGGTATGAAAAAATAGCCCCATCTGTGACAGAAAAAAACCATAGTAAAAATAATTTTCGCAGGCCAGGAAAAAAATAGGGCCATAGAATCACCGCATGGCTAAAATTTTTGAAAAGTTTCTGGTCCTTTTTGACCAAAACACTCAGGTCTTTAGGAGGTTAAGATAACCATTAGAGATGAGCGAGTATACTCGCTAAGGCACATTATTCGAGTGAGTAGTGCCTTAGCCGAGTATCTCCCCGCTCGTCTCTAAAGATTTGGGGGCCAGCACGGGTGACAGGTGAGTTGCGGCGGGGAGCGGGCGGGAGAAAGGGAGAGGGAGATTTCCCCTCCGTTCCTCCCCGCTCTCCCCCGCCGTCCACCGAATCTTTAGAGACGAGCGGGGAGATACTCGGCTAAGGCACTACTCACTTGAGTAATGTGCCTTAGCAAGTATACTCGCTCATCCCTACTAACCATCTAAAATTGCAGTGAACCGTGGTCTTCTAGTGGGGTGGTCCTGTCAAAGAAGAGGCAGTGTACAGAGGATAAAAGCAAATGCTGTCACAGTAAAATCTAGTCTAGATGAGGTGGTCTTCTCAAAGTGGTGGTCTTTGAAGACGTTTTGATGTCTCCATCTTCTTCACAACCATAGCTCCCAGTCAGTGGTGCTAAAGGTAAATTTGGGGAATGCAATCCCCCTGTTACTAGTTAGTAATTAGTACAGTATTCTCTTTATATCTTCTTTAGTTCTACTAGAACTGTGTCTATGATCAAGTTTGTACCGATTTGTGGAAAGACAGTTGTATTTCAGCTAAAAGTCCCCCCCCCCCCCCCCCCCGATCATGTATTAAACTTAATGCTACTTGTATAATTCTCTACATTACTTAACTAGCATGTGAGCCAGTTATCAAAGCATAGTGTTCTTACAGGGATAATAGGTCAATTCATAAGGAAATCCTTGTTGAGGCTGTGTGTCCTATGAGGCTAATTCCATGTATTTCAGTCACAGGATAGGAAGTCAGAAGTGATGCCATTTAGTTAAATCAATAATATCATGTTATTTTCATTTGAAGGAGTGAGAGAAGAAATCCTTTTGTTCTTGGTTATTACAGGATAGGATTTACAGTTTTAGTTCGCTTGACCGGGCGAGTCAATTTCACTCTGACTTTGTGAATGTATCCTAAACTGTTGTGTCTCAGTGGGAACAGAACAAATATCTCTTTGGCATTTTGAATTAAATATGAAGAGTGAAAGAAGTTTTAAACAGACAGAATTTTTCACATCTTACATAAGATAGTCCTTTGAAGGTTTTCTGGTTTTCACACTTGCATTGGGAACAAGCGTAGCTCTCCTGGGATTTTCACATAACACAATCTGCACAGTGGGCTGTGGGTATAAGCACAGGGCTTAAGCGCGGGCTGCGGGTACAAGCGCAAAAGTGCTTGCCATCACGAGATGTATAGGGGCTATGCAGGGCGCACAATCGTAGGCTGTTGTGCCTGTATGGGTGCATTTTACTGTACTTTATTACGCGTCCGGGACCTTACATTGGTGCGGTCCCAGCAGCGCCATGTTTGAGTAAGTAGGGCTACCTAGGAAGTGATAAGCAGGTCAGCTGACTTGGTAGGACTGGTGGTATCAGTTAGCCTCGTGAAATTGCACAATCTCATGCGCAATTTCAGTCAGGTGGGGCCTTTGTTGCACAATAGCTCCAAAAAATAGAGCATGTCGAGTTTTTTTCTCTGCTCTCGAAATGCTTGCGAAGGAACCCATTGAAGTCAATGGGTTTTATTTGCAGTGCATTACGAGCGCAGATGTTGAGGCCTCCCTAATATGATGCGAGCGAGCACCCAAACGCTCGAGTCCGCGTTATTCGAGTCAAGCTTTTTGTAAAATTCAAGAGCTCTACTCGATTAACGAATCCCATTGACTACAATGGGAGACTCGAGCATTTTCGTATGTGGGACGCTGGGTGCCAAACTTTTTTTTTTCCTAGGTTCGTCTCTCTCTCTCTCTCTCCCCTGCCTACCAGACAAAAAATTTGCCAATGACGTGCGCTACGTCACAGCGGGGAGGGGCCAAAACAGGCACGTCACAGCGAGGAGGAGCCAAAAACTGGGCGGGGTCGAACACGGCTTGATGCTCGTTCGAGTAACGAACACCATCGAGTACGCTAATACTCGAACAAGCATCAAGCTCGGCAGAGTATGTTTGCTCAGCTCTACTCCCTAACTAAAATATGCGTCCAAACAAAGTGAGAATACAACTTTACAATAATGTACATTAGATACCAACTTACTTTCCACAGCCTATGTTAATATGATTGCTGATCTTGACTTCTGTCTACCATCTTTTAATATCTACTATGCAAGGAGAATAACATAATTTGTCTTAAAGCAAAGTTCATCTCAGGCTGAGTAACGTTTAACCCTTTGAGTGGCACAGCCGGAAATTATCCAGGACGAGCTCCACTGCCCATAGTGATAAGCTGTGGCAGTGTGCTCTGCCTGCATAGACCCACACAGAGCAATGCAGGACTTTGAAAAACAGAAGCAGGAAGATATTGCCAATCTGCCGGCAATCTCCGGCTTCTATTTTCAATGTCCTGCACTGCTTTGTTTACAGGTTGCCACAGAGACCATGGGCTTGTCAGAAGCCAGCCGATGGTCTCTGTGGCAGGGAAAGCTGGTGCTTGGCTGTCAGGGGATAGCCAGGCACCAACTCTACACAGCAGAGAATGGAGAAAAACTCTGATCTCTGCTGTGTTAACCCATTAAATGCTGTGGTCTATGTGACTGCAGCATGTAAAGGGCTGTCACCATCGGACCCTCGGAATGTGATCAGGAGGTCCTGATGGGTATCTGTAGAAGTCCCCTAAAGGGACAAAAAATTTTAAAAAGTTAAAAAATTATTAAAAAGATAAAAATAAAAGCACTTGTCTCCCTTTACTTTGTAAAAAATTAAAAACAAAATTACACATGTGGTATCCCTGCTTTGTAATGACCCAGAGGAGGAAGTTAGTACATTGTTTAACCCATTAATGACACGGCCCCTTTTTTTCTTTTTTCCCCTTTTCTTTTTTTCCTCCCCACGTTTAAAAAATCATAACTCCTTTATTTATTCATCAACGTCACTGTATGAGGGCTTGTTTTTTGCCGGGAAGAGTTGTATTTTTCAATAGTGCTATTTAAAGTACCATATAATGTACTGAAAAACTTTTTAAAAATTCTAAGTGGACTAAAATGAAAAAAAAATGACATTCCATCCTTTTTTAGTGTGTTTTTTTCTACGGCGCACAAACTGCAACAAAAATGACATGATAACTTTATTCTATTGGTCAGTAGGATTACTACGATACCAAACTTGTATGGGTTTTTTTGCTGTAGTACTTGTATTTTTGTCAAAGATATTTAATTTTTTAAAATTATTTTCTGCTGCATCTTCTGTGTGCAATAACTTTTTTATTTTTCCGTTGACAAGGGCAAGGGCTCATTTTTTGTGAGATGCCCTGTAGTTTACGTTAGTATTAATTCAAAATACATATGACTTTTTGATTGCTTTTTATTGCATTTTTTCTGGGAGACAGGGTGACTCAAAATTTGTGCATTTGTAGCGTTCTTTATTTTTTTTTTTTGGACTACGTTCACCGTGCAGGGTAAATAATGCACTACTTTGAAAGATCAGAATTTTATGGATGCGGCGATACCAAATATGTATTTTTCTTCTATGATTTAGATTTTTTATTATAGATATGGCAAAAGGAGAGTGATTTAAACTTTTCTTACTTTTTTTTTTTAAACGGTGAAAAAGTTGCAAAAAAGAGAAAAACTATTACAATTTGGTATTGACATAATCGTACTGGCCTGCGGAATTACTTTAATACATTATTTATACTGCTCATAGACTGCAGTTAAAAATTAAAATAAAATACATGCCAGAATTACAGATTTTGTTAATCTTGCCACTAGAAAAAATGGAATAAAAAGCGTCAAAATTTTACATGTTCCAAAAAATTAGATAAATGAAGACTAGAGTTCATCCCACAATAAACAAGGCCTTCTAGAGCTCTGGCAATGGGAAATAACATTAATACGGATCTTGGAATGTGGCGACACAAAAGCAAACCTTTAAGAAAAAAAAATGTTTTAAATGTTTAAAAATAGCAAAACATAAAAAACTGTATAAACTTGGTGTCGCCGGAATCGTGTGACTCAGAGAATAATGTTATCACACTATTTATTCTGCACGCTAAATGCCGTAAAAATGAATTCCAAAAAACAAAAGTTATGCAATACATTATATATACCCAAAAATGATGCCATCAAAAAATACAACTTGTCTCGCAAATAACAAGCCCTCATATGGGTGCGTCAATGGAAAAATGAAAAAGTTTTGGCTCTTGGAACGCAACTGCAAAATTAGTTAAAATTAAATGATTGGCCCATTTAAAAAACCTGCCCTGGTGGGCACGACAGGGTGGTAAGAAACCCGCCACTCAAGGGATTAAAGAGGTTGTCCCAAAAAGACCACCCCTATTCATATGCTCTGTTAGGGCATATGAATGTCCTAAAGTGGGATCCCCAATTCAAGACTCCCCTCTGTGAGTTGGTAAGGAGATCCATTGTGTAATAGCAGCTGCAATTCTGGCAGACTTTGAATTACAAAGGGTGGTCCTTCATCTGAACAGCCATCATGTAATATTACAAATGCTTGGCTGATTGTGGCTTCCCCCAGAAACAAGAGTTGTTTTACCCAGCGACTACATTCTGAAAGAGGTTGTCTTTGATGAGACCACCCCTTTAAGCATTAATTACCCATATGTTATAAAATATACATATGGATATAATTGCAATCTAAGGCCGCCTACAGATGGGCGGAAATTCCGCAGCAGGATTTCCTGTCGAATTTCCGCCCCTGGGAGCTGCCATTGGATTGCATTAACAAACGCAATCCTATGCAGACGCCCGCGATTTGGCCACGCAAAATCTCGCGCGTCAAACAAATCGCGGCATGCTCTATTTCTGTGCGGGGCTTGCAGAAACGTCACTGCCCGGCAGCCGGCACATGAAAGAGCCGGGGCCGCGGGAGCAGGTGAGTGACACGCTGCTCTCTGCAGACGCTCGGGTTGGGTCCTGCTGCGAGAATTCTCACAGCGGGATCCGACCCCGCCGTCTGCAGGCGGCCTAAATCTCAACTGCTTTGCTGCATCTCAACAAGATTCATATGTTTGTATACATTGATGACATTGCCAATTGGAATGATCCCATGTATAGTGGCTGTATAACTGACGATTGATTTGAGAAGCAAACCAAGCGCACGGTGTATACCAATCAGCATACATGATATACGGCTGAAGCATGCCCAAGGGAGCAATGTATTCTGAACCAAGTGCTTTCATGTATTCTGATAGAAACCTCATATTTTATTTATTTTCTTTCAAGATGCAGAAGTACAGCCTGCATTACAGTATATAGCAAACCAAAGAGCACGTATAAAGAGTTGGACCTGATGACATTATGTCTTTATCATTTACCCTATTGTCACATTTTATACAGTAGGTCAGAAACCTATAACATGACACATAATAAATAATGTAATTAAAGGTAACACAGCTGAAAGAAGTAGGAAAGAGAAAGGAACCAGTAGGTGAGGAACAAAGGTTAAAGATCCATGACTGATATGGTAGTCCTTTTTGTATAAGAGTCATTTGACTTATAATGAGTCTTATAAAGGCTCAGACACATTTTTGCATCTGTAGTACAGATGAGTGTCCCAGCCTGACCATGTGTCTCCTGACCCGAACTCTGCTCTGCTATGATGCGCTGATTTCGGGTTAGGATACCCATGGTTCAGCCTGGACACTTCATATTTTGGATGCATAAATGCACCTGTAATATGCTTATGTGAAACTGCCTTATTAGTTGTAATAATAAAGTAGTGTATATATTTTATGTTATTAAGTTCCAAGCTAATTTGTAGGTACCCTGTTTCCCCGAAAATAAGATCTACCATGAAAATAAACCCTGCCATGATTTTTCAGGTAGGTTTGAAATACAAGCCCTACCTCGAAAATAAGCCCTAGCTGTATTAAATAAATACATTTTTAAAAAGCAATCATTACCTAACAGGCTCTGTAATGCCACGGCTCACAGTTCAGCCAATTCATAAATCCCACCTCCACAACGAAAATGGCTGTAATTGGTTCTTCAACCGCTGCTGAGCCAATTAATGCAGTGCTCAATGAACCAATCCCAGCCATCACATTGGTCCATCGAGCGCTGCATTGATTGGCTAGTCAGCGCTCGAGAACCAATCAGAGCCATCACTTCCTGGAGGTGGGATTTATAAATCCCGTAACCAGGAAGTGATCTTCTGTGGGCAGCCGAGAACTGCAAGAAGCGCATCGGTGCTCTGGAGAGCAGTGGGAGGGACCTGAACTATGCCTGCTAGGTAATGTATAATAAGACATCCCCTGAAAATAGGACCTAGTGCCTCTTTTGGGGCAAACATTAATATAAGACAGGGTCTTATTTTGAGGGAAACAAGTAGGCCAGCAAAAGAAACCCTTTTCTGAAAACATGTTATTGTTCCTGCCTCTGCTTCATGCATGTTAGGCCAGTTTCACATCTGTGTTGGAACCTCCGGTCGAAGCTTCTGTTCATCCAGTTCAAAATGCTGCATGCATTACCGTTATAGTCAATGAGGTCCGTTCGGCACTGTTTGGTTCTGTCCTGAGACTGAGCCGTTCGGCGGCAGGGATTCCCCTTTTCTGCACCGAGCAGAAAGCGGAACCCCGAGTACAGGTATGAAACCACCCTTACATATTGGTGACATCTAAGAATTGAAAAGTGGCTAAAAAGAGGTGGGCAGTCATTGGAACTACATTGCACAAACTAGTCTTTAATGCTACCTGTTTTGTAACACACAATTTCCATATTTTGCAGGTGAACCTACTGGCTGAAAAGCAGCAGATATTCTGCATAAAAGATGAGATTTGTCAGCTGTCTGCCCTCTTCCCAGGTATACAGAAACATAAAACATTTCTCTTTCAAGATTGTGCTGTTGGTCCTATTCAACAAAACTTGAATAAGAAGCTTTAGCATCTCTTACTGCTTCTTAAATATGTAAGAATTACTGAATAAATATTGAAAGCCATCCAGCAAGCTGTTCTGCCAGCTCATTGTCATCCACACCCTAAAGTCTGCTGATGTGTGAAAGTCTAAACTTCACATCCAACTTCGATTGCTATAGAAACATCTTTGTTCTCTAAAGCAATGCAAACTTCATTGTTCCTGAAAGGATACACTTTGGCAATCTTTTATATTGCTTCAACGCATAGAAAATGAGAAGTGGAACAAGTTACAAGACGTATTAATTAAAATCTGCTATTGTTCGGTGTCTACAGCTCCTGTGTAGACCTATGTGACTCTATGGATAGGCACATTGCTTAAGGCCCATTTAGACAAAACCATTATCGCTCAAAATTCGCTGAAAAGCCATCTTTTGAGCGATAATCGTAGCATCTAATTGTGTGGCCATCGTGCACTGTACGTGCACTATTCGTTTATCGGTGATTTCTAGCAAGCTAGAAATCACAGATGACTCTTATCAGCACCACACGCTGATTTTCTCAGCGAGCGGCGCTGATTGTATTCTTTCAGCTGGTATCCCGCTAGCATTTCTCAGCGGGACACCAGCTGAAAGCTCGGAGAACAATACAGCTGTTTGCATATACAAAACCGCTTCTTTGTTCTCGGAGGTATCGTGGTGGTATTCTGCTCCACCTGCATTAACTCTTAGGTAGCTAATTAGAGTTATGCAAATATGATCACTCAAAACTGTCACTCAAACTACACAAAGGTTCGAACAGAGACTTCTGCTCCCATGTGTATTTGCGGCACTGACAGCATGCGCCTGATCAGCTGATCGGTCGGGGGTCCTGAGTTCTGTAGAGTTGTTCCAGGCTGTGGTCTCCAGATTGGTACCCAACCTGCACAAAAATGTCACCAGTTGTGTCCATTTCCGGCATAAAACCACTGGCCAGACAGTACTGATACATGCGCTCCCAGCCTAGAGGATTAGGTTTAATTTATAATGCCTATTATTTAAAACCACAATCGTCCTCCATTTACCTGTACAGATTCAGCAGTTATGTGCAAACACCATGAATATAACACTAGATGTTTAGTAAAAATTCTGAATTCTATTCTCAGCGTCTGAAAGTTAAATTTCCATTGTCAATAGACACAAACAAAAAATGAAGTATGAGGCCGTTGGGTGTAGCAGCAGAGATGACCCTCTGACTGCATGATGAAATGTAGTTTTCAGCGTGATAGAACTTGGCAATGATGAACCTGCACTCTCACACTTTTCTGGATGATTCAGGTTTTATTTATAAGAAAGGTTGCTGTTATGTTGTGAACAATAAATATTGTTAAGCTCTTGTCTGCCACCTGCTGGCATCTCAGAGAATGCAGCAACAGAAAATAAAAATGTTTCCTTCACTATATACCGAGACTGGATACATAGGTTTTCATTTTTGTGTGTATACAGTATATATTTATATATCACACTCATTGTAAAGAAAAAATCAAGCACTTAGGAGTTGTCAGAATCGAATGAAACTTTCTCTGTGTGATTGTAACATTGATATTAAGTGATTACAATAACAGAGCTAAAGGATAATGTATTGCAGAAAAGTGTCCCCATGAAGTGAGGCTCTAGTTTCCTGTTGTACCACCTCTAACATAGTTGTAAAATGTGATACGGGCAGGAGTGGAGGCTCTAGTAGCCCGTTGTACCACCTCTAGCTTGGATACAAGATGTGATACAGACAGGCATGGAGGCTCTAGTAGCCTGTTGTACCACCTCTAGCTTGGATACAAGATGTGATACAGGTGAGCATGGAGGCTCTAGTAGCCTGTTGTACCACCTCTAGCTTGGATACAAGATGTGATATGGGTGGGGATGGAGGCTCTAGTACCCTGTTGTACTGCCTCTAGCTTGGATACAAGATGTGATATGGGTGGGCATTGAGGCTCTAGTACCCTGATGTACTGCCTCTAGCTTGGATACAAGACGTGATACAGGAGGGCATGGAGAATCTAGTACCCTGTTGTACCACCTTTAGCTTGGATGTGAGATGTGGCATGGAGGTTGTCAAAGTTGGCATCCCAAATGGTTCCATGATCTATTGGCAATAACTCTGGTGACAGACAGGCAGTGGAAGTGTGACAATGTTGTGGAGGCTTCCTGGGACATCTTGCTTTGTGCAGCTGAGCCTTATACTGCTGGAAGATGTCTCTTGGAAGCCGCCATGAGAGGAACACATGTGGCTACAGGATGTCCTGAACATATCACTGAGCTGTTATTGTCCTTTGTAGCACTACTAGGGGTGACCGACTGTTGTATGCAATGCCCCCCAGTCCATGACACCAGCAGTGTGGGCTCCACAGCAAAGTCAAGATTGGGGCCCTCACCCCTAGATCTGCCTAGATGCCCAAACTAGACCTGAATTCGTCACTGAAGACAACCTGATTCCAGTCTGTAGCAGTCTAGTTTAGTTGTTGATGACACCACTGCATATGGAGGTGAAGGTGGGTGTTAAAGGCAGTGCATGTAATGGGTGCCAAGAGACCAAATGTCTCTCAGACAAGCGCCTGGAAAAAGTTACAATAGAAATAGGGGCCTGTAATGATGGTACCACTTACATTTGGATGGCGGACAATGAAACAGTTGGAGCTTGTCAGACGATTAAACAATCGTCTCTACTGGTGGTCTGTCTAGGGTGTCCTGACCCCGATCACCTTGTGCCCTCATGCATCCACTAGTACCAACACCTCCTAACAGTCTGGTCAGAACTATCCAGGTGAGGGACAATTCATCAATACGACCATCCTGCTTCTTGCATTCCATCAATGGGCCCCTCTCAGACTCTGTTAACTGGGCAAAATCTATTTGATTGTGTCACAGAGCCATGTCTAATGGTCAACAAGCTCTACACAAGGGGGAAAAGAGATCCACTACACACAAGGAGCCTCTGAGAGCCTTTTTATAGGCCAAAGGGGAACCACTTTTAGGTCCTCAGGTGGTAAGATCTTTCATCTAATCACGCCACAACTCTAATCATTTGTACATATGCCTAAGATGTAACTGCATGCCGAGGTTTACAGCAAAATGACAACTTCTTCTAGGGGATTGATTGTTTTTAAAGAGTGTATATATCTGACAGTGGTAAACTGATGGCTCATCCATCTATATAGATGCTGCTTTACATTCCATTCTGAGATCTGCTATATGATTTAGGGGGATTGCCCATGATTTTTATTGAGCAGAATATATAAAAATGAAATAGACAGTAATAAAAAAAGTACACCAGTCACATGTTAAATCCCCGGTGCTCCAGCACTAATGCTCCTAGAGTTCTTCTCCTGTCTTTGCTTACACCCTGGAAGCGTTAATGTGGCCTCAGCAGTCACATACTCTATATATTAGTATCACCATGGCTGTCCAGTATGTTGCACGAACAGAAAGGTGTGGAGGCCGTATACCTTCCTGAGTGCTGCTGCAATGCTTATTTTTGTGGGTGTTGTAGGAGTAGAACATATTAGTAAAAGCAGCGACAAAGGATATCCCACACCTATTCCTACAACAAGGACAATATCTCCATAACTATCTAAGGTAGGAATGCACTTTTAAAGAAGTTGTCCCATGAAAAGAACTTATTCCCTATCCACAGGATGCAGATGGCTGACTACAAGCCCTGCTAGCTCCAGCAGTCCCTTTGAAATGAACAAAGCAGTAATGTGCACCCATGACCACTGCTCCATTCATTGGGTGACACTTGGGACCCATGTTCTCATGATCAGTAGAGGTTACAGCAGTTTGACCCCTTCATGATCATACTTATGCCCTATTAGGGATCATTTATTTTCATGGATAAACCCCTTCAATATTGCACTTGGTGCTTTACATGCAGAAATGACAATACAACTGATATTCGTTTTTCTCCTATGTCCCTATAGAACTGCAGAACCTCTTAGCCTGCACACATCGTCCTGAAGAATCATGGGACAAGATAACTTCAGCTCTTTTTATATCAGACAATGGCAAAAAGAAGCATCAATATTTAACCACTCAGGGCAAAAGCCATCTCCGTGAGAGTCCATATAGGTAAGCCTTAGACATTTAATAGTTACTGTTTGCCCATTGCTTATTACTGGCACCTTCTCACTTTGTGAAGGCCGAGGTGCTCTGATATGTTGTGGCTGTAAAGATTATAGTTTACATGATTTTTTTCAATCTTGAATGAAGAAACATGCATTATTCAGGGTGTTTTATAAAAACAGCAACGTATCGTCACTCTTTTCCTATTGACACGATTTTCAATAGTAACTGTACTAAGAGCTTTTTTTTACAATTTTTTTTCCAAAAAAGTGACCATGATATACCATTATTTTTATGGAACATGCAACAACATATCAGGAGAATTATGCATGTGTGAAGTCCGGTGGGCCAGGCGGGTAAGGATGGCAGTAAGGACAGCAGATGATAGGACACTGGTATATTGAGGAGCTGACCCTTGCCAATGATCGCCCAGATATGGCACATAGAGCGGTGTTGTAATTGGACAAACAAGACACAACCACAATTTGCTAAAAAGTTCTTTAATGTGGAAAACAAAGTCTCTCACCAACTTGGTTGAATTTGGTTGTTGCAGAAATGGTTCACAGCGATAGAACATGCAACAGTACCGGCAGTGGCTCTCCAGTGTGCGGGTTCCAGTGAAGATTGTAAGACCCCCTCAGCGAGGGTTATTGTTCCAACAGAAAGGGCTCTGCCCAAACAAAGTCTAGTACAGATGTGGAGCTCCTAGGTGGAATCTCGTTAGCTGAGACGTCGGAGACATCAATATGTTGCAGATTTAAGTCAACTGCAGTGTTGATGTCTTGGGTTTGAATCCAACCAAGGGTAACATATGCATGGAGTTTGTATGTTGTCCCTGTGTTTGTGTGAGATAATGGTAAGCCTCAACATGAACTGGGACTGATGTGGGTGATGGAGGTCATATGTGCTGCTGAATACGATGCCAATATAAATAGTTGTGTGTGCATATATGCAGGTGTGCCTCCCAACACCCCCAATCACCTGACTGGTGGCACTGCGGAACTCCAGCAAATGCCATGCCCCTTTCATAGGTTACCAGGCACAGCTCTGTTGATTTAGTAGTGTATGTACCCGGTACTGCATATGAGACCTATTCTCTTGAATGAGGCTGAGCTCTAATACTAGGCACAGCTACTATCAAATACATTGTAAAGTGTCTGTTAAACAATGAAGTGGATGCTGCAGCCTTGTGGCCCTTTCAATCAGCTGATTGATGAGGGTGCTGAGAGTCATATGCCCACCAATCTAATACTGATGCCTTATCTTAACGCTAGCAATCAATCTTATTATTCAAGAAATCCCCTATAAGACATTGGCTTCAATTTGCAATTTTCTATATTTTCACTTGCTATCAGCGAATGAGAATGTTTTTGTTAATGCCAAATAATGGAAAACCCTTAAAGACCTAAAACTTCTCACAGCCAATGGATTGTTATAGTGTATCAGTGTAAGCAATATTCTGGGAGCTTATCATGCTGGACACCAATTATGGATGTAGCAGAAGTGAACTCAACAGCTATGGCGCATTACACTGTCAGCATACTATATTTACACTATTTATGTAGCGTGCTGGTCATACGCAGTATTAGAGCTCCAGTGCTGCAATAATAGCATAAGGTCTGGTGGCATACTACGTCAATATCCTAGGGCACCGTATTTATCTTAATGTGTGCCACATCTTAAGTAGATTTCATCTAAAGTCATACATTGTTGCAGTGCACTATCAGGACAGGAGAGGGATTTGTTTCTGCTGATGTATGTAGTTCATAGAGAATGGAACGGGAATGCTTCTTGACATCAGACAATAATAATAATAATGAAAAATGCTAAGTAATTAAAGGGGTTTTCTCACATTTAAAAAATTGCTCCAGGGTAGGTAATAGTATAAAATAGATAAAATAACCATTACCTTTTACCATGCCTCCTGCAACTCAATCCCCTCTGCTCTGGTCTCTGCTAAAACAGAAAGCAATGATCTCACATTCATTGCTCACATGACCATTGTAGCCAGTCACTGGCCTCAGCGGTCATATCCTGTTCAGGCACATATGACCACTGACCACCACTGAAATGAATGGGAACTTGGCCTGCAATGCCAAGCTTGGCCACTGCATTGGAGACAGAGCTGTCTACTTCCGGCACAAAGCATCTCTGTCCTGAGTCTGGTGGCCCAGTCCGGTGGCAGGCTTGTCCAGTTTTAAGATTGGCGGACCCCCACTGATTTCTTAACTAGACAACCCCCTTAACTTTACATGCATAAAACCAGAACACCTATTTAAAAAAGCCCAAGCGCTGTGACCTCCAGCATTTAATAAACCGAACCTAGTAAGGTGCCATGCAACTGATGACTTCACCTTTATCCAAGAATCTGCATGTACTGCTATTGACTATAACCTAATATGTCACCAATGATATAGAGGAAATAGCTAACAGTCCATATGTAACACCTTCTGTTCCAGACATGTAAGTGTCTCCTCTCATCATCGCCCATTTCAAGACTTTCCAGTGATTAGGACAGTTGTTGTGATCACATCCCTATCACCACTACGTGCCTTTATTCACTCCATGGCAATGGTTCAGACCGAGCCGAAGAAACTATTTGTTCCAATGCAGGTAATTACCTTATACATTCCATTAAAAAAATGTTTGTTTTCTGAGATGCTACCTTTACCTTTGTTGGTGTTAAGACCATTCTTCTACCAGGTGGAATAATTGACAGCAGCTTTTTTGTTGCTGACATATTGCCATTTTCTGACCTCATAACTTGGTGTCTACTTACTAATATTTTCAAAATTAGTAATGAAAAATGATTTTAAAGTTTGTAACTGCAGTACCACATGCTCCCACTAGGTGGCTCTAAATCTTCACATAATTGTCTCTATGCAGATATTGTTTTAAAAGGTTTTTAGCCGAATGTACTGTAGGTTGCTTGTGATATACACCCATCAACCATAACCTTAAAGCCTAAATTCATACATGCCCCTTCGTGCCACTGAAACAGTTTAGATCTGTGGAGGCATGGAATCCACAGCCCTCTGAAGGTAAAGTAAGATGTGGAATGGACCCCCACACACGCTTGACTGGATTAAGATCAGGAGAATTGGAGGCCAAGTCATCACCTTGAACTCTTTGTCATGTTCTTCCAACCATTCCTGCCAGAAGATGATGCCGCCATGAGGGAGGGCTGTACATGTGACAACTTTTGAAAATCAACTCCAGAGATATTTAGGCCGCATTCGCACAGACCAGAAAAACACGTGTTTTCTGTGTGATTGCGAGACGCACAGAACTCGCACCTTGCAATAACGCAGTATTTATGATGGGTGTATTTACATGACCGTTTTTTATCTTGCAATGACCACTGCACTGGCCATCAAATTTTTGCACTGTGAAGCCTGCGCTATTGCGCACTTTTTAGCACATTTTACTGTACTTTCTGCGCTGCCAGGGACCATTCACATTGGCGTGGGACACACCTGTGCCATGATTGAAAAGGCTGTACAGCCTAATTAGACCCCGCTGTTATCGTTTCCTCGTGAAATTGTGCAGTTCATTGGGCAATTTTGTAGGTATTGGGTGCACATATGTGCGCTCCTATAGACTCCTTTGGTGCCTTTAGGTGCACAAATGTGCACAAAAAGGTACGTGTTGCGTTTTTTTCACGCAAGTGAAATGCTCGTGCTAAAAAGAAAGGTGAGAATAAACCAATTGAAAATAATGGATTCTATTTTCTTTGCAATGCATGTGCAAAACCGTGCGCAAATACGGTCGTCTGAAGCAGCTCTTTAACCCCAATGTCGACAGGTGGATTTGATTTGCGGAATCTGCACGACTCACCCGCGTGGAAGATCTGTAATTCAAAGTGCCCGTAGGGAAGGAAGCGTTGGCATCCAAAACTTAATTTAAGCATGCGGATTCTATTTGCAGGCCGTAGCATGCTCCATTTCAGTGCGGATTCCGTGCGGACTGGCTCAATAAAAGTCAATGGGTGCGGACGATCGTCAGTGCATCCGCGAATACAATTGTGGATGCACTGTGAATTTGAAGATTAAAATCAATTAGGGAGGTGAGAAAAAGGCTGGGAGGTTGGGGTGGGGATTTTTTTCTGCGTGGATGATCCGCAGTGCATCCGCACGGAAAAATCATTACATCCGCGATCTCCCGCAAATGGTTTCCACAGATCTTTCGCTGCAGAATCCGATCTGCCCCTAGACATGAGGCCTAAGAGAAGAGATGGCGTTACTGCATTTGCTCAGCATTTCCTCTGACAAGCAGAGAAGACTTAGAAATTAGGCACAGCCTGTTTTTGTGACATCTAAAATAAACAAGCCGACAGGCTTTTTCTCGCACCACACTTTGACCCCTTTGTGTGACCTCTGGTGGATGATTTTGGTGTCATTAGATTTGTTACATCCTCATATGTTAAATCTAGCGGTGCTGTTGTGCTACATAATTCTAATTGCCAAAGGCAAAAAGTACCCATAGGTAATATCCCCTAAAATATAAATGCTTTATTATTCAAAACTAGACAAGGAAAACATCACGAAATCTATATATGTAAAGTTGAATGTATGTCTGTCTGTCTGTCTGTTTGTCCTTTATGCTCTACTACACCATTCATCCGATCGCCATGAAACTTTGGGAAGTTGTTGAGTACACTCCTGGGAAGATTATAGGCATAGTACATTTTTCCTATAATAAATGGCGTGTGTGTGAGCGTCGTCGACAGTTACGCCCCCCCCCCCCCCCACGTAGATTGTTCGATTTCCATCATTGCCACTAATTCTCTCACTTCCCGATGTTGTAGAAACATGAAATTTGGCACAGGCATTGATTATGTCATAAATAGGAAAAGCTAATGGGTCCCAACTCGATTATTCAATTCTAAGCGCAAAAGAATTAGCGTCCAAATTTTACGTACGGAATCTAATTTTCTCACTTCCCAATGTCATAGAAACTTGAAATTTGGCACGAGCATTGATTATGTCATAAATAGGAAAAATTAATAGGTCCCAACTCGATTATTCAATTCTAAGCGCAAAAGAATTAGCGTCCAAATTTTACGTACGGAATCTAATTCTCTCACTTCCTGATGTCATCTATATATATAAAAATGAATGTCTGTCTGTTTGTCCTTTATGCATTACTGCACCATTCATGCAATCGCCATGAAACTTTGGGAAGTTGTTGAGTACACTCCTGGGAAGATTACTGGCATAGTACAACTATCCTACGATAGGTGGCGCGCGTGCGAGACAAAGATTGTTTGATTTCCATCTTAAGCACAAAAGCAAAAGGCATGACAAGCAAGCGTGTTCAACTACAAAATGATGCATCCGCCGAACGTTTCGCAAGGCAATTGCTGGATATTGAGAATGCTGAGGTAAAATGAAAGCTGTGCTGTGATTGGTTGCTATTTCTTATACTGCTGAGGTAATATGAAAGCTGTGCTGTGATTGGTTGCTATTTCTTATACTGCTGAGGTAACATGAAAGCTGTGCTGTGATTGGTTGCTATTTCTTATACTGCTGAGGTAACATGAAAGCTGTGCTGTGATTGGTTGCTATATATTATACTGCTGAGGCAACATGAAAGCTGTGCTGTGATTGGTTGCTACTTCTTATACTACTCAGGTTACATGAAAGCTGTGCTGTGATTGGTTGCTATATATTATACTGCTGAGGTAACATGAAAGCTGTGCTGTGATTGGTTGCTATTTCTTATACTGCTGAGGTAACATGAAAGCTGTGCTGTGATTGGTTGCTATTTCTTATACTGCTGAGGTAACATGAAAGCTGTGCTGTGATTGGTTGCTATATATTATACTGCTGAGGCAACATGAAAGCTGTGCTGTGATTGGTTGCTACTTCTTATACTACTCAGGTTACATGAAAGCTGTGCTGTGATTGGTTGCTATATATTATACTGCTGAGGTAACATGAAAGCTGTGCTGTGATTGGTTGCTATTTCTTATACTGCTGAGGTAACATGAAAGCTGTGCTGTGATTGGTTGCTATTTCTTATACTGCTGAGGTAACATGAAAGCTGTGCTGTGATTGGTTGCTATATATTATACTGCTGAGGCAACATGAAAGCTGTGCTGTGATTGGTTGCTACTTCTTATACTACTGAGGTTACATGAAAGCTGTGCTGTGATTGGTTGCTATATATTATACCGCTGAGGTAAAATGAAAGCTGTGCTGTGATTGGTTGCTATTTTTTATATTGCTGAGGCAGAATAAAAGTTGCACTGTGATTGGTTGTTATTTCTCTTACTGCTGAGGTAACATGAAAGCTGCGCTGTGATTGGTTGTTATATATTATACTGCTGGGTAACATGAAAGCTGCACTGTGATTGGGTGTTATATATTATAAAGCTCAGGTAACATGTAAACTGCGCTGCGATTGGTTGTTATATATTATACCACTGAGGTAACATGTAAACTGCGCTGCGATTGGTTGTTATATATTATACCACTGAGGTAACATGTAAGCTGCGCTGCGATTGGTTGTTATCTATATATATATAAAAATGAATGTATGTATGTCTGTCTGTCTTCGCAGTAATGCGCGACGGGTAAGCTAGTATATTATAAAATAAAGAGGCAAATGGTGGTAGCGATATAGTGTGACCAACAGTCATCAATCAGTATCGTGTATGTAATTGTGCATATACACATGTAGAGCTCTGGCACACCGGCAAGAGCGATATCAGGCTGGGATTCATGGGCCCCATATCGCTCTAACAAACCTTCTAAAAACCCCTGGATGCGAAGCATTTTCATGTAAAAAAAAGCGCCTTGCATCACTGCGGGGAATCCCTTCATCCCATTGCCTTTAATGGGGCAGCAGCAGCGCCGGTCACATTGAAAACGATGGGAGGACATCACCATTTCCTGCCGCTGCAGTGACAGCTGCAAAAGGGGATGCCTTCAGCCCCACAGGGATTGAAGGCTGTCACATCCAGGGGTTTCACCTTGTTCTCAATGAGGCTGTCAGCAGCAGCACCAGCTCTATTGAAAACATAAGGAGAACATTGCAATCTTCTGTCTCTGCTGTGACAGCAGTGGCAGGGAATTACTTCATCCACACAGGGAGTCCTCTCATCACTGAACACCCTGCCGCTGCTGTCACAGTGAGTGGGGATGCGACTCACAACAGCAGCAGGAGATCACAATGTCCCCCCTATGTTTTCAGTGGGGGCGGCACTGCTGCTGCCGTCCCCATGGAGAATAAGATGAAGCCCCTAGATGTGACAGCCTCACATCCCTGTGACAGCTGCAGAAGGAGAATAGTGATCTTCTACCGTTGCTATCAATGGGGCCGACGCTGCTGCCGCCGACCCGGTTGGAGACAATGTGCGATTTGTGGGCATGCTGCAATTTTTTTTTTTTCATGCAGCATTGCAGGAGTGAAAACATCGCAAATGAGAATAAAACCATTGAAATTCATTGGTTTCATAATCACTCTCTTTCACTCACTCTCGCAGCACCAGAAAATTGCCCAATTTTCTCGCCAGTGTGAAGGCACCCTTAAACATAGGCCTGGATGGCCAACTTCCAAAAGCCCATGTCGGTGAGTTGCGGCAGTGAGCAGGGGGGTGCAGGCGGGGAGAGAGTGAGAGAGAGATCTCCCCTTCGTTCCTCCCCGCTCTCCCCCGCCAGCAGCCGAATCTTTAGAGACGAGCGGGCAGATACTCGAATAAGGCACTACTCGCTCGAGTAGTTTGCCTTATCGAGTATGCTCGCTCATCTCTATTCCCCACCCATATTTATAAAAGAAGCCACAGTGTTGGATGGGGAAAAGCAGCACCTAGTGAACCATAATGCATTATAATGTGTCATTCTCTATCATTTAAACTGAATGCAAGGCTATTATTTCCATGGAGTCTACCAAATCTGCTGCCTTAAGTTATGGGAGGGTTGTGTCATTTATAATGTCACAGCACTCCTGACTTGCTGCTCAGTTTTGCAAGTTGATATGGGGGTATCTAAAAATCATTTACTTATTGTGAACCCTACAAATGGTTATCGCATGTCCTGGCCAACTGATATGTTTCATTCATCTCCTTTATAGCCACAAGGTGTCTCTGTCATTTTCTAGATATTGTCTGCAGTGTTGTACTCTGTATGAGAATGAAGGGTCTGAAAAATGAAAAAGTTCACATTGTTGTATAATAGAGAAAAAATAATTAGTGTAAAAGACAATAAATAACATTCATTATTCAAGAGTAATTATGACTAGTTAACCCCTTCAGGAGCGTAGCAATTTTGGGCTTCAGAAGCAAATATATTTTTTTAGCAATTCATTTTTGGTTATGTTGACCTTATCATTTAATCTTTTTGAATCTGATTTGGAGGGCAAGCAATAAAAACAGACTTTTAAGGCCCCCCTATCCACGGCCGAGGCAGAATATCGCTAGTGATCATTCTCCGCTGAGAAGGAGGGGGGAGCGCTGTCAGATTTCCAAGGTGAATCTATATGATAGATAGGCTCACCACGGAGAATCTCAGCATGCCGCGATTTAAATCCCGTCAGCAGAGAATCGCTATGATTCTCCGCTCGTGGACGCCGGTGCTGCGCTTTACATAGCAACACTATGGAAAGCTTCACACAGCGTGATCTGCCGACGATTTATCACCAGCAGATCATCACCCATGGACAGGCAGCCCAACACTTTTCTCCCTCATCCAACCCCCCCTCCAAAATGCTACCCATTTTTATAGTTGATTTTGAATTGATGTCTCATGTAAATATATTTAACGTAGGACTCAGTTGCCTTAAGTCCATTTTTAATCCCTGAGGGTTCGTTTACACTAGCTCAAAATCAACCTTGTGAAGGAGCTCTTAGTGACATAACTAATTTTGGCCTTGGGGCCCCTTCACACAAACCACATCCATTAAACCACATTGATTTCAATGGATTTCCTCATATGGAGCATTTTTGCATGCAAGATTTGGTGGCGCAAAAAAATACATGACATGCTCTATTTTTGTGAACATTTGCGCACCTGGGGCCCCATAGGAGCCTATAGGGTGCACAAATGTGTACTTGTCCCAAACGAGATCTCGTGATTTTGCAGTGTTAATCGATAACACTAGGGACTAATTAGGCCATCCCAGGTAATAAATCAGCTGGCCCTCCTATTAAGTCTGTTGGCCCACGGACTAAGTAGGCTACCCCACCTGTTCAAGCATGGCACGGTTCTGTCCCACGCCAATGTGTACAGGCCCTGTTATGCAGAAAAGTACAGTAAAGTTAAAGCTCCATTCAGAGTGCCATCACGTGACGCTCTCGCTACTGTGAATACGTCACGTTCGTGTGAAGAAACCCTTAAGAACCAGTAAATCATATCTCCTTTTGTGATTCGGTAGTCATGACTTTTTTTTACTTTTTTGTCAATATAGCTTTATAACACCTTGTATTTTGTGGGGCGAGTTGTAGTTTTTATAGTATATGTAATATAATAAATAACTTTTATTATTTTTCTTTTTGGTGGGGGCAACGGAAAAAAGCTTTTTCACCATTGCTTTTTTAATTTATTTTTATAGCATTCACAGTGTGGTATAAATATTATGTTACCTTTATTGTACGAATCATTGCTATTACAACAACAGCAAATTTATAGAGGTCTTATTATGTTTTACTGCTTTTGCGCAATACAAACTTTTTTGTACAATGAAGCATTTTTACTTTTCAACTGAAAGCGCTGTATCAGGCTTAATTTTGTGGGACAACCTGTAGTTTTTATTGGTACCATTTTGAGGTGCATATGATTTTTTTATTATTTTTTATTCCTGTTTTGGGGAAGCTAGATGATCAGAAAATGGCAATTTTGGATTTTTTTTAAAAAAAAACTTTCTCTCGCGGAATTTTCCGTGCTTTCTAAATAGTGTACTGTTTTATAGTACCAGTTGTTATGAATATGATGATATCAATTATGTGGGTTTTTTTTGTTCTTTTCATTTTTTCTATATTTTAAGCCTTGTGTAAGGGAAAAAGGATTTTTACATTTTTTTCTTTAAAAATGTTTAGCTGCCATAGTCAACAATGACTGTAGCATCTGAGTGGTTAAACAGCGTAGAGGAGTGATAAGATGAGCAAGCCCTCACTATGTTACTCCTTTTCTATAAAAACCCCATATGTGACAATCAGAGAGCAAATATCCTCAAGGACTGATGGGGGGTGATGACATAAATAAAAATTGATGCCACCCCATTCATGCAGCATAAACGATGGACGATGAGCTGAACGATCATTGTTCAGTGTAAATAGCAGCCGTTCAGTACTGAACGGACGCTATGTTAAGTCAATGGAGTGGGGCGGGGGAGCACGAGGAGATAAATTTCCTCCAGCTGCCCCGCTGTGAGCCAGCGATACTAGCTCCTGTGCAGCAACACGGGAACGAGTATGTGTAGGGACGAGTGTCGGGCATCGTTTACCTGACATTCGTCCCATCTAAATGGATCTTATGAGTTGGGAACCCACTGGTTGCTAGAACTAAACCACAACCACTTCAGAGTTTATCTTGAAAGTCCAAGCTTAGTTTTCATGCTGTCCCCATAGAAAGCACAAGCATCTCTGAACTAAAAGCAAAGGAGCTCCATCAGTAGAATTTACGTTGTGTTTTATTTAACCAGAAGCACATTTAAAGTGCCTAAGCATGGTTCGTTCAACGATATGCACCAGGGCGGCCATAACAGTGATTTGTTTTCTGCATCTTGTTCATGCACTACCAGCAGTTACATGTTTTCACGGATGTTCCAAAATATGGAAATACTGGTAGAACCAACTGCAAAAGAAGAAGAGAGAATCCCTGCAGAAATGTTTGCAACTTATTAAGGTGTCAGTCATCCTTATTCTAAGATGCCATCAAGTCCCATCTAATGTGTTCTGTACGAAATGAGGGCGTTTATTGTAGAGAGCAAAGCGTTTTCTAAATAGATTATTATTCGAGCTGAATAGGAAAAGTTATGACAATGTAAACAAGAAACACTGCAGCAAATACACTGCAAGCCCCAATATGCATGACTGCTTTTCTTCCCTGACCTGTGCCCGTCACAATCAGTCATTGACCTCCTCCCAGTTACTATCTGCAGCCACACACATTTTTCTACATTGCTGTACAGTTTAATGAACAAGTAGTTGGTGCTTTTTGTTCCCTTTTAAAAACACTGATTACTTTCCAAACGGAGGAAGTATTTAGGAGTATTTCCTTTCATTGGATGCCAGAAGAATGTAAAAATGAATATCTTAACAATTAAAGTGCTCAACCAATTAATTAAATATTCAGCCCTTTGCCCAAAAGCAAAACAATTATCACTGATCCAAAACAAATGTTCAGAATGTTTCTAGTCTTAGATCACTGAATGGAATAACCACAGCAGGTTACAAGAACGTGAACATCAAGGAGGTCCTTCAGACATCGGCTACCTGCTTTAATATATGGCTTCCTTTCTTATCCTGCTTTCAGTCATGCAGTATCAATTCCCTCAATGCTGTCATTTTACTGGACTCTACGAGTATGAATGCCAATGGATTGCTATGTGGTGATGTAGTTTAAAGCACAGTATAGAATTTCAAGCAAATAACACCAAAAGTGTGGTAATGATTATATTCTATGGCACATAGTAGCATGTCATTTAGTAAGTATTGTCTTAAGGGCATTTTCTTGGATTGAGGAGCTTAGATGACAGGACGTTTGCATGTGGAATATGATCGTGTTGCAGAAGAGGTTTTTTCCTGAAGTCTGGTGGATGTGAATGACAACTTGGCGAAGTGATGAATGGCTGAAGATGGCATCAATTAATCACAGTAAATATCCTGATTTGTAAAGGTGCTCCTTGCTCTAGTAAAATATGTGTGATATTTCCGTTGCTCCCTTTGCAGCTTCAGAAGTTTTATCAACATTTCTTCAAGTCACAGTCTCCAGTACAAGCATTAAACGCCTTAAAGGAGTTGATAAGCAAATTGTTACTCAGCTTGGAGGTGATAAGTGAGACAGTTACTACAGGATACAATTCATATAACAGGTAAATGAAAGATGGTGATACCGGTATTTGTTCTGCCCTAAAAACTGTTGTATTAGGCTGCATTCAGACGAACGTATATCGGCTTGGTTTTCACGCCGAGCCGATATACGTTGTCCTCGTGTGCAGGGGGGGAGGATGGAAGAGCCAGGAGCAGGAACTGAGCTCCCACCCCCTCTCTGCCTCCTCTCCGCCCCTTTGCACTATTTGCAATGAAAGAAGGTGGGATGGGGGTGGGGCTAATTCTCGGAACTTAGCCCCGCCCCTGGCCCGCCTCTCCCCATTGCAAATAGTGCAGAGGGGCAGAGAGGAGGCAGAGAGGGGGCGGGAGCTGAGTTCCTGCTCCTGGCTCTTCCATCCTCCCTCCCTGCACACGAGGACAACCTATATCGGCTCGGCGTAAAAATCGAGCCGATATATGTTCGTGTGAATGCAGCCTCAGACAGGATAATTGTATTTATGCTTTCTGCTTGCAGTATTTGCCATTATAGATGTAGAAATGTAGCAAAGTTTAACCTAACTTTCAAGGTCCTTTTATACTCAACGATTATCACTTAAAATTCTTCAAAAGCAATCTTTTAAGTGATCATCATTGTGTGTAAAAGTGCGCCCATTGTGCACTTACTATCCATCTCTGACTTCAGGCCCGCATGAAATCTTCGTCCCTCAGGATGATAAGATAAGACAGACTACATGCTGTGTTCTCCGCAGGCAGCTGTTTACAGCTGCTGTCCCACTGGAGAACAATAGGGATGTATTTAGAGAACAGACCACCCGCTGGTCTCTAAATACATGCAATGAGGTACTAATGGGCTGATTAGCCCATTAGTAGCTATGCAAAATGATTGCTCAGAACTGTCAGTTTCTGACTTAAGGCCCATTTAGACACAATGATGATTGCTCAAAAGATGTCGCAAAATGATCACTCAAGATGAGCGATCAGCTTCCAGTGCCAGCGGAGGAGAACTGTTCCCCCGCTCCAAGCGCCTGGCTGTTATACAGTCGAGCACTCGAAGTGGAGGTACAGAAGACAAGTGGAGTGTCCCCGCTTGTCTTCTGCATCCAGATGTTCCCCCCCCCTCTGAGCACCCAGCTGTCATACAGCCGAGCGCTAGGAGCGGAGGATGCAGAAGACAAGCGGGATGTCCCCGCTTGTCTTCTGCGTACAACTGTTCTCCCGCTCCAAGCGCCTGGCTGTTATACAGTCGAGCACTCGAAGTGGAGGTACAGAAGGCAAGCAGGGTGTCCCCGCTTGTCTTCTGCATCCAGCTGTTCCCCCCCCTCCGAGCGCCCAGCTGTCATACAGCCGAGCACTAGGAGTGGAGGATGCAGAAGACAAGCGGGGTGTCCCCGCTTGTCTTCTGCATCCAGATGTTTTCTGCACGGAGAGCCCGGCTGTTATACAGTTGAGTGCCCCGTGCCAGGTATGGAGAACAGAGCTGCACCCCTCTGTTCTTCATACTCAGCCTGTTATCAGGGAGCAGGATACAGCTGAAACAATAGTATTAGCTGTATCCCGCTGTGAATCCCTGATAAGGCTTATCATTGTCTTTCAGCACGCTGAAAGACAACAATAAGCGACGGCATAAGGAAAACTGCACGATGTCAGTGCAGTTACACACAACGATTATCGCTCAAAAGACGGATTTTGAGCGAATTTTGAGCGATAATCGTGTCTAAATGGGCCTTAATTTTTAGCGATCATCTGTGCGTGTAAAAGCACCCTTAATGCATTATAACGCTCTGTGCCACAGTTTTTTTTACTCTTCTCAGTTGCTTTAAATGGGTTTTGTTGGGTTAAGATAAGAAAACAATAGCTTTTGATGGGCTTAAGATAAGATAACTTGTTGCAGAAAGTTATCACAGTCAAGTTATGCCCCAAACGATGCCTGACAGCGCTTCCCAGTGATGCTTGCTCCTGTGCTGTTACATAGGGGTGAGTATTGCTGGCATCGCTGAAAGCGTGACCAGCATGGAGGCGGGGTGGCTAGGGAGCACTCTTCCTGTGCCTCCATTCACTGTAATCAGACAGTCATTCAGAACTGTTTACACTGAACAGCTAGTCGTCCAAGTTTCTGCATGCAGAAACGGAACGACTGAACAACTGTTCAGTCATTCATTCTCTGCATGCATTTACACAATACAACTATCATTCAAAACCCTGCAGGAGCGCGGGAATTTGACAATTTTGAACAACAATGTCCCATGTAAATGTCCCTTTAGAGCACTTTTACATAAGACAACTGTCTGACACTTTAGTGTCTGACAGCTGTCCCAATGACCATTACTGCTGTGCTTTCACATGGGAGTGATAGTTGTTTAGTTAATAGACATGGAGCATGCTGAATATCTTTTCTAGGTGCCCACCTGCATTCACTGTGACCAGGCAGTCGTTCATAGATGAACAGCTGCTTGTTTACATTGAGATATAAGTCAATCACCAGTTGCTTTGTTTCAGTGAACTGAAATGAAGCAACTAGTGACTAATGAGCATTTTTTTTTGCTCAGTTCCCTGTCAGGTCTTACTTTTATATGGGACAACTATTGCTCATTTGATCAGTTTTTTTGGCCGATATAGTCGGCCCATGTAAAAATACCCTTAACTTTGCTATATCACATACTATTGCTCTTTAATAGAGATGAGCGAACGTACTCGTTAAGGGCGATTTCGCAATCGAGCATCACTATTTTCAAGTACCTGACTACTCAGGTGAAAAGATTCAGGGGGCGCCGGGGGTGAGCAGGGGGTTGCACTGCTATCCCCCGCTCCACCACACTGCCCCCCGACGCCCCCCCAATCTTTTCACCCGAGTAGCCAGAAACTCGAAAATAGCGATGCTCGATTGCGAAATCGCCCTTAACGAGTACGTTCGCTCATCTCTACTCTTTAATTTTACTACTACTTCTGTACAATTCATGTACAATTTAGCTATTAAAAAGTCATAGCAAACAAGTGAATGAATGTTTAGTATAATTATAATTTCAGTATTTCCATTTTTCATCTTCTTCCCCTATTGCTACATAACTTGGCAAGTAGCCATTGAGAAGTGTTGGAAACCAGTGATCAATGATATTGCTGTATGGCATGCAGTTCGAGGTTTAGTGGGTTGGTAGAGGGAAAAGTGCTTTAGAAATCACAGAGGTCCAGTGCAGTTTCGGAAACTGCTAAGCATGGGAGATGGAGCACCAGTACTGCACACACAACTGTCCTATAATTCTTAAAGGAGTTTTTAGTAATGTCTGTAGTATATTGCCTTCTTAAGGCCCATTTACATGCCACGATTATCACTCAAAATCCGTTCAAACGACCAAAAATGAGCGATAATAATTACATGTAAACACTGCCGTTGTGTGCTTTTCGTCTGAACGATGATTTTAAAGTGAAGTTAAAATCCATTATTCAGCCGCAGAGAGATAAAGGGAGCAGGCTGATAACATTGTTAATTGCCGGCAACCCCCAGGAGAACAACGCAGCTGTGTGCAGAGCTGGGTGTGTGACTAATCACATACTTGGCTCTGCAAACAGCTCCTGGAGGCCCATTTACATGCAAGTGAAAATGATAAAGTGTTAATGAATTTTAGTACCCATTGACACTTTATGCAAAAAAATCGCTAAAACTTTTAATCTTTTAATCGTTTTAAACATTACCTTTGTGTGTAAATGGACCTATATTGGGAAACTGTCACTACAAACATGCTATCCAAACTGTAGGCGTGATGTTATAGAGCAGGAGGAGCTGAGAAGATTAATATATAGTTTTATGGGGAAAGATTCTATACAACTAGTAATTTTTTCATTAAAAACCTCTGCACATTCTGAGCTGAACAGTCCAATGGGCGGTCCTGTCAGTGATTGACAGCTCCCCCTGTAAGTACAATCATTCAGAGATGGCTGTCAATTGCTGATAAAAATTGCCATTGGACTAGCAGTTTAAATCACTGCTGCAGCTTCCTTAGCTATCAGTGCTGAAATAACTTTTTCTAATATACACGGTCAGGAACGTGTATTCCCAGCAAGTACTGAGGAAGAGGTTCATATACCTCGAAACGCATTTCCACACCGGGGTTGTTCCACTTCATCCTTATTTTCTATTTCTATATAACTATATTTTAATGGCAGCTGAAATCATAGCTGATTGATACCTTAGTAGACTATAATGGTGATGCGTTTCCCAGCTAGGAAGCAATGAAAGAACACACTGTGTTCATACTTTGTCTTACAATTCCTGATCGTATTTAGTGTATTGGTCATTCCTTTTCTTAGCTCCAATAATGCTTTCTTCCCCAAATGATATGGAACACATTTGTGGCTTGGAGTTCAGACATTCAAACATGTCCTGAAGGGTATTCAGCAGGACATACTTTGGATTCTCTCCTAGCAACATATGCGAATTCATCTTTGGTTTACCAATATGATAGATGCGCTTGTGGTCTTATGATGAGATTTATAAAACATGCACTGTTGGCAAGACTGGAGGACAGACGAATGGTGCAAATAGTTCTCATCTGTAGCTGTTCAGCTACCTCAGAGTATTAACCATTGTATGATCAATTCACTTTAAATACCTGAGATTCTTCTCCATCCATAATGGAAAAGATCTCACAACTATTTTGTATATCATTACAATTCATATCTGACTCTGAGCCCTGATTTATGTATTATTTCTAATGGCCAAAAATAAATGTAAAAAAATAGTGCAGCTATCTAGTATTAATTATTATGGAGTGCTACGATTATAATTCTGCTCTTCTAGCTGGAATACTCTGGTTCCACACTGAGACTGTCAAGAATTATTATGGTGTACAGTGGATTCGTACAAGGGCCTGATCACAACAAGTTTTTCTGTCCTGGAGAACAATAGGATCCCTTTTTTTTTTACAATTCGAGTCTAAGGCAAGAGGATGTTACAGCATAGAAGTCCTGTTACACCAACTGTTTTGCCGTCCAATTTGTAATAAACATTTGCAATTTTAATAAATAGAGATGGAACTAATTCTACCCTGACTGTCATATCCCAGTACAGAAAGCTATCGTATCTTATCCCATTAACCCTTTCCAATCCACTGTCTGACCTCTGAAGACATTATGATTTAAGGCTGTACAGCTCTGATGTTGGAAGACATCCGTCGGGGTTCTTTTACTGTATATTGCCAGCCTCTCTGCTGTTGGAGCCTATCCAATGTGTCATCTCATGCAGTACTGGCTTTAGCCAGCAGATAGTGCCTTTCTATAACAGCAGAAAAAGAGTAAGCCCCCTAGGAAAACCAGGATACAAATTGGATTGGAAAGGGTTAATAAACTGTTGTTCTCTAATCTTATCACAACAAAACTCATTGTAAAGTAATTCAAAGTGTAAATAAACCACAGGACACTGTGATATCACTTTACATTAAGGGCTTAAACCCACTTTACATGGGAAGCTTGTCATTCAAACGAGTCAGATTGAATGAATTGTTCAGTCTGAACACAGCCAACAATGAATGAAATTGTTCACTTTTTGACTATTTTGTTAGCCAATTTACATAAAATCTAAATTAAAATCAATTTGGAACTCTAGGTTGTAATGAAACAAAACAGGAAAAGCACACAAGGCACTGTATGTATTGCATTGTATAACTACTTAACTGAATGATTTCAGGTGCAGTGAATGCTTTCAACTCTTCACGTTTGACATTGGATATGCTGGTGCTTCACATCCTTCAGTGCTTGAGGTCAGTGCTAAACTTCCATTTGCATTTTGAGGTTTAAATAAATCTAATTTCCTGTGAGCTATGTTAACACATAAATTACTCCTGTGTCATGAAGGACTTATACAAGTCAATCACGTACTCTATATATGTCTTGTGTATGTTATTATATCTGTATTATGCAAAGGCTTGCACTGGTACTTATACTTTCTCTGGAAGGCTGATTCCATTAAAAAAAAGTTGTGTAATACATCTAAAGAACAGGAGTTTTTGTACTGAGGCATTGTAACATAATAAGATAGTATTATAGTAAGACTGACAAGACTCAAAAAAAGAAACGTCTATCCAGTTCTGCCTATAAACCTGCAGTGCTTTTTGAGAGGAAGGCAACAAACTCATGATGTAGAAGCCGATGTTCCTCATCTCAGGGAAATAAATTCTTTCTCAACTCCAAATTTGGCAATTAGAAGGAATCCCTGGATCAACATCCTACCTCTGATAGTCTAGTGACTATAACTTGTAATATTGTTACACACAAGGAAGGCATTCAGGCTCCTCTTGAAATTGTGCAAGGTTGTAGTTGAATATGACCTTAAAAATGGAAAGAAAGACAGTAAAAATGTGCAAGGAGACTACTTCAATGCCATCCGCGAGGGACAACAAGTGGGACAAACTTCTCTCATGGCAACAATTTCAATGATTCCAAAACCTCAGAGAGACCCATTGGATAAACATAGTTACCGGCCTATTTCCTTAATTAACATAGATATAAAGCTACTCACTAAAATATTAGCCTTGCGTTTAAACATTGCTCTACCACCGATAATAGGAAAAGATCACGGGGGGGTTTGTCCCTGGCCGCCAGGCCCCAGACAGTATCCATTGAATAACTCATCTCACACACATCTGCCAAACTAGAAGCATCCCCGAAATGTTGCTCTCCCTGGGAGTCTACAAGGCTTTCGACACACTAGACTGGTTGTACCTGTTTTCAGTGTTGGAACACTGGAAGTTCCCTGCTGAATTTCTGACTTGGCTGCAGATCTTATACGCTTCCCCTATGGCCTTCCTCCACTACAAGGACTTCTGCTTGAAGAACATTCCGATACGGCAAGGAACAAGGCAGGGCTGTCCACTGTCTCCCCTCCTTTTTATACTAGCTATAGAACCACTAGCAATAAAAATTCGGAATAACCCCGACATAAAGGGAATCGAAGTTGGTTCGATCCACCACAAAATTAGTATGTTTGCGGATGATGTACTGGCTATAATAACCTTTCCCCACACTACTATCCCCAACCTTATGGTGGAGCTGTCCAGGTTCGGGTCACTCTCAGACCTGACAATGACACAAAGTCAAAGGCCTTTATCCTTACATTACCCCCACACATGGTCTTCCTGCTTCAATCCAATTTCCCATTTACACGGATGAGCAGGTTGTTGGACTACCTGGGTGTAAACTTGATGAACTCCTATGCCTTGTTATATGCACTAAACTACATCCCACTTCTCTGCAAACTCAGACTACTTCTTGAAAGTTGGGACCGATACCACATCTCATGGATTGGCAGAGTGAATTCTCTAAAGATGACGCTTCTCCTAAAGCTCCTTTACTTCTTTAGAGCTCTTCCGGTACATTTACCTGGGCACACCCTGACGACACTTTAGCAGATGACCCATTGCTTTATCTGGAATAACTTCATTCCTAGGGTGTCGCGTTCCATTTTGTTTAGACATAGACTGCAAGGTGGATTGGGAGCCCCGAACCTATTAAAAAAACTATCAAGCAGCCCAGGTAGCCCAACTAGCCTCCCTCCACTCCAAAACTATGCCCCTCTGTGGCTTGCCTTAGAAGCCATGGAGATATATACTTTCACCATAAATTCGATATTATGGATCCCCATAACACATAGGCCCGCAATCTCTAATCCAATTATAAAGCACTCCCTTAAAGATTGGCACTCCACTAAATATTCTGGAAAGTTGATCTCTCCTCATTTAGCCCTCCTACCATTCTTGCACCACCCTCTATTTCCACCAGGCCTTGACTTTCTCCTTCCTTTAAGATCTGGACAAATAAGGTATTTCCAAAATATACCATTTAGTCTCATTGAACGGCATAGTAACATTCCCCACCCTTCAGGAAAAATATGAGCTACCGCCTTTCAAAATATTTCATTACCTACAACTTAAGAATTTTCTATCCTCTCTCCTCCGAAATACAGACTCCCCATTACTCATTACCCCTTTGAAACATTCTGTCTTAAATACCCGCCAGCAAAAAGCCTCATCTCACAAATCTACTCGAGGCTAGTACATACCTGGTACCACACACAACTATCATATGTATCTAGATGGGAACAAGATATAGTTAATACCTTATAGGAGGATGAGTGGTCCCAGATATGGAGATCGACCAACTGTGGTGCCTAGAATACACTAATGTTGGAAACATCGTATAAAACTTTACTAAATTGGTATTTAATTCTCATTAGAATAGCACACGTGGTTCCTAGCTACTGCAGAGATTGCTTCCAGGGGTGCTTCTCCCCAGGAGACTTGTTCCACATATGGTGGTCCTGCCCTCCAGTCAAAAGACTCTGGATTAGGACATATTCCCTAATTTATTCGGTAACCTATCATAACCTGAGAAAAAAACCCATGGGAAGACCTGTTAAGTAAGAGGATTGAAAATACACCCCCATCTTCCAGAAAACTAATCTGTTTTGTTTGTTTTTTGCCACAAAACAAACTATCACTAAATCTTGGCGAAAGGCTTTCCTGGACTTCTCTGAGGTTAAGCGCCGTATGAACTGGTATCTAGTCAATGAAAAACTAATGTCTATAACAGAAGACAGGTATGATAGGTTCATGAGTATTTGGACCCCATGGATTGATTATGCCTTCCCTGCAACCTCTCTATAAGTCCAATACCCAAAACATAGCCTTACAGCTCCCCCCACCCCTTTTGGGTCATCACCCCAAGAGAGAAGAATTCCCCTCCCTCCTGAAACATCCTCTCCTCCCTCCTCCTCCCCTCTGACCTTCTTTGGCCCTGGCCAAGCCATTGTTACCAGTGAATTTGCTATCTGATATACAGCAATGAAATGCAGAGAAAACTGTGGTTAAACTTGGTATTGTTTATCATACCAGATCAAATATTGCTGTGATAACTTTTTTATAGTACACCAACATAATTTTTAATACTGCTTTTTTTGTATATTGGAAATTTTTCAATAAAAATTCTTGCTTAAATAATGTGCAAGTAGTGACAGATATGTTGAAGATCAGACACGACCTAGCACATCTTGTTTAGACCTTTTTTGTGGTATAGTTCAGACCAAAGAATGTGTGTATTATGGAGGCAGTCCATACATCTGCTGTAGAGTCCCTGCAGGTAGGGTACACAGACCAGGTTGCTGCCATTGCTTTTCTAATCAGGGTTGAGAACTTACACAGGATTTCCTTCTCCTTGACCTCATACAAAATGATAGAAGGATGTGGTGGCAAATACCAACATTGGAAGATAGGGCTCAATTTGTTCTTTCCTGTAGGGCCCTTCTAATCTTTGTTCCCAATGTGTAGAACTTCATTACTACTTTACACAAAATTTATAGCAAAATATATCCAGTGTACATCTTGTGCCATGTATGCAGTTCGGGGCCTTGTACAGATCTCTATGCCTGCCATGTATTTCTACCTATTAAGATGTGCCTCTGGTGTGTCTTAATACAATGCCTGCAAAATACAGAATACTGCAATGCTGAAGTACTTCGGTATATTGTATAAGCAATCAAAGGATCGTTAATTCAAGTTCCTAATAGGAACAAAAAAAGTAAAACTAAATTTTAATTTATAACAGTAAAATAAGAAATATTAAAAGTTTGAAAAAACCTTTTCCAATTTTTAACATAAATAAATAAATACACATATGTGGATTTACACATCCATAAAAATCCAGTCTATTAATGCATTTACTTATCCCTCACAGGGAATACCGTCAGAAAAAAACCCCACAATGCCAAAGTGTGGGAATTTTGGGCAACGTGTCACCCAGAAATAAATGCTATAAAAACTGATCCAAAAGTTGTATGTACCCCAAAATGGTGTAAATAGAAACTACAGGTTGTCCTGCAAAAAAGACTTCACACAACCCCATTGACAGAAAAATAAAACGTATTGGTGATCAGAAAATGGCGAAAGACAGCAATGTTTTCTTATTTTTTAAAAGTAGTATAACAAATAAAGCATATGTTCAGTATATAAAACATCTATTCAGTATATAAAGCATATAACAACATTTGCTATAATCATGCTGATCAACAGAATAAAGTTAACATGTTATATTTGCTGCATGATCTATGCTATAAAAACAAGAGATTAGTAGAGATGAGCGAGCATACTCGTCCGAGCTTGATGCTCGTTCGAGTATTAGGGTGCTTGAGATGCTTGTTACTCGAGACGAGCACCACGCGGTACTCGTCTCCATTAAACGAGCACTGACCATTGAATTCAATGGAGCCGGCAATACAGCCGGCTCCATTGAAAGCAATGGGCTGCCGGCGATCGCGGGATGAATTGTCGGGAAGGGTTTAAATATATAAGCCCTTCCCTGCAATTCATCCAGAAATGTGTAAAAAAAAAAATATATATATACTCACCTTGTCCCGGCAGAACGATGTTAGCCCATTGAATTCAATGGAGGCGGCAATACAGCCGGCTCTATTGAAAGCAATGGGCTTCCGGCGATCGCGGGATGAATTGTCGGGAAGGGCTTAAATATATAATCCCTTCCCTGCAATTCATCCAGAAATGTGTAAAAATAAAAAATATATATATACTCACCTTGTCCTGGCAGACGGAGTTCAGCGCGGCCGGCATGCAGTGGGTGTGAAGGGGGTGTGAGTCAGACATGCCCCTGATTGGCTCAGCGCTGAGCCAATCAGAGGCAGATCTCACTCACACCCATTCATGATTCATGAATGGGTGAGTGAGTGTTGCCTCTGATTGGCTCAGCGCAGCTCTCAGCTGAATGACAGCAGTTCAGCAGAACAGTGCAGGGGACAGCAGGAGAAGACGCGGCTGTGCCCCGGCAGCTGAAGGGAGGTGAGTATCTATTTTTTTTTGTTTTTTAAATCACTTTTAATTCATTTCCAGGGAATGGCTTATATGTAAAGCCCTTCCCTGAAAAAGAATTCAGGTGTGCCAGCGGACCATTGTCTTCAATGGAGTCGCCGGCAGCAGCAGCGGCTCCATTAAAGAGAATGCCTGCATTTTAATTCTTTTTTACACTAAAATCTTTCTTTTTCAGGTAAGGGCTTATATTTTTAAGCCCTTCCCGAAAATTCATCCCGCTCTCGCCGGCAGCCCATTGCTTTCAATGGAGCTGGCTGTATTGCCGGCTCCATTGAATTCAATGGGCTAACATCGTTTTTCTCTGCCACAACTGTTACAGCTGTGGCAGAGGAGAACGATCGTTATGCTGACAGTGGGGGGGGGGGGGGGGGGTCTCACGCTTGCCACTATTGTGGCTTAATAGTGAGACCTCAGAGCCCGAAATGCAACCCTGCATGTTGCTCCTCGCCTGCCCTATCCATTTCTGTGTTTTTTACATGACTTTGGTGATTTGCTAGGATTTTCACAAATGAAAACCTTAGCGGAGCACCAGTCATATACAAAAATGCTCGAGTCGCCCATTGACTTCAATGGGGTTCGTTACTCGAAACGAACTCTCGAGCATCACTGAAAGTTCGACTCGAGTAACGAGCACCCGAGCATTTTGGTGCTCGCTCATCTCTAGAGATTAGGACTAAAAGCCAGCAGCTTTTAGTCCTATTCTCTTGTTCTATTACGCCCACCCAGGTGGTGCGTCATCTGGTCAGGCAGCACCTCCACCATTGAAGATATCGTTCTACTCTTTTCACTATATATGTAGATTCATCCTTAACAATTTACACGACCGTATAGGTTTTGCACCACCCCTCTCTCTTTTTTCCTCCTCGTCCACAGCTATAAAAACAAGGTCCTCACTCAAAAAAAACTGTTAAATTTGAGTTTTTTTCCTATTTCATCCCACTTTCAAATTTTTAAAAGTTTTTTAGTACATTATGGCCGCCTGCACACGGGCGGAAATCCGCGGGTGAGTACGCGCTTTTCCCTGCAGGCTCTCGGGTCGGGTCCCGCGGCGAGAATTCTCGCTGCCGGATCCGACCCGCTCGTCTGCAGGCGGCCTATATGGTATATTAAATGGTAACATTGAAAATTACAACTCACCGAAGAAAAAAAACAGACAGCTGTGTGGATGGAAAAATAAATAAGTATGACTTTTGGAAAGCAGGAAGGAAAAAACAAAAATGAAGAACAATCAATATGTCCTTATGTGGTTAAAATAAAAAAATAATCAAAAAGCTCAAAGCTGCATGGTGACTAATGCTAGACGTATGACCGATAAAGCTGACAAATTGGAAGTACTCTGCTTCCCTGAAAATAAGGCAGGGTCTTAAATTAATTTTTGCTCCAAAAGATACTTTACTTTTTTACATGTATAGCTGCCTGGACACTATTTGAATTTATTTTTTTTAATTAACTGTAACAAGGGCTTATTTTTGGAGTAGGTCTTATATTTTGAGCATCCTCAAAAATCCATAAAAAACATGCTAGGGTTTATTTTCAGAGTAGGTTTTATTTTCAGGGAAAGAGGGTAATAATGTCTGAAGAAAAGTATGACATAGTGGGAAAACCTGAGACCTTGTTGGATGAAAGCTGTGACTGGGCAGTGAACTTACAGGGTTGTAGTTTGTTAAGAACGAAATGTGAACGGGGAGAAGTTAGTCTTTATGTAAAGTCCTGTTTAAAACCCACTAGCAAAGATACATGTGAAGGAAATGAGCATGTGATGTCTTTATGGGTAAAAATCTAGGAGGAAAAAACAATGATTAAAAATCCTCCTAGGGGTTTGCTATAAGCCTTCAAATATAATAGAATCTGCTGAAAAGCTATTACTGAGGCAAATAGATGAACTGGCAAATCACAATGAGGTAATTATGAAAGACTTTAACTATCTAGATGTCAACTAGGAAACTGAAACCTGTAGATCTCATAAAGGACACAAGTTTCTGTCAATAACTAAAGATAATTTAGTTTCCTGACTCATGAGGGAACTAACTGTAGGGGACCGCATTTTGGACTTCATATTAACCAACAGATCTGACAGAATGACAGGAGTGTAGGTCGGGGAACACCTAGGAAATAGTGACCATAATATTATAAATTTCCACTTGTCTTTTAATATAGTGTTTTGGGGTGGGGAGAGACAAAAACTGTGAACTCTAGGAAGGCAAAGCTTGATCTGCTTAGACTAGCCCTTAACCTTATTGACTGGGACTTATTGTCTTCAAAATCAGAAGCATTAACATTACGAAGTAAATGTTTAAAAGCATCTTAATTATTCACTTTGAATGAGAATAAAAGGGCTAGGAAGAAAAACAATATGGCTAAATAAAGATGTAAAGGAGGCAATAAAGAACAAAGCAAAAGCATTTAAACTTCCCAAACTTGTATAGACAAGGGAAGTCCTTACAAATAAAAGCTGGACTATGACTTCTTCCTTCACACACTTTTTGTGTGGAGCTTTTTGCCCCCAAATGCACATGAAAAAGATGGCGTTTTTATTAAAAATAGGGTGTGAGTGAAACCATGCTAAGTACATGATACTATCGCTTATTTTCCGCATTCCCTCCTCTTTGAATCCATATTTGTAGTTCTTCTCAAAGTCTTCATTTGTAGTCAAGTGTAACATTGGGATTCAGCATTGCATTACGTCAGCACCACTCTTTAATTCACAGCACTCTGAATAGGGCCATCTTAGCCATGGGGCAGTTCCGATGAGGTCTCCAAATGTATGTTGGCTGAGAACACAATTCTAATAAAACAGGGAGATAAATCCATCTCGCTAAGTGATCTCAGATTTAGTTATATATAAATCACCTGAAATGAGCCCCAGCAGGGTTTCTTTATTGTTCTCACAGCTGCAAAACTGCTTAGTTATACTCCAAAAAATAGAATCAGATTTATCTAATAAATAATAGTTTTGGTCATGAATGATGGGGCAGGAAAAGCCTGAGAAAAATTGGGCAGCACAGTGTTGCTAAAATCTACTGCAAACATTTCTCAGAATATATTTCATAATTATTAAAGATGATGATCTATTGGGGAAAGCACATATAGCTTTAATTATTACATTTGGTCTCTATGATGTCATCTACTTTTCATATCAAAATCACCTACAGACCAGAGATTCACACTGCTTTGTTACTTGTGGGCTATATGTTATTGGGCATCTAAATAAATCTTGCTATTTGTATAGCGCCAACCAATTCTGCAGCGCTTTCAGGTCATTTATTTATTACCCCCCACCAAGCTGGGTATTCATTTTACCGACCTTGGAAGGATGGAAGGCTGAGTCAACCTTGAGCTGGCTAACTGAACCATGTGGGGATTGAACTCGCAACCTTCGCAACGATCAACTTTGTGTAATGGTCAGGAGCCACATTCAATGGAGGAATTTTTATGTTATGGTTACTTTAGCTGCGGCATACAGTATATGGTTAAAGATCTCACTATGGCTGTGTTATTTTGCTTCTTAATGTAAGTGAATGTGGGCACAATGCAAAAGTCACCGGGACCTGACATTTGCAAGAAATCAAAATTTGACAGAATTTTTGTGATTGTTGGATTGCGGTAACTGTCAAGGTGCAATTTAACTGCATCTGCTTACATGAGGATATAATATAGTAGGGCTATAGTGCAATCATTGGTCATGTGATATATTTTGCTGCCAAAGTTTTCATATAGCCCTAGATATGGAGTAGCAAAAAATTGTAAGAAATTGTGAAATTGCAAAGATTTGCTGATAAATATCTCAGTGTGAAATTTGACACTAGTATGATGCCACCCATATTAGTATTGTCTGGTGATTAGCATATACCTTCAATAATGTCAGTTGCCTGTCTACATGGTCATAACTTGAGACTCCCATAATGAGCCACACAGCAACAGGTAGTGCACCACTGGTTGGGGATCACTGCCCTAGCACATGTGACTGTCTTATATGAAGAAGGCAAGGCACGGAGGACATATGATATAGAAGTAACTATGGCTGCTATCACTATGAGGACATTGGGACATCTAAAGAAGTAGGTAAAGAAATTATAGCAGTAACCTCGGCATGTCACCTATACCTGTCACATAGTGGATCGCCTAACTCATGCTCCTCAAAAAGTAGATTCCAAGCTGAAAAGGTCACCCCTGTTCTAAATGTATAGCTCTGTAGCCTTTAATACACCTAACTTACAATGTACAGTATGTCCTACACTGGGAGCAAATTGAGGAATCTGTAACTATAGATATTTCGTATCAATTCGGCCGCAAGTCAACTTCAACTGAGTGTTCTAATAATATGAATGGGAATCTACGCTGTAGTCCAGATTTCAAAGCTGCGCCACTTGAAAAATAAAAATAACATGCTACTTTTTGACATGGATTAACCCCATTGCATTAATCTAAGAGTTCTCTACATAGCAAATGTGCTCTGGGTGTATATCCTAGTAACATCTCATCATCTTCTTTCCAAGGTGAAGGAACAACTGATGTTGAATGATCTAAATGTGGCTGGCTACACCACTATGGAAACCATATTAGGAGATATATTTAAGTTTTTATTACACAACCACTCATCTGGTATTTTTGAAGCAATAGAACAAGTACAAGATTGTCTTTCTCTAAAGGTAAGTCTTTAAAGAAGTTGTCGGGTTACCCGACAAATTCTCTTCAATAGTGCTCACTTTAGTAAAATAACAAATTGCACAGTACTTACCCCCTGCTCTGCCGCCAGGGTCCTGATGTCGGTTCTGACAGCTGATATCTCCGGAAGTCAGGTGACCACTGCAGCCAATCAGAGGCTGCAGCTTCAACTTTCTCCACTCCTGACATAATGGCAACCTAGGTTGTAAGCGCCAATGCCAGGAAAACGAGCGGTGATGCTGCAGCGGTCGCCTGGCTTTTATGGTGATGTCAGCTGTCACAACAGACACCGGGACTATGGCATGGCTGCAGCACTGGATCCTAGAGGCAGAGGAGGTACCCATTAACTTTTTGATGCTTGCCCCTGCATTATATACTTCACAAGTTGAGGATGATTAATTCCTATATATAGTATTTTTGGAAAATTAAAGCCTTCAGTTATGGACAAACCTTGTAATCATGCCAATTACAGCAATTTCTGAAGTCTTGACTACTGGTTCATTAGCTAGTCAGAGAAGTGATGCCACCATCTTGATTTTTCCGGGACTGGAGGATCACTTTATGTAGAATTATGTCTGTATATTTCTGTCATGTGAGGTCATATAACCACGCAATCTGCTGCCTGAATGTAGAGCTACTAAATGATGTGTGCTCTAATACAGCTGGACAGGGGCAGAACCCCTAATGAATATTATTGGGAGAGACAGATGACATTATTTAAAAGTTGGAACATGAGCATGGAAAAAGTGAAATAGTTTTTAAACAGGTTTACGTTCATTAATATTAATGTACATGTTGTCATTTTTTAGAACACTTGCTGGATGAATTCCATTCTTGCATTTACATGGAAAGAAATGGATAACTTATGTTCTCTACTACAGGAGCAAACACAACTGGGAAAGTTTGAGATGGTAATACATTTTGGCTTAGTATTAGTCATGTCAATGCCAGTATTGTTTCACTGCGGCTGTCATTATAACATAGTTTTCCACATACATTGACAAAGTAGTTATCTAGTTACATGGCAAGATAATGTTAATTTCCATTATTGACATTACAAATATTCAGCTCACAAGCCCAGAATAATCAGAATATTAATGAGAAACATATGTAAAAAACCATATACTGTATATCCAAAAGTGATTTCACACTTTCAGGGCTCACGCATATTTGGGTATAAAGATAGGTGAACAGTAAAGTACTAAGTTGATGTTGTTGACGTTAAGTAGATCACAGCATGTCCTACTGCTGGGACCTCCAATGACCATTATAATCTGTGGGGGAATCCACTAGTAAGCATGCGGTTCCTCTGCAGTGCCTCACAGGGTAAGTAAAGCTGTCACAAACTGCACTGTTGCTAATCTCTCTTGCGCTGGCTTGATGCAATTTGATCCAGGCACCGTATTCAAGTCCTTTTAATGAATTCAGCTTGTCTGTTCTTGGTGCATTTCAGCTCTGCTGTATTCACGTTTTTGTTGCGTTTCCATTGCTCATTCATACCAAGCTTCACTAGCGCAGCAATGGTTAACTCTTGAATTCTGATCATTGTTTCTGGCACATGTAGTTCTATTTCTGGTTCTGACACCTGGCTATGCCTAACCACTCTTCTGTCTTAATGCTTAGATACCATGTATATAGCCTGAACTTGGTGATGACCCTTTGTTCCATTATAAACAATGATCCTGTGTTGTGTACATGTAACTTGTACTGTGACCACATATCCTGTGCAGTGCATCACCTTCTCATGGCATGAACACCTTCCAGTTATATGGCCTGGCCTGCTCATGAATTCTGCTCATGGCGTTTCTTGGTTCCAACCTTGGAATGTTCACAGACGCTGTTCCTGGCATCTGCTGGTGCTGAGTCTGAAACCTGCTTCAGGTGTTGCTCTTAGTTCTGTCCAAATCCTACGTCTGGTTACTGCTACTGGTGTTCAACCTTCTGGTTCTGGCTCCTGGTCTGTTCCTGGCATCCTAGTTTTGTTCCATGCTCCCCGTCTGGTCCCAGCACTAGCTAGGGTGCTGCTTCACAGCTACAAATCAACTCTGTTGAGCTTTCTATTTCAATTCCTGGACCACCTGGTGGTCACACTGTCTGTTGCTGTATGCACGTTCTACATTGCTCTACTGCTGTCGCTGCTGCCTTTGACTGCCACTTGGTTGCAGCCCAAAGATCCATAATCCAAGTCTCAGTGTATCTGATGTTAATAAAGTAATGTTACAATAGCATTTATTATATAGCTTCCAATTAAATGAATTGGCTATTCTTATAAAGCATGAATGTGCCAGGTTGTGTAGAGTGAGTAATGGACTTCGTAGCTGCTCTCCTGTTTGGCACATAGATTAAGGCTTTGAATATGGGATCCCTATATACAACCCCAATTCCAAAAAAGTTGGGACACTGTGTAAAATTTTAATAAATGTAAGGAAAAAAAGAATGCAATGATTTGGAGTTCTCATATAACTATATTTTATTCACAATAGAATATAGAACATATATCAGAGGGCTTATTCAGCCGGGTTTTCACGCCTCACCGATATACACTGCCCCTCTCGGAAAGGGAAGGAGGTGGGATGGGACGGGAGGTAGTGTACTGAGCTCCTGCCCCCTCTCCGCCCCTCACCACTGTTTGCAATGGGAGGGGTGAGACGATTGATGAAGCTAAGTTCTGCCCCCATCCCACCCCCTCCCTATGCAAACAGTGGCAAGGGGCGGAGAGGGGCGGGAGCTCAGTGCACTACCTCCTGTTCCGTCCCACCTCCTCCCCTTGCCGAGAGGGGCAGTGTATATCGTCCGGGCGTGAAAACCCGATCGATATACGCCTGTCTAAATAAGACCAGAAGGTAAAAGTGAGACATTTTTTCATTTAACAACAAAAAAAACTAATTTAGAAATTGATGGCAACAACACATCTCAAAAAAGTTGGACCAGCACCATATCTACCATTGCGTAGCATCCTCTCTTCTTTTTACAGCAGTCTGTAAACATCTGGGAAGTTTGGGAGAGGAACGTTGTCCCATTCTTGTTGGACCAGCACCATATCTACCATATCTACCATTGCGTAGCATCCTCTCTTCTTTTTACAACAGTCTGTAAACATCTGGGAAGTTTGGGAGAGGAACGTTGTCCCATTCTTGTCTGATGTAGGCTTCTAGCTGCTGCACAGTCCTGGATCGTCTTTGCTTGATATTTCGTTTCATAATGCACGAAATGTTTTATATTGATGAAAGGTCTGGACTGCAAGCAGGAATGTTCAGCACCCGAACTCTTCTTCTGTAAAGCCATGCTGTTGTGATGGATGCAGTCTGTGGTTTAGCATTGTCTTGCTGAAATATGTAAGGACTTTCCTGGAAGAGACATTGGATGGGAGCATGTGGTATTCTACAACCTCTATATAAAATGCTCAGCATTGATAGTGCCTTTGAAGATGTGTAAGCTGCCCATGCCATAGACACTAATGCAACCCCATCAGAGATGCAGGCTTTTGAACTATGCGCTGATAACAAGCTGGATGGTCCCTCTCCTCCTGAGTCTGCAGGACATGACCTCTGTAGTTTCCAAAAAGAATTTAAAGTTTTGATTCATCTGACCACAGAACAGTCTTCCATTTTGCTTCAATCAATTTTAAATGAGCTTTGGGCCAGAAAACATGTTGGTGTTTTGGGATTGTGTTGATATTTGGCTTCTTCCGTGCATGATACAGCTTTAACTTGCATTTGTAGATTGCACAGCGGACTGTGTTTACAGACAATGATTGCTGGAAGTATTACTGAACCCATGCAGTGATCTGCATTACAGAATCATGGCTGTTTTTAATGCAGTGAGGCCAGAGCATTCAATATCAACCGTTGGCCTTGTCCCTTGTGCACATGAATTTCTCCAGATTCTCTGAATCTTATGATGATGATATATGCTGTAGATGATGGGATATTCAAAGTCTCTGTAATTTTACATTGAGGAACATTTTTCTGAAATTGTTCCATAATCTGTAGATGCAGATTTTCACAGATTGGTGAATCTCTGACCATTTTTGCTTCTGAGAGAATCTGCCTCTCTAACATGTGCTTTTTATGCACAGTCATGTAATTTAGTAAAAAATTAACCCTCCAGCTGCTTTTCATTAGTACAACTTAAAGGGGTTGTCCCGCGGCAGCAAGTGGGTCTATACACTTCTGTATGGCCATAATAATGCACTTTGTAATATACATTGTGCATTAATTATGAGCCATACAGAAGTTATAAAAAGTTTTTTACTTACCTGCTCCATTGCTAGCGTCCTCGTCTCCATGGTGCCGACTAATTTTTGGCCTCCGATGGCCAAATTAGCCGCGCTTGCGCAGTCCGGGTCTTCTGCAGTCTTCTATGGAGCCGCTCGTGCCAGAGAGCGGCTCCGTGTAGCTCCGCCCCGTCACGTGCCGATTCCAGCCAATCAGGAGGCTGGAATCGGCAATGGACCGCACAGAAGAGCTGCGGTCCACGGAGACAGAGGATCCCGGCGGCCATCTTCAGCGGTAAGTATTGAAGTCACCGGAGCGCGGGGATTAAGGTAAGCGCTCCGGTAAACTTTCTTTACTTCCCTGCATCGGGGTTGTCTCGCGCCGAACGGGGGGGGGGGTTGAAAAAAAAAAAAACCGTTTCGGCGCGGGACAACCCCTTTAAGGCCCATTTAGGCACAACGATCATCGCTCAAAATTTGCTCAAAAGCCGTCTTTTGAGTGATCATCGTTGTGTGTAACTGCACTGACATCATGCAGTTTTCGTTACCCCGTCACTCATCGTCGTCTTTCAGCATGCTGAAAGATGGCGATGAGCCTTATCAGGGGTTTACAGCGGGATACAGCTGATACTATTGTTTCAGCTGTATCCCACTGCCTGATCACAGGCTGAGTATGAAGAACAGAGTGGCCCAGCTCTTCTCCATACCCGGCATGAAGCTCTCGGCTATATAACAGCCGGGCACTCCGTGCAGAAAACATCTGGATGCAGAAGACACCCCGCTTGTCTTCTGCATCCTCCGCTGACAGTGCAAGGTTATCGCTCATCTTGAGCGATCATCTTGCACTGTAAATGACACAACGATTGTCGCTCAAAAGTCGCTTGAGCGACATCTTTTGAGCGATTATCGTTGTGTCTAAATGGGCCTTTACTTTTCCAGCCTTTTGTTAATCCTGTCTCAACTCTTTTGAGATATGTTGCTGCCATCAATTTCTAAATGAGTTAAGTATTTTGAGTGAAATGGAAAATTGTCTAACTTTCAACTTCTGATATGTGTTCTACTGTTCTGTTATGAATAAAATATGGTTATATGAAACATTGCATTTTATTTTTCTTTACATGTTTTTACATTTTACACTCAGACCAACTTTTTTGAAATTGGGGTTAACTTAATTTTCATAAAAGGGTATGGCAGTTCAGTTTTCTACATATGACAACCCTTTATGATTCTAAATAAAATTCTATGTCTGTTCAATCAACTTAGACAAGGTTCACAACTCCACTAAACATTTCCAGTTATCTGTTTTGTCATAGGAAAAGAAAAGTGAAAATGACAGACATCCCTGCATGTCACATGATGTATACCAATTGCGCCAATAGACCTAGTTGCGTATAAATGGGTGTATTGGGTTTCCATCATGTGCTATTTTTTCTTGTAAGAATGACAAAATATCTGACTGCAACCTCCAATGCAGATTAAAACTCAGCCTCATATCTCAGATCAGCAACAGATCAGCTTTGTGGGTTGAACCTACTGAAACTGGTAATATCAACATATGCTTTTACTTATCATATAAATCAAAAAGTGTGTTGAGTTCCTATTAGTTTTCTGAAAGGACGCTGATGGTGAAGCTCCAAATCAACAACCATGTGGGCTTCATTAATACTTCATATAATAAAAAGTGATTTAGTATAAATTGAGCTACGTACATCGCCTATGTACTGATTTACAAATAAATCTCAAAAGAGAACAAAGCAATATGGTCTTTACATATATATCTGTTCCAAGTCCTCCATTTCATTTTTGTATCGCACATTTATAATAGTCCTATTAACAGGACACTTGTGGAGTGATGTTGAACTCTTCACCGACTCGAAGACACAATCATCAGTACATTATTAACAAATACTTGACTGATGATGGCAGTGATTAAAAACAGAGAGCTCCGACAACAGCGCCATTAATTTTATGATGATATCCAACATATCTTTCAGCTAAATGATGAACACAAGACAGAAGAATAGAACTAATTATGTAATTAATGAACACAAGGCCAAGCCAGTCACAATACACAACTGCTGTGAATCACCTTAAACTAAACCCAGATTAAATGAGTATAAACAAGGCTCCTTTCAGGGGCGGATTGGCCATGTATACTACCGGAAAACTTCCCGGTGGGCTGGCCACCCCTGAATACACTCTGGGTCAACCACTGAGGTTCACTATACACAGAGCCAGCCGCTGTCATTGACCAGTAACTAGAAATGGCCGACTCTGTGTGTAATGAACTGCAGTGACCCAGCCATCCAGCATATGTTGCTACTGCTGTACACCACTGCCGGAGGGCATTTTGGTGTCCTTTTTACAATTCTTCAGTTTTTTCCATTATATTTCAAAAATAGAATAGCATAGTTAATTACATTATTCTATGCTTCATGGTAAGGTAAAGCACCGAGTCATGACCGACTCCTAGGGTGACGTCACATCATAACATTTTCTTGGCAGACTGTTTTTGCGGGGTAGGTTGCCATTGCCTCCCCCAGTATGCTCCATATATAATGACAATGAATGGGTCCGTTCGGGGCTCCGTCATGATGCTGTTTTTGGAACCTGTAACAGAATCCCCAGATGGAATGACCATAGCGTAGTGAAAAGCACTGAAGGAACGCTCCCTAAGTGTATGTCCATACGAGTCATATTAGTTCTCTCATATCCACTGTACAGTTTACTTTGATTTCACAGCAAAGAATCAGCAACAAAATTCACAGGTACTGCATGCGATTTGTCGCATATCTTATCACGGATTCATTGGGAATTGCACCCGCTCATTGGAAGAGCTGCAATCCGCAGTGAAAAACCACCAAATAAATTGACATACTGTGGAATTAAAATACGTACCGCAGGTCAGTTTACTCTGCTGAATTTTTTGTAGCAGATAGATGAAGATCTCAACATCTTATGCACACTGCTGACTATGTAATATGCTACAAATTTTGCACACGCAACAGAAAATACACAGCAACTCTAAAAGCGTGTCTTTGCGTTTGTAAGATGTTATGTGATGCCGGCAGGGGCGTAACTATAGAGGATGCAGAGGATACAGTTGCACTCGGGCCCAGGAGCCTTAGGGGGGGGCCATAAGGCCCCTCTTCTCCATATAGGGAGCCCAGTACTATGAATAAAGCATTATTGTTGGTGGCCCTGTTACAGGTTTTGCATTGGGGCCCAGAAGCTTCAGGTTACGCTTCTGATTGTGCACCTATATGTGTATGTAAAAGAATATTGTTTTGTGTGAATACATTCAGATATTTGGGACATATTTTATAAATCTGCAACATGATTGTATTTCAGATGTCATTGATTACATTGAAAAGAATGAAATTTGCAGTGAAATATCTGCAACAAATAGAGCATGTTGCGGATTAGAAAATTTGCAAACAACAGCAGATTATTTCCGCTGTTAGTGGATGGAACTTTTTAAAACCCCATCTATTAACACTATACTCTGCTTATTTGCAAAACCTTTCAACCAAATTCCACAACTAGTAGGCAGTCTGTGAAACTGGTCTAACTTAAGCGAGATTCACATCATATTTTCAAATATGTCCATGAACATTATAAAAAGGCGTTGTAACTGTATGTCAAATATTTGCTGTTTTTGATGGATCCATTTTTTTTTTCTTTTACAATGATGGTGGATATATTTTTTTGACACTGGCAAATGTATGCTATGTAAGTTTAGTTCTGTATTTATGTAGCAAGCTTAGATTTGGTACCATACCTACATAGTAAGTTTATAGTCTGTTCTTATTTCACTGTAGCATCTACGTAGTATGCTAGGTTCTGGAATTGTATCTATTTAGTAGGCTTGATTCTGTTGCATTGTCCTTTTCCCCAATGAAAACCAATGCATTATGGACACATTCTCCCAATATTTCCTTGTGGAAATGCGCTGATTTAGCATCTACTCAGTGCCCAACCTAATATTTTACCAAGTCCCAAATGGGGCCACTCTTGAATTTTCTTTCAGGACCACTTTAAGTTCCCAATCCACCCCTGCTTCTGTGAAAGTATACCTCCAATATAAATAACTTTCCATAGTACTAGTGAAGACAAGAAACTTTATAATATATTTTATTAAACAAAAAGGCCTTTTTTCACTTTGGAGACTCCTTTTCACCTCCTCCCAGTCTCCTGTGCTGATCATCCACTCTTAAGCTGAATCTGTCACCTACTTTTAGCCTTTTAAGCTAAGCTTATGGACTGAAAGCAGATGACATGCTGAGTCCAGCCATGTATTATACTTATCTCCGTTGTCTTTTCCCAGTATTAGTGCTGAAAGCTGCTGCTTAATGCAAGTAATTTAATAATGGGTGGACAACTTAGCAGCGCCACTTAATGTATTCAGCAGCGTCTTTCACTGTTCATATTGGTGGAACGACCGGAAAGGGAAGTATAACACTTATATCCCTGGACTCCATGGTGACCCATAGAGTCTACTTTCAGCTCACAAAATTAGCTTATAGGGCTAAAAATACATAGCAGAGTCTCTTTAAGTCACTCATAAATTTTGTACAACAGAGAGGAGACAGATTTTCTGCTACACTGAGGGATCAGGTTGCAGATCCCCATAGAAGCCTATGAAGAGACGAGGAGGAGGAAGAAGCAGAAAACTAGCTGCTGAGATGTCTCACATATACAATATACAGAGGAGATCATGTTCCCCTTAACATACATACAGCCTGATGAAGTGCTGGGTTATGGCACAAAACACACAGATTTTAGCTAGCAATTTTTAATTTATTTTTTTAAGAAATCACAGATTACTTACCTATTCTAAAACAATTACTGAATTCCAAGCCGCGATGACAGACCCATTCTTTTAAAACATATTTCACACATAGAAACAGCAGCACAGTGAGACAGAAGCAGATACACAGATGTTGCTGTTTCTAGTAAGTGTTTTACTGTCTCTATAACTGGGGCTTCTATATGTGAGAGCTATAAGGGAGCAGGATCTCTTTTTTTCTGTGTATGCTGTGCATGGGAGACATAATAGCAGATGGTCTTTTACTTCTGCTTCCCTCTTTCCCATTCCGTAGATTTCTATGTGCAGCTGTAACTTGTTCTCTAAGTGAAGCTGAAAATCCATCTCCTCTCTGAAGTACATATTTTATCAGTGAATTCTGAGTAAGTGACGAGTTATGGAGCTGGGGGGCAAGAGGAAATGTAAAGACACCTTAAAAGTGGAGAAAGAGGTGTTTTTTTCTGTAATCAGATATATTACAGTGTTTCATATCTGCACTTGTACCATTGATTTATGAAAAGTTGCTTAGACTCAGAGATACACTTTAACAACTTAGAAAGAGGGCTCTGAAATATATTTGGGAATAAAATAAATACTGAACCTCTAAAAAAATGTTAGCGGAAACTTTGCATGTAGCTATGAAAATGTACCATTAATTTACCAAAATCCTTTCAAAAACCTTGCTATTGCTTGCAGCTTTAATAGCTGAGAAGTGGTATCTGCAGTCCATTCAGCTTTAAAAGTCTTGGGGCAACAAAAAATGGTGGCAGAAAAAGTCACAAGATGAAATTTAAAAAAAAATCTATTACTTAGGAGTTAAACCCCCTCCACGATCCAACACCAATCTTGGTTTACTTTCCAATACTGATGAACTGACCTACTGACACATGATTGATGCAGCCAATAAAGGCCTCAGTGCTCACTTGCTGTAATAAGTGGCATCATCACCGCGGTGCTACAGTAAGACAGTTCTGCCTGATCCGGCAGAGTAGTCTGTGAGATGCAGTACTATTTGCTAGGGATCTGCTGTCGGGCAACCCAGTTGAAAACACTGTGTATCCCTAGTAACCAAAATGTCAGATATGACTCAGAGGTGCTCTATTCAAAGCCAGATTGAGAATCTAAGGTTGTGGTGCACCTGATGTAAGATGTCAGCATTGTATAAATAAGTGGTAGTAAATGAATATTGAATACGTATTGCTATACTCTATACTTTACAGATTTATCCTTCCAATTCCCTTCTACTGAAGGCATTAAGACATGAACTTTACCACAGAGCTGACCATATGGAAAATCTTGGCTCAGTCATGGCAGTACATGATCTTCTCTCTGACATCTGTGAATGTTTACAGTCCATACAAGAAATCAGTATGACAAACAGGTAAGTTGGTTCATGTTGCTTTTTTGTACAACAAAGGATGCTATGCCTGTTATTTCCAAGCATAACAGATCAAAAAAGTGCTTTTACCCTGTATTTTTCCTTTGCTGGGCATGCATCTGATTCTCAACCCTCTGAGTACTAGTGGGGGGAGCTTGGCTGCTGTGCTTTGTTCTGTAGACTTAACACAGAGAACTGTATATCCTGTACTCTAAATGTCCATAACACACATACACAATGATTATGTAGTAACACTTTACATCCCTTTATATTGAGTTCTGTTCCCATTGGGGCTCACAATCTGTGTTCACCTATCTGTATGCTTTTTGGAGTGTAGGAGAGTACCCAAAGGAAACCTATGGAGAACATACAAACTCCATGAAAATGTTGTCCTTGGTGGATTTGAACCCAGACCCCAGCACAGTAAGGCAGCAGTGCTAATCACTGAGCAATCATGCTACCCTAGTATGTTCTACAGCAAAAGTGAGCAGTAATGAGATTTCAGTAGCTTAGAAAAGTAAGAGAAGCAAAATAATTTTGTAGATATGATACCTTTAGAATGGTTAACAAAAATACATGAGAGCAGTAAAATTTTGTTCTACTAGCTAACATGGCAACAAACGTTTTTCAGTAGCTAAAATGCAGTGACTTACCTTTAGATTGCAGGCAGTGTCTAAACGTTCTTTCCAGGTCATTTATTTATAAATGACTTCCAGTAGGCTTTCTTCATGCACAGTTTTTTATAGCATTTTTTTTGACTTTATGAAACACCATGATATTTTTTAAATACGCTCTTTTCACATTTTCCAGTCCTACAGAGAAGTCTATGATAAAACGCATGAAAGAAACACAACACCTAGAGCATGCTGCGTTCTGAAAAAAAAAATGACATGATCAGAAGAACACGCCAAAAATTATTTAAAAAATGCCACAAAAAGTTTCCTAACTCTCTATTGTCCTACAGCAAATATCTGGCCACTATGATTTTGCTGGGAAAAAAATCCACAAAAAACTGCTAGGAAGAGAGGAGCAAAAAATATAATGGACAGGACATAAATGAACCTGTAATACGCTTGTCTGCAATTGGCCTTACCATGTATTTTAGAAATATTTTTCGCATCTGGATTCACCATGCACCTTAACATCTTTGGTTAGAGTATTGTTCAAATCTGTGTAATCATTCAGTTGATGGCAGATTTGATATAATATACTCCTGTCTACTTTTCCAAATTTAATAATCAAATGGGAATGGGAATTTATTAAAATCCCATATTGGTAAGAATTTAAAGTGTTCCTACCATTTTTAGGTGACTTTTCAGAATAAGCTGTCATGTGTTTGAGGAATAGCACTATTTGTGGTAAACATGTGACTTGTATCCTGCTCTTTTTACCAGTTTCCCTCTGCAGGCTGCATCTCTAACCCTCAGTTTCCCGCTGACTTGGTGAGTGGAGAATAGCTGCTATAATGTCTCTTATATACACTGTGCACATAGGAGATCAGAATATCTTCCTCTGTATTTATCTATAGCAAATTCTCATAAGTAACAACATCATGGAGAACAGTGTACAGCACTACTGAACAGTGTAGATGTGATTTAAATAGCTGTGAGACAGTAAAAACTTACTCTTAAAAAGCAGCATATGTATGGGCCTCTCTGCTTCTCTTTTACTCTGTAGCAGTTTCCTCCATCCCTCTTTTCTTTACATAGAATTGTACAAGCAGCATAAAACATCACACTACTTCATTTCCTGTAATCTCTTTTGGTGTTTTTGTTACCAGAGATGGACTTCCCCTGACAACAGGCAGTGGACAACAAATTAGAATTAAGTGAGACCACTAGTGCTTAGCACTTTAGAGTGATTTTTCAGCACAGAAGCAGTACTTTAAGTAAATAAAGTGATTTACTTTTTTTTTTTTGCTAGTTATCACATTGGCTAACACATAAACGCAAGTTTGTCAAAAAGTTAATGACTATTTAAGGGTTCTTAAAAATTGGATACTGTATTTGGTATAAACTGATTGTTTCATGTTCTGAACTTTTTTCTGTGCCGTGTGCTGTAGCTTGACTGGTTTTAATATCATCACATAAAACTGCTCAGACTTTCTAGTTATTTTATATATTTAATTTGTTACATTAAGGGCTCCTACCCACTAGCATTTTTTTTATTGCTGCGATATCGCTGCTTTTTTTTAATGCAAATATCAATGGGACTTTCTAATGTTAAAATCGCGTCGTACTAAAATCGCAAGTTTGTGCTTTGCGATTTTTGTGTGATGCAATTTTAACATTAGAAAGTTCCACTGACATTTGCATTAAAAAAAGGCGTCGATATCGTAGCGTTAAAAAAACACTAGTGGGTAGGAGCCCTAATGCTGTGGCATTTTCTGTTATCCTACAAGAACTCCTAAACTTTCAGAGTATATTCACATACGACAGATTTGTTGCAAAAATTTCTGCGACTACAAAATCTGTATCATACATTGGAATGGGGTTGCTGCTGCAGCAGGGGCATGGAATTCTGCAAACACCAATCATATGAATGGGTCAGTCATATTAATGTCTGCAACAAATCTGTCATATGTGAGTATACCCATAGATCCCCTGAGATTGTTGTGTTACATATTGGACCCTTATGCTATTGTTCAGACACCTCGTTTATGATCTATATATGCATGTGGGACCCCTTGGGCAGGTATGCTAAGTGATCGAACATGTGTTGTGGTAAACAGTAACAATCTATACTTGGCACCAAAACTGACAACACAATCTTTAGAACTTCGCAACAGAGTCACAGCTTCACAGCCCTTTTGGGATCAAGCTATGGTCCTTTTAGGCTGGGTTCCCACAAGACGGAAAGCCCGCAGCTTGGCCGCACCAAAAAGCCGCGAGATTTCTGCGGGAAAGACGCAGCTTCAAAACCCGCTGCGTTTTGCCTGGGTTATGGAGCGATTCGGCCGCTGGCATTTCATTGTGACTTTCTCTCCCCATAGAGAGAAGTTAGGCCGCAGCGAGAAAAAAAAAAAGAATTGACATGCTGCGGCTGTCAATTCCCCGCTGCATCGCTGGTTACTCCCGGCTTGCCTGCCCCGCGTGGATGAGATTTTTGCGAAATCTCATCAACATGGCTGGCTAATCCTGCGGTAAATCCGTCCCATGTGAACCCAGCCTTAGGGACACAGCAGGCCTGGTGTAGCTCCACCAGGATCACAATTATCAATACATGGAGATTTGCACTCCTAGTCTCTATGGTCAAGAAGCTTCCAACCTCTCAGCAAAACAGCAGCTCACTCTGCTTCCATGGCCAGGATGCTCCAAGGCTTTCTCATGGCTCACAGCTTCTGGCTGTACCCACCCTCACAGAAGGCTGTAGAGCTTTCCACAGCACGCCCAACTTCTCTCATTGATCTCTGATACTAGCTAATACACCCTTAACCACAATAGCAACAACAACCATGCTTGCATGCCACAGTTAATACCTATGTACACTTCCCTATATTACAAGATGTGCCTTACCATTTGTCTGACAAACTCACATGCCCTGACCAGTACGATGGTCAGTTATTCAAACCTAAAAAATGGCCATCAAGACCCTATACAGTATGTTCCTGCGTCCTCAAGGTCTTTAGCATAAAATGAATTAAACCGTATCAAAAATTGGGCTAATACTTCTCCCCCTTCAACCCCACACCTGGAGTATTGTCATTGCTTCAATAGTTGAAAGCCACTGCTGTTGTGTTTCATAACTATGAAACTTTATTTACAGGCAAAAATTTCAAGACAAAGAACAAAATGAATTTTCTGGTGTTTCAAGACAAACTGAAAGGGCATCAGGTTGGTATGCACTCCCCTTCTGCATGTGTTTCACAAAGTGTATGTAGATAAGCAGAAAGCCAAATCAGTACTGTCCTGCATAGAAATATGCCAAAGATGGTTTGTGTTGCCACGGTTGTCATGGTTGTGAATGTGAAATGTTGCTACTTAAAGATGGATTTATGGCCAAATCACAACAAAAACCATGTTGGGATTCTGTTGTCTTTCCAGGCATTAACCATGAGTAGCCGCTGTTTCACATTGGGAGCTGCACCTGTCATTACAAGCGCAGCTCCCATTGATTTCAATCAGTGCTGCGCCTGCATCTAACAGTTTCGGTTACACAAGGGCCTGAGCAGCAGCTTTCACTCCCACCCTGGTGTAGCCTGGCACTGACAGCTGGCGCTGCCTAGAAAACCCCTTTAAGTTTTTACAGTAGACCTAAACCTTGCTTGAGTATTGTGAGTTTAAGCAGTACTGTTAGATTCTTTCTTGTGCCCCGGGGAACGTTCATCATTACCTAACAGTTGTCTTACCTTTGTGTATTACCTAGCACATTGTGTTCCTCATCTACATTCTAAACTGTGTTCAGCTAAGAGCCCATTTACACAAAAAGTTGATCGCTCAAAGATAGTTTTTGAGTGATCATTTTGCATAAACTTCTAATTGGTACTAATGCCAATTAGTAGCTTAATAATGCCTGTGAGCCACAGGGAGCTATACTCAGAGAACAGCAGGTGGTCTGTTCTCTGAATACATTCCCTTTGTTCTGCCCTGGGGCTAACAGCTGAGACAATGCTATCAGCGCTCCCTGTGGAGAACACAGCCTGAAGTCCCTGCTATTAGCTCTTCTGCCGAAGGATGGATTTTATGCCGAACATACAATCATTGTTCGGCAGAAAAGTGAAAGATGGGCACATTTACATGCAACGATTATCGCTAAAAAGATGGCTTTTAAGCGAATTTTGAATGATAATCGTTGTGTGTAAAAGAGCCTTTACCTTCTCCAGGCAGTTAGATTCCGGCCATGACCCACCAGTACTGTAACACCATTTGGAAATACACATTTGTTTTTAACATGTTTCTTGCATGCAGTAAAGGTACGGCTTTCTGTGAAATCTCTGCCTAAATTGCTCTTTACCCCTCCCTACCTCTACATTTTGTAAGTCTTGACACTGAGTCTCTGTGTGCGTGCATCAGTGAAAATAGATATTAGATTTTGCAGCAAGCCTTTTTCACATTACGGATGACATGTTCACAAGTTTTCTATATCCAGCCGTGTAAATGCATGCATATTTCCCTCATCTAAGTGCCATTCCTCCAGTTTAAGATAAGTGTTTGCTTTAAACACAGCTAAAAATCCAACCGGTGTCGGAGAAAGTAGATCTTGGGTATCACTCACTAATGATTTCCAGAGCTGTACTCTAAGTGAACTGGTGTGAACTTTGTGCTCAGACACATCTACTGATAAAATGTTGGAGAGCTTCAATTTTATTTTCTAGTACGATCTCTAAATTGACGTGACTGTTCGAGTGTGAGAACTCTAGTAAGATCATCATTATGGGCTGACAGATGTTTGCTAGACTGCTTTAGCACGTGTATGGCATTATCAAAATCTATACATTTCAAGATGAACTATTCCAATTGATCAGTAAATGCTTGATGAGTCCATCAGTGCTTGTTTTTTGGGAGTCAGAAATGTTCCTCAAGGGGTTTGTTTCTCACATTCCATTTGAATGCAGGTCTGCTTTGCCTATATTTTTATTTGCATGTACACCTATACTTCAGTTTTAATATTATTATTAGAGATCAGCGAGCACCAAAATGCTCGGGTGCTCGTTACTCGAGATGAACTTTTCGCGATGCTCGAGGGTTCGTTTCGAGTAACGAACCCCATTGAAGTCAATGGGCGACCCGAGCATTTTTGTATTTCGCCGATGCTCGCTAAGGTTTCCTTGTGTGAAAATCTGGGCAATTCAAGAAAGTGATGGGAACGACACAGCAACGGATAGGGCAGGCGAGGGGCTACATGTTGGGCTGCATCTCAAGTTCACAGGTCCCACTATTAAGCCACAATAGCGGCAAGAGTGGGCCCCCCCCTCCCAACAACTTTTACTTCTGAAAAGCCCTCATTAGCATGGCATACCTTTGCTAAGCACCACACTACCTCCAACAAAGCACAATCACTGCCTGCATGACACTCCGCTGCCACTTCTCCTGGGTTACATGCTGCCCAACCGCCCCCCCCTCCCCCCCACAGCGCACACCAAAGTGTCCCTGCGCAGCCTTCAGCTGCCCTCATGCCACACCACCCTCATGTCTATTTAGAAGTGCGTCTGCCATGAGGAGGAACCGCAGGAACACACTGCAGAGGGTTGGTACGGCTAGGCAGCGACCCTCTTTAAAAGGGGCGGGGCGATAGCCCACAAGGCTGTACAGAAGCAATGAGAAATAGAATCCTGTGCCACCGCCATCAGGAGCTGCACACGTGGGCATAGCAATGGGGAACCTATGTGCCACACACTATTCATTCTGTCAAGGTGTCTGCATGCCCCAGTTAGACCGGGCTTTTTAATTCATAGACACAGGCAGGTACAACTCCCTATTGTGAAGTCCCTGTCGACCGACAGCATGGGTGGCTCCCTGGAACCCACCGGCGATACACAATAATATCCCATTGCATTGCCCAACACAGCTGAGGTAGTAATGTCGTGCTTAATGCAGGTGGGCTTCGGCCCACACTGCATGCCCCAGTCTGACTGGGGTTCTTTACAAGTGGAAACAGATGCATTTATAATTCCCTGTGGACCCACAGCATGGGTGGGTGCCAGGAAGCCACCGGCAGTACATAGAAATATCCCATTGCATTGCCCAACACAGCTGAGGTAGTAATGTCGTGCTTAATGCAGGTGGGCTTCGGCCCACACTGCATGCCCCAGTCAGACTGGGGTTCTTTACAAGTGGACACATGTAGGTTAAACTCCGTGTGCACCTATAGCATGGGTGGCTCCCTGGAACCCACCGGCGATACACAAAAATATCCCATTGCATTGCCCAACACAGCTGAGGTAGTAATGTCGTGCTTAATGCAGGTGGGCTTCGGCCCACACTGCATGCCCCAGTCTGACTGGTAATATGTACCTTAACAGTAACCGCGTTGGTGGTAATGTGGTGGTGACTGCGGACCTAGTAGCGCGGTTTTATTTTGTTGGTTTTCGGAATGTGGCCAGGATTAAGTGGGCCGTGGCGGGGGATGTTTTGGAGGCACTACGTGTCCTCTCCACGTGTCCGTGGTTATATGCACCTTAACAGTAACAGCGTTGGTGGGAAATGGCCTCGCCGCCATCATGTCTTTGGGAAGCCTCTGTTTCCACACCCCAGAGACATACCATTAGCAGCGGTATAGGCAGAGCCCAGAATTAGTAACATTTCAGCCGTAGCATTAGCGACAGGCCACACTAACATATCACTAGCAGCATTATAGGGGGAGCACAGTCTTAGTTCCATTTCAGTAATAGTAGCAGCCTACACAGGCCCCAGGAACAATTCCGAAGCAGCAGTATAGTGGGAGCGCAGTCTTAGTTCCATTTCAGTAGCTGCAGTATAGCAAAGGCCCAAGTTACATTTATGTAGCTAAAGTGTAGGCCAACCCCACACACACTTCTGTACCATGAGTGCAGGCGAAGAACATACAAATTGCTATGATTACACTGTAGGTGAGGGCCCCAAAACATTGGTGTACCAACAGTACTAATGTACCTCAGTAAAAATTGGCCATGCCCAACCAAGATGGCAGGTGAAACCCATTAATCGCTTTGGTTAATGTGGCTTAAGTGGTAACTAGGCCTGGAGGCAGCCCAGTTTAACGAAAAATTGGTTCAAGTTAAAGTTCCAACACTTTTAAGAGCATTGAAACGTATAAAAATTTTTTAGAAAAATTATATGAGTGAGCCTTGTGGCCCTAAGAAAAATTGCCCGTTCCGCGTGATTACGTGAGGTTTCAGGAGGAGGAGCAGGAGGAGGAATATTAGACACAGATTGATGAAGCAGAAATGTCCCCGTTTTGGATGGTGAGAGAGAACGTAGCTTCCATCCGCGGGTGCAGCCTACGTATTGCTTACGTATCGCTGCTGTCCGCTGGTGGAGAAGAGAAGTCTGGGGAAATCCAGGCTTTGTTCATCTTGATGAGTGTTAGCCTGTCGGCACTGTCGGTTGACAGGCGGGTACGCTTATCTGTGATGATTCCCCCAGCCGCACTAAACACCCTTTCCGACAAGACGCTAGCCGCAGGACAAGCAAGCACCTCCAGGGCATACAGCGCTAGTTCAGGCCACGTGTCCAGCTTCGACACCCAGTAGTTGTAGGTGGCAGAGGCGTCACGGAGGACGGTCGTGCGATCGGCTACGTACTCCCTCACCATCCTTTTACAGTGCTCCCGCCGACTCAGCCTTGACTGGGGAGCGGTGACACAGTCTTGCTGGGGAGCCATAAAGCTGTCCAGGCCCTTAAAGACTGTTGCACTGCCTGGGCTGTACATGCTGCTCGATCTACGCACCTCCCCTGCTACCTGGCCCTCGGAACTGCGCCTTCTGCCACTAGCGCTGTCGGATGGGAATTTTACCATCAGCTTGTCCGCCAGGGTCCTGTGGTATAGCAACACTCTCGAACCCCTTTCCTCTTCGGGAATGAGAGTGGGAAGGTTCTCCTTATAGCGTGGGTCGAGCAGTGTGTACACCCAGTAATCCGTAGTGGCCAGAATGCGTGTAACGCGAGGGTCACGAGAAAGGCATCCTAACATGAAGTCAGCCATGTGTGCCAGGGTACCTGTACGCAAGACATGGCTGTCCGCACTAGGAAGATCACTTTCAGGATCCTCCTCCTCCTCCTCCTCCTCCTCCTCCTCCTCCTCAGGCCATACACGCTGAAATGATGACAGGCAAGCAGCATGGGTACCGTCGGCAGTGGGCCAAGCTGTCTCTTCCCCCTCCTCCTCATCCTCCTCATGCTCCTCCTCCTCCTCCTGAACGTGCTGAGATATAGACAGAAGGGTGCTCTGACTATCCAGCGACATACTGTCTTCCCCCGGCTCTGTTTCCGAGCGCAAAGCGGCTGCCTTTATGGTTTGCAGGGAACTTCTCAAGATGCATAGCAGAGGAATGGTGACGCTAATGATTGCAGCATCGCCACTCACCACCTGGGTAGACTGCTCAAAGTTTCGAAGGACCTGGCAGATGTCTGCCAACCAGGCCCACTCTTCTGAAAAGAATTGAGGAGGCTGACTCCCACTGCGCCACCCATGTTGGAGTTGGTATTCCACTATAGCTCTACGCTGCTCATAGAGCCTAGCCAACATGTGGAGCGTAGAGTTCCACCGTGTGGGCACGTCGCACAGCAGTCGGTGCACTGGCAGATTAAACCGATGTTGCAGGGTGCGCAGGGTGGCAGCGTCCGTGTGGGACTTGCGGAAATGTGCGCAGAGCCGGCGCACCTTTACGAGCAGGTCTGACAAGCGTGGGTAGCTTTTCAGAAAGCGCTGAACCACCAAATTAAAGACGTGGGCCAGGCATGACACGTGCGTGAGGCTGCCGAGCTGCAGAGCCGCCACCAGGTTACGGCCGTTGCCACACACGACCATGCCCGGTTGGAGGCTCAGCGGCGCAAGCCAACGGTTGGTCTGCTCTGTCAGACCCTGCAGCAGTTCGTGGGCCGTGTGCCTCCTATCTCCTAAGCTGAGTAGTTTCAGCACGGCCTGCTGACGCTTGCCCACCGCTGTGCTGCCACGCCGCGCGACACCGACTGCTGGCGACGTCCTGCTGCTGCTGACTCATCTAGATTGCGAGACAGAGGTTGAAGAGGAGGAGGGTGCTTTAGTGGAAGAAGCATACACCGCCGAACATACCACCACCGAGCTGGGGCCCGCAATTCTGGGGGTGGGTAGGACGTGAGCGGTCCCAGGCTCTGACTCTGTCCCAGCCTCCACTAAATTCACCCAATGTGCCGTCAGGGAGATGTAGTGGCCCTGCCCGCCTGTGCTTGTCCACGTGTCCGTAGTTAAGTGGACCTTGCCACTAACCGCATTGGTGAGGGCGCGTACAATGTTGCGGGAGACGTGGTCGTGCAGGGCTGGGACGGCACATCGGGAAAAGTAGTGGCGACTGGGAACTGAGTAGCGCGGGGCCGCCACCGCCATCATAGCTTTGAAAGCCTCCGTTTCCACAACCCTATACGCAAGCATCTCAAGGCTGATAAATTTGGCTATGTGGACGGTTAACGATTGAGCGTGTGGGTGCGTGGCAGCATACTTGCGCTTGCGCTCCAACACTTGCGCTAGCGACGGCTGGACTGTGCGGTGCGAGACATTGGTGGATGGGGCCGAGGACAGCGGAGGTGAGGGTGTGGGTGCAGGCCATTAGACGGTAGTGCCTGTGTCCTGAGAGGGGGGTTGGATCTCAGTGGCAGGTTGGGGCACAGGGGGAGAGGCAGCGGTGCAAACCGGAGGCGGTGAACGGCCTTCGTCCCACCTTGTGGGGTGCTTGGCCATCATATGTCTGCGCATGCTGGTGGTGGTGAGGCTGTTGGTGGTGGCTCCCCGGCTGATCTTGGCGCGACAAAGGTTGCACACCACTGTTCGTCGGTCGTCAGGCGTCTCGGTGAAAAACTGCCAGACCTTAGAGCACCTCGGCCTCTGCAGGGTGGCATGGCGCGAGGGTGTGCTTTGGGAAACAGTTGGTGGATTATTTGGTCTGGCCCTGCCTCTACCCCTGGACACCGCACTGCCTCTTGCAACCTGCCCTGCTGCTGCCCGTGCCTCCCCCTCTGAAAACCTGTCCTGTGTAGGCGTTGCACACCAGGTGGGGTCAGTCACCTCATCGTCCTGCTACTCTTCCTCCGAATCCTCTGTGCGCTCCTCCCTCGGACTTACTGCCCTTACTACTACCTCACTGCAAGACAACTGTGTCTCATCGTCATCGTCCTCCTCACCCACTGAAAGGTCTTGAGACAGTTGGCGGAAGTCCCCAGCCTCATCCCCCGGACCCCGGGAACTTTCCAATGGTTGGGCATCAGTGACGATAAACTCCTCTGGTGGGAGAGGAACCACTGCTGCCCAATCTGAGCAGGGGCCCGAGAACAGTTCCTGGGAGTGTTCCCGCTCCTGAGCATGTGTCATTGTAGTGGAGTGAGGAGGCTGGGAGGAAGGAGGAGCAGCAGACAGAGGATTCGGATTTGCAGCACTGGATGGCGCAGAACTCTGGGTGGATGATAGCTTGCTCGAAGCACTTTCTGCCATCCACGACAGGACCTGCTCACACTGCTCATTTTCTAATAAAGGTCTCCCGCGTGGACCCATTAATTGGGCGATGAATGTGGGGATGCCAGAAACGTGCCTCTCTCCTAATCGCGCAGCAGTCGGCTGCGACACACCTGGATCAGGAGCTCGGCCTGTGCCCACACCCTCACTTGGGCCTACGCGTCCTCGGCCGCGTCCACGTCCTCTCGGCCTACCCCTACCCCTCAGCATGCTGTATTACCAGTGATTTCCAAGCCAGGAAAGAAATTGGCGCAAGCCTGCAGCCAAAATAGAATTTTTTCCCTAGTTTTTCAAAGGACAAGCCACACTGCGTGTATTCAATGAATACTACTAAGTTTAATAACTGTGTTGTGGCCCTGCAAATGTGTCACAGAACTGCAGTGATGCAAAGTTATTGGCTCAAGCAGATCAGGGATTTCCCATGCAGGAAAGAAATTGGCGCAAGCCTGCAGCCAAAATAGAATTTTTTCCCTAGTTTTTCAAAGGACAAGCCACACTGCGTGTATTCAATGAATACTACTAAGTTTAATAACTGTGTTGTGGCCCTGCAAATGTGTCACAGAACTGCAGTGATGCAAAGTTATTGGCTCCAGCAGATCAGGGATTTCCCATGCAGGAAAGAAATTGGCGCAAGCCTGCAGCCAAAATAGAATTTTTTCCCTAGTTTTTCAAAGGACAAGCCACACTGCGTGTATTCAATGAATACTACTAAGTTTAATAACTGTGTTGTGGCCCTGCAAATGTGTCACAGAACTGCAGTGATGCAAAGTTATTGGCTCCAGCAGATCAGGGATTTCCCATGCAGGAAAAAATTGGCGCAAGCCTGCAGTAAAACGTAGCTGGCTGCGTCTGATTTTTTTTTACGTTCTGCACGCAGCACACACGTACCCAGAGCCCTGAGGACTGTCAGAGGCAGGCGAAATAGAATTTTTTCCCTTGTTTTTCAAAGGACAAGCCACACTGCGTGTATTCAATGAATACTACTAAGTTTAATAACTGTGTTGTGGCCCTGCAAATGTGTCACAGAACTGCAGTGATGCAAAGTTATTGGCTCCAGCAGATCAGGGATTTCCCATGCAGGAAAAAATTGGCGCAAGCCGGCAGTAAAACGTAGCTGGCTGCGTCTGATTTTTTTTTACGTTCTGCACGCAGCACACACGTACCCAGAGCCCTGAGGACTGTCAGAGGCAGGCGAAATAGAATTTTTTCCCTTGTTTTTCAAAGGACAAGCCACACTGCGTGTATTCAATGAATACTACTAAGTTTAATAACTGTGTTGTGGCCCTGCAAATGTGTCACAGAACTGCAGTGATGCAAAGTTATTGGCTCCAGCAGATCAGGGATTTCCCATGCAGGAAAAAATTGGCGCAAGCCGGCAGTAAAACGTAGCTGGCTGCGTCTGATTTTTTTTTACGTTCTGCACGCAGCACACACGTACCCAGAGCCCTGAGGACTGTCAGAGGCAGGCGAAATAGAATTTTTTCCCTTGTTTTTCAAAGGAAAAGCCACACTGCGTCTATTCAATGAATAAAGTATGTCTTCTGGCCCTGCCTACACAATTCTATCCCTGTAGTATTAATGCCGGGTGCAATGGTCTGCACTGCCGGTTTTGAGAAAAAAAAAAAAAATGCAACACTGCTAACAGCAGCCTGGACAGTACTGCACACGGATAGATGTGGCCCTAGAAAGGACCGTTGGGGTTCTTGAAGCCTACACTCACTGCTAACACTCTCCCTGCCTAACCACCACTTCTGTCCCTATTGCAGGGCGCAATTTTGAAAAAAAAAGATCCAATTTTGAAAAAAAAAAATATATACAGTGCTAACACAGTACTGCACACTTTAAGATGTGGCCCTGAGAAGGACCGTTGGGGTTCTTGAAGCCTACACTCACTCCTAACGCTCTCCCTACAGCAGCTCCAGCACGATACCACTGTCCCTCAGCTAACTCACAAGACATCTGAGGCGAGCCGCGGGAGGGGCCGATTTTTATACTCGGGTGACATCTGATCGCCCCAGCCACTCACAGCAGGGGGGTGGTATAGGGCTTGAACGTCACAGGGGGAAGTTGTAATGCCTTCCCTGTCTTTCAATTGGCCAGAAAAGCGCGCTAACGTCTCAGAGAGGAAACTGAAAGTAACCGGAACACCGCGTGGTACTCGTTACGAGTAACGAGCATCCCGAACACCCTAATATTCGCACGAATATCAAGCTCGGACGAGTACGTTCGCTCATCTCTAAATATTATGTAAAGAGTTTCCAAAATTTTGTAAAGATCCTTTGGTAAATGTCATTGCGGAAGGGTTGTGAATCTGACAGCTTCCATTGACTTCAATGGAAACCGTCCGCTCGGAATCCGCACTGGAATAGGCCACTCTGCGATTTCCCTTCCACTCGCAGAAGGAAATCACCATTGATTTCCTCTCGTGGACATGGAAAAGCAATTTTCCATAGCATGTCTACGGGCAATATTTGCTGCGAAATCCGGAGGTGGGCGCTCGCTGCAGATTCCCCAATCCAAATACGCCTGTGTGCATTGGGCCTTACACTAATAAAAACACAACACACTTATTATGTTTGCAGATATTATATATAAATAACCTTTGAAAGATTATTCTACAAACATGTTTGTATCCTTTTTACTTTTGCAGTGACAAAGAAGTGGATGAACTGCAGTGATGGTAAGTGTATTGTGATATTCCCACTCGTTGTCCATGGGCTATGTCTGATATTGCAGCTTAAGCACATAAGACTGATCTGCAGTACCAAACATGGCCTGTGGACATGAGTGGTGCTGTTTCTAATCTTATACAGCCTCTTTAATCCTTCCAGTACAGTATAGAAAATGAGAGCTGAATTCTGGCTACCCTCACCAACGACAAAAAAAGCAATGCAAATATTACAAAGATTAAATATTTTAAATGTGATTTTTTTAAGGGTTTTTTGCACGCAGTCATATTATTCTCAGTTTTATTAGGAATTGTCATATAAGTGCAAAAGCCCTGAACTGGTCCTTTGTATGTATTTAATTAGGAGAACATATATCTGTACACATAGAGTCCAACAGACCATGTACTACGTTGTGCCATGTCACAGGTTGTGACACTGCGCCTCTCAGCACAGTGTGTCCAGAGGTGGAGGGGAGGATTTAGATTACACAGTGCTCTGTGCGGCCATCCTATGACTGAGGCATATGGATTTATTACTGATAGTGCTGGATGGACTGTAGTGGGGGCCTGGTGTTGAAGGGAAGGCAACAGGATATCTAGAACGGGATGGCAGGAGCAGACGTAAAATCCCAGACTTCTGATAGTTGGGAGGCATACATATGGATCCACTATAGAGGATCTGTGCACTTCTGGATATACTCTGTGTAGAGGGCTCTGCTAAGTACATGAGCCCAAGAAATAATGTTGGTTAAAGGTGCATAACTAACCATAAAAAACTTAAAAGTGAATTACTATAGTGTTTTTGCAACAATCAGGAACCAAACTCACACCCATTATGTAAATAATAGACTGGCACAGTTGGAAGGGACCTCCTGGGTCATCTGGTCCAACCGCCTGCTCAGTGCAGGATTCACTAAATCATCCCAGACAGATGTCTGTCCAGCCTTTGTTTGAACACTTCCATTGTAGAAGAACTCACCACCTCCCGTGGTAACCTGTTCCGTTCATTCACCACCCTCAAGTCAGCTGAACACGACCAGGTCGTATTCTGCATGTGGAAGCCTGCAGCTGAATCCGACCATGTGCCTAGCCGGCATCCACACATATCTGTCTTTTCTTCTTCTTTTCTGTACTGCGGATGGTCTGCACAGCGAGCCGTCGGACATGCGCAGTTCAGTTTTTTTTTTCTTAATTTCTGCTTTTTCCGCGCTGTTGCTAGGCAATGACGCGGATACCCGCGATTTTTCCACAATGTCATTGCAGAAGGGCTGCGGGCAGAATGGCTTCCATTGAGTACACTGGAAGCCGGCCGTGCAGAATCCGCTTAAAAATAGAGCATGTTGCGATTTTTCCTCCGCAAGAGTAAAATCTCAATTAATTTCTGCTTGTGTAGAGGAAAAAGTGTTATTCCATTGCATGCTATGGGCGGTATTTGCTGCGGAATCCAGAAGCGGACGCCCGCTCTGGATTCCACAATGCAAATCCAGCCGTGTGCAGGTTTTTTCTAATGTCTAATGTTTTAGTTTCATCCCATTGCTTCTAGTCTTTCCTTGTACAAATGAGAATAGGGCTGATCCCTTTGCACCGGGACAGCCCTTCAGATATTTGTAGACAGCCCTTTATGTGATGTAATCTGAAATAAATTTATATTTTAACCAAGAACCTTACTAAGACAAAACTAGAGAGTAGAGAGACAGAGAAAGAATGTAGTCAAATGCTAGTGCGTCTCCAAAAGATGCCACCTCTTCTTTAACCCCTTCCCAAATGCCATAGGTTATTCATCTCCAATGCCAACCACTGCCAGCCCTGAGATCAAAGACCCATCACTGAGGAGGTGCTGTAACATTCAATCCACATTCTACTCATTGTATATCGGTGAAACATTTAGATTGGGTAGTAGAATTTTGTGTATACGCAACACTTATCAAGCATCATCCAGTATGTAAGGAACTACTAGCTGTGGACGTTATTGTAGGGAGACACAGTATTAAATTGCTTTTGCCTGTAGTGTTACTTTTTCGCATTCTACTTTTATATCCATCTGATCAATTATAATAACATAGACAAAGGCTGTCACATTTGCTGATTAGCTTTTATTTCTTGTACTGTAACATACTTGTTGGCACATTTATGTGTAAATATTGTTACATTTCCAAAGTAGCTCACTTCCATTTACCTGGTTAATTGCTTTATTCAAGGAAGCCAAGTTATGGTTCCAATAATACCAACTCATCGCTCCTTTGTGTCTTGGAACAGATAATGATACTCTATCTTACATCAGTCGTATCTTCAGCAATCCTCCTCTGGCCTTGACTCCTGAATTTGACCCAAAGATCAAAGATTACTATGCAGAGCTGCCATTTGATGTAGTGACAGTGGAAATTGGAGCAGAGCCTGCAAACTGCAAAAGCCAAGTGCACCTGGATGACAAGAATGGACCACGGTAAGCAATGACGGGTCTTTATAGAGATCAACTGAAGTGAAAACAATATATAAGCATTGGGAGTTATTTTTTTGTTATAAGTATGATCCATCAGGTTACAGAGCAACGTCCATCCCAGGCAACATCTTGTGAATTAGTCAGCCGATTCATGGGGGCTTCCATGCTTTACTATTTGATATCTACTCCTAAGTGTAGCTTAAGATGTGAATACAATTTACTAATTTACAAGTTCAAAGGTGAGCCTACCTGCCAAAGCACAAGCAATATGTTTGCAACTGAACAGACAGCCTTTGTGTGCAATAAGACTGCCTTCACAGTGTTTTATCTAGCTTGCCATGAATTCCATGCAGTATTTACTATTGTCTTTTTGGGCTGCATTTTATTTTATACATAAACTAGTTTTTTAGGGTATTTTTTCTCTCATATAGAGCCGTCTATAAAGAAACAGCAATCCTAGAGTATGCAGTTTTTTGAAGAAAAATGCAGTAGACCCCAAAAAACACCCAAAGGGAAGGCAAAAAAGCCGAAAAACAATGTCTGTAGTGCAGTTCATAAATTCCCATTGATCACTAAAAAATGCATCAAAAACTGCTGGGTAAAACGCATTGGCGATGCGATATCAGACACTCAGACCGATATTGCACTTGTAAACCCGCAATTTTTTTGTATGTGATTGCAATGCATTTTGCGAAAAAATGGATCGTATTGCTGCACGATACCAACACGCATAAGCAGATGGAACAGCTAAAGTAAATACAAGGGTTCTTTACCGTAAGAGCAGTGAGACTATGAAACTGTCTGCCTGAGGACATGGTGATGGCAAAATCTATAGAGGAGATTAAGAAAACACAATTTTGTATGTGTTTTCTCTCAGGAAGTAGATGTAACATTAACTGTTCTTCCCTGTGATATTGGGGGAGTAAAAGAATGTAGGGTATCTATTAACAGAGAGTTGGTGAGGGAACACTTAGCTAACTTAAATGAATTCAACTCTCAAGTTCCAGATGAATTACATCCTAGGATACTGAAGGAAGCAGCAGAGGTAATTACTGAACCACTCACCATATTCTTTGAAAATTCCTGGAGAACAGGAGAAGTCCCAGAAGATTGAAAAAAGACAAATGTGGTCCCTATCTTCAAAAAAGGGAAGATGGTGGACCCAGGAAACAACAGGCCTGTGAGCCTGACTTCTATATGGGGAAAGAACTTTGAACAAATTATTAAACAACATGTATGCAAGTACTTAGATGAGAATGGAGTAATTAATCAGAGACAGCATGGGTTTGTAACAAACAAGTCATGCCAGATAAATCTAATTGATCAGGAAAATGTGGTAGATATAATATATCTTGACTTTAGTAAAGCATTTGATGAAGTATCTCATACCATGCTTATTGAAAAAATGACCAAATATGGGCTTGACAAGGCAACTGTTAGGTGGATTCACAACTGCATGCAACAAGGTGATTGTACTTAGAGTGGTTATAAATGGCTGCACATCCAATTGGAAGAATGTGTTAAGTGGGGTACCACAAGGCTCTGTCCTGGGCTCAGTGTTAAACATTTTCATAAATGATCTGGAGGAAGGAAACTTGCTGATGACACAAAATTAGGAGGCATAGCTAACACTATAGAAGAGAGAGAGAGGATTCAAAAAAATCTAGAAAAGCTTGAATATTGAGGGGTGACTAATAGAATGATATTTACCAAGGAGAAATGCAAATTCCTACATCTGGGCAAGAAAATGAAAAAAGCACATACAGAATGGGAGGAATTGGGCTAAACAGCAACACATGTGAAAAAGACTTGGGTATACTAATATATTACAGACTGAACATGAGTCAACAATGTGATGCAGCCACAAAAAAGGCAAACACCATTCTGGGATGCATTAAGAGAAGCAAAGAGTCTAGATCACATTAGGTAATTATCCCCGTCTACTCTTTCTTAGTCAGACCTCATCTGGAATAATGTGTCAAGTTCTAGAATAGTACACTGTGTTACTTATATAGTGCATTCTACTAAGAATATGACAACAGGCTATAAGACTTTGCAGAAGGCGGGGTCTAATAGGCTGAGTTACATGGCAGACATGGAGGTGTTGTCAGGCTTCCATCTGCCATGGATACCCATTAGTACTTTGCAATTGTATTGCATAAAAAAAGTTGGAAAATTTTTACTGCCATAATCACATTGACCCACAGAATAAAGGTAACATGTTATTTATACTGTACAGTGAAGCTCATAAAAAGAGGAAAAGAAAAGCTAAAAAAGGGAGAATTTCTATGATCTTCCCTCCTTCCCAAAAAAATTAATAAAAGTTAAAGCATATGTTATATATACTTCAAAGTGGTGCTATAATAATACAAATACAACTCATCTTGCAAAAAAACAAGACCTCATATGGGTATGTCTGTGGAAAAATATAAATGTTGCGGTTCTTGTGCAACTATTAAAAAGAAATAAATTACCCAGCCATTAAGGCGCAAAATAACCAGTCACTGAGGGTGTAAAATGAACAGTAAATGGGTCCAGAGAAAGTTAAAAAACTGACATACTGTATGTCTTGCAAAGTCCCAGTGCTATTTGAAGATTGATGCAGGTGCTAAGTAGCGTAATACTGCAACATAATCCTGATGAGCGTGGCATCCGGACACTCCAATTTCTACTGTGACAAGTCAGACTGACTAAAATTAGTGGGCTCAGACAGTGTACCCACGACATATCTCGCTGCCTAGCAGCGTCATCAGAGGAATGGGACAACAGCATAAATAATGGCATATACCCAGGCACACCCACTATTTATAGCTTTCGTCTGCATCATGAAAGTGCCGCTTACACTGGAGATATGTGTCATCATAGCTCACCGTAGACCGCAGTGTTGCTGATCATGTGATTAGATCCAGATGACATTATCATACTGTGACTCATAGTATTACCGACCACAAGATCAGGTCCACCAGCAGGCAGATTATAAATTATTTACATAAATTATGCATGTAAACGTTCAATAAATGCTTGAAACTACAGGAGTCTGAAGATATCATAGTGCACATTATAGAAATTATGGCCCAATATTATCATACATAACAGAACATAAGAGACTACATAAAGTGTGTCTCTCCATGCATTTAGGTTTTGTGCGCATCTTTTCAGCATGATAAGAGTGACTAATGCAAATAAGGAAGATGGAACAATACCTTTGCAGCGCCACCTATTGGATGGCAGCAGTCCTTCAACTCAATGTACGACTCTTTAACAAGTCTGTAAAACAATGATTGGGAATAGGAAACCAAGCCAGAAAACAATACACAGACAGCTGTTTCGGGGTGTTTGTCCATAATCAGTGTGCAGTGGGTTTCTGGCTCGGCTGGTGAGTACCCGAAAGATATGTGAAGACACCTAGGGGGTGAGTGGGTTGCGGGATGGCATTGTGTTTCCCCAAGGAGAGCACCCAGAAGGGGTATGAGAAGACACCTGAAAATGAGTGAGGAGACACTCAAGAGTGACTAATACATGTTATTAGAGGTTCCTCAGGATGGGAAATGCATCCTAAAACAGATAGTGGGAGGGATAATTCATCACTGAGCAAATAGAAACATAAAAATGTATATTTTTACATAAACTTATTTAAAGCCCATCTGGTTTTAAGGGGGACATATTATTTGATAGAGCTGAGTTGTTCTTAAATACAAAACTGCTTCTGGATTTTCTATATACTATCAATATTTATGCTGCATTTTTGTCTTTTTGTTTATGATCGTTGGAACACATGCAAGGATGTAATTTTCTTGTACATTTTGAATCGTATTGGGTCTTTTTCATTTTTTAAACATTTTCTAAAATGACTTGGTTCGACATATGTCCTTGCATGTATTGTTTAGTCTGTGGCATATTACATGCGGGGACGTTCTCTTGTATCTGTAACCTGTGAGGAAGAAAGTCTGTTAAAAACTACAGCAAGGATTATAAATACATAACTATACTGCCAAAAGAGAGCGGCACGTGCTTTGGAGTAATTGATGGAGTACTGGCTTAACGTCAGTTTAAATGTTGCAGCATGACTAGAAAGGAGCCCAAAAATGTACTTCCAGGGCTCTGTGGGTGGAATTGGGACAAATCCCTTAGAGTCGTTTTTCACATTTCTTTGGTAGTTAAAATAATTTTTGGTAGTAGGTACGAAGTCATCTAAAATCAAATATCACAGTACTAAAAATTAAGGAGATGTACATATGTTTTATGTAATTTGTTTTAACTTACGTTTATCACTTAATATAAATTGCTATCCTTGTCTGATCTCTCCCCATCTGTCATTGGTCACCTCACTACAATATTTAACCTTTTCTCTTTTTTCTGGTATCTTTCCTTCCTGTTTTAACATGCAGTCATATCTCCATTACTAAAGAAACCGTCTCTTGACTCGTCTTATGCAGCCAACTACCGACTTGTCTCTAATTTCTCCTTCATCACCAAACTCCTGTAAAGTCTGGTTAACTCTCACCTAATAAGCTATCTTTCAGGTAATTCTTTTCTTGTCCTCTTACAGTCTGGCTTTCATACTCTACATTCTAGAGAAACCACTTTAACTACCGTGTCTAACGATCTCCTGACGGCTGAATTGAATGGCGATTGCTTTCTACTGATTCTTCTCAATCTCTCTGTATGTAGCATTCAACACTATAGATCACCAACTTCTGCTTTCTTCTTCTCCTCTTCCCCTTAAAAATGTGTATTAATATTTTTACTGTACATGATAACGATGAAAATTCATACAAAAGGAGCAGGGGTGTAGCTAAAGGCTCATTAGCTCTGGTGCAAAGGTTCAGCTGGCCCCCCACTCCCTCTGTGAAACTTCTCTTCACGGCTGCTAGTCACGGTTGCTCCATAGCCTTAAAAGATCAGAGCTACAAGCCTCAAGACATGTCTTTCCTCTCCCATCACTGAAGGCGATGGGTTGCCAGGCAGCCGTAAACCTAATAGTTCAAGTTTCGACAGGGATATACAATAAAAGTAAAAAAATAATTAAAAAGTCAAATGGCCACAAAGACCAATATTACCACCATACAGTTACTATATAGCAGACACCAGCTCTACACAGGCGCTCTTCAAACTATATAAGTAACTACAGTAACATTATATCTAGTAATCGCAGGTGATGTCACCTTTGAATCGGAGGTGATGTCACCTTTGACTGGAATTGTTCACTTCTCTATTTGGCCCAGACCACCATGATGACTTAGCTCATCTTGTTTCTGCAGAATTTAATATATACACATCTTCGGCTCCTTGCTTTCCCAGCACCTTCTCTCGGTTTTCCATACTTTTATATAATCTTCTCATCCATAGCTCCTAATTGCCATCTTTAGTGCCATCCAAGCAGTAAAAGCGCTCTTTTTGTGGCCCCATCAGTAATAGTGCCCTGTATTGGTCCTCATCATTAATAATGCCATATTATGGCTCCAATAAGTAATAACTGTCCCATCACTAATAATGCTTCCTTATTGTTATGTTCATGCAAAGCGCAAATCCGACGCCCCTTACAGACATCACCAATGGAACACCACAATGGAACAATATTGATATCACCAAAATGTGGAGAGCACAAAATAGGGTAAATAATGATAAAATAAATATGCTGATGGGAACGCTATACCTAAGCAACTTTGGCATAGCAAACCCTGTCTAAAAGCAACATGATCACCCCAATAGGAGCAGCAGCACATCAGATGTAGGACAGGGAAAATGTTTAATTCAGGTGTTAGGAACAATGTATATAACACAGAACTAGGTTGATGTGAATAAGTCCCACACAAAATAAAGAGCCATTGGCACCTAACTGTCAGAAGACCGCTGCCTCACCAGACACTTTGGAAAAGACAATAACCGGCCACTGAAGAGCTGGGTCTGAATAAATACAATTCCTTCATGGCTGTTTGTCAGCTAGGAAAAAAACACCTCTCTGTCTGCCAATCAGCTCTTACACCATTAGAGATGTGCACTAATCGGCATGTGCCAAACATGCAATCACGCAGGCTGGGGCCCATTTAAATCAATGAGAGCGTTGAAACCGTGGTAAAAAGCGCATATGTGAGAGTGGCCCTAAAGGTGAAATGTTGTAAAATCAAGAATATTATACTCCCCTCTTTCATTTCCCTTATTGATCCTCTCCGCTCCAGTCCTCCTCCCTCTCTTTCCAGTAGCATGGTACATGTGCTGAGACACGTGACCATTGTGGCCAAACCCTGGCCTCACATGCTGAGGGATGACAGCCATGTGCCGTTTAGCACGTGATTACTCTACCCCTGAAAGAGAAGGATTGGTTCCGAGCGGATCGGCAGAGAAAGTGAGAGAAGTGAGTATAGTACTCTTTATTTGTTCACTGTTGTATTCTGGTTCTGAGCCACCAGAGGATCATCCAGCTCCACGATGATCCAATCCAGACCCCACCCTTCCACACAGCCTCAGAACACCATAGAGGAGTTGTCTCCTTTTCTTTGATGTTCTGATCCACCAGGTTGGAGTAGACAAGTTAGATAAAGAAAATGTATTGGGAGGCTTTGTCACCACGCTGCAGCAGCTATGCGGAGGAGTTGACCAATCAGAGCGGTGAGGAACATATATAGCACTACTTACAGCTCTCTAGTGTTGTCAGGGGGGCCAGGTCACAACTGCTACTCCTATAGCTACGCCACTGACAGTGAGTCCTTTAGCCATGTCCCAGAAAAGAGTGGGCCTAAGTGCTTTAAATATGGAGCTTATCTCACAACATCTAATATATTCTAAATAATTCTTTAAAAAATCATTTTGTTTTCTAGAGTCGCAAAATATCCACTTGGGCTTGGAACAAATCAGATCACTTTGCATGTTACTGATGAATCTTCCAAAACACAGGTATTAAGAAGCTATAGGATAATTCTTTATCGGGAAGATCGCCCAAGTCTGCCTTTATTTGACCACTACAAAATGTGTGGCTTTATACAGGTACAGATCAATCATAATTATGTGTATCAATGTATTAAATGATGTCATGTTTTACTTTGTTAGAAGAACATAAACTGGAAGTAAATAGTATATTTAAAATGTTTTTTGTTTTTTTTTAATCTCATGTTATATTACACTTACAATACGGTACAAATGAAAAAAATACACAGAGTATTCACAAATACATATTTACAAGCCACTCTGCTACATTCACTCAAGACCTGCAGGGTTAACTGCATTTAATCCTAATATCCCAGCTTCCCTTTCCAATCATAAATGCTAACTGGGTTATATTAAGTCTGTCAGCACATTTTAGGCTACTAAATCAGTAATAAGGCTAGAATGCAGACATAAAAGAAAGCATAAAAATCCCTCCCTGAACCCTCATGCTGGAGCATTAACCAAGATGTTGGCATTTTATTCTGCCGCACTCCATATACAAATTAGATGAGCACCATCCGATGGGCGTTCTGTTACAAGTCTGTGCTCCTGAGTGTTCTTCATTAAGCATTCCTCAACCTCCCCTTGCCTCTTGATTAAGAGCTCAAGTATTCCCTAGTGTCATACTAAAACAAATCCCCTATATTATATCTTGCTGGATTTCTGTATGACATGAGGATAGGGAGTACTGGGGTTATCTTCATACACATCTGAAGATGGAGTTTGTGTAAATTCAGCTGCTATTGAAACCAGTGATGCAATATATTTTAGCGCACAGTTGGTAAATACCACCGATGATGTTACTGTATGTTATCTTCATTTATGCCAATAAGGAAGATATAAAAATACCTCTGCAGCGCCACTTATTGAATGGCAGCATTCCTGTAAATCAATGTCCGACCCTTTATACAGGTCTTTATGAGACCGTGGTCAGACAAGCATTTTTTGTGCGCATGAATAGGTGCACGAAAAAACTATTAGAACCAATGAAAGCGTTCACATGTCTGATTTTTACAAAAGATAAGACAGCTTTTAAAAAAGCAGAGCATCACACGAAAACGCTGTTTTCATTCAATGGGATGCAATTTGGACAGTAGGAAAGCCCTTAAATAAGCCCTAGCTGCAGGAAAAAAAAGTTACCTAGAAGCGCTATCTGGCTCTGGGGTGTATTCTCCCTGGGTCCTCAGCACTGGTTTTCTTTATTTCATCTGGCCGGGGATTAAAAAATCCCAACCTGCTGGAAGAGCTGATTCTCTGGTTGCTGTGACCAATCACAGCCATTCATTGATTGAAGAAGACCAGGGGAGAAGACGCGCTGGAGTCAGACATTTTCAGGGTAGGGCTTGTAGTTCAATGGGGATGCACTATTTATGTGCAATGTTTAGCTTTGGTCACGTGTTTGCGCACCTATTCATGCCTAAAAAAAAAATCGCTCGTATGACCAAACCCTAACAATTATTGGGAATTGGAAACCAAGCCACAATCTGTACACAGACAGCTGTTTTGGGATTTTTGCCCCTCGTCAGTGTGCAGTAGGTTTCTGGCTTGGTTAGTTAGAGGCCTATTACATGGTTTGGTAGGGGTATCCTCTCTCCTTAAGGAGAGCACCTAGAAGGTGATTGAGGATATTTATATTTCCCAGAGGAGCATACATGGCCTTATAAGGCTGCCTGTCCACGGGTGAAGCGGGAGAGCAGGGGGTAGAAATGACAGGTCTCCGCGGTGAGCCTATCTGATAGATAGATAGGCTCACCGCAGAGAATCGCAGCATACCGCGATTTGAATCCCGTGAGCAGAGAATCGCTATGATTCTCCGCTCGTGGACGTCGGGCTGTGGTTTAACAGACAAATTAAAAATCAAAGCATGGACATTGACTAATGATGAAGCCTAACCACATGTTCTGGGTGATAAGGCCTTAGCAGAAAAGGTGAAGAAGATCTGATGTAGTACATGGATCTACCTGTGTGAATGTGTGTATGCAGTTAATTCAATGACTTATATACATGGGTTTATAAAGATAAGTAAAATAATGTGGGTATTAGTGGTGTATGGCAGCCTCTTTGTATTCTTCACTTTTTTAAAATACAGGAAAACTATTTTCTCTCTATCCTTAATACTACAGGTTGAAAATCTTCATTGACTTTCCCTTCTACTCCAAGCTATAGAATACCATTTACTGCAACCTACTGTCAACAAGTTAGATTCAAACCATATTTTAGGTCTACCCAGTGAAGCTCACTTATGAAGCTAGTTGACTAAGCTCTGCTTTAATTTCCTGGGTCTATCTTAGATTATAGCCACCAGGCTCTGGTTTGCAATCCAACATCTTGCCAACTCCTTCTGTATACGTATTTGTTCATATTTGTTTTTAAACTCTTCTGTCTGTTCCCTCCTTGTCTACATAAGATGAAGGATAAGTGATTTAATCATCATTCATTAAGCGCTGCGGAATATGTTGGCGCTATATAAATAAAGATTATTATTGTTATTCATTGTTTAATTGTTGGCCTGTTTACAATGAATGATTTTGTTCAAATTCACATGATGCAACGATTTCTTGAACAATAATCACTCTGTGTAAAAGGACCCTCAGGCTTTTGTATATAAGGTGAGAGAGGAAGAGGTGATGACTAGGAATTCACAGATAAGGTTGTTGATGTGTTTACTCTGATTTGAACAATTAGAGATATATAGACACAGGTGTTTCTATTTTGTTGAACACATATGTAACATGCTCACTGGTTATGTAGTTAAAGGGGTTTTATCATGACTATAGAAACTTTTCCAGCAGCTGGGCCCATAATAAGATTTTTAAAAATCATACTCACATCTCCTGGGGCACCCAAAGCAGAGCTGAGCGGCTCACACTGACCCAGCGCCGGCTTACAGGAAGACAGCCGGGTGTAAGCACGTGACCACTGAGGTGAATCATAGGATGCAGCGTCATGTCCTCAAAATCCTGGTATTAAATCGCCCAGGATATGAACGCTGATGCCAGGAGCATCGACTGTGATGCTGCAGCCTCTAATTGGTCACAGTGGTCATGCACTTCTACCCAGCTGTCTACCCAAAAGGGGCAGTGTAAGCGCTCAGCTCAGCTTCAAGGGACCCAAAAGAGGTGAGTATGATGTATTTTTTTATTTTATAAGGGGCCCAGCTGCTGGAAAAGTTTTTATAGTGATGATAAAACCACTTTAACCCCTTCCCGCTCCAGGACGTACATTTACGTCCTGGAACGTCGGTGTACGTATGCAGAGAGGTCGCGGGGCCCCCTCTCTGCATACAGCGTGGGCGTCAGCTGTTTACTACAGCTGACACTCGTGGTCAATAGCTCGCGCACCCCTCGGCGATGAGATCCAGGAAGCTGTGCAGGTGTCATGACAGCCAAGAGCCTTTTGAAAGGCCCCAGGGCTGCCTTAGCAGACTGCCTATCAAGCCATCACCGTGGAGTGGCTTGATAGACTGCCTGTCAAATGGCAGTATGATGTAATGCTGAGCGGAGCTATGGGGGGTTTTCCCATAGCACGGAGAGAGGGAGCAGGGTGAAGGGTTAATCCCCCATTGCTTTGCTCTCTGTCTCTTGCTATGGGGAAATCTCCCATAACTCCACTCATTCTCCCTGCTCTGAGAAGATCCTCCCTTTGCACCGCTAAATCTCCCTGCTGTAGGGAAATCTCGAGGGATATCCCCATAGCGAAGAGTGAGCGGGTGTGGCTTGAAAGAGTGGGTGGGGCTATAGGGGCAAGGCTAGAGCATTATCCATCTAACCCTGTCCTCTTCTCCCATGCTCTAGGGGAAAGCCCTGCAAACTTTCCCCCCCCCCCCCTCTCCCCATAATAGGGAAATACCTTGCAGAGAGAGGTTGGGGGAATCCCCTACTGCCCCCTGCTGCTGAGGCATTGCCCAGCAGGGGAGCAGAAGGAATACCCCTCTGTTTACAACGGGACATTTACTTCTGGGTAGAAGCACCTTTTAAATGCCCTGCTGTAAGTAGTGGGGAAGCTATTCCATGCACAGGAGTTTCCATTAACCCCTGCTCCCGTAGGACTCAATGGAAACTACTGCCCATTGCACACCAAAGATAGTGCATGTTCTATCTTTCTTAGGTTCGCAGCATTTTGCGCACATAATTCTGCGCATATGAACGCTTTTATAGGAATCCATTCGTTCTTTTAGAAGCGTTCATTTTGGGCATGCAAAAAGCACGCTCGTCTGACCGAGGCCTAATTGTGCAAAAATGTAATGCTATTAAAAAAACATAATACAATTTACTATTTCGTATAAACCTATTAAATAGCTGAATGGATGCATGTAATGTCCAGACACACTCAGTGATGGCCCTAGGTTGGATGGTGCCCTGTGCAATACCTTTTATTTATGTGCCTTTCTTATGGTATATTATATAGTGCCCTAAACATACAATTTGCAGTGCCAAATAACCCAATCCAATCAACGCATTACATATTGAAGCAACATACTCTGCGTGCCTATACCATCAGGGCTTACGGCTCAGTTTTAAAGTATTAATAGATGATGAGCCCTGTGAGGCTGCACAGGTTACAGAAGCCTAAGGCCTCATGTCCATGGGCAAAATATGATTTTAAATCCGCAGCGGATCACCTGCATGCGGATCCGCATCCCATAGAGATGCATTGACCACCCGTGGGTAGATAAATACCCGCGGATGGTCAATAAAAGTGAATTTTTAAAAAATGGAGCATGAAAAAAACCGTGATATGCTCCATTTTCGTGCGAGTCTCCCGCAGGCTTCTATTGAAGCCTATGGAAGTCGTCCAGATCCGCGGGAGACCTAAAATAAGAATAACTTACCCGCAGCGGACCGGGCTGGTCTTCTCTTCGTCACGGCCGAGTACATCCGCCGGCCGAAGAAAGAAGATCCGGCCGTGAAGAAGAGAAGACCTGCCAGGTCCGCTGCAGGTAAGTTTATTCTTATTTTCAGCGCTCATGTCCGCGGGGCAGGAGGGACCCGCTACGGATTCTCCATGGAGAATCCGTAGCGGGCCTGATTTTCCCCGTGGACATGAGGTCCTGGATATGATACATTGTATAGGCAAAAGTTACAATTTCCCAAGCAGTAAAATTGTTAGATACATAAAAGAAGTGCTATTGTCCTGCAGTGCTACTGTTCTAATGTAACAACTGAGCATGCCTGAATATATACATATAAGGTTTCTCATTATTGAGTATAAATGATATTATTGGCTAGTCAGGAACACACTAGTTAGATCACTAACTAGTATACCATAAGATGAACATGGTATTCTAGGTACGGCTGCAACCCCTGAATGGAAGAAACACATTGCATGCTGAGCATGTGATCTCTTCATTGTTTATATGAAATTACCTCATATAATAACTTTCTGGTAATGTCCACTAGTGTGATTTCTATCGTGTGACTCTGATTTGGACATGTGGTAGGCTACTTATTGTTTTAAATAGTTATTTATGCAATGATTAAGGATGCACAACTTGTCTGAAACGCGTCAGATGTTGTGGGTTCCAGGATATGAAATTGTATTCATATGTCAGAGTGCTTGTTCACTATCCAATAAGCTGGATTACTTCTCTATTTTGATGTTACTCATCTGTTCTATATGGAGTTCTTGCACCCATATTAATGGAGCTTTCATATAGGCGGTGAGCCACTGACTGCGCCTGATCAGTTCTGTAGTCACTGTATAGTCTGCAGAGTGATGATGGATGATAACATTCTTGTTTGTAAAATAACAACTCTCAGCATTTAGGCTGGCTGCACATGACCAGATTTCAGTTGTGGAATCCGCGATCGTAACCCGTGTGGACAATACGTATTCCACACCTATTGAAAAATAGAACATTCGCATGTGCGCACAGATATGCGCAGAATGATTGCGATTTCCGCAAGCGGATTTAAAATCTCAGCATGTCTTATTTTTGTGCGGAATCCGCACTGACAGCTTCCACTGAAGTCATTAGAAGCCATCCAACCCACGGTCCAACCACAACTGACATCGTGGATAGGCCATGGTCATCCGCAATACAGAAAAGAGAAGGTACGCAGGATCGCCGGCCGGGTTCACAGCCGGATTTGGCTTGCACGATCCAGCTCGCCCATGTGCAGCTGGCCTTACTTACCATTGTTCAGGTCATACTGAGAAGTGTTCTTTTATATGATACAAATTCACATTTCAGCGGCTAACGTGACTTTGCAAATTACCATTCTGGTGCTGCATTTATGTTATGAGTTTGGTTCTGGCGTTGTAGTTATGAGCTTCGTTTTGAGGTTATATTTATATACTGACGTTACTTCTGGTGTTTTATGTGTTTAGTTCTGGTGCTGTCTTTATGTATTGAAGCTGATTCTGGTGCTGGGTACTGTATTTGTGTAATAATCTTCATTCTAATATTAATGATTGTAATTGTTTTATCAGTTTAGATGCCATTTTCTTTGGTGCACTGTGCAGTGGGCACCTTGCTAGCATACAGTAGTTTAGTCAGTGAAGTAGGGAACTTGTTATTAAAGTTTTGAATCCCACCCCTGTATGCAAAGTCTTCAGTCTATCCTATGAGATGCTGCTTCACACTGCTCTCATTTGCCTCCTAATTGTAAGATCTATCACAAGCAAAAAGCAGGGGAGACAGGGTGAAGCTCTCATAGAACAGGTTGAGACTGCAGCTGTATTACATAGGAATATACAGGGCTCTGTAGTGTGAGGCAGGGGACAGACGTTCTGTATCACTGATCAATCACTTGCTTCCCTTAGATAGGACTCAAAACAGAGCAAGTGCAGTATGATGAGCCAGAGGCATAATGAGAAATTAGGCTACACTAGGGAAACCATATCAGAGGTGAAGAAGGAGCCTACTGTGACAGGTATGCACAAGGTATCCACAAGAGCCTCTACATTTTTGTTTAATAGCCTATGCTACATTATATAGGCAAAAAATCCTGGAGTGCTTCTTTATTTAATATAGTTTTTTAAGAAAACATCAAATTCACTAACAATGTCATAATGAAGCTTACACAGCTGTGATTTGAGGAAATATAATGTACAGATTTATTCTTTTTCCACACCTACTTATGGATAAAATGTGTTTGTTCATTGACCGCTATGCCACTGTTATATTTTGCTATTCTGATTAGTATTCATTGTGTATGCAAAACTGTTGGAAAACATCTTCCAGGCTCCGCGGCTTCTAAAATTAGTTACGAGCAATACAGCCATATTACATTGTATCAATACCTTTACGCTCAATGCTCTCTTTTAATGTGACACCTGTTGCATCAGCGAAAGGGTAAATAAATGGGAGGGTTCCCCTCTGACACTTAAACGGGCTCAACTGGTATCATGCTTATGGAGGGAAAGGTCAGTGACAGCAGTGTGGCCTTTCTCACAGTAGGCTTTAGTTAAATTTCTAATCCAAATACTTTTTCTAACTTTCTTTTATGTTTAATCCCATTACGATCTTCAAGTTTCAGTGCAAGTTGATACTGTGTTGAAGGTTACAATACAAAGACAGATCTAGGGATGTTGACTCCAGCCTTCTAACAATTCTCATGCATTTCAGTAATCCTGGATTAAGTTCAAGGCTATTCATATAAAAAGTTTGTGGCTCCTAGTAATGTCAGCATGAAGGGTACCAAAGATTGCCCTTGCTTCAGTCACACTTCCCAATTCATTCAATGTGATGCAACTAAATGCTATATGATGACAATTCACGTGTCACTTTTAGTTACATAAACTTTATATTTGCAAACCAATTTCTAAATAGAACTTAAAATAATCATAAAGTAATTAAAAGTTTATATTCAACCAAACTAAATCTAGGCTATCTTGGGACTGACCGGTATAACCTGCAAAAAATCGGCCATGTGTAAATTTATCCTTCGGTTGGCCCAAAACACACTCTTATGATATATCAATCCTAAAGGTCAATTCATTGGTGGCCTGGAAGTTGGGAACTCCATTATTTCTTAGGAAGAACTGAACTTTGGACAGTTTGTTCACTTGTAGACAAGTAAATCCACATGGGAGAATACAATACAAAGGCGTCCAGAGTATGATGACTAAGATGCAACACTGAGGCCTGTTTGACTGCAGGAATGATTAGTACTGAACATACTAACACTTAATGACACTACTTAGGGCAAACTGTAAATTCTGTCTTGCTGACAGGTATACTATAAAGAGTCTATTAGCTTGTCCAGCTCGTAACACAGACACATCTGTCTATTAACTTCATCCATTCTACGTGACTAGAACTCAGTGATACTTTTGAGAAAATGTACAAAGTTGAATTAAAGTTCATTACTAGCAAATACATTCTTGACAAACATTACTAAAGTGGAGTAGGGGACAGTAACATGAACAGCGATAGATTTCTGCAGCCAAAAATATGTTTTCTAAAGGGTAAAGGAACATAAAAGTGATTGTCTTAGGGAAAAAGATTTTAAAAAGTAAAGCTCTCAGAAAACAAAAGTGAAATGGACACTTGTCATCCGAGTACAAATACTTCCAATTATTAGAAAAAATTGATCCATAATAACAGCTACCACTAAGGTAATATGTCATATAAATACCATTAAGGTAATATGTAATATAAATGCCCATTGAAAGAGAAAATAAGCAATATGAATTACACCCTGTGTATGGGAAATGGTAAATACTGTAACTAAACTTCCCCATGCCCGCTTATCTAATGCTTATGCCAGCTATCTCTGACCTAGCAGACATAATTCTGTCTGAACCTTCTCCCCCACACGTTTGTCATATGCTAACCAAATTCTTCCATGTTTGCAGTATATACATCTATTTACTACATTACATTGGCTGCCATTTCCAATTTTTTGATACACTCCTCATTCTCAGAAGTGTTTCTTTTATCTAACTTCTTTACTTTACAGTCCTTATCATATTACATATAGTTTAGTAAACATTTTATATTATTATTTCTTGAGACGAATTAACAGCATGCGAGGCCCTAGGCAGAAAGCTGAATTCAGACTCTTATGAACTAAATATACAGAATAACTACCCATAAGTAGATCTCAGGTGGAGCAGTAGTACTTACAATTATTTTTAGTTTATTACTTTTATTGGATTGCTTTTGGAAACTATTATTCATGTTCATCACAACAACAGTCTTCAGGCCTATTTAGACACAACACTTATTGCTCAAAAAAGGTCTTTTGAGCGACTTTTAAGCAATAATCGTTGTGTTACTTTAAGCGCAAGGTGATCACTCAATTGTTGAGCGATCACTTTGTGCTCCAAGCGGGGGATGCAGAAGACAAGCGGGGCCACTTGTCTTCTTCTTCCAGCTGTTCTCTGCTCGGAGTGCCGGGCTGTTATACAGCTGAGTGCTCCGAGCGGGGTATGCAGAACACAGCTGGACCACTATGTTCTTCATACCCCGGCTGTTCACGGAGCGCTCAGCTGGTATACAGCTGTGTGCTTCATACGGGGTATGAAGAACACAACTGGACCACTGTGTTCTTCATACCCCGCCTGTGTTCAGGGAGCAGGATACAGCGGAAACAGTAGTATCAGCTGTATCCCGCTGTGAATCCCTGATAACTGATCACTGATCTTTCAGCACGCTGAAAGACAACAATCAGCGACGGCTTACAAAAACTGCACGATATCAGTGTAGTTGTACACAACGATTATCGCTCAAAAGACGTCTTTTGAGCGAATTCTGAGCGATAATCATTGTGTCTAAATGGGCCTTTAGCAGTTAAATCACATCAAAAATTCATAATTCAGAAAACATATATTCAAGTTTTTTTTATGGGCTAGTGCTTCATCAAAAAGAAGCCTTTTCCATTAATTCTACCGTAATAATCAGTACTGCAATTGCAATTAAGCGAGTCTGCCCTGTTATCCTCAATTCTGATGTTATGCCTCTGTGCGTGCTACTGTATATGGAAGAAAATGCTCTTAGGGGCATGGTTAACATTAGCTTAGATAACGTGTACCTAACCTCATTTTTAGCATGTGAAACCTTCCCTATTCAAGTCTATAAGAATTATGGAAAGATCTGAATACCATTAACTCTCCATTCACTCTTGAGGTTGAAATAAACCAAAGAACAGGAGGTTACTCCAGTCTCATGATAGGGGGTAGTCTCAGAGGTTGGTACCGCACGTATCAGGCATTTATGGCAAATCCTTTGGGTATGCCATAAATTGTTATTCTGGGAATACCCATTTAAAATCACCTGTTGTATGTTCTTAGTTTATGAGAATTTCGTGTTGGGGTATAATCTTTGTAATACTATGAAAAATGTACAACTGCAGATCATAGTTTGTATTCCTTTTTCATGGTGATTCCATTTAGAAATGCTGGCGTTTGAAGAAGACTGACATACGGGATGCATGCTTGGTACTAATTCGCTATGAAAGCCAGAAGAGTGTGTGTTATTGAAGCTGTCTGACCATCACACCCAAAAATGTAATTCAGATGATTATCTATATTCCCAATAAACCTTGTGACCTATTGCAGTGTGTTTGATGTCTGCTTGCTTAAATTGACTAATAAGAGTGATAGACGGATTAACCTAGAGGTCATTAAATTGGAAATTATTTAAGCAGATGTAAAGCTTGATGAAAGATTTTCATCTTTTTTTCCTTAGCTGGGCACAGAATCACCAAAGCCTGGATGCTAAATTGCCAGTATGCAGTACAGTAGAGATACATCTGTTATGTGCTGCTGATAAACTGTCCTAATATTTTACACTAGAGCAACAATTACACTAGGTCACAAGGAATATTGTCCATTGGGTCATCAAGTAATTCCACAGTTGGCATTATATTACTCTTTAGGAACTTATCTGTGGTTTTCACAAGACCACTGGGTTTATTTATTTTGAGCAGCCGCCATAGAAGAAATGGCACATTTCACATAGACCATCAAAGGCAGCATATTAATTGTTATATATAACATATCTTTTGCTCTATAACACGCACCGGATGATAAGACCCACCTCGTATTTAGAAGAGGAAAATAGGAAAAAATATTTTGAACTCCCCTAGAACATGCAGAGAGGTATTACAGGAGGAAAGCTGAGTGTAAATGTAATGGGGATCTTATTACTTGTCACCCAGGTTTCCAGGAGCCCTGAATGCCATGTTTGACTAACTCTGCAGTTAGCATTCAGGATCCTGGAAGAGCTGAGTGGCAATATAATGATAATTCCATTAGTTGTCATCCAACTTTCCAGGAGCCATGCATGGCATGTCTCATTATGGTTATGTATGGGGTATCCATTTGTACACAACTAGGCACAAATGTATACACCATACAGGCACCTCTTTCTCTTTCTCCCCTTCCCTCTCCCATGTAGCCGGCAGATGTGAGAGTCGTCTATATACATACAGCTGATTAGTGAGAGGGAACTGCTCCTCCCCCACTCATCAATCAGATGTTTCCTTTATCATACTGTCAGATAAGAGTGCACCTTTATAGAGCGAAAAATACGGTATGTAGTCATGAGAAAAGCTAAGTACACTCTCTTTGAATTCTGGTCCTTAGAAGGTCTTGAAATTAGGTAAATACAACCTGAGATGAACAATGACACATGGCAGATTACATTGAGTCATTATTTATTTAATAAAAAGTAAGCCTGAAAAATTATGTACACCCCATTGAATCAATAACTCATATAACTACCTTTAGCAGCAATAACTTGAAGTAGTAATTTTCTACATGACTTTATCACTTCCTCACTTTGTTGTAGAGGAGTTTTGGCCCACTCTTCTTTACAACATTGCTTCAGTTCATTGAGGTTTGTGGGCATTCATTTATGCACAGCTCTCTTTAGGTCCTGCCACAGCATTTCATTGGTATTAGTGTATCTTGACACCACCAAGAAGAACTGGTAGAGTCAAGATTGACAGGGGGGGGGGGGGGGGTGACGCCCCCTATACGTGATTGGCTGCAGAGCTCTATGGGCTGCAGGTCCTGGCACTAAACTCAAGCAGCAGCTGCACTGATTTGTGAGAGGGATGGAGGGTTAGGATGAGGGTAAAGTGTAACAGTTAGTCTTATAGATATAATATATGGCTAACTGTTACACGTACTCCTCACCCTAACCCTCCATCCCTGGCACAAATTGTCGGACAGTGCTTTGCCTATATCTCACAGCTGACAGCCCCCTCCCTTCCCTGGCACAGTATAGTCCTGCGCCCGCTCCCCCTGTGCCCAAAGCAGCCAGGAGCGCTGTGAGTGCCATCCCCGCTGCTGTGCCCTACTCCCACAGCTCTGCCAGAATAGTGTTCACCTGCCGCTCCCCCTGGTAGCTACTTTGAGGTGGCCATGGAACGCGCTGTGCCGCCGTTGCTTCCTTACTATCAGTGGCCAATACAGAGTGCAAGGAGGGCGGCCGCCGCCGCTCCCTCAATGTCCGCAGCCACAGTCCAGTACAGACAGGTCGGCGGGGAAAAGTTTGTGCCGCCGCCGCTCTGTCACTGTCATGCACCGCTCACAGTCCACAGGCACAGACCATTAGAGGCTGATGTAAATGGGCCTTAATTCATGGTGTGTACTTAATTTTTCACTCACTGCTTCTGCATTTTGTTCTGGTTTTTGTTAAATAAATAATGACATGGAGTAATTTGACATGCGGTGTTCATCTGAGGTTGTATTTACCTAATTTTAAGGAGAGGATTTTGTATTATGTCCTAATATGTAAAACCATAGAATTGAGAGAGGGTGTACTTAGTTTTCCTCATGACTAAAACTTTACTACTGCGTCCGTCCCTTTAGGGCTTAATGTAGTAAATAGCACATAAATAAAGCTGCTGTGTGATACATTGCAGTTTACTGCATCTATGTTTGGCGACCAGGCCAGACCTAGGAGGGGTTAAACAGCGAGGGAAATAGAGATGATATACACAATGGTTCTGCTGCTCCTCCTGGTAAGGTAGTAAAGGGGGTCTGGAATGTGGTGCTACAGAGTGGTAAATTTTGGCAGTTCGCACTTCATGCTGCAGGTGGGGTTGGGCAGGGGAAGATGGTGATACCTTGATGGGGCACTACCTGCAGAGTTGGGTAGGAAAAGATGTTGCTTTGTCATGACGCCAGTCCGTGTACGGGTAGGGTCCTGTTCCGAACAAAATAATAAATTACAGAAGTGGAGAACTAAACAAAAATGGTGGATTAAACCTCTGTTCTCCCTGGAGTGCTTAGTGTGGTACCTCAGTGCAGATGTTGATGATAGAATAGATGGTGAGAAGTGACTCCAGGAGTTGGGTCGTACAGTGAACCAAAGCTGTTTTATTCCTCAAGAGCAGATGAGAGACAAACTTGACTTGTTGCACACAGTTCACATTGACATATTATTATAGCTACAGTCATTAATTACTTCTCAACATCCTCAGGGACTTAATACAGGGAAATACATTTATCCTCTGTGTGTTGCATTTTAGCTCTGTTCCCTGGCTGGGCCTGGCTGAGCCTGACTCTGGCCATCTTGCTTTCCTTTCTTCTTGGAGCTTCAGAATGACTTAGATTGCCTGCTACTCTCCTTTTCTCTCTCTCCCCCTGCTACCAAATGTTCTTGATTTTGTGCACTCATACTTTAGATGTTCAACTTCCCCCTGCACTGGCTTTTCTCCTCATTCCTCCCCAGTCTCTACTTCAGCATCTCCTGGACTGGGGTCCTAGATCAGACTACTGGGTCAGTCTCAAGTAAAGATATTTCCCTGGTTCCTCCTCTTTCTCTCAGGCTTCCCTGGACTAGACTAGCATAACTCCACCCACTCTCTACCTTTTATACTACCAAGCTAGCTAAACCTGTAATGGGGATCTAAACTACCAATCCCAGGCCCTCTATTTTTGCTAAGCCTGGCTAAACACTCCTCTGACTGTTGCTATGAGACCTGTACACACCAGGGGCTGGAGAATATTACCAAAACATACATTACAGTGAAGAAATATGAACAATAACATCATAACTTTACACACTTATTAAACATCACACCAGAAGCTGATCTTAAGGATATAGTCGGCACAGAATGTGCTGGAGTACCCAACTCTGGGGCTACTACATATGTAGATGTGGCATTATGATATGATATTTACATTGGATGATGACAATTATGTGGTTGAAGTTCTCATTTGTTCCTCATTTCCTAGCTACCTTAGCCATCCACAGTTCAACAGTACAAGAAGGGTTAACAAATCATGAAAATACTGTACAATACGGGGAAGACTTTAATGCGCTGTCTTTTTTTTTCTTTCAAATTACTCTAGCAGGTTGCTTGAACTGAGATTTGTGGACTAATTGAATGCTTATCCAGAAATGTAATTATCAGAATGATTAGTGAGTGGAATACATTAAAGCGATTATGTTTGTTGTACAGAGACCTGTGAGAAAATGTGGCACCGGCTCTTTACATTAGCTCTTAAATCAGACCCAGCACTCCAAGAAAAACGAATGGAGGCTGTCACGGCTTAGAAATGATTATGAAGAATAATTTTAGCCTGAGAAGTCTATTAGGGCCTAAGAGCTCTTTTGGTGTAATAAATGGACGTTGATACAAGCAAGCCTCTTTGAACATACATCAAGCAGTAAACCAATTCTCCAGTGCTTGTGCAAGGCTGTTCTTCACAGGCATAGACCATGGGACTGATCGAAATGCTACATAATTACTTGTGAACTGTTGATTCTGAATATAATATTTAGACTTTGTTAATATCATACTTGGGCCGCACAGAAAAGTATATATGAATACTCTAACTTTCTCATAGCATTACATGGGACAAACAAAAGCCAATGGATGCACTTATGGCAGGTTTATGCTATTTTTTCCCATATATCTGTCATTGACTCCAATTTATAATATTGCATACAGTTGCATTGAAAAGCATAGAGCTGAGGCTGTGTTATCTCAACATATATTGGCAAAAGTATGCCAGGACATTACTATACCTCTGTTTTTTAATGCCTACTGATACGTTGACAAGTTCGGTATGTATGCAAAAATCTTTCCCAGATTACACAATGCAGAGGTACTACAAACATGGAAGTTGGGTCATTTTCAGTGTCCGTTGCCTATTTTAAACACATAACTTTGACAACTCTGAATCAAACAGATCAGGCTGTGAATTACTTAGGATCCCCATACACCTTAGACTTTAATCATCCAAACCTGCCGATAACACCGGGGCCAGAAAATTTTCGGATGTGTATGGGGGGCGTTTCAACTTTCCCCGACAGATACCGTCAGGGGAAAGAAGGATCTGGGATGTTGAATTTCAACACCCAATCCTTCTGATTCCCAGGAGATTAACTGGCACCAGAGCTGGCGTATTTCCCTAATCACATGAACGTCAGGCTGAGCCAATTGCTCATGTGCATGGGGCAGCTCTAGGGAAACAGCTGTCGGATAAATGACTTTTCGTCTGACAGTTGTTTAATGGGTATGGACAGCTTTAGAGGTGATAACTAGAGATGAGTGAGCATACTCGCTAAGGCTAACTACTCGAGCGAGTAGTGCCTTAGCCGAGTATCTGCCCGCTCGTCTTTAAAGATTCGGCTGCTGCCGCGGGTGATAGGTGAGTTGCGGCGGTGAGCAGGGGGGAGAGAGGGAGAGAGAGATCTCCCCTCCGTTCCTCCCCACCCCCCGCCGGCACCCGAATCTTTAGAGACGAGCGGGCAGATACTCGGCTAAGGCACTATTCGCTCGAGTAGTTAGCCTTACGAGTATACTCGCTTATCTCTAGTGATAACCAATCGGAGGATTCAACCAAAAGAAAATCTGAGTAATGGCCCATTTACACACAACAATTGTCACTCAAAATTCGTTCAAATGAGTGAAAGTGATCAATAATTGTTATATGAAAACACAGAGCCATTGTGCACTATTCCTTTGCTTGTTGTTGGTTGCTGAGTTTCAGCCTGCATAAAAATAGTCGCTAGTTCGTTGGTTTATCATAAGGTTTAAATAGCAGTTGTTCAGTCGTTCAAACAACATGAGGGGAGGGGTGATTGTCTGCCATGCTAAATACAATGACTGATTCAAAAGCCAATCCACATACTGCCACAGTAGACAATGGCTTTTTCTCTTTGCACTAATTAAAAAACGCCCGTCTAAAGATTCTTCACATATACATACGCCTACCTGAGCAAACTAAAGTCCACTTATCTTATCTATGTCCACTTTACATATAAACACTACCAAATGATCCAGCAAATGAGGGAAATGGTGAGGATTTAAAACAATTATCTTTATGTGTAAACATTCATAATTTAAGAGCAAAAAGTTGTTGAGTCATTCGTTCAAATGACAAACCTTGCATGTAAATGGGCCTTAATAGTGTCATATTTTCTGTTATAGTGATTGTATTTTGGTCCGTACAGAACAGTCCTTTCCATTGTGATTAGCCTTGGGTTAAATTACCATATTCTGTAGGAGTTACAGGAAGCATTCCTAGCGAACTGTCGATCTACTGATTGTAAACAAGTATTGCCTTGTCATGTGTTCCATTAAAATATTGCCATTCTACCAATGTATTCCCTGTGTATGGCCTATGCAAGGTTATGAGTGTGACTAGCAATATGTGCAGAACATTTTACCCCATGTCTTATTATATTTGTCATGAAACAGTCACATGAAATCCCATGAAAGCTACATGTACTTGCGGCTCAATAGATTCCCTTGGACAGAAGGAATTGCACAGCAATTGGAATGTATGCTGTTGTGCTACAATATATCTGTGAACGCTGTAGCTCCAGCCGTAGTTACTCAAATTACCGTAGATCTATAAAAATCTCATTTTTTTAGCATAGCCACATGTATCAAGGGAAAAGAAACAATGATAAAACATTTTAGATGTGTGACCTTATCTCTACTCCTGTTTAAGGATTACCCGGATTGGGTTTCCTTAGACACTTTAGTCATAATCCCCTTGTTTTTTTCGTATTTTCTGGTGTCAGTTTTGTAGGAGATGTTGAATGTCTGATAAAGACATGTGCAAGTTATTGTTCAAGAGCCCAGCTAAAGTGCTATAACACCTTTGTATAAAGGAGAACTCATACTGGTTATAACTAGACTGCACTCTAGGAAATATGGGATCTATTAACTAGGAGTCCAGGAATGTATGAGTGCCTATGTAAGCACTAGTGGAGGGTAAGGCCATTTATTCCAAGAAGGATCCCTTGACCTTTTAATCTAGTTAGGCTGCTGTCACACTTGCATTAGGGCTCAGTTCAGGGTTTTCATCTCTCTGCTCTTTTTTTTCCGGAGAGAACTCAAAATAAAACTGTTCTGTTTTATCCCCATTGATTTCAGTGGGGTTGCAAAAAAAATAACTCTGCAAACTGTGCTATTTCCCATCCCTAAAAAATGGAAACCCAACGGATTCGGAACTGAGGAAAGTCTTTCTGTCTGATTTGTGTTTTGTTTTTGTTTTTTTAAACCCCATTGAAATCAATGGGGAACAAACTGATAAGTCTTTTTCTATTTTATTTCCATTAAATATGCAAAATTCCTCCAAAAATAGAGCAGAGAGACAGAAAGCCTGAACTGACCCCAACGCAGGTGTAAAAGCAGACTTAGACATTCATTTACACAGTTTTTGCACATCACAACTGACTACATATGGCAAACCATAAGTCTAAAAGTAAATTACTCACACATTAGCAATAAGATATTATATATTTCGGAAAATATTTTAACTTATTAGATATCTTGAAAGGCATTTTCTTTACACAAGTGACTTTAACATGGCGGTTGCTATCAATATTAACCACTTTATGAGCTGAAAGCTTTTGTCTCATCGAGACAAGTGCTGAACTTGGAATGCTGGAGTCTGAGGACAAATTACTACATGGCACATTTTTTGCATACATTTCTGCAACTGCCCCTTTCATCTGCTGAACTCTATGTGCTCGCCACCAAAACAACCCAATTCAGATGAGGGGAATTGATTTTCAGTTACCTGCAACAATCCTACCATACGTGAATATACCCAAAGTGCGCCTACACAGTGTTTAGCAGCATATTTTTTAGTTTTTTTTACTAAAATGCCGCGGCCAAATGTTTATAGGGATTAAATAAAATACCTACACACAGCATTTTGTGTGGGAAAATTTTGAAAGGGGTATTCTGGGCATATAACCCCTTGCAGTATTGATCGGCGGAGATCTGCCGCTCGGCACCCCCCTTCCTGGCAATCAACTGATCTCAGCCCCAGCACTCATTGCAGCTGGCCAGATGTTGACAGCTCTGTCCACACTGGCGTCAGAGATGGAAGTGCAATAAAAGGTATAGAAAATAGCAAGAAAAAAACCTGTTCAAGCTCCAGGCAGCCTTGACATGCATTTTTTTAACAGCGTCTTTTTATACAAGCTTTTTTTTTTACAGGTGTTTTCTACAGGCATTTTAAAACACCATGAAAAACCCAGACTAATTAATGATTGTTTCACACGAGTGTGTTGATAAATGTCTACTACTGATCTGTAATACTGATAATGTATTTATGACATATTTGTTTCAGCCATGCTTACATCCACCTGAACATTTGACTGATTTGCAGGAAGTGCTGACTGAATTTGTTTGTTGCATTTGTGGAGGAGTTGCGGACTCCATATTTGTCCTGCACCCTATTTTCTCCATCCCAAAGCCTTTTAATCAGAGTACATAAGTGTGGGTCCTGCTTTCCCTGAATACATTGGAGGCTTAGGTCCCCATCTGAAGTACGTATTCCCTAGACGTTGCAGATGGGCCCACATGTTTTCACCAGAATGTTCAGTAAGAATCTTAGACTTTTATAAGGCTAGTAAATATTGAATATCTGAATACAATGACATAAATATGAGTGCTGAGGCACTTGTTTTTGCTGCTACTGATGACACACTGATGCAATTTCAGTTGTATTACAGGCGTCTACCAATACAATTGTGTGAAACATGCCAAAGAAAGCTTTTACACGAGCGTTAGTAGTTGTGAGTAATGCTTACAATTCACTTTCCAGACTGTAACTGGAGTTGCCGTTGCTTCAAGTTGCAAGTCTAGGTGCAACCTGGCAATTAGCAGTAACTGTACCTGAAGATCCTCATGTAATAGCACTCTTAGGCCTCTCACGCAGCAGTATTTGGTCAGTATTTTTCATCAGTATGTATAAGCCAAAACCAGAAGTGCATCTACAGCATGGAACAGGTACAAATTTTCCCATTAGGGTGCTTTCAGATGGCCGTAGGCACATCCACGCTCACCGGTAAGGAGTGTAGTTGCGCCTGAACGAGGAGAATTTCTTCCTCTTCGCCAGCCATTCAAACTCCACGCCTTAGCGCAGGAGTTTAAAAAAAACAAACACAAGAAGATAGGTCCTGCCTTTTTTTTCCTGCATGTAGTATTAACAGCCGAAAAAAGAGCTAGTGAAAACAAAACCACTGGAATCCATTGAAATCAGTGGTTTAGTTTTGTCCCATTATGTGTCTGTTTGTCTAAATAAGGTGTATTTGTGCTGCGTATTACACATGTAATTTTTAATCGCATAATATGGATAGCTGAAACCCCATTGATTTGCATTGGGGTATTCAGACCTGCGTTTTTCATGTGCATATTTAAGTGTGTGAAAAACTCCCCAAAAAATACATAGCATGTCTTATTATGGTCTGTATTATGGCTCATTTAGGCTGGGCTCACACGGGATAGATTTCCGGGGGAATTCTCGCGGATTGGCCACACTGAAAATCCGCGAGAATTCCGCTGGAAAACCGCAGCTGCGAGTTTTAGAGCGGCTTCGTCGCCTGCATTTACACTGCGGCCATCTCTCCCCATAGAGAGGAGAGAGTCTGCTGCGGAAAAAAAAAAGAATTGAAATGCTGCGTCTTTAATTTCCGTGCCGCATGGCCGTTCCCGCACAGTTTGGCCGCAACAGATTGGCCGCAACGTGTGGACAAGATTTTTGCAAAATCTCGTCCACTTTTCTGGCTAATCCCAGGATTGGGAGCCGCATGCGGAATCCGCATGGAAATTCCACAGCAAATCCATCCCGTGTGAACCCAGCCTCAAGCCAAACTGATCCTATAAATACACAGTAAATACTCATGATAAATTGAGTTCCAACTAACATCTGCCCACAGCATCTTTCACTACAAAACATGGTAAGAATTCCTAGAAGAAAATACCTTAAAAACGCCATGTGTGAAGAAACTACTTTTAATGTGACTTTTACTTTCTAAGCTCTGATCTCTTAGTTCCCCAATCAGTAGTTAATTCCTTCCATGAAACAAATACTGAAGAATCTAATTAGAACTATACCTAAATTTTCATCCGACATACTTATGACTAATAAGAAATAAAATGTCCATGTACGCCACATGAACACATGGATGCAAATTATTTTTATTTAGGATTACAACTCATGTAAATGGCCATCTTATGGGTTTGTAGAGGCTCCAATTTATGTAGCTCCATTATACAGCATCTATAGAAGCCTTTTTAGCCATACCCTACCTCCCAAAGTCTCTGATTTCACATGGAAGCTTACAAAGGTGCCATAGTATGGAGCTGCTCTTACACATCTGCTATGGTGAGTCAGGTACTCTGGGTGTCTCTGGATAAAAAAAAATCAGGTGTGAGAGTAAACTGGTTCTTGATACTGTCGCTGTTCCTTATTATCTGAAAATACTGGAAGGCAGAACCAACAATCATCCTAATTGTTGGCCAGATTTCCAGGAGCATTTATAATACATGATTTCAGGGTATAACTCAAAGACAGTTTTTATATGAGGGTTCTTTTTTTAATTTTAGAGTATGTTGTTGTTGTTAGCCATTTAGTCGTTCACGACCCTCGGCGACCCTAAAGGCGAACTCCCTCCATGTTTTTCGGTTTTGCACTTCTTTCAGTTATGTGATACCCATGCCAGTATCAGCCCTGACAGTATCAGCCATCGTGTTCTTTGGCAGCCAAGTCTTCTTTTACCACTGATCTGTCCAAGCATTATAGATTTTTCTAGCGACTCTGCTCACATTACATGGCCAAAATATGTGAGTCTGAGGCTGGCCATCTTGTCCTCCGTGAGTCTGAGCCGAGTCATCTTGCCTTCCAGTTATATATCTGGTCTTATACGATTCAGGACTTCTCTGTTTGTTACTCTCGTCATCCAGGATAAACGCAGCAGCTTTCGCCAACACCATGCCTCGAACGCATCAATCCTCCTTCTATCAGCTTTTTTCGGAGTCCAGCTTTCACGTCCATACATGGCTAAATTTTAGAGTATAATAAACATAATTAGATCTTATGCACATGACAAAGCCATCTACAAGAGGCTTTACAGAGGCATATGGAGTCCCTGCAGCTTCATACTATCCTGTATATGGCTGCTATACTGCACCCCAAATGGATGCTACTAGAGAGAATGCCTCCGTAATGGATCTTTCGCACAGGACAGAATTCGTCCACGTGGACAATTGCACAGACTATAGGGCTTGAAATCTGCATAATTTCAAACCCTCATGTCTTATTTCCGCAGTGAAAAAGGATACCACTGCAGAATTAATACCGTCTTTCGTAATTGTTCTTGCAGATTTCTAACATACAGGAGATGCTATTCTGCAATTCAATTTTGCAAAAAAAAAGACAAGAAATTTTTCAAAACATTGTGCAGAGCATATTCTGCATTAAAAAGCCTGCAAAATCCATATTATTTGATGAACTCCAACTATACTGCACCCTATAGAACAATTTCACCCATGTGAAAGGTCCCTAATAAGTAATCTGAATGCGCATGCCATGATTTTAGTTCTTTCAGATTAGTACGATATCCAACATAAAAAACCCTCAGTATGCCCTTGTATGAAATCGGAAGCATATGGAGGGAGGTACAGTAGAGTCACATAAAAGTCTACAGGCACTTTTTATGGCTCCATACAACTTGGAGAATTTATGCAGTCATAATACACTGGTGTGCATGAACCCTACAAGAAATGTTTCAATTGGTTAAGAGCACTTTAACGCTGAGAAACATGTGTCCTTAAAATGGGATCAACATCAAATATCTTGTGTCCCCCAAAACACATTTGTAAACATTTTATCATTTTGCACCATGGGAAACAGATAGAAATGTAAGAAGTCAAGAGAGGACATATATCAGAACACTGGAATCTGAGAACTAGCTTGTTGAAGTTTCCATTTTCTTACTTTGGTTTACATCATGATTACGAGTCAAATATATACATGATTCATATATCTGATCCTGTAGAAATTTGCATTATTCGTAAATTACTCGGAAAAATATCAGGATTTTAATATGCTTTATAAACTCCATATGTTCTGGAATAATCTGCAGGACCTGATTTGGGTATATGACATTTACTTTACGCTGGCCATAAACTTACCATAACTATCAACCAACAGCTATTTTTTTCTACTTTATCATAAAAAGGGCATACTTTCGAGGAAGTCAGTAGGCCTCCATACTTTAGATTATTAGTTGATCCCACGAAAATTGGCAGCTTCTCCCCACTTCTATCTTATGTGTGGGACTGTACCATTCATAGTATAGTTTTTTTTTAAGTATTTTTAAGGGCATGCTGTTGTAGTCTTCCATATTTGTGGTGTTTTGGGCTGTTTTTGCTACACTATTATGAGCCCATGTTCTTGTACCCTCGTGCCATTTAATTTTAGTTCATATATACGCTGGTTTCATGCAAGCGAATTACTACAGCATTTATGCACCTGTAATATGGATGTCTATCTTAGCCCGACTGCAGGGTTTTCTGATCTGAATTCTCATGGGAATCTATGATGGTGAAAATTCGGATCAGTAGACTGTTGGGCCAGGACATTTGTCTGTATTATGGACGCATGAATGCGCTTGTAAGGTGCTTGTGCAAAACAAATAGTGTTAACAAATGTGTTATCCTCATTGACAGCAAGAAGAGATCTGGGAAATTATGAGAAAATAAAAACTCATAATATACAGTATTTGAAGGTTTCATCAGTTTTCATTAGATAATAAGTACGCTTTATTTACAGTACTGTGTAAAAGTTCTAGGCAGTGTGGAAAAAGTTCTTCAAAGTAAAAATTCTTTCAAAAACAGAAGATATAATTATTTTTTGTCCAATAATAAAGTGAATGAATAAAAGAGAAATCTAAATTAAATTAATATTTGGTGTGACCGTCTTTTACCTTTAAAACAGCATCAATTCTTCTAGGTACACTTGCACACAGTTTTTGAAGGAACGCAGTAGGGAGGTTGTTCCAGATATCTTGGAGAACTAACCACAGATCTTCTGTGGATATTGGCTTGCTCAAATCCTTCAGTCTCTTCATGCAATCCCTGACAGACTCAATGATGTTGAGATCAGGGCTTGATGGGGGCCATATCATTACTTCCAGGACCCCCTCTTCTTCTTTACACTGAAGTTAGTTGTTAATGACACTGGCTGTATGTTTGGGGTTGTTGTCCTTCTGCAGAATAAATTTGAAGTCAATCAAACGCCTTCTATTTTTGAAAAAAATCATACTTTGCAGCATTTTTTCAACACCTGCCTAAACCTTTTACACAGGACTGTACATAAAAATGGAAATTTTCTTCAGATGAACATATTTGTACATATTTGGTCCTTGTTTTATAGACCATGATATGGAGGTAATGTGAATCTATATATCTATTCAAGTGGTTATATTTTTCACGGCTGTATTTTAAGAAGGTAACTTGCTGTAATTTTGCTTGTTTTTGTCTCTGTATTGGCATTCATTGGTCTGTCTATGCAGAATCTTCTTTCTATTACCTGCATTAGTGACCCTATTCTCACACCCCGTCCAGTCTCTTCTTGACTGACATCGATCACCTCACTACAATTTTTGACCTCTCTTCTTTTTTTGGTATCTTTCCCTCATTATTTAAACGTATTTCATATACCACCTTTACTAACCATCTCTTTACTTGTCCCACGTTGCCAAATACCCAGCCATCTCTAACCTCCGTTTTATCTTCAAACTCCTAGAAAGTCTGGTCTACTCGTACTTTCATCTAATAAGCTGTTTCTCTGATAACTCAATTTTCAGCTCCTTGCAGTCTGGTTTTCGCCCTCCCCATTCTACACCAAATGGTGACTACTCACTCACTACTGATGCTTCTGCATCTGTCTGCGGTGGTCAACACTGTAGATTACTAACGCCTCCTTAGTATGCTCCACTCTATGGGCCTTAAGGATACTGCTCTCTCCTGGTATCATTCTCCAACTTTACTTCCCCTCTTCCTCTTGCTGTTGGGGTTACTCAGAGTTCAGTCTTGGGTCCTCTACCCCTTTCTATCTACACAACTTCTATTGGACAAACTGCCAACAAATTTGCCTTTTTGTACCATCTCTACCCAGCTAAACACTTGACATGACATTTTTACTGCTACAAACTGAGGGTGATTGTTCGTCTGCTGTTTCTAACACTGTCGTCTCTCTATCTAAAACTGAATCTTTCAAAAACTGAACTTCTTGTGTTTCTGCTATTTACTAACTGACCTAAACTTCATATCTCCATTTCAGTTTGCAATATCACCATATCTCTTAGGCAGCACTACAACTGTCTTGGGGTCATATTAGGCTCTGATCTTTCTTTCACTCTCTACATTCAATCATTTGCCTGCTCATGTCACTTGCGCCTCAAAAACATCTCTGGGATCCACCCTTTCTCATTGTGGAGACATCAAAAAATCTTATTGTAACCATGATCCATTCTCTCTACTGACAGGTCTTCCCCTTACTACACTGTCCCTTCTGCAATCTATCCTGAATGCTGCAGCCTTACTTATATTTTTGCCGAGCCGCTACACCAATATCTCCACTCTGCACCGGTCACTGCACTGGTTCACTGCACTGGTTGCCCATCCAAAATAGAATTGAAGATCTCCACAGTGCTGCACCTCCTTATATCTCCTCCCTCATCTCTGTATACCATCCTACCTGTGCTCTCTATTCTGTTAATGAACTTAGACTAAGTTCCTCTGTAATCCAAGCCTACCACAATTTTTCTGGAGCTGCACCACTTTTCTTGAATACGCTACCCCAGACAATCAGGTTAATTTCCAATAGTAACAGTTTAATTTGTGCCCTAAAACACATCTTTTTTTAGGGAGGCCTACTGTATTCCCTAATTTAATTATACTCCATTTACATCACTTCTATTTTCACCTTTAATCCCACTGCATCCCCAAATGCCATACACCATAACGCTCTTCATGTCTGTATATACACAGATACCAGCTGGTGACTGGTTCATGCAGCTTTAAGTATAATACCATATTGGTATAAAGATGCCTGGACCATAGTACAGAGCAAGCAACTCTACCTCTTGTGTCACCCTGTTTCCTCATATCTGTAAACTCTTGCAAGCCGTGGTCTGAGTCCTATTGTTCTTATTGTCTCTTGGTTTTATACTGTATGTAATGTCTTATTTTGTCTATGTTCCCTCCAATTTGTAAAATGCTACAGAATATGTTGGCGCTAAAGAAAGATTATTTTCTGTTGGGAAAATATGAAAGCATATTTACCCTGTAGAAAATAAAACCAATGATATTAAATGTAGAGGCAAATACAGCTCAAGCAACCATGACAATACTGAAGACATATATGCCATGTGTCCAATGGTTCTGTATTACAGACATGTGACAGTATACTTGTATGAAGCTGGCCTTTAAAATGAGTTTCAGATTACTCAACATTAGTATAATGTTAGTTAGATTTGTCCCTTGCTCCAATTGCACAGACATATGACAATGCTTATTTGCTGTAGAACTGTCCAACTGGCGTTTTTAAGGACTGAACACATATTTAAGAGTAACGCAAACCAGAAAAAGTTGAGTGATAATTGAGCCTGATAGAAGACATATTATGAAAAGTCAGCACCATCACATAGTAATTCTTTGTCACTCCACTAATTTTGAACAGCGTTACTTATGAGTATGGTAAAATGTTCTGTGATTAAGGAGTTGATGACAGGTTTATATAGAGCTTTCTCACTATGCAGACCTAGGAAGAGAGTCTTTCCTTTTGCATCTCTTAATATATTGTGCACCAATGTTTCTCAGAACACTGATACATTTACAAAGAACAAACACTTGAATATGGTGTGCTGTGCTGTCAGCTTGCTCACTTCATATATGTTTCACGATCCAGGTCCTGGGCTATAGCAATAAGAAATTCCATGCAAGGAAAGAGTGTAATCCACGCTTGCTTGCAGAGTAAAATTTGCAATCTTCCTTTATTTAGTCATATTTAAAATTGCCAGGTATACACATCTCTAACCAGACGTGTATCGGCTGCACAGAGCCTTCCTCAGTCGTTTACACTCTTTCCTTGCATGGAATTTCTTATTGACACATTTACACCGATCAGTCATATCATTAACCCCCCTTTAACCCCTTAATGACACGGCCTATTTTGGCGTTGAGGACCAAGCGTTTTTTGGTATTTTTCCATCTCCATTTTTCAAAAGCCATAACTTTTTTATATTTCCGTGGATGCGGCCGTATAAGGGCTTGTTTTTTGCGTGTTGAACTGTAGTTTTTATCAGTGCCACTTTTGGGTACATAGACTATATCGTAAAACTTTTATTATTTTTTTTATGATAACAGGGAGAGAAAACGCATCAATTCTGCCATGGATTTTTTATTTTTTTTTCTTTTACAGCGTTAATTATGCAGCATAAATGACACACTAAATTTTTGCTGCGGGACAGTACGGTAACAACGATACCAAAATTGTTACTTTTTTTTAGGTTTTTACACTTTTTTGCAATAAAACCCCTTTTTTTTGGAAATCTTTTTTTTTTCTCTATAGCTGCATTCAAAGTCTTGTAACGTTTTTATTTTTTTATGTACGGAGCTCTATGAGGGCTTATTTTTTGCAAGACGAGCTGTAGTTTTTATTGGTACCATTTTGGGGAATGTACGGCTTTTTTGATCACTTTTATTGCATTTTTTGGGAGGCAAAAAAATTAGCATTTTGCCTCTGTTTTTTAGCGTTTTTTTAACGCTTTTTGCTGTACAAAATAAATAGCATGTTCAACTTTTTGTACACGTTGCTACGGACGCGTCAATACCAAATATGTGGGCTTTTAATTTTTTTTACCTTTTTTATGCTAATATTAAAAAAAGACAAAAAAAGGTTTTTTTTTACTTTTTTTTTTTTTACACTATTTGAGTCCCTCTGAGGGACTTGCAGCACTGTACCTATGATCGCTGTGATAAGGTATGGCAGAGCAGCTCTACCATGCCTTATCGCTTATACAGCGATCATAGGCATTGGCAATACAGGACACCAGTGTCTGGCGTCCTGTTGCCATGGCGACAGGCCGGGCTCTCACGATAACATCGCGGCAGGGAAGGGGTTAACAGCGGGGGGCACATCTCCGATGCCCCCGGCTGTTGCAGCGGGACGCCGGCTGTGACTGACAGCCGGCTCCCACTGCGGGATAACGCGAGGTCAGTCATGATCTCGCGCTATCCCGATGACATACCGGTACGTCCTGTTGTGGGAAGTACCAGGCTCCCAGGATGTACCGGTACGTCCTGGGGAGGGAAGGGGTTAAGGACCAAGCACGGTAAATATACAGTGCTTGGCCCTGGGTTTTAACCTCAGCCAATAGCAAAAGTACAGCGCCAGTTTAAAGCTCCTGCTCCTGCAATCAAGCAGGAGCAGGTCATGTCCCCAGCTGTTAGACAAAGCCGAGGACTCTGAGGAGAAAGGAGAAGCGGCTACACAGTGCTCAATGAGAGCTATGTACTAAAGAGTGTAAGCAGAAGTATTACTTCCACTATTCGACCTGGTGATCACCTGATCGCTGGGTTCTCCCTGGCACAGCAGAGTTGCAAGGTCATAGCAGACCCTGATCAGCTCTGCTAGAGACTAATGTCACTGCAGTGGGACGTTTTGCCCTGTAACTGGGGCTCCTATGGATGCCCCAGCTGCAGTGCAAAAGGGTGAAATAAAAAAAAAAAAGACAATGTGAATGACCCCAAGAGGTTTTATATGATGTCATGGGGGACATAAATGGTGAAAAAAATTATTACGAAAATAAGTAAAAACAAATTACAGAATAAAGTAAAAATATATACATAAAGAAAATGACCCACTGGAACAAAATGAGGAACCCATTCCTGTACTTTCTTTTAGAGTAAATATATTAATTTAAAAATAAATAATTAAAAAAAAAAACTTTTTTACTTTTAACCCCTAATAAAACTAAAAAACTGAAAAAAAAAGTCAGTGAAAAAAGATATAAAAAATAGTCCTTTATGTCACAGGAACAAAATGCAGGAAAAATGTTTTAAGCAGGAAAAATTGGCAAGTGCAAAGATCTAGCTGAATGTGACAAGGGACAATTTGTAATGGCTAACAGATTGGGTGAGAATATCTTTAAAATAGCCAGTCTTGTGGAGTGTTGAGTATCTAACAAATTGTTCAAAGAATGGACAACTGGTGAACTTTAGATAGGGTCGTGGGTGGCCAAACCTCACTTTTAAACTTTGTGAGCAAAGGCTAGCCCATCTCGTCCAATCCTACAGAAAAGCTACTCTAGTACAAATACTGTGTTTAGCTGAACCATAGAGGAAAGGTGCAACAGTGCTGGAGAATGAAATAATACCAAGGTTGTAAATTGTCCCTAAATTTATGAACACTAAAAATAAGGGATGTGTGGCCAGTGTCTGCAATAAACAATAGATGCATCTGTGATTGTTACTTCCTAATGTGTTCAAATCAGAGATGAGCGAGTATACTCGCTAAGGCACATTACTCGAGCGAGTAGTGCCTTAGCCGAGTATCTCCCCGCTCATCTCTAACGATTCGGCGGCCGGCGCCGGTGACAGGTGAGTTGCGGCGGGGAGCAGGGGGGAGAGAGGGAGAGAGAGATCTCCCCTCTGTTCCTCCCCGCTCTCCCCTGCCGCTCCCCGCCCCCCGCGGGGAGACGAGCGGGGAGATACTCGGCTAAGGCACTACTCACTCCAGTAATGTGCCTTAGCGAGTATACTCGCTCATCTCTAGTTCAAATATATATTAGCTATAGATTACTTAAATTCATTATGATGAAACTAGTTTTTCAATTACCACATTTTTGCTGTGATTTTTGTCTGTCATGCAGAAGAGAGCGAGAACAGAGGTCTGCATCCCTATGTGGAACATCCAGTACTAAATCGATGCCTTCTTGATTATTCTATTTATGTTGCCTATGTGTTTTCTGTTCTGTTCTGTATAGGCAAGTGTGTCTAGCCATCGGTCTGTGTGTTGCACGCTTTTCGGGTAATCTCCTTCCTTTTATGATCTAAGATGGTGAGCGGTCTGCAAATTATGTCCTATAAGGAACGTATAAAGGATCTAGGGATGTTTAGCTTGCAAAAAGAAGGCTGAGTGAAGACTTAACAGCTGTCTACAAATATCTGTCTACAATATCTACAAAGGGCTGTCACAGTGCAGAGGGATCAGCCTTATTCTTATTTGCACAAGGAAAGATTAGAAGCAATGGGATGAAACTGAGGAGACACAAATTAGATATTAGAAAAAACTTTCTGACAGTGTGGGTGATCAATGAGTGGAACAGGTTGCCACAGGAGGTGGTGAGTTCTCCTTCAACGGAAGTGTTCAAAAAAAGGCTGGACAATTATCTGTCTGGGATGATTTAGTAAATCCTGCACTGAGCAGTGGGTTGGACCAGATGACCCTGGAGGTCCCTTCTTTCTCTAGGTCTTTGACTGTCAGCTATCCTATTGAGTTGGTAGCTTCTGGGCAGATTTAAGAGGTCGTGACAGGCTAGGGTTATTTGGTCATGATTAAAAAATAGGCTTTCTGAGTGACTACTAGACTTACTAGAAGGCCAACACTTCAGAGACACAAGCAGTGTATGAGAAATATACTGCTGATAGATCTCATGAAAGGTTGTGTCACAATTCTTTACTATGAACCCACAAGATTGCTAAATTCTGGATGAACTGTGATTCTGCCTCATGGACGATGAATACTTAATGCAGGTATTATATATTCATTTTCTAATGAAGCAACTTGGGTATTTGGAAGGTATTTATTTAATAAAAAAGAACATAAACCATAATAAGATCAGTCAGCAGCAGTTAGCCTACTTGTCAACAGTTTCCATTTAGAGACACAATTATTTTCAACCAGAACACATATTAAAACCAACCGACTAAACACTGAATATACATTAAGATGCTACATTTTAACATCATACAGATATGACTCGCATTTGGAATATTATACATCCACACATACTCTGATATCACTTTGTGTTTGTTTCACTTGATGTTTAAGCAGCACATCTCCATAATATTGCACGCCATCCTAGCATTATATAGAGAAGTTCACAACTACAAAACCCATGCAATTCTTAGTGTGTCTTGTCAGCAGAATATCGCTTGGCACATAAACAAGAACTATTCTGTGGTATGCTGTTTCCTGAAATATGACCCAAATCTGTCATAGATTTCATTATTGGATGCATTCATTTTGAATTGCATTTCAACTACTAACCACTCCTAAGAATGATACACAATGAAGTATGTCATACTGCCTGGACTTAATTATGGATCTAGATGTACTCCATAACAAGCTATTCCCGCTTAGAATCCTAAACAATCATTACTTTCAGAGCCGTCCAGTGGGAGTTTGATGCAAAGATTAAATGTACATACCCCGGGGAAGACCTGTTGGGCTTAGACAGGAGAGAGATAGTTAGAGATAAATCAGTTAATCGGTTCTGCCGTTGTCCACACTTTGTAAGTAATACAATTTAGTGATTTTCACCACATTGACGTTATTACCTAAAACTATCAGTTTTTAGTTTTTTATTTTATATCTAGCTTGGCTGGGAATTCCATTGACGTATAAATTACATGTATGCTTACAGTTTGGGCAGTAAGACTACAAATACCTGGTCTATTTATCTCAAAATTTGTGGTGCATAGTTGACCTAAAAGTAAAACGGAGGGTCTATGCCAGGGCCGCTTTAACCATAAGTCAAGCAGTGCATTTGTATAGGTGCCCCCTGGTAGCCTTAGGCCCCCTGGCAGTAGCATCAATTTTAACTGTATCCACATCCTCAGAACACAGATACAGTTGAAAAGTATTAAGGAGGTTAAAAAAAATAATAAAAAGCTATGTTTCTGTCGATCCTGTCTCCACTCACTCCTGGATCTAGTGTTCACGTGCCTGTTGAAGCTCATGACCGCTGCAACTAGTCACTGGTTTCAGCACATGTTAAGGCTGATGATTGGCTACAGCGGTCACTTGGATAGATGGGTACATGACTGTTGGACCCAGAGGAGAGTGGAGACCGTGGGAAAACCTACAGACTGCAGGTCATGACTTAGTTGAGTATAAGTGGGGTTTTTTACTACAAAATTAATTTGATGCTGGAGGGTACCCAAATACTGGGCTCACTTGGGTATTAAAGCAGCCTTGGTCTATGCACAACATTACCACTTGCATGAGCTCTGAATGGCAGCCAGCACAATACTCACTCTACAAGCTATAGAGAATATCTTAGATAAGGCATGTGATGGAGCATGTTGTAATGTCCTGCAATGACCAAGACACGTGGCACATGCTGAGGAAATGGCGCTGTAGAGATGGCACTTGTCACGGTGGCTCTACCAAACTCCTCCCCAGAGGGGTGCGCGCAACCTCAGCCAAGGCACCGCTAGGCCTTTTCCAGGCAACGTCATGTCAGCAGTTACCTGAATAAATGCTGTGGTGGGCTTGAATAAAGAAGTCACAGGTGACGCCACCATTCCCTACTCTGCAGGATATCCAACAGGAAAAGTAAAAAAAGTCCACACACAGTTGTTGACAATTTCCGTCACTGGGAACGGTCAAAGACTGGAACTTTACTTAAAGAGATTATAACTTCACACACCAGTGCAGGAGGAACAGGTTAAAGATATCAGGGAGGAAAACACAGGATGAAACCAGGGCTACAGTCTAAGTTATCAATATGACTCCGCTCCTGGAAAACACGCACCCCCTTTCATAAGTATGGACTCTTCTTAGTTTCAGTGTGAAAGTGTCAGGTGGGTGGTTCCCACTGCTCATGCTCAATCAAGTCTAACATCACCCATTGATGGTGACCAGTGGGGACTGCTCCACCCACCTGACATATTCACAACTCTGGGAACTGCAACTAAAGGTGAATGGGAGGAAGTAGAGGGAAAAGAAAGATATTGCTGGAGTCAGCAAAGCTGTAGCTGCAAAGCTATACAACTGGCCCCGTTGACATGAAGACATGACAGGTCCTCTTTAACTATATATCTACCCTTGAATATGAAAGTCGCTTGTTTCAACCATAGATAAAATACTGTATATGCTATTATGACACGTTATTTATAACACAGTTTTTGTTAGTTTCAGCTTAATGTTACTTTTGTTCACATTCAATGTGCGATGCTCCTGTTAGCAAAAATTCTTCTGAGCTATATGTGGAATATGGATTTATTTTTGCTGTTATCAGTCAATGTTGATAGAAATAGAATATTGTTGTAAATGTGTAACAGCAGTATGTAGGTGTAATGAAATGGAAGGGTGGAAAATAATGGATGCAGTTGTTCTTCTTAAAAGGAAACAGGTGTTGTGGGTGAAGAGAAATTCAACTGGACAGAGCGCAGCAGGATTGTGTGGCGGCGCCTGACATACCTGGCACTGCCATTGGAGTCTGCTATACACACAAGTGGGATATTAGACAGCAAGTAACACCAATTGTTAGTATTGATGTGTGTGAAGATAAGGCTTGCATGAGAGATGGGATATGTCCTTGTAAAGCTATACTTTTTAATCACTTAACAAGGTGGCCAAACACACTACATAGCTGTCAGCTGAATGCTTGTTCAGTCAACAGCTAGTTATCCCAACTCCTCCACAAACCGGCACGATCGGCAAAGTCAAGTTTTGTGCTGCATATAGGCAGTTAGAAGCAGTTGCCAGGCCTTTTTGTACTTACTTATGTGTTTCATGTCTTGCTGACTTGTATACATACTTGTTTTGCTCCTAATTGTTTCATTTTTTTTTTTGCGTTTCTATACCTTAAAGTCTATGTAGTCTGATTGGAATTTTATCTATCTCTTATGGTGTTTTCACATCTGCATTGGAACCTCATGACAGATTCTGTCCAAAAGCCGGCCAGCTGGGCAGAAAGCATATGGACCTCACTATAGTCAACGGGGTCCGCCCAGCACAGCCCGGAGCAATTCAGCCGCGAGGATTCGCCTTTCCTGCTCCCCGAACGGAGCAGAAAAGTGGAATTCCCAGCACAGATATGAAAGCACCCTTATGAATTGTGTTTTAGGACTACCTTCTAGAAACTAGATGGTTTTAGAAAACTGAACCAAGCAATTAGAGATGAGCGAGCGTACTCGGGAAGGACAGATACTCGAGCGAGCATCGTCCTTACCGAGTACCTGCCTGCTCGCCTGCAAAGATTCGGTTGCCAGCGGGGGAGAACGGGGGAAACAGGGGGGGGGGGGGAGATCTCTCTCTCTTCTCCCTGCTCCCTCCTGCTCACTCCCGCAACACAGCGCTCACCCTTGCCGGCACCCGAATCTTTGCGGGTGAGCAGGCAGGTACTCGATAAGGACGGTACTCGCTTGAGTATCTGTCCTTACCCAGTACGCTCGCTCATCTCTACAAGCAATTCATTCATGATGTATACTGTATGTTGCATGCTTTCTCTCCAGTCCTTTTAGATTTGTTTTTTCATGATATATTTTAATATTATGAATTGTAGCAATGAATTAGAATGAAAACCTATTTAAAGCATAACTTTTCTGAAGTCCACCTTCACAATATTTTATTTATATCTGCATTATTAATAGAGAATGTGGAAAGTTAGCTAATACATTGCTTTACTTGTATTAAAAGGAAATTGTCATCAACTATAAGCAGCATAAGCTAAGTCATGGTTCTTATAGTTCAGGTGAAGTTGAGTCTGGGGAGTTGTGTCTCATACTCACCTGGTCTTTTTCAAAAAGGCTGTGCACACGCACTCCCATAGACATGAATAGAAGTGGACGTGTACAGTCTTCTGAAAAGTAGAGTACGAGACACATCTCCCCAGACTCCACTTTACCCTAACTATAAGCACCATAACTTAGTTTAAAATCCCTATAGTTCAGGAAATATTCCCTTTAGTCCTGAGTTACATCTGTATTAGGCTGATTTCGCATATAGTCTTTTTTGAAAAGTTAGTGCGGGTTCTAAATCGGAAACATGTCTATTTATTCTGCAGACTTATGCTGCAGAATTCACGCCTTGAAATATAAGGCTTAAATTCCACAGCTGATTTGTAATTTAAAATATGGCCAAATCCACACCATTTAGGTGCGGACTTGGCCATCACGGATTTCCAGGGAAATTGCTGCAAGCATTTTGTTGCAGAATACCCACAGTGATTTTGCCACATGTGCAACAAGCAGAAGGGCAGAGGTAGCCTCAGTGGATGCACTAACAGTAGCATGGTCACGGTGGTGGCTTATTCGGCTGTAATGGCTACTCATGCAGTAAGGGAATTGCACTGGACTTCTACACAGTTCAGGTAATGCCAGATCATGATGCCAGTACTTTTTGGGGTGACTCGTGTTTGCAGTGGTGAAATAATTGAGACCAGTCCACGTAGTTCAGGGTAAACCGAAGGAACACAGTTTACTCAGTACTTGAAAAGATTAATAAACAGTTCACACTTTGCAGATTCTCAATCAAGGGTGACTTTAGTAAATTATCTGGTAACAAGTATAACAAGCATTGATTCTTTAACTCTCTTTCTGTTAGGGGAGATGCGCCTGCCATTCTAAGTTATCTGGGGGTTGCTCTGGATAGTTATTGATAGAGGTTTGGAGAAACTAGTGCAGGGTGGTATGTACTTTCTCAGTCTGCTAGCTATGCAGGGACAAGTTTCACTCACGATTGAGAGGTATACTTTTCGTCCAGCTTCCGCGGGGTCTTTCCTGACTCTGGTTCCTTCCAACAGGGTTGAAAAAGATTCCACTTCCACTTTGGGTGCTTTTGGCTCACAATCCTCACTGCTCCTTGTTCCTTTCCTTGTTAATGCTAATAAGGTTAAAGGCATTAAATTAAGTCTGCCAGATCAAGAGTTGAATGAAAATGAAATTAACAGTTATCTCTGTGAATCAGAAATATTGTTGGAGCATTTGTCATTGGCTTTAAGCAGAGGAAAAGGTTATTCCCAGAATAAAAATGATTTGATCTGTGGTCAGGGGTAAATAATTCAGTGCTCTTCCATCGACATTGCTCTAAATAAACTGTAGCTCCATAACCATCAGATAAGGAGGCGTGTTGGGGGCATAAAACGGAACATTGCTGATCTGTACAATTTAAAACCCAATTAAAAAAAAATCTTTGTGTTTTAAGATATTTTCAGAAGAAAAGTAGATTGAACAAGTCTGTTGCTTAGTTGCATTGTGGCTTACTATTGTACTAAAATATGGAAACATTCCAGAAAAAGCATAACATATGATTCTCTTCTTATGAATTTAGCAATATAGGGTTAGAACAGATAAGAGTTCATATGCTATAAGCCGGCGAGATTAACTATGTGTTATAAAATGCTTGAAATGATGATTTATTTGTTTAAAAATCTAATTTATAGTTTTGTGCAATTAGAGCTGAATATAGATCTGTCTTCAGGGAAATAACTCAATTGTCGCAGAAAATCATCACGTAGGAATTTTCTGCATGTTGTGTCATTTATTTTAAGATGAAGCCTAATATTCTAGATACTCTATTAATTCCTAGGAAATGCAGTAGTACTATGTTCAGGTGTTTCTACTTAGAAGTTAAGTCTCAGATTAACATGTCATGCGTAGTGGAATGATATGGATGTCCTTTTAAGTGACTTGGTGTTAGGAGGTATTTCTAATGTCTTGAACTTCAAAGTATCATATTTTTAACCACTGCCGCATTAACAAGGATATAGCATGAATAATACATCCATGCAAGTATGCCGCACATGTGTTTCATGAAGAAGTCTGGCAGACTGTAGCTTGCTAACTTTAAAAGCAGTTGAGTGATACAGTATGACCCACAGAATTTTGATGTGCTGTTTGCCCTCTACATTGAGACTGGGAGTCAATGCATAGCATTGCAAACAATGTGCTATTTGATTGGTTAATATTTACATCAAATACGCATGTCTAGTGTTTGGAAGCTTGACATTAAAACATAAAACACCAACAACAGGCTTTATTGCATATTTATTGAGTGTGCTGTATAACTGATTTAAACTGATTCATTGACAAAATAATATACGTTTGGAACAAGTTACATAATTTTTTCCAAATACATCTCTCATTGACCTCAATGCTAAAAAACATACAAATCCATTTGTATGGGACTTTATTAGGTATATGCAGTAAATTAGATTTTCCAAGACTCCTATAACCTGAATGCCTGTAAAGCGATTCCTTAAGTTACAATAGACTCGGGATGCAATTTTTTTTTACATACGATGGTCTTTCCAGACTGTTGGAATTTCTAACCAAATTTAACATAAAATATCATAAACAGTCCGAATCCGCGGCACATGTACATTGGCAGTACCAATGTGGTTCACTTCTTGAGGTGGAGGGCAACCCGCCGAACTATTATGGCGTCATTAATAGATTGCTGGTCTGCATGGTGAACTACATGTATCAGAAGGTCTGCCACTTTGTATCTACTCTGTGTGGGAGTATACACCAAGCAGCTACCCCCCTCCATATTAGGAGGCTGTGTGAGTGGCTGTCTCATCGGTGTCCCTTACAGCTGTAATTAGCTCCCTCATTTGGTAGTTTGCTACCTGTATGTTGAGGGTATGCAGTTATCTGCCCTCCTTAGTCAGTAAGTGTATGGCCATTTTCTGTGATTGTTTTTATGTTTTTATATTTTTCCTTCTGTGACATATTTATAGCTGGATAATCTAGTCAATTATTGTTGACATTTCACCAGCAAAACACATGTATTACTGAAGTGTATGTAGTGATTGGATGTTTAGTAGTACCTCTGTACAGTACAGTGTGGTACTACACATCCTGTACAATGTTGCTTGAAAGTGGGCAAACCCGCTGCTAGTGTAGTATGTCTCCACTGGAAGACATGGGTTGGCCAAGCTGAGCTACAGCTAACACCCAGGTCATGCCCACAGCTGCTTATTGGCTCCCGCACACACACCTTCATGGATTTCCACACTCACGTCCGTACATCTTGTACACGTCTCCCCATACACACATGTACTGGCCATCCACCTAACAGCTCAAACATCTCCGCTCTCCCGTCCCCCAACAGCCACGCTCTCACTGTCCATACTGCACCTCTCTCCAAGCTGTAGTCTCCTCTCCCCGCTGCACAGATGTCTACGGGGGATGCTCTGCAGATCACACAGGTCCTGGGGGGAGATGCTCAGTTCGGACTTGGGCATGGGAATCTGTGAAGGTATGTGTGCGGGAGCCAATCGGCAGCTATGGCCATGAACTGGGCATTACCTGTAGCTGAGCCCGGCCAACCCATGTCATCCGGTGGAGGCATACTACACTAGTACTGGCTAACCCTTCCAAATTTTCCATTATTCTGCTTATATTTACCTAAAACTACATCAGATTTTCACATCTGTTAAAGTTAACGAAATCAAACAAATGAGACAGAAATATTACACTTGTGCTCATTTTTTTCAAATAAATGACCATGTCTGAGTGACAAAGTATGTGAATATTTGCTTTCAGTATCTGGTGTGACCTCCTTGTGCAACAATGTCCACATCTTTACATTAATTGTTGATTAGTTCTGCACATCGGCTTGGAAATTTAACCCATTCCTCTATACAAACCAGCATGTGTGGACTGGTGAAGTTCAAGCTCTTTAGAGATAGTTTGTATCCTTTTCCTTACCTTATCAGCATCAACAACTCTTCTTTTGAAGTCCTCGGAAATCTCCTTTGTTTGTGCCATGATACACTTCCACAAATGTGTGTTATGAAGATCAGACTTTGATAGATACCTGTTCTTTAAATAAAACAGATCACCCACTCACACCTAATTTCACCTTCAAATTATCAGCTAATAGTATAGGTTTACATGGTTTTGTCACTCACAGATATGTGATATTGCGTCATTTTCCTCAATAAATAAATGACCACGTCTAATATTTTTAACACATTTGTTTGATTTGGTTCTTTTTATCTACTTTTAAGACTTGTGTGACAATCTGATGTACTTCTAGGTCAAATATAAGCAGAAATATGGAAAATTCTGACTGGTTGACAAACACCACTGTACTCGTATCAGGATGAATGCCCCTTTCAGACAGCAGCTCTAGTTCTATTTTTCTGGTACACGGTGTGTTCTGTACAAGACCCTGAAGAAGCTTCTGTCTTAATGGCTTCCAGTGGCTCTTTCTGACTTTATTTGTATTAGTTTTCTGCTTCATTCTCTTTCATCTTAAGTTTCTATTACTTTTTGTTTCACATTTTGGGGGCTTCAGAATCAATTACCCGTTTCCCATAGTGTTATGCTTCCCACATACAATATTTTCAACATAAAATGGTCTTTCCGAAGACAATTAATTTTGTATGTTGAGGGTCCATTATTCCTACTGTCGTGATAAAACTTTAATATGGATAACTTTTCTTTCACAGTAGAGTTTGAAATATTTACTTGCTTACTTGACAGCCAAATAAAAAGCCTGAATGATAAAGAAAATGTGCCTGAGCATGCTGCATGGTGAAACAATGTAAAGTGACAATAACATCCTATTTTTAGTTTTGGATATGATAATAGTCACTGCTACATGTACACTGGTTACTCTTGATTTCTTGAATACAATATAGGACTAAGCTGTGGGGTATTGATATATTGAAGTGGATATCAATTTTTCCTTTAAATTCGTTTTTGAGTAATGTTTTGGTTTTTAAGGTCCAATAAAAGTTTGTGGTGTCCCCTAGTGTGTCAGACTGACAACTTGGCAGAATCAAAGTGTCCTGGCCACCATAAAGCAACAAGTCTTGTTCCAGATGAGAATTGTAGACAGGTTACGATTTTACTACGAACCGACTTCCTATCTCTATGGGTGTTGGAGCTGTAATACAATTTTATCTATGCTAAACTTTAGAGATAAGTGGGTCATAGAAAACCTCCAGATGATTGTACATACTACACTCATGTAATGAGACTGCTCCAGCTGCAGTTGTCGTTATTTCTTTTCTACCACATTTTTAATCAAAATATCTGGTGTAAAAAAAACAAAAACTGAATAAAACATCTGCTGTAAAACAAACATGCAAATTTGCTTTAAAAGCATCCGATTGCCTCTTGACATCAGCTGCAGTGCACATGTTACCCTGCGGCATCTGAATATTTAGCGAATAAGTGAACATGTGCAAAGTACGTAAAAACATTTTATTTACAGAATGCACAAGGATTTAACAAAATCGTTCCAACGCCTGAATGACCTAACAATGGCTCAAATGAAGGATTTCTGTTCTGAAACCTCCATCACAAACATCATGTTGCCAAGATTTGAGCCAAATATTAAAAACATGCATTCGCCTTAATGCACATACCATAAGGATTTCTGTTGTGTATAGAGTGGAGTAGGGTGTGCCAACTTCAGTGCCAACTCAGGGTCCTATTTTCATACTTCAAAGCTGATTCCACTGCCAAATTATCTGACACAAAGCATTCCCTTTGTGGTAAAGCCATGGTCTGTGGGGTATTTGGAGACGACTTGAGAAATGTTCCAGTATTAAGGCTAATATTAACATGGACATTTTTAACATCCGAGTTCTGTCCATGTTTGAAACTGGAAAAACTTGGGCAGAACTTGGACCTATTAAATGTACGATTTTTTTTTCACAGACCAATGGTCCATGTAAAGAAATTGCAGCATGTCCTATTCTGGTGCGATTTCCAGACCAGAATCACCCACTGAAGTCAATGGGTGCATAAAGAAAACTGAAAAGCTAAATTAGGACATCTGTGAACACTTTTGTCTGACTTCACACCACCTATTGGTTGGCTTAGTTTATGCTGATATTTCTTGAGAAAATTGTGGTGCAACATGCCACATTTTAAGCTACACCCATTTTAATATAAGACATGCCCACTTGCCAAGTGAGGTGTAAAAGGTGTCCACAGCATATACGCCTGTCTTTTTTGCACAAATTGATCCAGAATTCTGGGCATTAAGCTAGTAAATGTCCCCCACTTTGCATGTTCCAATGAAGGTTTTGGCTATTACCTTTTTCGAGCTACAAAATAACCTGGTGAGTGTAAATGATTGTTCTCCTTTCATGCAAAGCACGGTTTGATAGTACATTGCTTATATTGGAATGCTTTTTATGTGCCTTATGGTAACATCTGATACCCCAACTGACTCAGCATATACTGTGTTGTATCCAAAACGGACTTCTGAATTCTTTACATCTTTCGTCTTGTGAAGTTTCCAGCACTGTAGCCAGAACAGCGGGAGCTGTATTAAATAGTGCGTAAGAGCTTTAATTAACTCTAGTGGTTTATGAGTGGGATAAGAAACTGTTTTAATATGGCCTCTGTTTATACCAGTGTTTGATGATTAGATATTTTGCAACACAAGTTTTTATTTACTAACCTGTATACTACATTTATGTCATTTAACATAAGGTAGGGGCTGAGTAGAAGTATAATTGATCACTTTTAACATATAGGGGTACATTTACTTAGACTAGCAGGTCACACATCAGTCTAAGTAAAATATGCACTGGCATTCCTATGACAAATATTTTAAGAGTCTTCTGCCTCTAAACACATTAGTGGCATCTGGTGGCACCTCTGTGTGCCAGATGGAAACCTGGGTCAGGAGGGGTAACATCACTCCTTAAGGAGAGCACAGAGAAGGTGAGTGAGGAGACTTATAAGGCCATCCATGTTCCTCTGGGTAATATGTAAATAAGAATACCTCTGCAGCACCACCTATTGGATGGCAGCATTCCTTCAAATCAATGCTTGACCCTTTATACAGGTCTGTAGAACAATGATTGGGAATTTAAAACCAAGCCAGAATCCATAATTCTGGATGGAGACCTATACCGGCTGGCATAGGTTTCTGCTATTATGTTTGCCAGTTTCTGGCATATGCAGGGTTATTCAACAAGAAGGAGCAGATTTGGAGATTTAATTACAAACAAACTACAAAAGACAGGTACACCATCCCCACCTCACTGAAGTATCAAATGTTTTTTTCATGACATACGAGTAAGTTCCATTTTCTGCCACAATGCAGCGCTGTTTCTTGTTTACAGTTCATAGGATAATGTAAGTTCTTCTCAGTGATGTAATTGAGTTTGCTAAGTGTGAATCCATTGTTCAAGTGCAACGTGAATTTCGGCAGCGATCCCAAAAACACAAGCAAATTTACGAATCGCATAGAGAATCAAGTTCAACTTCAACTTCAATCTTCTGTGGTCTCATCATTTCCCTATAAACTGTAAACCACAAGAAACTGCGCTGCGATGTGGCAGAGAATGGAACTTACTGTCCTAAAATACTCTGAACTGTTACGTGTGCTGCTGAGATATGTTGTACTATTGTGATTCCAGCAGCACAGCACTCTCAGGGTTAATGATTGAGCTGGCTGGGTGTGGTACTGTCTGCTAGCCAATCCCCTGGATCTGTGCTCCCATATAAACGCAGCCTCTGGTCAGTCACTGCTTGGCCTCTCAGGTGAGTAGTCATGAATGCTTGTCTGGTGCGGTTTGCAGTGTGATCTGGTTTATGTCCATTTGTATGTTTAAATTCTGTCAGTTTTGTGTTAGTTTGCTGTGTGTCCTGCAATCTGTGTCCTGTCCTGTTGCAGCGTGCTGTGTGAACGGTGTCCGGTTCTGCTGGACTCCTGGTTAGTGTAGGGACTAGCAGTATAACCAGGAGCCATGAAGTGGCCTGCTAGCTTCCACATGTTGTACAACATGTCAACTAATACCTGGTATTTATATTCAGCTTATGTGTTACTAGTGGTTGCATGTTGTATGCAGTGTATTCTGGGTCTGTCATGTGGCATGTGAACGCATCCTGTTCTGGTGCATGGCTCCTAGGATCAGCTAGGGCCCAGATCCGAAGACCGCTGGGCTGCCCTTATTGGGGCAATGTCCCCGCTTAGGTAGGGCCATTTCTACCTCCCGTTAGCACAGGGTCAGTTGCCTGAAACCGGTGTGAGTCCCGTGTGACCCTGGTGATACCCGTGTGCATCTCCTTTGGTCACGATCATGTGGGTCCCGTGCTTTGCCTGCCCACACGATCGTAACAGGAACCTTCCTCTTCTCAGTGATGTGTGGATTGTGTACCTGTCTTTTGTAGTTTGTTTGTAATTAAATTCCCAAATCTGCTCCTTCCTTTTGAATAACCCTGTATTATCATAAACCTCGCAGGCCATGCCCCCTAATGCTAGGCCTTGCCCATTTTCCAAAAAAGTGTTGGTGCCCAGTGTAAAGATCCACAAAGCCACAATGTGTACAAACATTGCTACACTTATACATCAGAGAAAAAAATACAGCAGTACTTATGCCCCAGCATGTCAACCAAGTATGAAACTAATGGGTAGAAGGAATAGATTGCATTTCGGTGCCTATGGGAAATTTTCAGTAAATGCAGTCATGTCATATGTACAATCGCTTATAAAACACCTGTGATGTTCTGTTAATAGTTAATAGTTTCAACTATGATTTATTGCAGTGGATAAAAATGGCTAAACCACATAAATGCACATTACAGCTACAGGAAGAAGTGAACCATCATCTAACTGCATACTTTAATCTTCCCTTGGAAGAGTGATCAATGATAACTAAACACTGACATGAGGATTTCTCTGCTGATAAAGACTGATGGGTGGGAAATCAGCCACTTCCACAATACATTTACTCTGGAAAGAATGCTAATTCATAGATGAACTAAGCAGGAGGACTCATCTGACGTTAGATGTAGGGGTGTAGTAAGGATTACACCAATCTACCTGCCTATGGATTTCTATCACAGTCTCACCACTGTCCTCTGACATAATAGTCATTTTATTGTGGGCATATTGTTAATATTCTTTTTAGATATGCAGTTTCATTCACACACATTACTTTAGCAGATACAGTACAAGGATGCGGCAGTTGTATACATTAGAGATGCATTATGGTTAATCCTTTAGGCTTTTAAAGGGTTCCAGTAGGAATGTATATAAAAATCATATGTGCTCATTAGGGTGGCCCAAAAAACTCAACTTTCAACTATAAAGCAAGACCCCCTCTAATTCTTTTCCTTTTACCAAACCTTTATTTGGGGCAGTTTCAGGTTCTTATGTCTACGACAAGGTTGCGCTCAAAGACCATGAATTTTTTAGACTTTTTACTAATGACGAAGAAGAAAAACAACTGTTGCTTCAAGTCGTGAAAACAAATCGCAAGGCTGTTCCAACACAGATTACCAAGAAATCTGCTGTCCAGTCCTAAAGCACTGACTGACAAGTATTAGTGTTGTAATTTTGACTATTTTCATATATTTGGGGGTACTTTTATAGAAACAGCACAAATGTGTAGATTGTCAGGACAAATGCCATTGTCAATACTGAATGTTTTAAAGTATAATGGTTGTTTTGCAAAAACAAATTGTTAATATTAATGCTGTAGCTTGTGTAACTGTAAATCTTGCACGTAAGCGCCATTTCTCATAATATACATCGGTTTTGAGCACCATCTTGCAGTTGGAATTTAAAGGTAAAACTTTACCCTAACATTACTATTAGCCGATGTAACAAATTGGGAAGGTGTCTTGCTGTATAGCTGCCAATTTATTTTTCACCGTATCGCTATGGACCACCATAGTGCTCATAACAATTCTTGAAATGCCCCCCCCCCCCTTATCCTAATTACTTCTGAAAGTGATTTAAACTACAATTTCTAGTATATTTTTTTTCTAATAAAATTAAGCAAAATGCTAGTAAATACAATTGAATTTCATTTCTCAGTCAAATTGTGCAAATGAAACCAAAATAATTAGGAAGGAAACCTCAAACACTATTTCAATGTAACCCTTGAATGGACTACTGTAGCCACAGTTACTACTCCAAGTAATAAGAAGGATTGGTTGTATTGTACTCAACGTGGATAAATAGAAACAATTCTCTGCTTAAGGTTCTTAAAACCCAGAGTACTCTACTATGTAAAGGGATTAACTAATGGACATTACAGACAGGAAACAAATCTACTAGTTTAACATAAAGTACAGATAAGAAGATTATTGCCAACTATTTAGGAAATCTATTCTTGTGTCAAGATTTTAATTTGCACTATACTTTTAAAATATAAAAATTTAAATAACCCTATGAATAATGGATATAGCATTGGCAAAATTAGAATCCTTAACCTGGATACTAAATCTCCCCAGTGGCAAATACAAATACACTTTCCTGGTTAAGCAGTTTATAAAAATATAATTCAGCTCTGCTCGTGATTCTAAATTCTGCTGGACTAAATTTTTAGGAAAGAACATTACGGTTAGCTGCAGCTTGATGGATAAAGGTCAAACATGGTTTCAGCCTTACAATCTTTTGTATGCACTTTAGATTGGCAATTGTGAAGAATTGTCATAATTGCAGCTTCCTTGTATGGAATGTACACTCATCCCCTGGACCACAGCATAAAATCAAGTGAGCAAGCTTTCCAGGGATCAGTTTCAGTGTGAATCCACATCAGAATAGGAAAATCGAACAATCTGGGCGACTTCAAATGAAGCATGGTCCTCAGTGCTAGACTAGCGGGTACAAGTATTTCGAAAACTTCCAACCTTGTCGGATTTTCTCATGCAACAGTTTTGAGAGTATACTAGGAATGGTGTTACTGAAAAAAATCATCAAGTGCAAGGGGATGCTGTGGACGTAAACAACTTGTCAATGAAAGGGATCAGAGGCAAATGTGAAGAGTCATTCTGGGCGGAGCATAATCAAGAAAACTGTAGCCAAATACAACACTAGTGTGCTAAACTAACAAGTTCAAATATACGACTCATCCTTCCTTCGGATGGATGGGCTATAACAGCAGACAACAAGCAAAGACAAAAAACATTGGCTTGCCAGAATAATCCAGATTATTGTTTCACAATGCTGAGGGTTGCAATGTTTTACAAGCTGTTTGAACTGATGAACCCTTCCTGTCAGCTGTTCAGAGCATATCAGTACCTCCATCTAATTTTTGCCAACTGTAAAAAGCTATCTGCCCGCATGGGCCAATATTCCTGCGAAATGATTTCATCACCCCGTGGGATCAGTCATAATGAATTGTTGAGGCTCATTGATGGATGTCTCTAATAAAGTGACTATTCAGTGTACTTCCATTATTTTTGTGAGGAATTCTAATTATCTGTCAGTTTTCTATAGACTTGAACATGGCTTGCCAGTCTCTTCCAGCTTTATTCCTATGGAACCAAAATATTTTACAACAATTTCAGGATCTCACATAGTTAACCCAAACTGTTATCTGTTGATGAGGTCCAAAAGAAAATAATGTGTATCTCTGGATAGACTTAGACTTTATAAACACTGCATCGCTTAGAATGCTTAAAAGACATATTTTACATTTAGTTGTAAACTAGGTGGATATCTTCACGTTTTATCAAGCCAGCAATGATCTGTTTCTCTGGAACTACACTTTTCAAGATAAACTGATTCAGTTTAATCCTTTCACTGCCAAAGAGTTATATAATATATCTTGACTTTCTAAGCCTACCACAGCTAGAATATTAGCATTTAAGCTTATGTATTGGTTTCATATTATAATCTTAGTTTTCATATAATATGAGGCTCAATGCTCTAGGTGCAATATTCTGGGCATAGCACCTGTTTCAAACTGGGGAGCAGGGTGAAAAGTTTTACTTCTCTGTTCTGTGTGTTTTGGTTGGGGTGGGAGGGAGAAAAGCTGCAAGAGATATCATGAAGATAGATCCCAGCATATTACTGTCTTCTTTCCCTCTGTACAGCCTTCAGTCATGAAAGTAGGAGGGTTAGGAACTTTTCACATGTTATGACCCCCTTTACTCTTCAGGATATGTACTCTATGTCACATTTAGGAGGTCTTTTGGTTTTTTTTTTCTATTAAAGGGCTAAGAAGATGAGCAGTTGCAGATCTAATCACCTCCTTGTGCCTAATCAGCCCACATGTCAACTTCTGGTTTGCAGAATATTTTGGTCTCCATAGCACATAGGCATAAGTGGGTCAATAATTTAAAGACAAACATGAGTTTACATGCTTTTTTTTAACAAAGTGTTATGCTTTGATGCAAAATTGCATGAGTATAAAGTGTTTAGTGCCATTTTTTTACAATGTGCCAGGTCTCTACTTTTAGAAAATATATGGGTGTGGGGGTTGATATAACTTATTTGATAATTCATATTTTATTTGTGCCTGTCAAAAATGAGGAAATTGTTGTAGCAGTGAAAGGTTTAAATGTATTTCACATCTCTGTTTTTATCTTAGGAGGGTTGGACCAAAAAGACATGACATTTTTTCAGAGATGATCAGACAAGTTAAATTAATGAGATCCAGCACATAGGACTCCCACTAACAAGGAAAAGTCAGTCGGTTTAAACCCACAATGTAGAGGTGGTGGCACACGTGCACTTACACAAAATTAAGATATAAAGCCCTCCCCATTAATCAAAATGTTGTCATGTCTGATGTACGGGACATGAAAGTATTTTTTGAAAGATTGTCTTTTTGATATGTCTCTCTCAGCTACTGACATTGGCTATATAGTAAAAAAAAAATTCAAAATTTATAATTAAAAAAAAAATCGCCATTATCTTTGGTTGCTTATTTCAGAACATGTCTTACATGAAACACTGATATGGTCTTTATGACTTTTTTTCAGCAATTCGATTAACATATCTGCCTGCTTGCCGAAGGTTATTAATTTGGTAATGAGTCATATATATTGCTTGTATTACAGTAGCAACACATCAGGAAATACTTTCCACAAGTTCTCTGTAAGTCTGGGCAGGAATAGCTTGCCATTCGTTCTGCCAGGCTGTGAGAAGAGATTGTTGTGAGGATGGGCGTGGGTGGCAGTGTCGTACCCGTCGCTCCAGTCTTTCCCACAAGCGCTCACTCGGATGAATGAATAGTTATTACAAAATGAGCAGCTTTTTATTTTACCCATGCCCTTCCCAGCATACCGTTCGGCAAACTCAGTATTTGCATATTTGCTGATTTTCTGCAGTGTGCAAATACTTTGGTCCATATTGTGTACATATATAGATATCAGAGGCGTAACTTGAAGCTCCTGGGCCCCAATGTAAAACCTGTAACAGGGCCCCCAACTGTAATGCTTTATTCATAGTACTGGGCTCCCTATAAGGAGAAGAGAGGCCTTACGGGCCCCCTAAGGCTCCTGAGCCCGGGTGCAACCGCATCCCCTGCATCCTCTATAGTTATGCCAGGGATAGACATACTTCCAGCCCAAGCAGTGATAACAGCGGTACTCACCAATGCAGGTCTTTGAAAGGAAGCAGCAATTACTTTATTTTATGTGCAACATGAATTAAATTGAGAAGGAGGACAGACACTGTGCAATAGGCAATAAGTTCGAGAAAGCATCAGTAGACGCGAAGCGACTGTCTTCTGTATTCACCAGTGGAGAGCTTTTAAACTGCAGAAATTACTTTATTTCATGTGTAATTGCAAAACACAAAAGGGAAAAGGTCATTGTGCAATTACACATGAAATAAAGTAATTTCTGCTGTTTAAAAGCTCTCCGCTGGTGAATGCCGCAGTTTTCAGCACTCCAGATGAAGGTAAATATGTGCGCTTTTTTGGTTGCTGACCATCACGTCAATTGCATAGAACCGCGGTCCATTAATTTGCTTGCCTTGGAGGAGTAGTGCCATTTGTATATAAGTAGCCACAGTATATATTTATGCAATCTATATATATAATAATTAATCACTGCAACATTCCCCCAAGCCTGATGATGGTTTACAGGTACAGATAGAATAACAGCACCACTAGATTTTTCACTGGCTGACTTCATAGCTAATGGTAATCAATGGTGAATACTCATTTCAAACTGCTTGTTTACTTTGAATGCAGCTGCAATAAAATGCAATGTAAAGCGATACTAAATTGTAGTATAAAGTACAATTTTATGGTCTGTTTACAAAACTGATCTTAATCTAGAAAATATTAATCACCTCAGTGACTATAGGAAGAAATGAATGACCTACACGATTCCTTCTGAAAAGATCAGTCATCTCTAATTGTTTTATGGCTGTGAACGTTTTCCATAGTTCCATACCGTGTGATTATATTACGCTACTGTAATATAATCACACAATATTCCTTTGTATGCTATGAAACACCTATGTAATAATGTAATAGACACAGGTTTCTTGTTCTGGGGATAGCATGGATGGGACTTTTCATTTTGTCCCAGACACACTAGAATTGGTGTTAAAATATGAGGCTCCAAGCCTTCTAGAATGGGACACTGTGAAGAACTGTCTAATCATTTATGTTCCTTTATGTCCTTCTCATCTTTGCTGTGATTGACACTTAGTAAATATGCTCGGGGTCAGCGAGCCTTTCATCTGTTGGAAAAGTTACAGAGTTGTTGCTGGTATTACAGTCTATTGGGTGACTTCACAGTTGCATCAAATGTTAACTGCTTGTTGGCTGTAGATGCTGCAGATTTCATATACCGTACCTCTCACTAAACCTCCCTATAATTCGGGATTACGTGTGGCTACGTTACTGAACTAAGGAGGACTTACATGGTAATATTACTGATAATAAGATGGAATATGTTTTGTCCCATTATTTCATTTTAGAGTTTTACAAAGTGCATTTTATATTAAGTTAATACCTATGTACAAAAAGATACATGTGTTTAGCATGTATTGTCTTGCTGTAATTGCTGTACTGTTTGACCCTAGAACTATTGCTATTGAGGAATACCTTTGCATTACTGAACTTAAAAGCTACACATTTTTGCCAATGCTTTTTATGCTTGAATAAAGTGATGACAAAAGCCCACACAAACGCTACATAGTATATTCTAGAATATCCATATAGCATATTTTTACTCACAGCGAACATCTAGAAAATCTATACTCACCTTTCCTTAGCTGCCGGGGCTCAGCCGCGTCCAGTCGGCTCTTCTTCTGCACTGCTGTGAGGAGTATTCAGTAGGCAGAGATTTAAAATCCCCACCTGCTAAATGGGCTGCCTCTGATTGGCTGAGCGCAGGGACTAATCAGAGGCAGCTCTCAGCTGTCATACAATATTTAAAGCCCTTCCCTGAAAAACAATTACGGGGTGCCGGCAGACCATTGTCTTAAATGGAGCCGCCGACTTCCACCAGCGGCTCTATTGCAGACAATGCGTGCATTCCCTATTGTGCACGCATGTCCTATCTTTACAGGCACACACCTGTAAAACACAGACATGTGAACACACCATAGGGAATGCATTGCTTGCAATAGACACGTGTTTTTGTGCGCGCGTATGTCAATAGATATTATTTCACAGCTTGATTCAGCAGACTACATGTTTAGTAATGATTCATAAACATTTCACACTGTGCCGCCTCCTAAACACAGAGTTTTTAGGCCATATATATAAGGAGCTCAGTACTATGTATAAAGCATTATAGTTGGAGGCCCTGCTATAGATTTTGCATTGGGGCACAGAAGCTTTAAAGGGGTTGTCTTGCGGCAAACCTCAAAATTTTACCTTACCCCATTCCCCCTGTCACCCCCCTGGCATAAAATAGCAAATTAAAGCGGTTTTTAAGCCGCTTGCTACTTACCGATCCGACGAAATAAGGACTTTACAAAATCTTCTCCCAAGATGGCCGCCGGTCCTTTCCCAGGGATGCACTGCGGTTTTCTACCATGGTGCACCGTGGGTCTTCTCCCATGGTGCACCATGGGCTCTGTGCGTTCCATTGCTGATTCCAGCCTCCTGATTGGCTGGAATCGGCACACGTGACGGGGCGGAGCTACGCGATGATGCGTAGAAGCGGGCGGAGCCAGAACGCTGTTCGTGCCTGGACCGAGCAGAAGGGGAGAAGACCGCACAGTGCAAGCGCGTCTAAAAAAGCAAGAAGACATCAGAATTAGACGGATCCATGGCGACGGGGACGCTAGCAACGGAGCAGGTAAGTGAATAACTTCTGTATGGCTCATATTTAATGCACGATGTACATTACAAAGTGCATTAATATGGCCATACAGAAGTGTATAACCCCACTTGCTGCCGTGAGACAACCCCTTTAACTTATGCCTCTGCTTATGTCAATGATGCAGGCATACCGCTCAGTGCCTTCTGTACTATGGAAGTGATATGTGATAAAAATAGGCCTCAATTCACAACAGAACTGTAAGGATTTATTGTTTTACTTGGTAAGACAGAAACCACACAAAAGAAAGACCAGAAGAAACCTCCAAAAGTAGTTCCATCCTCCCCTCCTCAATTGGGATCCATCTGTATTGTAGGCTAAGAATGCTAATGTGAATTGAACCTAAGAGACGGGACACTCCTTGTTCGTATCCAGTTTATTTATATTATATAATCTTGTTTTAATGGACCAAGATGTATAGCATTTTTCATTTAACCTAGATGCACCAAACCCAATTTTTTTCCTATTGGTTAATGCACCCTAATTCTTTCTCTTTTCATTTTACATTTGGCTACATTGCATATGATTTATATTGCTTTCTATCTGATATTTTGATAAAATGTGGTCAATTATTCCAAAACAAAATATGGGCTTGTTCTCACCAGTTTTAACCTTTCCTCCCCCGTTAGGGATTTCAGTTTTCTGTTCTGTTTTTAGAGTGGAGAAAGATGATTAAAAGGAATTAAATATTTCCTTTTTCCCCCAATTTATGTCAGTGGGTTTTCAATAAAATAGAAATGTTTCCTTTTGCTTTCAATCTTATTTCTATCCTGTTTGCTTTCATTTCTGTTTTTTAAATAGAATGAAAAAAGTTTGGTACGGTGTTAGGCCTCGGTCAGATGGGCGTTTTTTCGCTCGATTTGCGCATGCAATCTGCGATCTTTTAGAACCATTGCTTTGCAATGGTATCGGACACATGGGCGCTTTTTATGCGCTTGTCCGATAAATTATAGGACATAAGAAATCGAAGATCGCAGATCGCGCCTATCTGCGATTCCTTGTGTTCTATTATATGCGCTCAATGGGGCCAGCGGCAGCAGCGCCGACCCCATTGAGAACATATAGTAGACAAATCATTCTCCTCTGCCACAGCTGTAACAGCTGTGGCAGAGAAGAATGATGTTCGTCCATTGAATTCAATGGAGCCGGCAATACAGCCGGCTCCATTGAAAGCAATGGGCTGCCGGCGAGCGCGGGATGAATTTTCGGGAAGGGCTTAAAAATATAAGCCCTTCCCTGAAAAGCATCCAAAAATGTGTAAAAATTAAAAAAAATATATACTCACCTTGTCCGTGCAGTCGAAGTTCAGCCACGGTCAGCCGGCAGTTCTCCTGAACTGCTCTGTGTAGTATTCAGCAGCCGGGATTTAAAATCCCCACCTGCTGAATAGGCTGCCTCTGATTGGTCACAGCCCTCACCAATCAGAGACAGCTCTCACTCACCCATTCATGAATTCATGAATGGGTGAGTGAGTGCTGCCTCTAATTGGCTCAGCCAAGGACCAATCAGGGGCAGCTCTCAGCTATTGAATGACAGCTGAGAGCTGCCCCTGATTGGTCCCTGCGCTCAGCCAATCAGAGGCAGCACTCACTCACCCATTCATGAATTTATGAATGGGTAAGTGAGAGCTGCCTCTGATTGATGAGGGCTGTGACCAATCAGAGGCAGCCCATTCAGCAGGCAGGGATTTTAAATCCCCGACTGCTGAATACTACACAGAGCAGTTCAGGAGAACTGCCAGCCGGGCACGGCTGAACTCCGGCTGCACGGACAAGGTGAGTATATATTTTTTTTTTTTTACACATTTTTGGATGCTTTTCAGGGAAGGGCTTATATTTTTAACCTCTTCCGAAAATTCATCCCGCGCTCACCGCCAGCCCATTGCTTTCAATGGAGCTGGCTGTATTGACGGCTCCATTGAATTGCAATGGGTTGGACAGCGCTCCTTTGATCGGGGCCTTCTCCCCGAAAACGCTGCTAGCAGCAGATTTTTCGGGTGATTTTTCGGCCCCGGTCACGCGATTTGCGGATGCGCATCCGACATGCGATCCGCAAATCGCGGCAAAAAACGGTCGTCTGACCGAGGCCTTAGCCAGTAGAGCAATGTGTGATTGTTCTCAGTGAGAGAAACCAAGTAATCTTGTAGATATGATAGCTTTTAATGGCTAACAAAAATACATGATGTTAATGCGAGCTTCCGAACCAACGCAGGGAGTCTATGGGAGCCATCAGAAAAGGGAGTGGAGGGAGTTTAACAGCGGCTAGCACTGCTAAACACTGACAGGTGCCTCTAGTTAGGCATTTAGAAGCGATTACTACTACCGTTAGTTCTGCTGACTGAGGGATTTCGGGGCTGTGGTGTATTTTCCCTGCAATACGCTGCAGCTGGCCGTGTGAATGGATGAAAGATCGTGAATAATAGCCGGGATTTGGTCGTGGCTAGTCTTTGTTCATGAGATTTTCGGAAGAGATGCGGGCAGCGTTAATACACAACGCCCGTGTGAAAGAGGCCTTAATTTACTTGTCGGAAGTGCTGACGATTGTCTCTTGTATGTATGCCTCATTCAAAGTCACCCAGCTTGCTTGATTCACATTCTAATGTGGATTCACACTGAAATTAGGCATGAAAAACTGGCTGATTTTATTTTATGTTGCACTCTGGGGTCACGGTTCTAAATTTCATATACGCAATCATGAAAGCGACGGTGTCTTTAATAGAGTCGCCATTCATTCCATCCTACCTGTCTGTGACATGTATGTTCATTAGTTGTCTAATATTAAGATATTGATTAGTCTCCCATTAATAATGGTGGGTTCTAAAATACAAAGTAATGTGGAATATAAAAATGTATTCTCTAAAATAAAAAGGAAACCAAAACACATGGTTAAAATGTTCTTGAGATGGCGGCCATCATTCTTACAGCAGGATTTATACATATACCTGTCCACAAGTATGAACAAGAAAATGCCTGTTAAGTTGTCCTGTAGCACTTTGTTGAGAGCAGTCACAAGCCACTTAGGAATTTGAGGATGTTGTGTGAAGCCCTGTGCAAATTGTTTCTATGCAAGGACGAAACGGTCTGATGTTACTATTAGTTGGAGTAGCACTGCTAAATATCTACACAGCGTGCTCAGACCCTGTGGCTCCAAGCGAACATGGGTAGTAGACAGTCCTTGGCCTGTGTATCTCATTGTACAATGCAACCGTAGGCTTCCCTACCCCCAGGTACAATTCCTTATACTGGGGAGGTATGGAAAGACAGTAGGTTAAGTATCTTACTTTTTTAAACTCCATACAAACATACAGTATATAATTGTGTGAAGCTCAGGGACAACAGAAATGCCAAAAGAGGTTTTGTGATTTACTTGTTTATGCATATTATGTGTAATTTATTTATAACTCATTTTGCATGGTGTTTTGGTGTATACAGCTTACCTAGAGTAGAAGGTATGCAGTGCATCTGGGACTGTTTGTGTCCTGGTGCATACGGAACCTAACACAAGGGGATGGGATAAGATTAGGAGCCAGAGATGACAAAACATGCCCACCCCAATGTCAGTTACTGACTGTCTGAGCGACTTCCTAAAATTCTTACCCCTTATATCTGCCATGCTTTTTCTTTCTGGGACTACTATTGTATGATGAACCTATTTGTAAATTGAGATCCTAGCTATGGAAACCTAGGAGTTGATTCTGAAGCCCTCAAAATATCGGCTTGAAAAATATCATCTAGAAAAAATAAAAGACAAATAAACTACTATAGGTAACGTAAATCCTCATATATATAAGTCAGAATGAGCCGCTGGAAGGTCATGGTCTATTTGTCGGACAGGACCTTCTTTAGACTCCTGTACAGTACATAGTGTACTAGAAAAATAAAATTGAGTCATCCTCAGCTGGTATCCAAAGGAGCACTGCTGGTTTAACTATCATTCATCTGTACATGTCCATCTTTAGTGGCCCAAAAGGAAGCAATTAGTTGCTTCTTTACCATAGATATGTATACCGTATATACTCCAGTATTAGCCGACCCGAGTATAAGCCGAGACAATAGGTTTCACCACAAAAAAATGGTAAAACTTATTGACTCGAGTATAAGCCGAGCTATACTCGAGTATATACTAGGTAAAAAAAACCTCCATACTCACCTCCCAGCCAGTGTCTGTGTCTGTGCGACAAGCTGCTTGAATTCTCCCTGCTGTCATCCCCCACCGTCCTCTCTGCTTGGCTCTGTCAGTGCTGTGTAAGTAAGCACTGTGATTGGATTGAGCGCCAGCCAATCACAGCTGGTGCTCGATACAATCACAGTGCTTACTTACACAGCACTGACGGCAGGGGATTTAAAAGCCGAGCCGGAAGAACTCTAAAGCAGCTTCATTGGCTGTGAATGATCGAGCACCAGCTGTGATTGGCTGACGCTTGATCCAATCGCAGCTCTTACTTATACAGCGCTGACGGCAGGGGATGACAGAGACGAGCAAAGAGGACGGCGGGGGATGACAGCGGTAAAAATTCAAATCTGGAATCCACGGGGTACCCTGCAGCACTGTATTACATACCCATAAATGGGGAGGAACCATCTGCCAAGCCGATCAAAAAAGGTGGACAAGCCTTTAGTAACTGTCATCAAATTGTAAAGAGGATCCGCAGCAGACCGAAGATGTAGTAAAAAACTTCCTTTTATTTCTGCTGCGGATCCTCTTTACAATTTGATAGCGGTAAGAATTCAAGCAGCCTGCCGCCGGGGACACAGATGCCAGCTGGGAGGTGAGTATGGAGGGTCTTTTTTAAGCCTTCCCTGACTCGAGTATAAGCCCAGGGGGGCTTTTGCAGCACAAAAAAAATGTGCTGGAAAACTAGGCTTATACTCGAGTATATACAGTAGGTTAAATTCATCTAAGTGTCAACTAATGCCTTTTAATATATTGGTAGAAACAGAAGCATTTTTAATGCTATTATTCCCATTTCCTTGGGGTAGAGAATAATTTTCCAAGTAGACACACATGTATGGCCACCAGTTCTAAAATGACGTTGGATGTGTTAGATTATTGGGGAATGCAATACTGTAAATTGATGTTCTGATGTGTTTCAATACCCAATAAAAAGTTTAAAAACAGCATGACAGGGTGTTTGAACTCCAAATGGCCTTTTCAGAAAGAAATTACTATGTCCAATACGTTGATGAAATATAACAAGTCCAAAGACGGGCTACAAAAATGATGGAAGGTCTCAAAAACAAAACTTATCAGGAAAGATTTAAAGGGGTTGTCCGCTCTCGAATGCTTTTTACAATTTTTATTTATTTAGTTACAGAATAGGAAATCATTTCCTTATATACAAGTATTTAAAATTCTGCTCCCATCCTTTTCTTTTACCAGTGCTGTGGCCCCTATCTGCACAGTAGAATGGTTTAGCCCGTGGACAGGTCTGACCATAGTAATGGCCAGCAGTCATGTGACCCCTGGTGTTCAGCTCACACTGATCCGGTATCTAATAGGTGAATAGTAGATAACTGAGGAGCAGAACTCACTCAGCATCACTACCTGCAGCAGCAGTGCCTGTGGAGAAGCAGCTCTTATATTCTTCTCCCGGTCTCCTCTGTGTGATCGCTTTCTTTTTCCGCTTACTTTATTCACAACATGAGAACATCACCTGTTATTAATGAAGTTAACTGCTCAAAAATAAAACAATGCCGTAATGCTGTGAGACGTAAGCATGCAGCATCAGACGGCAGCCCTGTATGTGTGCGTGCATAAGGAAAATAATGTAAGTTACAGTATACCATTCCCGGGCTACCGAGGGGGTCTTCTATGTGAGTGCATGAAAGGAAAATAGTGTGAGCGCTACCAGAATTCAAGGGCTACAGAGCGTGTCCTGTAACAACTGAATCACAGAGGGGTTTCTAATTATCATGTGGGACCACAGTGGCAGTATTACTTAGTGGTGCCACAGCAAAGGCACTATTAGTGGGACCACAACAGGGGCACTGTAAGGGAATGTACACGTAGCGTTATTGTACACATTGTATGACTCCACTCAGGCAGTCTAAGACAGCTGCAAAAACAGCGCTGTGACCGAAGATTTTCCAAAAAACGCACTCTTAACTTCCTTGAGGTACATCCAACATAAAGCTTATCACAGGGGATACATTCTAAAACATAAATAACAAAGTTGCAATTAATATATTGCTTGGTTGAGAAGGTTTTGGAATTGTCTGAGTTATGAAAATGTTTTGTATTTTTGACAAACAGGCAAATCTTGCAAGTAAAGCCTCAACATTTACAGAACCCTTTGAATGATAACCATGTTGGCTTATTGGGACAAGGGGGAGGGACAATTAGGAGACAGTGTATTGGCATTGCAGACAGTATTGCATTACTGTCTGCATGGAGCATAGTATTTTTAGCTGAGTTTTTCCAATATGTTGATCTGCAGACTATCTGATTGGAAATCCCAATAAACTGCAAGTCCAAAAATGGTATCTCTTGACAACAAGAACTGAATGAAAAGTGAAGATTAGATTTGTCATAATGTATGTAATCTATACATTTTGGTATGGTAGACACAGGACTCCTCCATACAAGGAGGAGGTCATCAATTATCTGCCTTTCCAAAAAATGTGTTGCTGAAATGGATTGTCCAAAGAAAAAATACAAAATCCCTTCCAGAAGAAAATAACCAAATTCGTAACAGATGGAGAATGTTTCACCCCTCATACACATATTGATGGATGAACGTGTGTAATTCAGTGCGTTATACATGTTTTTTGCATTGTTTTTGTAAATGCCTCTTGCCTTTAATTAATGGAATAATGTAACAGTATAGTGAGAGTAGAACTGCAGAGCTCAGCACTCCTGCTTCACTCTGTTTAGTGCGTGTTGGTCTAATCCCATATAGTTGGTGTGGGATGCATATTGCACCGTGCATGGGGTGTTGTATTGGTACTGACTGTCAGACTATTCATACACATATTGGTGAATGTGCAGCTTCACATGAGTGCATTTGCGTGCATTGTGCAGAAAATAGAACCCATTGTTTGCAATTGGTTCATTGACACTTTCACCTTTACACAACATGCTCTATTTTTGTGTGCATTTGCTCTCCTAAAGCACCATAGGAGTCTATGGGGGCGCACAAATGCACTGTGTAATTTTGCAGGGAGAGAGAAAACACTGGAACAAATTAGGCTGCACAGTCTTTGAAATCATGGCGCTAATGTGAATGGTCCCTGAAAGTCGTATAATGGGATGAAACAAAATCATTGATTTCAATGGCTTTTTTTTCACTAGCTTTTTGAATACTGCACCTGAGAGAAGATAGGACTTATCTAGAGATGAGCGAACCTACTCGTTTCGAGTAATTACTCGATCGAGCACCGCGATTTTCGAGTACTTCAGTACTCGGGTGAAAAGATTTGGGGGCGCCAGGGGGCGGGGGGAGGCGTGGCGGCGTGGGGGGTAGCAGCGGGGAACAGGGGGGAGCCCTCTCTATCTCCCTCTCCCCCCCACTCCCCGCTGCAACCCTCCACTCACCCACGATGCCCCCCGAATCTTTTCGCCCGAGTACGGAAGTACTCGAAAATCGCGGTACTCGGGTGAAAAAGGGGCGTGGCCGAGTAGGTTCGCTCATCTCTAGACTTATCCTATCTCTCCAGTACGTAGTTAATATTACATGCGGGAAAGATAGGGCAAGACCTATCCTCCTGCATTTGTTTCAAGCTCCTGCTCTGTGGCGCAAAGTTTGAACATTTGGAGGTAAAAAAAAAATCTGTTTATGTTCAACTGCGCTCAGTAGCGGCCAGCGTAGTTGCACATACGGCTGTCTGAAACTGCCCTTATTCTGTTTTTTTAAAGCAAGAGGTATGTTACTCAGGGACCATGTGCTTGAATGGGTACAAACTGTATTGGTAAACGTTTAAGTGTTACTTATTTTTTTCGCATTTATATTTTAATGAGAAAACATTTTTTAAGCAGATTTATGAAAACTGTCTCAGAGAAAAAGTGTGTTTGTAGTAATAGTTTGATGACCAATGATTATTGATTTTTGGATATTGAAGTACAGTCATTTGTATTTCTGTAGAAGGGCTTCACATTGATATATATTTCATCTTTTTCAACTATTTGTTTATGTCATAGGATTGCGGTTTGATTATTTATGCTGATGAGCCATGTGGGCTGCGGGACATTCCAAATGAAACAATTTCTGGGCTTTCGTATGCACGTCAGAGAGAATGTGAAACAGGAGATGCTAAAGGTAACTGCAATCGCATGCTGCAAAATGTAACTTTCGTCTTTATGCATATACTGTTTGTCACTTTCCATAGTATCTTTTTAAATTCGGGCCTTGTACAGATGCACATGTATGACATGCAGCCTGTGTGAAAGGAAGAGTACTAAATACACATGATAGTATGAGTATCCTAGAAGATGACTGGGGGCGTTGCGATGCGATGTTTCCTATTGAGATCAATGGGAGACACTTGCAATCCTCTGATGCACTTGAAACACACATCTGAGGATCACAATATCACAGAAGATGCGTTTTTGAAAACAAAACGGCTCGCATCGGCATGAAAAATGCACGTTGACAAGCATGATATTGGGTTGAGTTTCTTGGCCCGATATCACACTTGCCCATGTGAATGTAGTCTAAGGCAAATAGATATAGCAGCAAATCAGAATGAGGTAGACTTTATGGGTAACCTCAATTACCAAGAAAAAAATGTGGAAACTGAAACCTGTGAATCTCATATAGGAAACAGGTTTATCAATAAAGACGGTGACTTTTTCCAACTGGTGTACGACCCAATTAGAGGAAAATCTGTTAAAAATATAAACAATTGACGTCAGAAAAAGCCCACATGGTCCATCTAGTCTGCCCTTATATTATTTCCTCCTTAAGATAGATCTATGCTTATCCCAGACATGCTTGAATGAATTGATTTTCCAACCACGTCTGCTGGAAGTTTGTTTCAAGTATCTACTACTCTTTCAGTGAACTAATATTTATTGATGTTGATGCCGATATCTCCCTCAAGTAATATCAGATTGGGTCCCCTTCTTCTGGGTCTCTGATAAAAACACTTCCCTACTGAACCTTACTTATACCTTTAAGATATATAAAGATTTCGATCATGCCCCCCCTCTACCTTCTTTTCTTCAGGTTGAACAGAATAAGTTCTTAAACCTTTGCAATCCAATTTTGGATTCGGGGTTTCCTATGGGGGCTTTTTCTTTCTGCAATTCTACAATGACGCCATCTGCTGGCTAGAGGCAGTACTGTGATATGTGACATGCTGGAGAGGCCCCCAACAACAGAGCGTCCAGTAATCTACAGTAAGAATACCCTGCCGGACGTCTTCCGACATCAGAGCTGTACAGCCTTCAATCAGAATGTCTTTAGACGTCAGACAGTGGATTGGAAAGGGTTTAATTATAAATCCATGGCATTTAATATTACCAGTAGACAGTTACAAAGGTGCTGATTGGATGACACATAGGAAATAGTGACTAGAATATAATAAATTTCAATTTCTTTTATTGGGATGTTATCATTGTGAAAAAAACAATGTGGATCAATAAAATTCAAAGGGGCGATAGATAACACAAAAGCATTTAAACTGCTAAGACAGGAAACAGTGAAGAAGCACTAACAAAGAAAAAAATAGGTTATGTGAAAAACATGAATGCAGCAAAGCTGGAGACAGAGACTCATTGCCAAATAGACAAAACCTAGCTCTAAAATGTTCTTCAATTATATAGCAAGGTTAAAACGGAAATTATTGGTCATTGAAACACTAATGCTGCAGGAATTGTGAAGGGTGATGAACAGATGGTGAACTTATTAAACTGTTTTTTCTGCTCTGTGCTCACAGAGGAAGATGACATGTCAGGTGAAATGCAGAGGGATAATACAAATGTCACCTATCTAACCCAAGAAATAGTGTAGTGCCACCTTAAAAAAGATTAAAATGGACAAATTAATAGAGCCAGACAGTATACAACCCCGTGTACTCTACTAAAGGATTAAGTGCAGTTTCTTTATTCTTCTCTAATTAGGCAGTTTAAGAGCAAGGGTCAATTTCTGCTTCATATAAAACTTTATTAGATTGTGCACTCAATCATAAGGGTAAGGTTAAATAGGAAGGGGATTTGGGCCCTGTTCCTGAGGAAGACTAGAAGAATATTTATAATGCTGGTAGACGCACTTCATACAATTGTGCTCATCAAGTTTCCAATTTTTTGATAAATCAACAATTTCACTCCACTTTGAAGTTTATGAATAGGTGTAAAATTATCAACACCCCAACTGAAAAAAAAAAGTTTATTACTAGAGATGAGCGAACGCACTCGTCCGAGCTTGATACTCGTTCGAGTATTAGCGTGTTCGAGATGCTCGTTACTAGAGGCGAGCACCACGCGATGTTCGAGTTACTTTTACTTTCATCTCTGAGACGTTAGCGCGCTTTTCTGGCCAATAGAAAGACAGGGAAGGCATTACAACTTCCCCCTGCGACGTTCAAGCCCTATACCACCCCCCTGCAGTGAGTGGCTGGCGAGATCAGGTGTCACCCGAGTATATAAATCGGCCCCTCCCGCGGCTCGCCACAGATGCATTCTGACAGAGATCAGGGAAAGTGCTGTTGATGGTGGAGCTGCTATAGGGAGAGTGTTAGGAGTTATTTTAGGCTTCAACAACCCCAACGGTCCTTCTTAGGGCCACATCTAACCGTGTGCAGTACTGTTGAGGCTGCTTTTTGCAGTGTTGCACTTTTTTTTTTTTTGGTATATCGGCCGTGCAGAGCATTGCGTCCTCAGTCTGCAGTAATTTTACATAGTCCAGGGCCAGTAGTGGTGAGGCAGGGACAGTGAAAGAGATATACTGTGTATATAGTCAGTGGGCTTTTCCAAAAATATTTGTGAAAAAACATTCTATTTGGGCTGCCTGTGACCATCCTGAGTGTACTGCGTCTCTGCTGGGGGTAGTAGTCCTAATTAATACGCAGCCAGCTAAGTGTTACAGCAGGCTTGCGCAAAATTCTTTCCTGGCTCTGCTGTGCGTTACACATCACCGCTGTCATCCTGTCCAGAGGGAAACAGTCTGCAGTAATTTTACATAGTCCAGGGCCAGTAGTGGTGAGCCAGGGACAGTGAAAGAGATATACTGTGTATATAGGCAGTGGGCTTTTCCAAAAAAATTTGGGAAAAAACATTCTATTTGGGCTGCCTGTGACCGTCCTGAGTGTACTGCGTCTCTGCTGGGGGTAGTAGTACTAATTAATACGCAGCCATCTAAGTGTTACAGCAGGCTTGCGCAAAATTCTTTCCTGGCTCTGCTGTGCGTTACACATCACCGCTGTCATCCTGTCCAGAGGGAAACAGTCTGCAGTAATTTTACATAGTCCAGGGCCAGTAGTGGTGAGCCAGGGACAGTGAAAGAGATATACTGTGTATATAGGCAGTGGGCTTTTCCAAAAAAATTTGGGAAAAAACATTCTATTTGGTCTGCCTGTGACCGTCCTGACTGTACTGCGTCTCTGCTGGGGGTAGTAGTCCTAATTCATACGCAGCCAGCTAAGTGTTACAACAGGCTTGCGCAAAATTCTTTCCTGGCTGTGCTGTGCGTTCCGTAAGCGAAGTCAGCCTCCAACCACAGGCCAATAAGCGGCACATTTAATTACAGCGTTCTGTTTCTGCACTACTGGTAATACACCATGCTGAGGGGTACGGGTAGGCCTAGAGGACGTGGACGTGGACGCGGGCAAGGACGCGGAGGCCCAAGTCAGGGTGTGGGCACAGGCCGAGCTCCTGATCCAGGTGTATCGCAGCCGACTGCTGCGGGATTAGGAGAGAGGCACGTTTCTGGCGTCCCCACATTCATCTCACAATTAATGGGTCCACGCGGTAGACCTTTATTAGAAAATTAGCAGTGTGAGCAGGTCCTGTCGTGGATGGCAGAAAGTGCATCCAGCAATCTATCGACCACCCAGAATTCTGCACCGTCCACTGCTGCAACTCTGAATCCTCTGGCTGCTGTTCCTCCTTCCTCCCAGCCTCCTCACTCCATGAAAATGACACATTCTGAGGAGCAGGCAGATTCCCAGGAACTGTTCTCGGGCCCCTGCCCAGAATGGGCAGCAATGGTTCCGAATCCTCTCCCACTGGAGGAGTTTGTCGTGACCGATGCCCAACCTTTGGAAAGTTCCCAGGGTCCGGGGGATGAGGCTGGGGACTTCCGGCAACTGTCTCAAGAGCTTTCAGTGGGTGAGGAGGACGATGACGATGAGACACAGTTGTCTATCACTCAGGTAGTAGTAATTGGAGTAAGTCCGAGGGAGGAGCGCACAGAGGATTCGGAGGAAGAGCAGCAGGACGATGACGTGACTGACCCCACCTGGTTTGCTACGCCTACTGAGGACAGGTCTTCAGAGGGGGAGGCAAGTGCAGCAGCAGGGCAGGTTGGAAGAGGCAGTGCGGTGGCCAGGGGTAGAGGCAGGGCCAGACCGAATAATCCACCAACTGTTTCCCAAAGCGCCCCCTCGCGCCATGCCACCCTGCAGAGGCCGAGGTGCTCAAAGGTCTGGCAGTTTTTCACTGAGAGTGCAGACGACCGACGAACAGTGGTGTGCAACCTTTGTCGCGCCAAGATCAGCCGGGGAGCCACCACCACCAGCATGCGCAGACATATGATGGGCAAGCACCCCACAAGGTGGGACGAAGGCCGTTCACCGCCTCCGGTTTGCACCGCTGCCTCTCCCCCTGTGCCCCAACCTGCCACTGAGATCCAACCCCCCTCTCAGGACACAGGCACTACCGTCTCCTGGCCTGCACCCACACCCTCACCTCCGCTGTCCTCAGCCCCATCCACCAATGTCTCTCAGCGCACCGTCCAGCCGTCGCTAGCGCAAGTGTTGGAGCGCAAGCGCAAGTACGCCGCCACGCACCCGCACGCTTAAGCGTTAAACGTGCACATAGCCAAATTTATCAGCCTGGAGATGCTGGCGTATAGGGTTGTGGAAACGGAGGCTTTCAAAGGTATGATGGCGGCGGCGGCCCCGCGCTACTCAGTTCCCAGTCGCCACTACTTTTCCCGATGTGCCGTCCCAGCCCTGCACGACCACGTCACCCGCAACATTGTACGCGCCCTCACCAACGCGGTTACTGCCAAGGTCCACTTAACAACGGACACGTGGACAAGCACAGGCGGGCAGGGCCACTATATCTTCCTGACGGCACATTGGGTGAATTTAGTGGAGGCTGGGACAGAGTCAGAGCCTGGGACCGCTCACGTCCTACCCACCCCCAGAATTGCGGGCCCCAGCTCGGTGGTGGTATCTGCGGCGGTGTATGCTTCCTCCACTAAACCACCCTCCTCCTCCTCCTCCTCCTCCTACGCAACCTCTGTCTCGCAATCAAGATGTGTCAGCAGCAGCACGTCGCCAGTAGTCGGTGTCGCGCGGCGTGGCAGCACAGCGGGGGGGCAAGCGTCAGCAGGCCATGCTGAAACTACTCAGCTTAGGAGAGAAGAGGCACACAGCCCACGAACTGCTGCAGGGTCTGACAGAGCAGACCGACCGCTGGCTTGCGCCGCTGAGCCTCCAACCGGGCATGGTCGTGTGTGACAACGGCCGTAACCTGGTGGCGGCTCTGCAGCTCGGCAGCCTCACGTACGTGCCATGCCTGGCTCACATGTTTAATTTGGTGGTTCAGCGCTTTCTGAAAAGCTACCCACGCTTGTCAGACCTGCTCGGAAAGGTGCGCCGGCTCAGCGCACATTTCCGCAAGTCCCACACGGACGCTGCCACCCTGCGCACCCTGCAACATCGGTTTAATCTGCCAGTGCACCGACTGCTGTGCGACGTGCCCACACGGTGGAACTCTACGCTCCACATGTTGGCCAGGCTCTATGAGCAGCGTAGAGCTATAGTGGAATACCAACTCCAACATGGGCGGCGCAGTGGGAGTCAGCCTCCTCAATTCTTTACAGAAGAGTGGGCCTGGTTGGCAGACATCTGCCAGGTCCTTGGAAACTTTGAGGAGTCTACCCAGATGGTGAGCGGGGATGCTGCAATCATTAGCGTTACCATTCCTCTGCTATGCCTCTTGAGAAGTTCCCTGCAAAGCATAAAGGCAGACGCTTTGCACTCGTAAACGGAGGCGTGGGAAGACAGTATGTCGCTGGATAGTCAGAGCACCCTCCTGTCTATATCTCAGCGCATTGAGGAGGAGGAGGAGGAGGTGGAGGAGCATGAGGAGGAGGGAGAAGAGACAGCTTGGCCCACTGCTGAGGGTACCCATGCTGCTTACCTGTCATCCTTTCAGCGTGTATGGCCTGAGGAGGAGGAGGAGGATCCTGAAAGTGATCAGATGTGCCAGATCTCCCAGTATGCGGTGTCCATACGAGGCTTGACCTGAATTGGGAGAGTAAATATTAGCCACTGTTATAATGCGACATCCCAGATCCATCTTTAAGAATAAATATCTACCTTCCTTGTCTACTTTAGAGTCAAGGAGTTTATGCGGGAGGTTTTTATGTATAGCTATGGATACACCACTGGCCTTTTTCTCGGGATGTGGGCTGTGATACCAGGATTTGTAATATCTGTTGTTGCTTTTGGGAATGTGGCCCACTCGGTAGTGTGTCTCCTGAAAGAGCGCGATGAGTATCCTTTTTTTATGCATATGAGCCAGGATCTGGCCTCTTTTAGCGGGGCAATTCAGACCTCTGGCATTGTACGTGCAAAAGGATAAACTGGTCATGATGATAACCTATATGTATTGGGGCTTGCCGTTCCAGGGGCATGGGCGTAAGGCACCAGAGAATTTGAGAAAGATAAAAGATAGAGAAAAGGAAAAAGAAATAGAAGGGGTGAAATAGGTGTAGGTTTGTAGAGACCGAAGGTATGCATTCTGCCGATCGGGGTGTAGTGTCCCGATCTCACAAAGTGGGAAACTGACTAATGTCAGCTCTTGACGGCACTTAGTGGCGTCTACCCGGTGGAGAGGGAGTTGAGGGTACCCAGACTATCCAGGCCTCTTCCCCGCCACCCCCACCAGTTGGACCTAAAAGTAATCAAGTAAATAGACTCTAACTGTGAGTCATATCTATAACTCCAAGTAACCCCTGCGAACATTTAAAGTTTAACGGTTATGCTAACGGCATTTTTAAACAACACTGGCGCGGTCGCTGTCCATTTTAGGTAATTTCGCACGGCATTCCGCAGCCTTAACTCGCTGGTAATGTAGCTTCTTCACTCCTGTAATAATGCGCATATATTTGCGATTAGATGGCGATTGTCTCTATATAATAGTGACAGAATCATCCATAGTTCTTGTTCAGCGCTTTGGTTGTGTTTTGCTTGGTTGGTGGTTTCTCCCACGTCTGCGGGGTCCAGCCTCCTGCCAGGTTTCTCTTGGCGCCGAGATGGGTAATATTGGCATTTGGGGCCAATCTGGTAGCGCCACCATAGGCAGCTCTAGTATGCCCAAGAACTTAGGGAGGTCTGCTGGTGACCTAAAAGTCGCTGATTTGCCATTTTTGGATGCAGTGAGTTGGAAGGGATAACCCCATCTATACATAATGTTGTTGGTTTTAAGGACATCGAGTATTGGACGGACCGCTTTTCGCAGTTGTAAAGTGCGCCTAGCCAAGTCCGGAAATACCGCTATAGTAGTGCCGTTGTGTGATAATGCCTCTCTCCTTTCTCTTGCGCTTTTTAATATTGCCTCTTTATCTTTGAAGAAATGTATACGGCATACTACATCTCGCGGCCTGCTCGGGTCATCTGGTTTGGGTCCTAAGGTTCTATGGATGCGATCTATTTCTACGGGTTGTTCCGGGTCTCGCTGTAGCAAGGAGCTAAAAAAATTGCGGGCCCAGTCCTCCAATTGGGGTGGTGTCGCTTCCTCCGATAACCCGCGCAGACGCAGGTTATTACGCCTATGGCGGTTTTCAAGATCATCAAGATGCGACATAATGTCCGCTATTTGTAAAGCCTGCGCATTAATAACTTGGCTATGGGCATCCAGTGTGGTCAGGACTTTATCCTGGGACTCTTCCACCGTATTCAAGCGGTTCCCTACATGTTTAAGTTCCTGTTGTATAAGGGATAAAGCATCTTTATGTGAGGCTTCAAGCCGCTGAAAGTCCCTTTTTGTCGGGAGAGATCGCAAGTGCTTTTTCCAATCCCACTCTTCATCTGAGGAAGAATCATATGAAGATGGGGGAGGGGCTGGTGTATTTGCTGCTGCTGCCTCCTCTCTCCTCTGGTGTCTGTGTTGGGGACTACTACTCCTCTCCTCCTGTGTTAGTGTCCATGCATTATCCTGGTGCTTAGTTGGCAGGGTCTGGCTCTTTATTAACTTTCTCCCTGTAGCTTGTGGCTGTGGCAGGCTATGTGGGGCATGAGGGCTGGTTGGTGCACTGAAGTGTGCTTCCTGTGCTGTATTCCTGTCTGCAGCCTTATCAGAGACAGTCCGGTCAGGGGAGCTCTCGCCCCCACCACTCTGTGAGCGCTCCCTGGGTGTACATGTGCTGTAGTTGTGGCACTTATCTTTCATTCTGCACGCACGTGTTCCCTTATCTCTGGCTGTCTGCTCCTCTTCTCCACTGCCACCGCCGCCGCTGCTGGTCCTGGAGGGGGTCGGGTGCACATGGTCCGGCGCCATCTTAGCTGCAGGAGTCTGCTGACCTCGGCCGCTGAAGTAGCGCTGTATGTTCGCTCCTTCGTCCTCTGCCGCCTCCGGTCCCTTGCTTGTGCCTCTCCTCTTCACCATCGCTGGATAGGTAGGTTTTGTGGCCGTTTTCTTGCCGTTTTGCGGGGTTTTCTGGTGGGGAAAGCGGGAGCCCAGTCGGCGTGTGACTTATCCGGACATCCGCAAGCTCCTCCCTCCCCCCGCCCCTTTTAAAGAGGGTCGCTGCCTAGCTGTGCCAACCCTCTGCAGTGTGTGCCTGCGGTTCCTCCTCATGGCAGACGCACTTATAAATAGACATGAGGGTGGCGTTGCATGAGGGCAGCTGAAGGCTGCGCAGGGACACTTTGGTGTGTGCTGTGGACACTGGGTCGTGCGAAGGGGGTGTTGGGCAGCATGTAACCCAGGAGAAGTGGCAGCGGAGTGTCATGCAGGAAGTGATTGTGCTTTGTTGGAGGTAGTGTGGTGCTTAGCTAAGCTATGCATTGCTAATGAGGGCTTTTCAGAAGTAAAAATTGTTGGGAGGGGGGGGGCCCACTCTTGCCGCTATTGTGGCTTAATAGTGGGACCTGGGAACTTGAGATGCAGCCCAACATGTAGCCCCTCGTCTGCCCTATCCGTTGCTGTGTCGTTCCCATCACTTTCTTGAATTGCCCAGATTTTCACAAATGGAAACCTTAGCAAGCATCGGCGAAATACAAAAATGCTCGAGTCGGCCATTGACTTCAATAGGGTTCGTTGCTCGAAACGAACCCTCGAGCATTGCAAAATTTTCGTCCCGAGTAACGAGCACCCGAGCATTTTGGTGCGCGCTCATCTCTATTTATTACCTAATAGAGATGAGCGCGCACCCAAATGCTCGGGTCTGCGTTATTTAAGTCGAGTTTTTTGTAAAATTTGAGAGCTCTACTCGAGTAACAAACCCTATTGGCTACAATTAGAGACTCGAGCATTTTTGTATGTGGGACGCCGGGTCCCGAACTTTTTTTTTTTTTCTTCGTCTCTCTCTCTCTCTCTTTCTCTCTCTCTCCCACCTGCCTGTCAGACAAAAAATTTGCCATTTATGTGCGCTGCGTTGCGATGGGGAGTGGCCAAAACAGGCACATCACAGCGGGGAGGAGCCAAAAACTGGGGCGGGGTCGAACACGGCTTGCTGCTCGTTCGAGTAACAAGTACCATCGAGTATGCTAATACTTGAACGAGCATCAAGCTCGACAGAGTACGTTCGCTCAACTCTATTGCCTAACCAAAACCCTATTCACCTACATTGGAACTGCCCCAATTATATACATACTGGAGACAGGTTTTACTATTCTTTGCAAATATTTTATCTGCAGTGACTCCCAAAAATCAAATTTAATGTGTTTTGGGAAACTTTGAGCACTTCAGAAATATTGGAACTTTAATTTAGCTATGAAAATATTATTTCTGGCTCAGTTATTAATCTTTCATCACTGGTGTGTAAAGGCTTCGCCATTCGTACAGGAGTGGAAAAGACAGGTGAACAGCATCTTGCTATTTTTAAAAAAATTCTTTTTTTTAATGCAAATTCAACACTTGTCACATTTTATTTTAGGTAGAGCGCCTTAATGCAACAATGTCTTTAGATGACAGAACAACCTGGATATTACAATATGGAAGGTAGATGGAGATGTGGGCTTCGTGGAATATTAGTTTTTTTTTGTTTCCCACTTTCAGCCTTCCTTTCATGTGCCAAGCTGTAGAGTGGGTCGGGGAAAAAGAAAAAATGCAATTGCGTCATTTTGGTGGGGTTAGTTTTTACAGCATTCACGGTGCATCAAAATGACATGTAAACTTTATTCTGTGGGTAATCAAAATTTATCCAGTTTTTTATGTTTTGCTGCTTTTAAAAAGTAAAGAAACTTTTTAAAATAGAAATTGCTTTTCACCATCATATTCGAAGACCAATAACTTTTTTATTTACCATTGTTTGGGCTACATGAGGGCTTGTTTTCTGGTTAAACAAAAAAAACCACTGCAATTCTGGCATTCTGTACTGTTTTTTTATGGTGTTCACTTTGCAATATAAATAGTGCAATGTTTTAATAGTTTGGACTTTTTACAAACAAGGCAACATCTAACATGTTTTTTTTATTGTTTAGATTTTTATGAGAAAAATAGGCAAAGGAAAACTTTTTTTGCACATTTAATATTTTTTTAGTTTCTTTTAACTGTTTTAAAAATGTTATTAAACCTTTTGCTACAATCTCTTCAAGTCTGCATAAGGATCTTAAATAGAGATGAGTGAGCACCAAAATGCTCGGGTCCTCATTATTCGAGTCGAGCTTTTCGTAAAACTCGAGAGCTCTATTCGAGTAACGAACCCCATTGACTTCAATGGGAGACTCGAGCATTTTTGTATGGGACCCGCCGGTTGCTGAGCTTTTTTTTTTTTCCTGTGTGTTCTCTCTCTCTCTCTCTCTCCTCCACCAAGCCAGCCACAAACTACCGTTGACGTGCGCAGCGTCGCAGCGGGGAGTGGTCAAATCTGACACGTCAGCGATTGGGAGGGGCCAAAACTGGGGTGGGGTCCAACACGTCGTGCTGCTCGTTCGAGTAGCGAGCACCATCGAGTATGCTAGTACTCAAACGAGCATCAAGCTCGGCAGAGTACATTCGCTCAACTCTAATCTTGAACTTTCAATCACTTGTATTATATACTGTAAAGCTTCAGTATTGACGTTTACAGTAATTTTCAAAGTTGCCCCATGCATGACAGCCCTGGAAGTTTTCACTAGGCTTTGGACTGCCATGCTAGCTTTTCGGCACCCTGCAATGCATCCCAAGATGGCTGATGGGGTGCTCAGGGGGGTGGGCCCCTGGCTGGCTCTTTGAACGTGCAGTCAGTTTTGACTGCAACATCTAAATAGTCACCTGCTGCAATTGGAGCTAACTCTGATTGTGACAGGTGACAGCAACTGTCAGCTTTTAAAAACAGCAGGTATCTGCTGGGTATGGAGCATACTCTGTTCCCAGATCCATTCCATACATATTTACGTGATGTGGTTGGGAAGTGGTTATCTAAGCTTTTCTGACGCAACAGGGTTCCATTTATTTCCAACATTTTGAGCCAAAAAGAATAACATGGTATAACAAGAATAACATTGTATAGGTACAGTATGTCTGTGAAATCAAAACATCCTTTTAATATAAGCGGCTATAGCATTAAATATTCATGGGATGTTCTCAGAGGGATCTTCATGCTGTAGATAGATAACATCACTCAAGCCAGATCTTATGTCACACATTTCCTAATTTGTAAATCTGCCACATTACATTCTGTAATATATTTAAAGATATACATTTACAATGAGTAATAAAGAATCCTTACTTACTTAATTTTGTATTCTGTGTAGGTCATTGGTTGGTTCCTTGTTTGAGTTGCTCGGACAACCGGACTTGTGACTGGAGGTTAATATCGTGGCAACCGCATCAATGTCATCATCCAATGTTACAGAATCTCCAACTACAGCACTGTCTGAGAGATAGAAAGGTATCTTTTGGAAGATATCTTTAAAGTGACGCACTGATGGAGCATAAGAAGCTAGGGGTGTTGCTAGGGTCTTGAACTATCATAGGCACTAATCCTAAGACATATGTTCTCTCCCCTTCCCCCACCACAAAATATAATATAAGGAGAGATTGTGAGTGAGAGAGTTCTCTCCCCTTCCACCACCACAAAATATAATATAAGGAGAGATTGTGAGTGAGAGAGTTATGAGAAAAAATAAGTAAACTTTTGTTGAATTCTATGGTTTTATGTACCAGGGCATAATAGAAAAAACACCTGGCCCTTAGGAGATCTTAAAATTAGGCAAATACAAACTCAGAGGAACAAGATCACATTACAAATTGCACCACATCATCTATTAAACAAAAACTAGGCCAAAATGCAGAAGCAGTGTGTGAAAAATTAAGTATACTAGATCATGCAACTCATAGGCTGTCACAGTTGGCATCTCAGATGGTACTATACATGTTCTATTGGCAATAAATCTGGCGACTGAGTAGACTATGAAAGTTAATAGCCTATTGAAGTCGCTTAAAATTATGTACCCGTAGAAGACACCTCACAGAAAACTGCATCACAAAGCAGCCGTGATTCACGGTAAAATGCATGCTATTTTCAGACTTAGTTTTTAAGTGCAATTAACATGCACCTCAAAATCTGTAAAAACATTGCAGAAATACAGTAAAACCATTGTGCAAACACATGTGGAAACCCAGTCTTACCATTTTTTAAGGTTATGAGCAATAGTCCTGTACTGGGTGACCACTAAGTGCTATCAGTATTAAACAAATCGCAAAATATAAAGGTTGCATGGAGTAATCCTCCAATTGCAGCACAAGCAGAAGAATGATAGACCACTAGAATGAAACATTCCCCATGCACATGAACAAACAGAGTTATCCTTAGATACCAGATTAAAATATTTTCTCTTTGTAACTCGAGGCAGCCTCTAATTCAAGAAACTGCAAATTAAGAAGTTGGTCTTCGTTAGTAAGTTATTTAACTTGCTTTTAATTAACCTTCATTTACTAGAACCCTGCAGGAAAGATATAGCAAATACAGTGAAACCTATCCAAAAGATTTACGGGGGGTCATCTCAAATATGTCTCACTGTACTGTATGTTCACTGTATATAGTGCCACAGTAGAATTCTGTGTCTGTCTTTAAGTAACAGTCGTAAAAAGGCTTGTTTGGAAATGGTGACCTCAGTTGTATTTGTCTGTTGAAGCCTCTGAATTGTTACAGCTACATATTTTAAAAGTTCAAGTTCCAGTAAAAGAGTTAAATATGTGTCTAAGTTCCTTCTTCCTAATTAGAGATGAGCGAGTATACTCGCTAAGGCACATTACTCGAGCGAGTAGTGCCTTAGCCGAGTATCTCCCCGCTCGTCTCTAAAGATTCGGGGGCTGGCGCGAGTGACAGGTGAGTTGCGGCGGGGAGGCGGGGGGACAGAGGGAGAGAGATCTCCTCTCCATTCCTCCCCGCTCTCCCCGCTGATCCCCGAATCTTTAGAGACGAGCGGGGAGATACTCAGCTAAGGCACTACTCGCTCGAATAATATGCCTTAGCGAGTATACTCGCTCATCTCTATTCCTAATACATTATACAGCAACCACGCTCACTTTAGATGTGTCTTGTAACTGTAATTCTGTATGGAATATGAAACAATCCCAGCTAAACAATATGGGAATGAGGCCTTAAATGGATACAGCTCAAGAAAAACTAAGCAAACCTGCTGGAAATAATTGGATTTCTGCACTGATTACTATTAAAATTTGGTCTGATTATTTAAGTCACAATTATTAACACACAATCTAAACTAATAACAAAAAAACGTAATTCAATGTATGTCTTTTATTGAGCACATTGAGTAAACATCCACAGTACAGAGAGAAAAAGTAAGTGAACCCTTCATTTTAATAATCTGTAAATCTCCCTTTAGCAGCACCTCCATCATTTTTTTGTAGCTATAGAGATTTTCACAACTTTAGGAGGAATTTTGGACCATACCTCCCTGAAATTGTGCTTTAGTTCATTAAAGGAGATGTCTCGAGGAAGCAGTTAATTTTTTTTTTTGCCCAGTCCCCCCCATTAAACACACATTACTAAGCCCCCCTGTAAATGACATTTCTAGCTGGTTCGTACTTACCGTTCCAGCGTTTCAGCAAGTTATAAAAGTTTCCTCAAGATGGCCGCCGGCTCTTTCCCAGTCGCTCGCTGCAGCCCGACGTGCGCGCTCCCGAGACGCCGCCAGCTGTGTCTCCATGGCAACCGGACGCATCGCAGCCGCCGACCAGACGCCCCGCAGCCGCCGACCAGACAGCAGGTAACCGGCGCTAGCCCCCGGCTCCCCAGCGCTAGCTCCCCCGGCGCAGCGACAGCCCCCCCCATCGCAGCGACAGCCCCCCCGGCCTAGCGCTAGCTCCCCCGGCGCAGCGACAGCCCCCCCGGCCTAGCGACAGCCCCCCCGGCCTAGCGACAGCCCCCCCGGCCCACCGCTAGCTCCCCCGGCGCAGCGACAGCCCCCCCGGCCTAGCGCTAGCTCCCCCGGCGCAGCGACAGCCCCCCCGGCCTAGCGCTAGCTCCCCCGGCGCAGCGACAGCCCCCCCGGCCTAGCGACAGCCCCCCCCATCGCAGCGACAGCCCCCCCGGCCTAGCGCTAGCTCCCCCGGCGCAGCGACAGCCCCCCCGGCCTAGCGACAGCCCCCCCCATCGCAGCGACAGCCCCCCCGGCCTAGCGCTAGCTCCCCCGGCGCAGCGGCAGCCCCCCCGCCCGGCGCAGCCCGGCGCAGCGGCAGCCCCCCCCCCGACCCATCACTTACCTGGGAGGCTTCTCGGGGCTGCTGGGCTGGGCTGGTCTTCTCCGCTGGGCAGCTCCAGTTTCTGCACCTTCCTCTAACAGAGGATGGTGCAGAATGGCCGCTTCAGCGCGCTCCCGAGCAGTGACAGCTCGTCTGCGCATGCGCAGAAGAGCTGTAGCGGGGAGCACACTGAAGCGGCTCGTGCTGAATGGAGAAGACCGGACTGCGCAAGCGCGTCTAAAAAAGCAAGCTGCCAGCGAATTTAGACGGAACCATGGAGACGAGGACGCTAGCAACGGAGCAGGTAAGTGGAATAACTTCTGTATGGCTCATATTTAATGCACAATGTACATTACAAAGTGCATTAATATGGCCATACGGAAGTGTATAACCCCACTTGGTTTCGCGAGACCACCCCTTTAAAGGGGCTGTCTAGTTGTAAACTATTGATTGCCTATCCTTCAGTAGTAGATCGTTAGGAGTCTGCCACTTAGAATCCTGCTGATGAGCTATTTGTTGGTCTGGTGTTCTTGTGCCCTGAGCTCATTTGTGGAGGAAACTAACAGCTCCCTTCCTACTTCAGTGGTCAGGATTAGTTTTACAGCTAAAATTCTCTTTCACTTTACTGGAACTTTCTAGAATACCAAGCCTTTGCTACTGCAGTGGGAAAGGAGTTGTCTGCTTCCTGCAGACATCAGCTCAGAGCATAAGCGCACTAACCTGGTGAATAACTGATCGGCTGGTATCCCAGGTGGCAGACTCCTGCTGATCTACAATTGATGGCCGATAGTAAGTATAAGCTATCAATAGTTTACAACTTTCTTAATATTTCTGGGATGCCTTGCATGCGCAGTCTTCCATACCATAGCATCTCAATAAGATTAACATCGAGACTCTGACTTGGCCATTTCAAACCACAAATCTTTTTTCAACCATTTTTTAATTGATATTGTGCTTTAGATCATTATCTTGGTACACCACTCATGGACTGCTGCCCTTACATTCTCCTGTAAAATATTTTGACTCACCTTAGAGTTCATAGTTCCTTTAATGATCACAAGGCATCCAAACCCTGAGGCAACAAAGCAGCTCTAAACCATGATGCCACCTCCCCCATGCTTCACAGTTGGGATGAGGTTTTAATGTTAGTGTACATTTTTTTTCCTTCAAAAATAGCCATAGCGTTGTGCATTTGTGCTGAAAAGTTCTACTTTTCTCTCATCTGTCCATAGAACATTTTCTCAGAAGCTTTGTGGAACATCCAGGTGGTCTGGGCCAAACATAATACAGGATGTAATATGTATTGGACAGCAGCAGCTTTTTTCATGTTCTCTGTCCATGCGCACTATGTTTGTTCAACTGGTTTTCTAATAGTGTACACTTGAACAGATTTTTTGTAGTCATTTTGTTTTTACCCTTGGGTTCTCTGTCATCACTTTCAGGATAGCCTGTTGTACTCTTGGATTGATCAGGACACCCATTCTTAGGGCTCAGTCACACGAGTGTTTTGTGTTACGCATGTTTTTTGCGTTTCCAATTCGCATCTATTAGAACCAATGCTTTTCAATGGCAGTGGTCAAATGTCCAATTTTTTTACCTGCGCAAAAAATTTGCACTGGTAAAAAATAGGACAGCGAATTGCAAAACGCAACTAACTGCGGCATCAGGATTCTTTGGATGTGAAACCCCTTTGGATGCTGTCACATCCAGGGGTTTCACCTTGTGGTAGGGCAGTCCTATTGACAACATACAGAGAAGATCGCGATCCTCTGCCACAGCTGCACGACCAAGCGGCTAGACATACCTGGGCCCCGGCAGTGGCGGAGAGGTGAGGTATATATTTTTTTCATTTTTTTTTTCACATTCTAGGGATGATTTTCAGGAAAGGGCTTATATTTAAAGTCCTTCCCCAAAAATCACTGCAGGGTTTGCCAGCAGCCCATTGCTTTCAATGGGGCTGCAGAAGCTCCGGCTCCATTGAAAGCAATGGGAGAACATCGCTCTCCTGTGCCTTAGTTCTGACAGCTGTGGCTGGGGAATTCTTCTTCCTTGCAGGGGGCCGTCTTGTCACTGAACACCGTGACAATGCTGTCAGAGCGGTATTTAAAGTGTTAACAGTTCCTACAAGCGCCACGGCTCGTCGGAACTGCTGCCGCCGGGTGCCCGCTGTAAGAACAGCCGGCACCCGACGTTGTATGGAGAGGGATCCACCCGCGATCCCCTCCATACAACCATTTGTTCGACTTGCGAACAAAACGGACTTGCGAACGGGCTCCCGGAACGGAACCTGTTCGCAAGTCGGGGACTAGCTGTAATTTCAAAGGGTTCAATTACTTTTTTCTTGCAACAGTGCTGGAGAATAGAAACAAAAATTGAAATAAAACTGTATAATTCATTTATAACCTACTGTATATACTCTAGTATAAGCCTAGTTTTTCAGCACATTTTTTGTGCTGAAAAAGCCCCCCTCGGCTTATACTCGAGACAGGGAAGGCTTTAAAAAACCTCCATACTCACCTCCCAGCCGGCGTCTGTGTCTCCAGCGGTGGTGTGGCAGGCTGCTTGAATTCCCTCCGCTGTCATCCCCCGCCGTCCTCTTTGCTCGGCTCTGACATCCCCCGCCGTCAGCGCTATGTAAGTAAGAGCTGTGATTGGATCGAGTGTCAGCCAATCACAGCTGGTGCTTGATCATTCACAGACAATCAAGCTGCTTTAGAATTCTCCCTGCTATCATCTCCCTGCTTGGCTTTCAAATCCCCTGCCGTCAGTGCTGTGTAAGTAAGCGCTGTGATTGGATCGAGCGCCAGCTGTGATTGGCTGGTGCTCAATCCAATCACAGCGCTTACTTACACAGCACTGACAGAGATGACAGATCCGAGCAGAGAGGATGGCGGCGGATGACAGCAGGGAAAATTCAAGCAGCTTGTCGCCCAGACACAGACGCCAGCTGGGAGGTGAGTATGGAGGGGTTTTTTACCTAGTATATACTCGAGTATAGCTCGGCTTATACTCGAGTCAATAAGTTTTACCATTTTTTTGTGGTGAAACTTATTGTCTCGGCTTATTCTCGGGTCGGCTAATACTCGAGTATATACGGTAATCATATTACCTTTGAATTAATGCAATCCTTGATAGGTGAAATCCATAGCAGATCCATACTGACCAAAGGAATTTCAAATTTTGATTTGCAATTTAATCTAACCTGCGCCTTCCAAAACTATAGGGTGAAATAAATTGAGTTGGTTGCACTTGGCATGTGATTTTCAGGCTCATGTTACCATAGCATCAAATGTTTAACTCCGTCATGATGCTCAGAAGCAGCTTGCACTACAAGCACAGTTTTATTATGCAAATAGATTCCACTTTGTAGAAGCTGCTTAATGAAGCACATGTGCTTATATTTATCAAAGAAACTCAAAATCAAGATGGAAAAATGAAGAAGTGAAACTTAAAACCCAATGTGCATTCATGCAGACAGAAGACTGGGCAGATCAGATAACACTTATTAGTAAATAACAATGCTTCCTAAGAACTGTCTGCACCATTAGTTCCTCTTCCGTACAAGCCCATTATTTTTTCCTTTGATTTGGACATCATGGCCCCAGGAAAACATGAGCTCTGCGAGTATAAAGTAGTTCATCATTTCAGGCAATTGATTTATCTTCAGTTTTACTCTTTGGTGACAGTTCCATGTTATAAAATGGATGATATTTTTTACACAATATTTCTTAATGACAAAGTAAAATCAGATTCGTAGAACTTTGTACACATTTCTCGAAAATAAAAAAAATGAAATATCACATTTACTGAAGAGTTTAGACCTGCAGAATTGTTTTCAGGCTGAAGTCTTGACTGTAGCTCAGTTACTCAAGAACACTCACACACTTGTATTAAAGCCAATTTTACATTCTGTGCTTAGGGTCGTTGTCCTGTTGGAAGTTAAATCTTTGCCCCAGTTTGAAGTCCAGAGCACCCTGAAGCAGGTTTCCATTATAAACCTTAACTGCAACTGAGATGAGAGATACATTTTATTGATTGGAATCTCATTATAGGGATTGGAAATGTATATTTAGACACAGTTTCAGTTGTATTTTATGGGATTTTGTCACAGTTTTGACCATTTTTCCTAGTTTTGATATTCCCACTGAAGTCAGTGAAAAAAGATGCCACCAAAACCACAACACGCAACAAATCAGATATACCGCAACTTTCAAAAGAGGCAACATCTCTACAAACTTGCAGCTTCCAATCACACTATGAGAATAAGAATTTGCAAAATGTTAAGAATTAAGAGTCAACAACACAAATTAACAACATCTGCACATAAACTTGTATCCAAAATATGCAACATGAGAAATTAACCCTAGGCCCAGCGGTACCCCAAGCCTTTATGCTGCCTGAGGATCAGTGTGAAATGGTGCCCCACCCCCACAAAAAAATACACCAACACTAGTCCTGTCTCACCTGTCTTTGTGCCATGGACATAGAAGGTGCCGTCTGTAGGAGAGACCCTGTTTCTCCCCTTCTCTCCACTAAGCCTAGAGCTTAGCTCTGATGTTAGCTGGTGTCCTGTTGGCTGATAGCCAGTTTCAATCTCACTGGTGCAGAGTCCAAGTGTGGGAAAGAAACAGAGAAGATAAAAGGAGGAGTCAGTGAGCAGTTAGGCAGACTCAGTCAGGTGTAAGAGAGGAGAGGTTGCAGTTAATCATGTCGGAGAGGAGGAGGTACGCGTACAGAAGCAAGTCAGCAGTGCATCACGGTTTCTCCCAAGGTCAAGCGTGGTATATACACATCCCCTTGGCATCCCACAGCAGAGGGAAGGAGAACCTTTCTGAGGTCGGCCTTCTACTAACAGTGAGTCATAGCTACCCGGTGAACTGAAAGCCAAGATTAGCCTTACAGCCACTTTGCCCCCTGCTTCATCTACACTTCACTAAACTCAAATCAATCCTTCAGCTAGATCAACTAGTAGGGAATTTGTATGTTAAATCAGTTCAGTAAAGGAGAGGAGAGAGAGCATTGAAGTCAGGTCCTAATCCAGTTAAAGGTTACTGTATTTCTCATTGTGTTCAATTGCCTGCCTACTACTGCAACTGTGTGTACCTGTTCAAAGTACCTTTGTGGAAAATTGTAAATTCAATTATATTGCAAAATACCAAAGTCAGTAAACATGCATACTCCCAGATTACTAAATACTGCTGGACTCGACTCATTTATTTCATCGTCATTTCACCCCCAAGGGTCCAGTTGGAGTACTGGCGTCACCGTGACAAAACAGGCCTTCCTGCCACCCGTACTAAGGTACATTCCTTGGGTCACTGCTCAGCTATTGCATTAGTAGCGTATAATGATGAGCGAGTATACTCGCTAAGGGCAATTGCTCGAGCGAGCATTGCCCTTAGCGAGTACCTGCCTGCTCGAGACAAAAGGTTCGGGTGACGGCAGCGGGCAGAGAGCTGTGGAGGAGAGCGGGGAGGAGGGGAGATCTCTCTCTCCCTCTCTCCCCCCCCCCTGCTTCCCCCTGCTGACTGCTGCTACTCACCGCTCCCCCGCGCCGGCACCCGAACCTTTTGTCTCGAGCAGGCAGGTACTCGCTAAGGGCAATGCTCGCTCGAGCAATTGCCCTTAGCGAGTATACTCGCTCATCTTTAGTAGCGTAGTATTACTGCTGCCCCTCTGAGGTTCTGCAGACTGCCACCTCAGGCCTCAAGTAACCTCACGATAGGGATGCCCCTGCCCAGGCCTCATACATATGACTGTACAATGGCTCTGTATAACCTTTTAGTTGCATGGAGTACTATTGTTCTGTTTAAATCAAAAAAGAATTGTGCCATGTTCTATCAAATATTGTACCGGGTGAATTAGAAAGAATGGTGCAAAATTAAGGCTGATTTATTCATATATGAATTAACATACAACCGCCAGAATTCCATGAAAATATAGAATTCTTCACTTACACATGTTAGATGTGGGCGCTGTTTGTGACATGACAGATGTGGTCAGTAGTCCAGTTCTGCCCAGACGCAACCCAGCATTATTGATTCCACTGCAGCAGAGCTATAGAACTAAACTACTGACTTGATATTTGCCACTTCAACAATGGCGCCAAACTGAATATTTGCAAGCAGCATTAATAACTTGGACAATTCTTCTATCTTTTAATGTAATTTTGTCAGTTCATGTTTGAGTAAATCAGCTTTACTTCTTTGCACAAATCTTTTGGAATCACCCAGTATTGCATCTTGCCGGCTCAGTAGAATACTATCACGGAAAGCTGATAGAGGAATGTTTCATGTAAGAGTGTCTTAATGTGTCTGCATTGCTTATGTATGACTTCTCTCTGTGTGCTGTTAACCAGGATCTGCCATATTGTATTTTTAACAATGCATACTTCTGTTTTTAAAAGATTCTTTTCATTGGAGATTCTACCAACAGAGGAATGATGTACTATCTGATAGAGAAAGTGAATGGAAGCCTACACGAGTGGCAGAAGATTCATGACATGAAGCTCTATAATAATGTAAATAGTGGAAGGACAAGTATTAGTTACTCCTACTATCCACAGTTTTGGATCGACATCAGAAAACGACCAACTTTTGAAAACGCACTGATTCAGCTCATTGAAAGGTAGAGATTTCATAGGACTTCATTATAGTATTATTTATGCATGAATTATTATATTTATATATGTTGCTTATATAGTGCCAACAGATTTCACGGCACTTTACATAGATTTTTCATTAAACACATTGGTGCCTGTACCCAATCATGGCCATCTATATTTCTCATATCAAGCAAACCCAGTGGGTCCAGTTTCATAGATATCCGGTTAGCCTATCAGTATGCTTTTGAAGTCTGCTAAAGTGTTGCTAACCACTGATCCACCAGGTAAACTGCACAAAGTCCAGATGCCATATTATAAAATACATGTTCAAGAACTAGGACTGCAGTGAGAAAGAGTTTACATAAAGCCAAAATCGAACATGCATTCTGTCGCTCCATCCACTGTCTCCTGGGCTAATGCAAATAGCTGAATACAGGGGAGGGGGGTCGAGACTTTAAATTGTAGTGCTTGGTGAGGGTCCCAGTGGTTGAGCCCATAGAAATCAGACATTTATCACTTATTCTTTAAGTTATACAGTAGTATATAATATATGTATATATATATATATATATATATATATATCCATATCACTTATCCCATACCGTATAGTGATAAAGCTTAATTTACATAGGAAACTCCTTCAAATTATCTTTTTTCGTTTTTTTTAGTTCAAATATTTCTTGTTTTACGCAGGTAATAGATTAACATACAAGGAGACAATATGAGAATTGTGGTATTGTAATATATAGTCATAATTGTTGAATTGCCCTTAAATATAACTTTGTATCCACTAGCAGAGAATATACCAATTGCAAACTGTATGTATATCATACTAAAAAATAACTGATACTTTGTCTTATCTGTAGATCCCGTCCTCTGCAGAACACAAATCAGACCATCCTGGTTGTAGGTGGGGTACAGTGGCTCAACTCAGATCATCTGCAAATTATTCAAAGAGTGTTGAAGAGGTAACAACCTTTCAAATATCTGTTGAAAAGCAAGACAAGCTTATGTTCATATCAATTCTGACCGCGTACAGAGCTCAGTGGACGAGGCTTTTCAGTACATATGAAGGATGGGCAGTCTAGGAAAATCCCCCAACATATACCCTGATGAGCCCATGGATGGCCAGTGTATGATACCACATTGTCCCGGTGCATGCACCAACACTGCGACACCAGCATGGTAGCAATTTAGCCTGATTTGTATTTGGATATACTCAATAGAAAGCTTTTTGTAGAAACGCTATCAATTACAGAGTCTGACAAAAACATTAGAAAAGAAAAACTCTAAACACTAAAGATCAAACGAGAAATATTTGAGTGCCAATCAGATGTGGGTTTAATAATTGCCATATTACTTCTGGGTACTAGATATGCTAGAACCTTGTCTCTGTACATTTATATGTCAAATGTTTTTCTCTTGTGTAAGGCCTCATGCATCTGGCTGTATTTGGGATCTGCAGTGCATGGATTTGGAATATGGAACCTTAGCTTGCTACATAACTAATTGGTACCTTCTATGTGCCTCCCTTTTACATAGGGACACACAGGTTTTTTTTTTGTTTTGTCACAGATTGTATGCAAATCCATAAGAAAACAAATTGTGGTCTGCTCCAATGCATAACGTATTATAAACATATAATTTCCTGGAAGAATTACAGCATATGGCTCCAACATAATAGGGACCCATGGGCACTCTGTGTGCCGTATACACAAGTCTAATAGCGTACTCTGATAATAATAATAAAAAATGTCTTGTAATTATACAAACAATATAGTTCACACGTGTCTCATTGATAATCTGAAACAATTATTTTTTATTAAGGCCTCATGTCCACGGGCGGATTGGATTCCGCATGAGGGAGCCCAAAGCAGAATCCGACCCTGCCAATGGCAACACTGTGGGTCTTCTACTTTCCCGTCCAGGTCTTCATTTTCTTCACTCTGGATGTGTGCGGAAGCGCCAACCGGCAGGCCCATGTTTTCCTATGGGTGGCTTGATTCAGCAAATCAAACCTGCCCGTCGACATTGTGCCTGATTATCAAGTGTCTTATTTTACTCATCTTATAAATGGTTTCCAAGGAATGTAATAGGTAGGTAGGTGCACACTAGCTGAAAGTGCAAGTTGCACCCGAGAGGCTCAGGAGCGACTCCCATTGGACAGCACACAGACACCAGCCCATGTGTTGTCCGATATACGCAGATGATATACATTGACATGCACTGCCATGTTCTATATCATCTGTGAAAAGAACAGGAATGAGTTACGTGGGCCATTGGCTTCCAAATACGGTAGTGTGCCATAGACCCTAGAAAAGTACTAAAATTGATAATTCATTAGAATAAAAGGCAAGATATTAGCAACACCACAGACTACTTCAGCTCAAGTAACTACTCCTTTGTTTTTCGGAAGTTTAAAATTGTTTACGCAAATCTATGAAATTATTGGGACGACAATAATAATAATGGACAATAGGCATAGGAGCCTATGAACCTGTTTATTCCATGGTACACTCGGGTACGTTTATCAGTACTCTTACCAGAATACTGATGCTATGAATTGATATTTTACAAGTTTTGCATAAACTGACACATGCTGTACACCAGGAGCATTAACACCAGCATGTTCTGACTTGTGCCCAAGAGTTTATGACTCTCTACTGAGGTTACCAAAAACTGAATTTTAAAACTGTGCTATTTTGGGGTTTAAAAGAAAATGTCTGCGACTGTATTTTGCAGGTTTTCATCATGTGACACTCTACCATTACTTGTGAGCAGATCCAAAGACTAAATCCTTCTCTCCTAAATATTGATTAATATGTCTTAAGGCCCATTTAGACGGGACGAATGTCGGGCAAATGATGCCCGACACTCGTCCCCGCTCCCGTGCTTTTGCACAGGAGCAAGTATTGTTGCTTTACAGCAGGGCAGCTGCAGGAGATTTCATTCCTCACTTTCCCCCGCCCCTCTCCATTCACTTAACATAGCGGCCGTTCAGTACTGAACGGCTGCTGTTTACACTGAAGATCAGCAATTATGATTTTATGCAGTTTAAAATTCTGAACGCTGATCATTCAGTGTAAACAGCAGCTATTCAGTACTGAACGGCCGCTATGTTAACTCAATGGAGAGGGGCGGGGGAGCAAGGAGAGAAATCAGCTGCAGCCGCCAAGCTGTGAATCAACGATACTCGCTCCTGTACAGCAGCATGAGAGCAAGTATGTGCAGGGACGAGTGTCGGGCATTGTTTGCCCGACATTCGTCCCATCTAAATGGACCTTTAGACCACTTTCACATCTGCATTCGGGGTTTCATTTTCCTGCTCCATTATAGAGGCAGGAAAGGGTAATCCCTGGACTAAATGGATTTGTCTTATAATGGAACTGAACAGTGCCAAAAAAACCTTATTGACTATGAAGGGGTCTGTTTGGTTCTCCGCTCAGCTGTCCAGAAATGTCATGCATGCAGCCCTTTTTCTTCTGGTATTCTTTGCCGCATCTGCGACGGAACCTCCAAACGGAGCGCAGATATGAAAACGGCATTAGACATTGTACTAACAGGCCTTACCATGACACACACTGTCACTCCCTCAAAAATTCAAAAGTGTCTCAGGTGTCTTAAAAATAGATGCCTTTTTAAAAAGAGCATCTGTCATTGGTTAGAGTCAGCGGCGCTGGATGCATGACTCTGCAGCTGAGGTCCCGCTGACTTCATCCCATTTTACTTGCGTCCGTTTGCCTGGACAGGCTCTTTCTAGGTCCATCTCCTCAAGTGGGCTCTTAATGAGTGATGTCAGACTGTCCATCAAGGTTTTTTCTGTCAGATTTATATGGAATATTCCATTAGATATCATATTTCAGATATTTTGTTCACTAGATGTATTGCCTATGGCTCTGTAGTATGGAGTCACAGGGAAATGCTACCCTACAGCCTCCTGCAAGTGGCTCTGCCATGTATATGAGTCCTTAGACTAATCTGTCTGTTCCGGTTAGGATGAATTTTAAAAGTGTCTTATATTTTTCTAGAGAAAAGCTGTTGGATATATTGGTAATTATAAAGTCTATTGGGATGGGTTTCCATCTTCCAGTCCATGGAATCCGTTCACTGTCACCTGTAAGTATGGACTATTTATTTAATAGTGTTTTTTTCTTTTGTTCTAATAAATTAGGAGTGAAACATCACTTAGTTTATACTAACTATCATACGATATATATACATGTATATAAGATGGATTCATATAAAATGGAAATTTATTTTAAATACCATGCAACCATAACGAGTACCCCCTCCAGAAGGCTAGAATAGGAGGTTTACGCTGTAGTAACTCTTAATTGCAATGGCCTCTCTTGTTGAGAATAGGGCAGAGCCAGAATTTTTCATATAGAATACAAAAGAAACAGATCTCACCAGACAGGGCGACATGGAATAAAAGGATCCTGATGATTCTCTTCAGAAACTCAAGATTAAAGGTAAAGTCACTCTAACGTTGGTTATCCAGACTGACCAGTTATGGACCCTAGCCACATGGAGGCCAATAAAAGCGGAGGAATCTGATAACTTGTAATATATTTGTATTCTTTCATAATGTTTAGTATGGAGAGCATTTATTGGTTATAGAAATGTAAGGGGTTTTCTAACATAAAAAAAATGCCCCAGGGTAGGGAATAGTGTAAAAAAGTTAAATCGCCACTACTCAGCCTCTTACATTGCCTCCGGTCCAGCAATGCCAACCCAGTCCCCTCCTCCCTGCTCCCTGGTTAGACAGAGAGTGATGATGTCACACTTGTCACTTGTCTGAGGCCAAAGATTGGTTATCCATCATGTAGCATTCATGTACACATGACCACTGAGGGCAGTGATTGACTGTAGCACTCATGTGAGCTATGAGTTACTCATTATTTCCTGTATCAGCAAGGCTCAAAAAGGAGGGGACCCAATTGGCATTAATGACTAAGGGAACACAAGAGGGTGAGCAATTGCTATTTAATTATTTTACACCATTCCCTTCCCTGGGGCACTTGGCACTTTTTTTAAAAATTTGGAAAACTGCTTTAGGGCGCCCACCCACTGGCGATTTTTTTTCCCTGCGAAATTCGCAGCATTTTGTTCTCCGCAGGGGTCTATGGGACTTGTAATGTTAAAATCGCGATCGCGCAAAATCGCAATTTACCGCGAAATCGCGATTTTGCGCGATCGCGATTTTAACATTACAAGTCCCATAGACCCCTGCAGAGAAAAAAATGCTGCGAATTTCGCAGGGAAAAAAAATCGCCAGTGGGTGGGCGCCCTTAAGGTATTATAATTTATGCTGACATTTTAAGATTGAAAGCTATTGTGTTGATGCCTTCAGTGTTATGGTTTTTCTAATTTATCAGAGATGAGGTTTAAAGACAAAAGAAAATGATCAGTCCTGACAAGTCCCATATTATGTAGAAATTGGTTAAGCATTAGAGATGAGCGAGCACCAAAATGCTCGGGTGCTCGTTACTCGGGACAAAATTTTCGCAATGCTCGAGGGTTCGTTTCGAGTAACGAACCCCATTGAAGTCAATGGGCGACCAGAGCATTTTTGTGTATCGCCGATGCTCGTTAAGGTTTTCATGTGTGAAAATCGGGGCAATTCAAGAAAGTGATGGGAACGACACAGCAACGGATAGGGCAGGCGAGGGGCTACATGTTGGGCTGCATGTCAAGTTCCCAGGTCCCACCCCCCGCACTGTCAGCGTAAAGATCGTTCTCCTCTGCCATAGCTGTAACAGCTGTGGCAGAGAAGAACGATGTTTGCCCATTAAATTCAATGGAGCCAGCAATACAGCCGCCTCCATTGAAAACAATGGGCTGCCGGCGTGCGCGGGGATGAATTGTCGGGAAGGGCTTAAATATATAAGCCCTTCCCTGCAATTCATCCAGAAATGTGTTACAATAAAAATATATACCGGCGTATAAGGCGACGGGGCGTATAAGACGACCCCCCAACTGTCACCTTATACGCCGGCAATACAGTGGAGCAAAGAATAAAAATCATTACTCACTTCTTCTGACGTTCTGCGGTGCTCCTGCAGGCTGTCGCTCCCTCCTGGTTCCCGGCAGAGCATTGCTTTCTGGACGCAGGGCTTGAAATCCCCGCCTCCAGAAACACAGCCAATCACAGCCATTCAATGACATCATTGTCATTGGCTGTGATTGGCTGAAGGCACGTGTGTTTCTGGAGGCGGGGATTTAAAGCCCTTCGTAGAGAAAGCAATGATCTGCGATTTTAACATTACAAGTCCCATAGACCACTACAGAGAGAATAATGCTGCGAATTTCGCAGGGAAAAAAACGCTAGTGGGTAGGCACCCTTAGTCAGACGGGCGTTTTTTCGCGCGATTTGCGGATCGCATGACGGATGCGCATCCGCAAATCGCGTGACCAGTGCCCGAAAATCTGCTCCTAGCCGTGTTTCATTAGAAACGGGCTGGAGCTGTCCGAAAGCAATGCGCTGCGGGCGAGTGTGGGATGAATTGTCGGGAAGGGCTTAAATATATAAGCCCTTCCCTGCAATTCATCCAGAAAAGTGTTAAAATAAAATATATATACATACTCACCTGCTCCCGGCAGCCGGCCTGCAGTGGGTGTGAAGGGGGTGTGAGTCAGACCTGCCCCCTGATTGGCTCAGCGCTGAGCCAATCAGGGGGCAGGTCTGACTCACACCCCCTTCACACCCACTGCAGGCCGGCTGCGCGGAACTCCGGCTGCCGGGAGCAGGTATTTTATTTTAACACTTTTCTGGATGAATTGCAGGGAAGGGCTTATATATTTAAGCCCTTCCCGACAATTCATAGCAGCTCCGGCATCAACACCACTTTCCCTCCTCTATGTCAGAATGCATCTGTGGCGAGCCGCGGGAGGGGCCGATTTATATACTCGGGTGACACCTAATCTCGCCAGCCACTCACTGCAGGGGGGTGGTATAGGGCTTGAACGTCGCAGGGGGAAGCTGTAATGCCTTCCCTGTCTTTCTATTGGCCAGAAAAGCGCGCAAATTTCTCAGGGAAGAAAATGAAAGTGACTCGAACATCGCGTGGTACTCGTCACGAGTAACGAGCATCTCGAACACCCTAATACTCGAACGAGTATCAAGCTCGGACGAGTATGCTCGCTCATCTCTATTAAGCATCTTTCAGTTATTTTAGCCATAGGAAAAGGATAATTCTACAACAACCATATGGAAAGCTCTCTGTCCAGACTGTAACAGTTGTCTCTCTCTTCCTCTCAGCAGGAAGTCTCAGCATGATCCTACATTCCCATTAGAAGCTAAACCTAGCAAACATTTTGCATGTAACTGACTAAGCAGAAGGTGCTCTGAGCTCCTCCTATTTATACAGTCAGCTCCGCCAACTAGAGGAGCTGTGGACGAAAGGCCCATTTACACTTGACAAATGTTGGGTAAACGAAGCCCGACACTCGTCCCTGTGTGTACTTGCTCCCGTGCTGCTGCACATAAGCAAGTATCACTGGCTCTCTGACAGAGCGGCCAGCAGGGGGCCGTGGTGGCTGGAGGAGATTTCTTTCCTCACTTTCCCCGCCGCTCTCCATTTACTTTGGTCATTTTTTTAAAAGGCTATGGGCTTATAGAACAGTTTAATAGGTACTTGAAATGGATCATTTACATAGTCACATGGCATCTTATAACCGTTACACACACCCCATCAAATTGTATATTATGTAATTGAGTAAGGACACAGAAATAAAGTTGACCATACACATCTGATAGCTTTCAATGAGACATGCAAGGAAGCAAAGTTTTAATCAGCATCCCCAGACATACATAATGAAGCAGAATAGAAACCTACATGGGCATGCAGCATCAGTGTCACATCACTGCCAGCGCACCTTCACTATTGTGGGTTCTATCCTGGATAACTAGGGTTAATATTCTCTCTCCTGGTTAGTTTAGGTTAATTAGTCTTGCAGCTGATAACTGAAGTAGTGGCTGGTGATTGACAGCTCTGTCAGCCAATCAGTTCCTTCCTACTTCCTATATAACCCAGCTCTTCCTAGCTGGGAGTTGCTGGTTATTTTCAGTGTTTCCTGATGTAGTCAGCTTGCTTAGTGCTCCTGTCTGGTGTCTGGCTTCTGTGTTCTGGTTTGTTCTCTGTGCAGGGGCGTAACTAGAGGCTCATGGGCCCGGGTGCAGAAGTTCAGCTTGGGCCCCCCTCCCTATGCCCTTAGGCTAGATTTACAAAGGTGATCGCAAAATTGCAGCCATATTGCAGTTTTTCTCATAGAGATGTCTGAGCGTCAGTGATGCTTTTTTTCCACAAAAACATCGCCGTCGTTTGCAGTTTTCTTGCGAGAAAAACAATAAGGCTTTTTAATGTTAAAAAATCGCATTGCACTAAAATCGCAAGGTCATGTGATGCGATAAAATGAAGGCTCCATAGGGAAACATAGGTGGGAAAAAAAAAGAGCAGAGCGGACAAAGAAAGGGCAGGCAGCGATTATTTTTTTTCCACGCAACATCACATCTGTGAAAACATGGAAAATGTGAAGGAAACCATTGAAAAGCCTGGGCTTCATAATTCTGCATTATCACCCGTTTGAAACTGGTCTTAGGGTCTGTGCCCAAGAAACAGCTCTTGTTTCAATCGGACGATCCGCACAAAATTTTGCATCAATACCACAAAAGAAAATTGGAAGGGTGAAATCTGCTGTGCATACACATAAAAACCTGCGGCAAAGCCTTCACCAATGGCACGGATTTTGACATTTTTTTCTGATGTGGTTTTGATGCGGAACTTGGTGTGAATTGTCTGCTGTGGACAATCTGCGCCATTTTACGTATTTATACCCTTAGGCCACTTTCACACACACAGCGCTTTTTTACAGCATTTACCGCAATGTTTCAAACACTGCAGTAAATGCTGTACAATGTCCACATTGAGTTCAATGGAACTTGGCAGACTAGCGTTCGGATGAGGCGTTTTTCGAGAGCTGTCTGCTCTATTTTCATGTGTTTAAGCACTTTTTAACACCCCTCATCGCCCCTTATAATGATGGGGTGAGTAAAAATCGCAGTGTAGAGCTGTACAATGTTCTTAACCCCTTCATGACACGGCCTATTTTGGGCTTAAGATCGCAACGATTTTTGGCGGATTTTCATCTCCATTTTTCAAAAGCCACACCTTTTTTACTTTTCCATCGACGCGGCCGTATAAGGGCTTGTTTTTTGCGTGACGAACTGTAGTTTTTGATGGTGCCATTTTTGGGTACATAGACTATATTGTAAAACTTTTATTATTTTTTTTTATAACAGGGAGAGAAAACGCATCAATTCTGCCATAGATTTTTTTTTTTTACAGCGTTAATCATGCAGCACAATACATTTTTTCTGCAGGTCGGTACAGTTACAACGATACCAAAATTCTTATATTTTTTTTAAGTTTTTCCACTTTTCTGCACTTTTTCTCTATAGCTGCATTCAAAGTCCTGTAACTTTTTTATTTCTCTATGTAAGGAGCTCTGTGAGGGCTTATTTTTTGCAAGACGAACTTTAGTTTCTATTGGTACCATTTTGGGGAATATATGGCTTTTTTGATCAGTTTTATTGCATTTTTTGAGAGGCAAAATGCTAAAAATTAGCATTTTGCCTCTGTTTTTTAGCGTTTTTTTTACGCTTTTTGCTGTGCAGAATAAAAAGCATGTTCAACTTATTGTACACGTCGTTACAGATTAATCGATACCAAATATGTGCCTTTTTTAAACCTTTTTTTTATGCTAATATGAGAAAAGCATAAAAAAGGTATTTTATTACTTTTTTTTCACATTTTTATTATCTTTTTTTACACCATCTATGTCCCTCTGAGGGACTTAAAGCACTACACTGATGATCGCTGTGATAAGGCACGGCAGGACTTCTGTCCTGCCATACCTTATCGCTTATACAGCGATCATAAGCTCTGGCGTCCTGTTGCCATGGCAACCAGCTGGGCTCTCTGCGATTATATCGCAGAGAGCCCGGCAACTTCACAGAGGGAGCGCGCTCCCTCTGTGAACCCTTCCCATGCTGCGATCTACATAGATCACAGCAGGGAAGGGGTTAACAGCGGAGAGCGCATCTCCGATGCACCCCCGCTGCTGCAGCGGGAGGCCGGCTATGACTGACAGCCTCCCGCTGCGGGATAGCGCGAGATCTGTCATGATCTCGCGCTATCCCTATGACGTAAGGATACGTCATTTTGCGGGAAGTACTCCGCTCCCATGACATACCCTTACGTCATGGAGCGGGAAGGCGTTAAACACCACTCAAAATCGCATCTTTTAAAAGGGAGCGTTTTACTGATGGTGTGTGTGACCGTGGCTTTAGGCCGCTCTCACACATGCGCTCGGCAAAACTCTGCGATTTTGATTGTGGTGTTTGGTGGATTTTACTATCATTTTTCGTCCATACCGGGTTTTAGCGCACAACATCATTGCTGAGGTGCGCTAAAACTGGCAAAATAGAGCAAACAACGCTCGAAATCGAGCACATGTCTGCAAGGCTCCATTGAAAACAATGGGAGTGTTTTATTGCGATTACCACAGCATTTAAAGAGCCGCAGTAATCAGCTCCTGTGTGAGAATGGGCTTATGGCTCTCCCATAACACAGGATGCCCATGCATGGTTCATCCCATGCCCCTTCATGGCTGTCTCTACCCCTTCTGACACAGGATGCCCATGCATGGTTCATCCCATGCCCCTCAAGGCTGTCTCTCCCCCTTCTGACACAGGATGCCCCTACCTGATTCCCTTCCCCTCTCACACTGCCTGCTGCTCTGACCCCCCTCCCCCACTGAGACAGACATGTGTAAGTCAGTACTTACACTTTCTGTCAGGTTGCTCCCGCTGTGTGTCGGCTGCTCCACCTCCATTCCCCTGCTGGCTGAGGATGACTGTAGGAGGCGGGGGAGGGCAGCACGATGTAGAGCCCTCAGTCTGCCTGCTGACTGCCTTTCTCTAGCTCCTCTGTGCACCGCGGGGAGCTTCTCCTGCACGGAGACACTTCCTCCCGGACCTCCGCTCAGACTCCTCCCCTCTGGTGATCGTGGAGGAGAACAAGGGGAGGAGACTGAGCGGAGGTCCGTGAGGAGGCGCCGGCGTGCAGGAGAAGCCGCAGAGCGCCAAGTGAAAGTAGCTCTGCAGTCAGTCAGCGAGTGGAAAGGGGGCCCTCCTGGCTTAGGGGCTGGGTTGCGATCGCGACCTCAGCGACTCCTATATGTACGCCAGTGTCTCTGTGTATCTGTTTGTCTTGCATTTTTGTGTTCTCGCCTTTTATGTATTGTCAATCTCTGTTTGTCCCTTGTTTTCTGTACTTTGCTTCCCCTCAGACATTGAATCTGTTCTTGTGGAAGTAGTGGGGTCATCCCTTTCTGGACGGGTGCTCTGCTGCAAGGTGGGTTCTGTCTGAGGGGCTCAGAGTGGCTCTCAAACAAAGTGAATAGACTTCAAAATTTCAGATTTAAAAGCCTGTTATAGAATTTGTGACATAGAGGAATACAACTGTCAAAAAGAAAGCCTAATGAAACAGTCCTACAGTACTATATCCAAAATTAAGAGGGTAAATTTGAACCACATCCATTAAGAGAAGGCAGTTTATAATTGTCGAAATGTCTCAGAAACTCCTTTGTCAAGACTTTGGCCTGTGTTTTTCACTTGGAATAAACATTGCAAGGGTTAGGTTTGGAATGAGAATATCTGTCTGGTTTGAATGCAAGATATTGGTTTCATAAAAACAGAGTAAAAGATTTTTTTTCAATATTAATGAATGTAGATATTCAGTGAACTTTTAAAATCCAATGAAACTAACAATATAATACTGGATAATACTCAAATATAATGACCCCAGAAGAGTCATTCTACAGTGACATGTTTACAGACTAACCTGACAATGGAGAAAACTCTATATATCTGGAGGTAAGAAGGAGCATGTTCTATGCCTGTTCTCAATTCCCATACTATACACAGTCTCCAGGATTAGTTCCGGTTTCTGTCACACATCATCTTATCAGATGTATTGTCAGCTGATGGAATTCACATATATGGTTACAGTACAATATTCCAGAATGCACGTTACTGGTACACCCTGCACCAAAAGCATACAATTAAACTACCATACAAGAAATTGTCACCTAAAGAGCTGTGCCATTGGTTGTATATTGTATGTGTATAAGGCACATTTGGGTTTAACATCTTGTTGCAAGCCAAGGTTACTTGCCTGTGGATCACCAACTTCTTGAACTGGAATGGGCACCACAAGTGTATAAAGGCTCCAGGAGAGTTGCAGTTCTTTTAAATCTGGTACCTGCTTGCATTTATTTTACAGAAATTTCAAAATGTACATAGCAGACAGTCCATTATCCAGGGTTCATAACCAACTGCAGCTCCATCACCAACCACACCTGAGGCGTCTAGAGGGCGTCCTCCTCTGTTAGACTGGTGACGGCCCAGACTGGTCCGCACTGGGCCTCAGGCTCCAAGATCCTGACGTGGCCCCTCTCACTCTGGCTAGCAGCCAGCTTTCTTCCTCCTAATACATCTTTGTGTATTGGGCACATCGTGCAGCGGAGGAAACATTATTAAGATAGCGTTTGAAATGCCAATCTTAATAAATTTCCCCAAAAGTGTTTTTCTATATTCAGTGCCTAAAATACCCATAGTTGAGGTAAGTCATGCAAGACTTAAGCTGTAGCATACATGATGGGCAGAGTCTGATATAATAGACAATCTGTGTGAATTGCCACCTGATGTGTAAATTTAGTTGCAAATATATTAGTAAGGCTAACTTCACACGGGCGAGCACAATATAGGGCCATGAATCCCACTCCCATATCGCGATTCCCACCATGTGAAATGCCCATGGATATGAGGCATTTTCATGGGAAAACCGACTCACATCACTTTGGGGAATGAAGGGAACCTTTGCCATGGCTGTCACAGCCGCAGCAGAGGATCGCAGAGTTTCTCCCATTGAGAACATGCACAACATAGAACATGCCGTGATTTGTTTCATGCATAGCATTGCATCACGGTGCCATGCGGGAAAACATCTCTCATGTGTATGACCCCATTCAAAAAAATGGCATTCCTATTTGTGCAAGATTTGTGTCAGATTCTAGTCTGTCAGATTCTATCTGTGTTACCACCATTTTGTATTAGTCTTCCTATGTAGGCCCCTTACTCCCACATACTTCATACAGTTATACAAATGTGGGAAAAAAGTAAGTAATCCCTTTGGAATTACCTGCCAATTACATACTACTGTATTTTACGCCCTGTAAAAGCTCCCACACACTTGCGATTTTTTCATGCAAATGTCAATGGGACTGTCTAATGTTAAAAAACGCTTCGCACAAAAATAGCAAAGCGCAAACTTGTGATGCGTTTTTAACATTAGAAAGTCCCATTGACATTCGTGTTAGAAAAACGCAAGTGTGTGAAAGTGGGGGGAAAAAGTTGCTGTGTGCTATAGAGCTAATGTGCCGAAATTCATCATGATCGCCATTTGTTCACATAATTGCGAGTTTAATGCATGATCATGAGTTTAACATTCGACTGCATTTTAGTTAGCACGATTGCGCGTAAAAATCACGGTCGCACAAACAAATGTGCGATCAGTTAGCAGTTTTCTCTCCTTCCCACTGCTACCCATACGTACTGCTGATTGGTGGTAAGTGCCGGCGGGAACTGCTGCTGCTCCCCCGCCTCCACCAAACGGCTTCTTACCTTCCTCCTGCCGCACACGAGCGCCACTGTGACACAGAGCTCTGGTGTTTCAGAGCTCTGCTGCTTCTTCTGCTTCGTCACCCAATATTATCCCCTGCGCTGTCCCTGGGTGATTTCAAAATATTTTTTCCCTATTTTCCCCCTTTAAAACGGGAGTATGTCTTATCGTCCGGTGCGTCTTATAGAATGAAAAATATGGTAATTTATAACTTGCTAATTAATTGCTAATAAATGAGGTCTGATTGTTTTCTAACTCACAATTACTGCTAAAAAAACATATAACTTATCTAAGGGTGCTTTTAGATAGAATGTCACTCACTCATTCTAACAAGAATCGGCTTGCCTAAAGGACCCTAACATTCACAATACATGGAGAAAACTTAAGTGATTTTCTGTGTTAATGACTTCTCCAGGAACTAATTTGCAAAAGGTGTTTCCATTAAGATGAGATTAAAAGTGTGGGTATAGAGGTGCTTTGCTCATTAAATGAAGGCACACAAAGCCCAGTTACTGAAAAATCTCTTCTTCTCAAGAAAAATCGGGTAGCATGAACCATGTTTCAATGCAATCAACTTTCAGAAGATCTTAGAAAACATGTTATAAAAATGCAAATTGGAAAGGCTACAAAAGCGTTGCTAAAGACCTGTCAATCAGTCCGTGATTAGACAAATGATCTACAAATGCAGAAAATTCAGGACTATTACTACTCTCACTAGGAGTGGATGTCCTGTTAACATCACTCCTAGTAACAGGCAATCTCAAAAGAGGTGAGAAAGAACCCAAAGGTAAAAGCTGAAGGCCTACAGAATACTCATAAACTGCAAAAATCTCTGTTCCTGTGTCCACCATTAGGAATTCGCTGAACAAGAATAGTATTCATGGAAGGACATCGAGAAGGAAGCTGTACTGTCCAATAGAACCATTGTGGCCTGTCTAAAGATTGCCTGAGATCACCTGGATGTTTCACAATCTTTCTTAGAAAATGTTTTTATAAATAAATAAGTGGAATGTTTTAGCATAGATGCACAACACTATGTTTGGAGGGAAAAGAACACTGTTTACCAGTGCCAAAACTTCATCCCAGCTGTGAAGCCTGGTGAAGGGAACATCATAGTTTGGGCCTGCTTTTGTAATTTTGGATTTATTTTGGGTCCACTGCGTAATCAATATGAATGTTTGCACCCTTCCTGATTTACGTTCAGAGATTGTGCGCACAATGAAAGAGATCCCACCGGGGCAGACTGTCAGTGTAGAAAGTCTTCCTGGACTCTGCTTTATTAGTAGGCGTAAAGCTTCTTTTATAGCATTATGGGTTAACTGCTCTTTATAGGCATGCAGGAAGCAATACGCAATTGGGAATCAAAGCATTGGATTGGTCCAATTAAGGTTTTTTTACATCCGATCTTGCGTGAGCTTCTGTCGTCATGGACGTCCGACATCACGTGGTTTCAGCTGCAAAACGGCAACATCTTGGGTGTTCGATGGAGAGGGCAGGGGCGGGAATGAGCAACATGTCGTCAAATGATGCCTGAAGGTTATGTGTGGGTAAAAAATGTGCCCTGAAGTTATGAGCATGTATTTCTATCAAGCTGCATATTCTGATAACGATTAGCAGAACAGGATGTGGCCGACACATTCCGTTCTGCTGGTTCAGATAGTGAAATAGACATTTCACCTTATATATCCTCCACACTTTACTGCATCACGGCATGGGTGCCCTGAGATCATTGAGGGAACAATGAATTTTAAGTAGTGTCAAAATGTTTTCCAGGAAAATGTAACGACAGCAGTCCATGACCTCAAGCTGAAGAGACATTGAGTAATGCTATAAGATAATGAATAGAGATGAGCGAGCACCAAAATGCTCGGGTGCTCGTTATTCGGGACGAACTTTTCGCGATGCTCGAGGGTTCGTTTCGAGTAACGAACCCCATTGAAGTCAATGGGCGACCCGAGCATTTTTGTATTTCGCCGATGCTCGCTAAGGTTTCCTTGTGTGAAAATCTGGGCAATTCAAGAAAGTGATGGGAACGACACAGCAACGGATAGGGCAGGCGAGGGGCTACATGTTGGGCTGCATCTCAAGTTCACAGGTCCCACTATTAAGCCACAATAGCGGCAAGAGTGGCCCCCCCCCCCTCCCAAAAACTTTTACTTCTGAAAAGCCCTCATTAGCATGGCATACCTTAGCTAAGCACCACACTACCTCCAACAAAGCACAATCACTGCCTGCATGACACTCCACTGCCACTTCTCCTGGGTTACATGCTGCCCAACCCCCCCTCCCCCCCCCCCACAGCGCACACCAAAGTGTCCCTGCGCAGCCTTCAGCTGCCCTCATGCCACACCACCCTCATGTCTATTTAGAAGTGCGTCTGCCATGAGGAGGAACCGCAGGCACACACTGCAGAGGGTTGGCACGGCTAGGCAGCGACCCTCTTTAAAAGGGGCAGGGCGATAGCCCACAATGCTGTACAGAAGCAATGAGAAATAGAATCCTGTGCCACCGCCATCAGGAGCTGCACACGTGGGCATAGCAATGGGGAACCTATGTGCCACACACTATTCATTCTGTCAAGGTGTCTGCATGCCCCAGTCAGACCGCGGTTTTTAATTCATAGACACAGGCAGGTACAACTCCCTATTGTGAAGTCCCTGTGGACCCACAGCATGGGTGGCTCCCTGGAACCCACCGGCGGTACATAAAAATATCCCATTGCATTGCCCAACACAGCTGAGGTAGTAATGTCGTGTTTAATGCAGGTGGGCTTCGGCCCACACTGCATACCCCAGTCAGACTGGGGTTCTTTGCAAGTGGAAACAGATGCATTTATAATTCCCTGTGGACCCACAGCATGGGTGGGTGCCAGGAAGCCACCGGCGGTACATAGAAATATCCCATTGCATTGCCCAACACAGCTGAGGTAATGTCATGTTTACTGCAAGTGGGCTTCGGCCCACACTGCATGCCCCAGTCAGACTGGGGCTCTTTAGAAGTGGACACATGTAGTTACAACTCCGTGTGGACCCACGGCATGGGTGGCTCCCTGGAACCCACCGGCGGTACATAAATATATCCCATTGCAGTGCCCAACACAGCGGATGTAACGTCAGCTGTAATGCAGGTGGGCTAAAAATTCATTTGATTACACTGTAGGCGAGGGCCCACAAAAATTGCTGTATCAACAGTACTAATGTACATCCAAAAAATTGGCCATGCCCAACCAAGATGGCAGGTGAAACCCATTAATCGCTTTGGTTAATGTGGCTTAAGTGGTAACTAGGCCTGGAGGCAGCCCAGTATAACGAAAAATTGGTTCAAGTTAAAGTTTCAACGCTTTTAAGAGCATTGAAACATCTAAAAATTGTTTAGTAGAGATGAGCGAACGTACTCGTCCGAGCTTGATATTCGTGCGAATATTAGGGTGTTCGGGATGCTCGTTACTCGTAACGAGTACCACGCGGTGTTCGGGTTACTTTCACTTTCCTCTGTGAGACGTTAGCGCGCTTTTCTGGCCAATTGAAAGACAGGGAAGGCATTACAACTTCCCCCTGCAACGTTTAAGCCCTCTACCACCCCCCTGCTGTGAGTGGCTGGGGAGATAAGGTGTCACCCGAGTATTGAAATCTGCCCTTCCCGATGCTCGCTACGGATGTATTCTGACATTAGTTCAGGGAAAGTGGTATCGTGTTGGAGCTGCTATAGGGAGAGTGTTAGGTGTATTGTAGGCTTCAAGAACCCCAACGGTCCTTCTAAAGGCCATAAATCGTCTCTATATGCGCTCAGTGGGGCCGGCGGCAGCAGCGCCGACCCCATTGAGAACATATAGGAGACAAATCCTTCTTTTCTGCCACAGCTGTAACAGCTGTGGCAGAGAAGAACGATGTTTGCCCATTGAATTCAATGGAACCAGCAATACAGCAGGTTCCACTGAATGCAATGGGCTGCCGGCGATCGCAGGATGAATGGTCGGGAAGGGGTTAAATATATAACCCCTTCCCTGCAATTCATCCAGAAATGTGATACACTAAAAATATATACCGGCGTATAAGGCGACGGGGCGTATAAGACGACCCCCCAACTGTCACCTTATACGCCGGCAATACAGTGGAGCAAAGAATAAAAAGCATTACTCACTTCTTCAGACGATCTGCACCGCTCCTGTAGACTGTCACTCCTTCCTGGTGTTCTGCGGTGCTCCTGCAGGCTGTCGCTCCCTCCTGGTTCCCGGCAGAGCATTGCTTTCTCTACGAAAGGCTTTAAATCCACGCCTCCAGAAACACACGTGCCTTCAGCCAATCACAGCCAATGACAGTGATGTCATTGAATTGCTGTGATTGGCTGTGTTCCTGGAGGCGGGGATTTCAAGCCTTTCATAGAGAAAGCTTTAGTCCGTGGACCAGGAAGGAGTGACAGTCTGCAGGAGCGGCGCAGATCGTCTGAAGAAGTAAGTAATGCTTTTTATTCTTTGCTCCACTGTATTGCCGGCGTATAAGGTGACAGTTGGGGGGTCGTCTTATACGCCCCGTCGCCTTATACGCCGGTACATATTTTTAGTGTATCACATTTCTGGATGAATTGCAGGGAAGGGGTTATATATTTAACCACTTCCCGACCATTCATCCTGCGATCGCCGGCAGCCCATTGCATTCAGTGGAACCTGCTGTATTGCTGGTTCCATTGAATTCAATGGGCTAACATCGTTCTTCTCTGCTACAGCTGTTACAGCTGTGCCAGAGGAGAACGATCTTTACGCTGACAGTGCGGGGGGGGGCCCACTCTTGCCGCTATTGTGGCTTAATAGTGGGACCTGTGAACTTGAGATGCAGCCCAACATGTAGCCCCTCGCCTGCCCTATCCGTTGCTGTGTCGTTCCCATCACTTTCTTGAATTGCCCAGATTTTCACACATGAAAACCTTAGCGAGCATCGGCGAAATACAAAAATGCTCCGGTCGCCCATTGACTTCAATGGGGTTCGTTACTCGAAACGAACCCTCGAGCATTGCGAAAATTTCGTGCCGAGTAACGAGCACCCGAGCATTTTGGTGTTCGCTCATCTCTATTGTTTAAAAAAATTATGAGTGAGCCTTGTGGCCCTAAGAAAAATTGCCCGTTCGGCGTCATTATGTGACGTTTCAGGAGGAGGAGCAGGAGGAGGAAGAGGAGGAATATTAGACACAGATTGATGAAGCAGAAATGTCCCTGTTTTGGATGGTGAGAGAGAACGTAGCTTCCATCCGCGGGTGCAGCCTACGTATTGCTTAGGTATCGCTGCTGTCCGCTGGTGGAGAAGAGAAGTCTGGGGAAATCCAGGCTTTGTTCATCTTGATGAGTGTTAGCCTGTCGGCACTGTCGGTTGACAGGCGGGTACGCTTATCCGTGATGATTCCCCCAGCCACACTAAACACACTCTCTGACAAGACGCTAGCCGCAGGACAAGCAAGCACCTCCAGGGCATACAGCGCGAGTTCAGGCCACGTGTCCAGCTTCGACACCCAGTAGTTGTAGGGGGCAGAGGCGTCACGGAGGACGGTCGTGCGATCGGCTACGTACTCCCTCACCATCCTTTTACAGTGCTCCCGCCGACTCAGCCTTGACTGGGGAGCGGTGACACAGTCTTGCTGGGGAGCCATAAAGCTGGCAAAGGCCTTGGAGAATGTTCCCCTGCCTGCGCTGTACATGCTGCCTGATCTCTGCGCCTCCCCTGCTACCTGGCCCTCGGAACTGCGCCTTCTGCCACTAGCGCTGTCGGATGGGAAGTTTACCATCAGTTTGTCCACCAGCGCCCTGTGGTATAGCAACACTCTCGAACCCCTTTCCTCTTCGGGAATGAGAGTGGGAAGGTTCTCCTTATAGCGTGGGTCGAGCAGTGTGTACACCCAGTAATCCGTAGTGGCCAGAATGCGTGTAACGCGAGGGTCACGAGAAAGGCATCCTAACATGAAGTCAGCCATGTGTGCCAGGGTACCTGTACGCAACACATGGCTGTCTTCACTAGGAAGATCACTTTCAGGATCCTCCTCCTCCTCCTCTTCCTCCTCCTCAGGCCATACACGCTGAAAGGATGACAGCCCAGCAGCATGTGTACCCTCACCAGTGGGCCAAGCTGTCTCTTCCCCCTCCTCCTCATCCTCCTCATGCTCCTCCTCCTCCTCCTCAACATGCTGAGATATAGACAGGCGGGTGCTCTGACTATCCAGCGACATACTGTCTTCCCCCAGCTCTGTTTCCGAGCGCAAAGCGTCTGCCTTTATGCTTTGCAGGGAACTTCTCAAGATGCATAGCAGAGGAATGGTGACGCTAATGATTGCAGCATCGCCGCTCACCACCTGGGTAGACTCCTCAAATTTTCCAAGGACCTGGCAGATGGCTGCCAACCAGGGCCACTCTTCTGTAAATAATTGAGGAGGCTGACTCCCACTGCGCCGCGCAAGTTGGAGTTGGTATTCCACTATAGCTCTACGCTGCTCATAGAGTCTGGCCAACATGTGGAGCGTAGAGTTCCACTGTGTGGGCACGTCGCACAGCAGTCGGTGCACTGGCAGATTAAACCTATGTTGCAGTGTCCGCAGGGTGGCAGCGTGCGTGTGGGATTTGCGGAAATGTGCGCAGAGCTGGCGCACCTTTCCGAGCAGGTATGACAATTGGGGGTAGCTTTTCAGAAAACGCTGAACCACCAAATTAAAGACATGGGCCAGGCATGGCACGTGCGTGAGGCTGCCGAGCTGCAGAGCCGCCACCAGCTTACGGCCGTTGTCACACACGACCATGCCCGATTGGAGGCTCAGCGGCGCAAGCCAGTGGTCGGTCTGCTCTGTCAGACCCTGCAGCAGTTCGTGGGCCGTGTGCCTCTTCTCTCCTAAGCTGAGTAGTTTCAGCACGGCCTGCTGACGCTTGCCCACCGCTGTGCTGCCACGCCGCGTGACACCGACTGCTGGCGACGTGCTGCTGACACATCTTGATTGCGAGACAGAGGTTGCGTTTGAGGAGGAGGAGGAGGAGGAAGGTGCTTTAGTGGAGGAAGCATACATCGCCGCAGATACCACCACCGAGCTGTGGCCCGCAATTCTGGGGGTGGGTAGGACGTGAGCGGTCCCAGGCTCTGACTCTGTCCCAGCCTCCACTAAATTCACCCAATGTGCCGTCAGGGAGATATAGTGGCCCTGCCCGCCTGTGCTTGTCCACGTGTCCGTTGTTAAGTGGACCTTGGCAGTAACCGCGTCGGTGAGGGCGCGTACAATGTTGCGGGAGACGTGGTCGTGCAGGGCTGGGACGGCACATCGGGAAAAGTAGTGGCGACTGGGAACCGAGTAGCGCGGGGCAGCCGCCGCCATCATGCTTTTGAAAGCCTCCGTTTCCACAAGCCTATACGGCAGCATCTCTAGGCTGATCAATTTTGCAATGTGCACGTTTAACGCTTGAGCGTGCGGGTGCGTGGCGTCGTAGTTGCGCTTGCGCTCAAACTGTGGCACTAGCGACGTCTGGACGCTGCGCTGAGAGACATTGCTGGATGGGGCCGAGGACAGCGGAGGTGAGGGTGTGAGTGCAGGCCAGGAGACGGTAGTGCCTGTGTCCTCAGAGGGGGGTTGGATCTCAGTGGCAGGTTGGGGCACAGGGGGAGAGGCAGTGGTGCAAACCGGAGGCGGTGAACGGGCATCGTCCCACCTTGTGGGGTGCTTGGCCATCATATGCCTGCGCATGCTGTTGGTGGTGCCTCCCCAGCTGATCTTGGCGCGACAAAGGTTGCACACCACTGTTCGTCGGTCGTCAGGCGTCTCTGTGAAAAACTGCCACACCGTAGAGCACCTTGACCTGTGCAGGGTGGCATGGCGCGAGGGGGCGCTTTGGGAAACAGTTGGTGGATTATTCGGTCTGGCCCTGCCTCTACCCCTGGCCACCGCACTGGCTCGGCCTGTGCCCACACCCTCACTTGGCCCTCCGCGTCCTCGGCCGCGTCCACATCCTCTAGGCCTACCCCTACCCCTCAGCATGCTGTATTACCAGTGATTTGATTTCCCAGGCAGGAAAGAAATTGGCGCAAGGCTACACTCAACCGTAGCTGGTTGCGTCTGATTTTTGTACGTTGTCCACGCAGCACACACGTACACGGAGACCTTAGGACTGACACAGGCAGGCCAAATATAATTTCTTTTCCTTTTTTGCAAAGGGAAGCACCCACTGCGTATATTCAATGAACAAGAAGTTTAATATCTGTGGTGTGGCCCTCAAAAAGTGTCACACAACTATAGTGTAGCAGAGTTATTAACTCTAGCAGAGCAGGTATTTGCCAGTCAGGAAAGACAATGGCGCAAGCCTGCAGTAAACCGTAGCTGGTTGCGTCTGATTTTTGTACGTTGTCCACGCAGCACACACGTACACGGAGACCTTAGGACTGACACAGGCTGGCCAAATATAATTTTTGGTCCTTTTTAGCAAAGGGAAGGACCCACTGCGTATATTCAATGAACAATAACTGTGTTGTGGCCCTGCCTACACAATTCTGTCCCTGAAGTATCAATGGAGGGTGCAATGCTCTGCACAGACGATTTTTAGAAAGAAAAAAAATGCAACACTGCTAACAGCAGCCAGCACAGTACTGCACACGGTTAAATTTGGCCCTAGAAAGGACCGTTGAGGTTCTTGAAGGCTACATTCACTCCTAACACTCTCCCTGCCTATACACCACTTCTGTCCCTAATGCCCGGTCCAATGCTCTGCACTGCCGATTTTGAGAAGAAAAAAAAAAAAACACTGCTAGCAGCAGCCTGCACACAGGTAGATGTGGCCCTGAGAAGGACCGTTGGGGTTCTTGAAGCCTACACTGACTCCTAACGCTCTCCCTACAGCAGCACCAGCACGATAGTACTTTCCCTCAGCTAACTCACAAGGCATGTGTGGCGAGCCGCGGGAGGGGCCGACTTTTATACTCGGGTGACATCTGATCTCCCCAGCCACTCACAGCAGGGGGGTGGTATAGGGCTTGAACGTCACAGGGGGAAGTTGTAATGCCTTCCCTGTCTTTCAATTGGCCAGAAAAGCGCGCTAACGTCTCAGAGAGGAAACTGAAAGTAACCAGAACACCGCGTGGTGCTCGTTATGAGTAACGAGCATCCCGAACACCCTAATATTCGCACGAATATCAAGCTCGGACGAGTACGTTCGCTCATCTCTAATAATGAACCAAACCAAACACATACACAAACTAAATAGTTGAAAAAGATCATTATTTGTGTTTTCAATGGCCAGGTAAGAGCCCTGACTTTAACCTTATTAAGATGCTGAAGCATGACAAGAAGAGGGCTGTGAACGCAAAGCATCCCAGAAATACTGATGTCGTGAAACACATTTGCAGGGAAGAATGGTTCCTCAACATTGTGCAAATCTTATTTGCAGCTACAGAAAATGTTTGCTGGAGGTGATTACTGCTGAAAGGGGATCGAGAGGTTATTACATTTTGAGAGTTAACTTACTTTTATGCATGCACTGTTGTCATTTAGTCAATATGCTCAATAAAACACATGAATGGTACCACTGTTTGTGTGTTAGAGTTTGTCCATAATTGTGACTTAGATAACAATCAGACCACATTTTATTAGTAATCAATGGAGAAATCCAAATAATTCCAAAGGGTTCACTTACTTTTTATTACCACTGTATAGTCATAATACTCTTTTGATCAAGCTTAAAATTGGTCTACTAATCATAGTGAATGTAAAATGATAAATCAAAAGTTTTAAATCAATTATGCCAACTTTTGTTTGCATTGGAAAGGTTATTTATCTTCTTGAATGTATACTACATATTAGTTTCCCATTATGGTTTTGAGAGAGCTGTCTTTAAGATTGTCTTCATGCAACGTTTGACTTCCTGCAACAATCCAACTACAATCTCTTTGTCGAATGTACAACAGTCCTAAGTTCACTGTACAATATCATTTATAAACTCCTGTTGGTCTATCAGCACTTTACAATGTTGTGAAAAATGATTTATTTAATATCTTATTACTGAGCCTGCAGTTAAGAATTAGCCTCTTAATGTGACCCCACTAAAATTCATATGGCTTAATCAGACCACCAACGTTTTACCCAAACATCTCCATTATTGAAATTTTGCTGCAGACCTTTTTACTGCATAATACAAGCCATGAGACAGTCTGAATCCATGTGGTATATATCAAAATGATTTTCATATGTTGTATATTTCAATGTAATATATAAGTCTGTGTTACAAGTCAGTAGTAATCTAAACCACATGCTCAACATTTGCGCGCAGTATCCAAGTTCTAGACCAGCTATCTACCACTTATATAATCGTGTCAGTTCAAATACATATGAAAGGGTTAACATCTGACAGTACAGTCATCAAATAAAAGAATAAAATCATTGCAGAATGTTGCACGGCTTATATATTATAACATTGTAACATAACTGTGCCCATATGTATAACACTGGCTGTGCTCCATGTCTACAGAAAAGTGGTCACATAACGCATCCAAGGTGACTAGCAGACACATTCCCGACGCTGTCTGCTTAGTATGACCAAACAACCGCACAGTAAACACACCAAGAATGTCTCCATCGAGGGGAATTACATCACTTAAGTACTACATGCTGCCGCCGTATATGATACCAAGCGAAACAGAATGAACATGTAATTAGAAAAGCCATATTAGCTTTTTTTTTTATTATATATACATTGGGGTTAACCTATGTATCACTATAATAGTCTATAGTGTATGTGAAGCAAAGATATTATCAGCAAGCCTCCAGTGCTCTATGCTGAATACATATTACATCTATTATATCTGTACCTCGCTTTGGTGCTTTCTGTCTTTAACATCATGGGTGACGATAAGGCAGCCATAGGTTTGCAGCAGTATTCGGTTTCTGCATAGCAATATTTTAACTTACTGTGTTTAGAACATCTGTGATATGAAAATTAGCATGTTGCAGGATAAATTAAGTATTCCATACCAGTACAATGTATTGCTAATTATCTATCTTGCACTCATGTTCTGCAGCACCGTATAACAATTGTATATATTCAGAGTATTCCCAGTCTCTGTGAAACCACTTATACCTTACATCAGCCATACACTTCTATGGGGAAACCGTTCATTTCCAATGCTGAGCAATTCTGAAAGTGAAGGTATAGAAGAGGGCATTGATCTCCCTTTCTTCCAATAGAAGCGAATACACATGTGCACTACCGCTTCATTAACATGGGGCATTCAAGATGTGGCATTCTCAGCATTGGTGCAGTTTAATATCAAAGTGGAAGATTTTCTTCTGTTTGTTGGGCAAATGGCTACAGTTCCATGCCAATATCTGGGAACTCGGCTTAAGAGAAACAATACAGTATTACAGCACATATGGAGGCTAGACTTTCAGTTAGGCCCAATGTCCGCTTGCATGCACGGATTCCACTGATGACTCCCGCAGCGGAATGCAGCCGTGCCTGCGGACATGGACCAGGAAATACATTTTCTTACCTGTCCAGCTCCAGCACGGGTCTCCTCTGTTCCAGACGTATCTTCTTTCTTCAGCACAGCGGATGCGTTCAGATGCTCCAGCGACGTTCTGGACGCATGCGCAGTGCAATTTTTTTTTTTTATCTTCTGCTTTTCCGCAGATTCGCGGCACGTCCACAGTGACTTCCATGGAAGCCGGCCCGCGGGAGCCGCAGAGCATGCTGCGACTTCTTGCGCGAGTGCGGTCCGCACACCGGGAAAAAAAAATCACATCCGCATGCTTTAAATTGCCTTGCGGATGCTAATACATCCCTATGGGTGGCTAGAGGTGCAGATCTCCAGTGCAGGAGACTCACGCAGATTTTATAATTAAAATCCACCCATGGACCTTGGGCCTTACACTTTTGCATATTTTTTTTTTAGCAACTGCTTGTGCTGTGTCCATAACATTTTGATTGCAACTGAAATAGCAGGAAAACCTATATCTGGAACAGACATAACATTGCTTGCAGGAAACAAGACTAAAGCAGCACCTAGACATATGTCAGCCCGCGCACCTCGAAGAATATCAAGGATATTTTTGGGGTGAAGACCAGTAACATTTTAAAGGACAAAGTAAAAACTGTGATGTCAACTTATCCACCCTCATTAAATTGTTCCAGCAATGCATGGAAGTACCTGGATTTAGTAGAAACATAAATGCAAAATACGCTGTTATTTAGAGAAAAAACAAGACCTTTTTACAAATAAATATATTATTGTTTATATTCATGCAATTACTGTCAATCTTAGATCAATAAAAGGAACAGATCAAGAAAACAAAGTGTTTTATAAAATGTGACCATGTGATCTTTACCATGCTATAGTGACTTAGCCATGACTATACTCAATGCATGCGTCATGGGTGAAAAAATATTGCAACAATATGGTAGATTTACATAAATATGGGGCAAACATACTGTAAACCACAGCTTAAAGGGGTACTAAAAAATTATCATAATTCCAGACCAATTAGCCATGTAGGAGGCCTCATCAGCAGACATAGTTATATGGGTTTACAAAATTGTGTTAGCAGTCTCTTAACCCGACAACAAGGGGGAAAATTGGAAACTAAACCAAAATCAGGAGAAGAGCCGCTCTCAGAAGCCTTGCAGAAAGATACAGACTGGGGACTAGTTTCGCTAATCCCATCACATAGTTGGACATCTTGCTACCAGGCACTTTATGAGCAATGATAGGCCAAATACATCTCATCTGGCATCTGTTCTGGCCACGTCATGCCCTTGATAGGCAGGAATCTTTTTTCAATGTCTGAGGTGATTGTGACGTGCAGGATGTTTGTATTTAGGGAAAACCTCATCATAGACTTCAATAGAACTAATTCCATGACTCCTCAGAAAGTTTCCCACTTCTTCCTGTGCCTAGGACTGCAGGCAGCAAGGATTGTCTGAGCAGAGAATTAGCTGACATCTCCAGTCTCTCATCTACAGAGTCAGTTTGTTTCCTGTAGGTTAGCTACATTTCACAGTGTTGCAAATTTTGGGCATTGATTACATTTGATTATACAGACATTCCTTCATGTTGCTGATTAGTTTCCCTGAAAATGCCTTCATCAGGAGATTCACAGTTCCCTCAAAAATGCCCACTGTGACTCAAGTGATATCTTATAGCATTTTCTGCCTTTAAAGTGTACCTGGTTTGGTATAGTCTTGGCTATAGGCACTGTTGGAGATTATATTTACCGATTTTTGTCATCTTCATTAGTTATTTATTGTTTTCCTGCAATATCCTATAACAGTGTAAAAGTATCAATTAGAGACAACAACAAGTAACCAGCCTAATGCTGAGATGGACTGGCTTCATTTATTTATACGTTATGCACAATGTACACCCTTAAGTTCATTCCTACTGTACTTCTCTGAATTTAAAGCCCAATGGGACAATAAATATCCCATGGAGTACAGATCTACACTATTTTTATTTGAAGACTCAAACCGATGTAAGAGGCTTATCATCAATCATATGTAGGGCATCTGCCTTCTGGTGGTAACCGTGTTCCTTTCATGTTATACTATACCATACTCTCAGCCCTAAAATGGAGTTAAACATGGAACTGTCTATAAAGTAAATGCAAAAATCCATTGTTGTATCATAAGAAAGATAAAGAATCCAGCTTCTGTCACCCCTGGTAATCGGGCATCATGACCACTGCCCATGTAATGCATGGATGTGCAGTATCCAGTCTGGCACATAAAGAGAAGGTCTCAAATGAGGGACCCTCCTCCATGAAGTCCATATGCCCAAACAGAGCATATGAGATTGATAACCCCTTTAAACTGACTACAGTGTGAATATCTTTGTGTTTTCACTCAGACACAATCTAAGATCTCTATTGCCATGTCAATGTTTTTTATTATAAGCAGCAAGTACTTTTCTGTTCCACAGTCTAATCAAAGAAATCCTCAAATGATAAAATGCAGCAACTTTTCTTCTTTTCCACTCCTTGTACACAGGTCCAAGTAAGACAGCTATCCAATGACAATAGTCGTATCCTGAAGACAGCTAAACTGTATGGTTATGAAGTAGTCGATACATTTAGTATTACTATGGGACGCTACAAAGAATTCCTGCAAGGAAAATGTGGATGTCACTTTCATGAGGTATTTAATATTTTCATCTTTCCTTACAAATTATTTCATAGGACTATAACATTTTGATTGTAGAATTTCAATTAGACATCAGAGGGGTGTATTGGAGAGATAAACGAGGGCATTTATCAATTTCCATAATCCATATTCATTTCAGTGTAGAAGAATCACTCCGGCATCACTACCACTATACTTGAAATAGAGGATTGGATCCCCTTATTCTTGAGATCATAGGAGGACCCAGTTACAAGACGTCTACCAACCTTATCTCTGATTGACACAAGAATTACAATTACACAATCATTCTTGTATGAGTTAAAGTGGCCCTCTGATTTTGGGACAATATTCTGACCTGAGACCAGAGAAGGGGTGGTATATTACCTGTACTTGTTTTTTTCTGCCATTCATCTGATCTACCATTTTCGAGTCCCATTTTCAGCCGACCAAGATGGCCAATGCAATCTTCAAACCACGTTATCTCCATAATCCTTTAGTAGTGTTGGACTACTGATATACTACACCTGTTCTCTGATTGGCCAGTGCTATTCACATGATCAGCAATGGCCAATTTGCAGGCAGTGCACAGTTGATATTCGGTAGATAGAAAATTGTAATGGCCATCTTGGACAACTGAAAAAAGGATCAGTGGATCACAGAGATGGCAGCGAAGAACCACTGCAGGTAATATACCCTCTGTCTCCTTTGATTGCGAGACAGAATTTTGTGCCAAAACTGGAGGACTGCTTTAATATATATAGAAAGCTGCTAATCACTCTGTGTGGGAAGCTGGAAGGGATTTACTATAACCATGCTTTATATAGATAGGGTGGCATAAGAGATCTCCCATATCCGCTAAGAGAGAACCCCCAACAGGAATCCAACCTCTCCTCTACTAAACTGCTGCATTAAATTATAAAACTAATGCCCCCTATAACCCTTGTCTTAGTAATGATGGCTGGAGGTTATTTTCTTTGAAGAATGTAAGTGCCCTTCTCTTCTAGTGTCTGGTTTTATCTGCAAGGGATCATGGCAATTCAGTAGTGTTATCTGCTGGTAATACATTATTTAGAGGGTTGTACAGGAAATGAAAAAGCATGGCTGCTGACCATGCAGCCTCTGAGAAACCCATCATGGAATATAACTAGGAAGGGTTGATTAGCTCTGAGGAAGAGGGTAGAGCATAACACCATATTGTTAGTCCCTGTCAAATGTAGTGCCAGTCAGCCTAACAGAAGTGAAGAGTGTGGTTATTAGGCTCCACCCCCACCTGCAGCTCCACCCCTTCCTCCTTCTCCTCAGGTCTCATCAGCCCATCCTAGTTGCATTCTATGATGGGATTCTCAGAGACTGTATAGATGGAAGTTATGTTTTTTCATTTCCTGTACAACCCCTTTAAGTGACACCTTATATAAAACCAAAGATCAAAAAATTGGCAATTGTGCAATGCACGATGATGAGATATACAGACTGACCATATCCACTTTGTCTGTAACTATGAAAGCTATATCATCTGAACAACAATACCTTTTTATATGGAAGCTGATTGATGCAGGACCAACTTCTGAAGTCATGGTTCACTTTACATGTTCATTTCAAGGGACACTGCAGGGAAAATGTAGCTTTAACATGTCAGCCTTTCCAATGAATGTTGCCAACATAATACTGACATGTCCTTCCTTACCTTTTTTCTTGGCTCAACATATCCATAGGTGAGTGGAGTGTAACTACCAGTTTAAAAAAATCATGGTTTTGTGATACTCTGTCATGAAATGTCTGCTATGAGTCGATGTGGCTGCCCAGTGGTTGTGTTGTGAATTGCTGTCTGTTGAGGGTTTTGTTAACATTTCATGATATTGTATTGAATTTGTAAGCTTGAGAAATTGGAGTACTTAAAGAGGGAACTAGTCATGTACTTTATTGTCCTCACTGAGGGCAGCATAAAGTAGTGACAGACATGCTGATACCAGCACTCTTTCACTTATGGGTTAATGTGCAGTGGTTTTTAAGAACTAATAGGTTGTCCTGCAGCTCGCAATAAAAGTTGGGTCACACTTATTTATGAGGTGCTGCTAAACCCACTCACCAACCCTGATTGACAGTTTTCTGGCTATTACACTGTACAATGAGAAAACTGCCAATCACAGAGGGTAGGCGGAGCTAGCAGCACCTCATAAAGAATTTGGACTCATCTCTTGGTGGGGCTGCAGGAAATAGCTGTAAGTTCTTAAAAACCACTGCACATTACATCATAAGTGACAGACAGCAGGAATCAGCATACCTGTCACTACTATATGCTGCTCTCAGTGAGGACAGCAAAAAGTACATGACAAGTTCCCTTTAACAAAAAGTCGTGGAAAGTTTAGGGTTGATGCATCTGTAGATGGACAGGCCAAGTTCACCAGAATGCAAGTTTCCTTCTGTTATTTGCCCTGCACCAGGGTTGTCCGAAGCAGGGGATCCCTTTTCATGCATGATGTAAATAGGCTCTAAAATGGGAAGGGGTTTACTGTCTTGTACAGTAAATCTTCAATAGATAAATGATTGTGGTTTTTAAATTACCACGTCATGTGGTCCTAAAACATGAACTCTTGTTGGTTGCTATGGATCAGAAGACCACTTGTACTTTGAGACAGGTTTGCTACATGAAGCCAAGCATTTTTCCTTTTTATATAAAAAAGATATCAAAGAGGGAAGAAAGGTCTCGTTCACGAGCTTTAGAGGAGGCGTCTGAAAGATTGGAAACGACAAAACAATTTGTCAGCTAGATCCGCCGCCGATGATTCAATGGTTCCTGCCTGTTATTTTTCTGCCTCATTGTGCCTTATTGGTGATTGGCCGCAGCGGTTGGTCACGTGCCGTTCCCTGCTTCCAGATTTTTTTTTAACTTTCAAACAACTCTTTAAACCCTGTAAAAGGAGCCAAACTAATCATTACATAAAGACTAGTACCAGTGTTTCTGGTGGCGCAATCCGCCACTTAGTAGTATGATCTAGTGAAAGGGATTGGAGTTGGTCAAAATATTTCCATGCAAATTGTAAGCTATTGCCATTATTTGCAATTTTACTGAACAGTGCTAACAGCTATGAATAAGAAAACCTCAGTAAATGTACAAAACAGTACAGATGCTGCAACATTTAAACCTGTGAAGCTTCCGAAAGAATACTACCAGTGTTTCTGGTGGCACAATGCACCACTTACTAATATACACCGTAAGGAATTGGGGTTGATACTAATATTTCTGTACAAATAGTAAACTATTGGCATTATTTACAACTTTTCCAGAACACTGTAACCACCTATGACGACGTAAACGTCAGTAAATGTACAAAATAGTAATACTTATACTGCAACATTTAAACCTGTGAAGCTTTTTGGCTTTGCATATGAGCTGCACATGATTTACAAACTTCAGCAGCTCACTGGGGAGACATGTTCACTCGTTGCTTTTGCATATCAGCTGCATGATCAAAGTCAAGGAGAGCGCCAAGCACCTTACAAAGTAATCACAATAGTATAATGTGATAACTCACCTGGTGCCTGACATGTCACCCTAAGGTGGTCATGTCAGCACCCAATATCCTGGTAAGTTCATAGCAGTTTCTTTATCCAAAAAACACCAAATCGATATTGAGATGATCCAGCTCACTGGAGAGCTGCAGGTCATAACAAAGCTCCGTTCCTCATAAGAGGTTGGATAATATCAAAGAAGAAGTAAAAGGAAAAAAACTATAGACCTGCGCTGCTTATCATGTAGAGAGCCAATAATAGGTGTCTCAGCTGCATGAGATTTACAAACTTCAGCACCTCACTGAGGAGACATGTTCACTCGTTGCTTTTGCATATCTGCTGCACAAGATTTACAAACTTCAGCTGGTGGCTGAGGTGAAATCATGGCTTGATACTGTGCCATCTAAGCTGCAATAGCCTCATGGTGGCGTTAAACCCTCTGTGGTGACGTGTTTGCATGACAGCAACAGTTTGTCTCAACACTGGGCAATGGTTAACGATTAGATGAAGGCTGGACTGGTGTTGGCGGCATTAGCACTTTAGATGACATGATATCATGTTCAGGAGAAGTGAAGATAGTGGTGAAGGACTATGCGTCAATGTTGTTGCTCAATATGCACCACCATGCATGTGTACATTTGTGAGGTGTCATTACCAGACTGAATACTGCTGTATCCATAGCAACTGAGGTCGCGGGGTTTGTGGGGCATGTAGTCCACCCGTAATCCCTCATTCAGTGCACAGGGATGACGGACCTGTGATGACGTCACCATCATGTGATCAGGGGTGGAGCTCAGAGCCCCGGTGAATGATCACATAACAGTGACATCATCACATGTAACTCACAGAGTCACTCACAGACAGGTGATCATAAGTATTTTGACAGTGTATCTCAGTCATTGAAGGTAGAGGGAACATAGTTATAGCAGAATTGGTACTACAGTTTGCAACCAGTAACTAGTAGAATCTTCTTCCAGGATGCCTAAAGCAAACGTCTGTACAATAAACTGGTATTTAATACATGATAATTTTAAACAGCTGTTATCTGTACTGCTGGATTTCGCCTTCTGGGATTATTTCAATTTCATTAAAAGATGATGATATTCCTGGCCAGATAATTAAATGATGAAATAAGCCACAAAGCTTGTTATAGGTTCCAGCAATTTGCACAACTGTATTTAATTCATGTGATCTTCAGTAAAGAAGTTTCTTATTTTTTTTAAATCATTTAATTTATTCTCAACCACGTCTATTTTATTCACCATTGGTCAGTAAAGTCTTCAAATTAGATTTTCCGCAACAAAAAAGTTAAAATAACAAAATGGAAGTAGTCTCAGACTTGTTAAATTATGGCTTCAGGAAACAGACTTCACTTTGTGTTTTTTTTTGCAAACTACTGTTAACAAGTACGGTTAGGGTAAGATCTGTTGCAGCCCTGTAGTAGCTGAGCTTTATGGGCAACCAGGGATATACATACCACAGAGGCAGAACATAGAGCTGCTATGGGCTCTCTCTATCAGCTGCACAGACCTACACAAGGTTGTGACTCCTCACAATTATTGGTGCATTGACAAACAAGTTTGAGTGTTCTTTACTGTAAGAGCAGTGAGACTATGGAACTCTCTACCTGAGGACGTGGTGATGGCAAAATCACTGAAAGAGTACAAGAGGGGTCTGGAAGCCTTTCTTAAGCGATACAATATTATAGGTTATAATCATTTATAACTTCAGAAGGGACAGTGATTCGGGGATTATTCCAATTGCTAGATTGGAGTTAAGAAGGATTTTTTTCCCTTAAATGGGGGAAAATTGGTTTCTATTTCATGTTTTTTTTGTCTTCCTCTAGATCAACACTAGGGGTAATAGGCTGAAAAGGATGGACATGCGTCTTTTTTCAGCCTAACAGTCTATGTTACTATATATGTAGGGGGAAGGAGTAGCAGACTGTTGTTTCCTGGGATGGTAAATTCACTGAGGCAGAGGGAACTAATTATTAAAGCCCTATTCACAGAGAGTCACTAAAAACAATTTTATTAACAATGAATTAAAAATATTTGGGCCTTTGGACAAACAAGACAGACAAACAGTGATTCAAAGAAGACAAGACAAACACCGAAAATAATTATGGTTGGGGTATTCTGATATTTGGTCTTGGGTATCTAACACAATTACTATCTCTATGATACTGAAATCAGAATTTCCCTCAGTAGATAGAAGAAAAAGGGGTAAATAAGCTTCTATATTTGGACCAAGTTTATGCAATATTCGTTTTGCTTGGAACCGAATGTAAAGAAGCAAAAAGATGTAGTCTTGGCAGCTTAATTGTAAAGTGCTAGACTTATAACTTATTAGCCTATATGCAGGTTGTCAGTTGTGATATTTGGAAGTCCTAGTGGGCACTCGCAGGGGGTCCACTAGTTCCTATATGAAGATTCAAATTTAATTTGTGTGGTTATTTGAAGTAGTTTTATAAAGTTCAATGCATTTCGGTTGGACCCACAACCTCTTCAGGAACTGATTGGTCATAGATACAGAAATGCTACTGAATAATGTTTGGGACTTAGTAATCTCCCTATAGAACTTCAGCAGTAAATTAGTGAGTTGCAATGTAAGTGACGTCCAAGGAAAGTACACTACCAAGCACTGAAATTGTTCGCTTGGTCAATAAAGATTCAGGACAGAAATCCGAACACAGGTCAATAACTATGATGGAGATCTTAGTCCAAGGGACCATAAGTTACGGTCCCTGGGAATGATTGTATTCTTAGTTAGTGGTTAATTCCCATCCTCTCAGCGTTTTTTTGAGAGGGGGCAGAACCGTTAAGACCTAGCCTGGATTGTACTACGATTAGTCAAAGTCCTGATCTAATACTGCTCCACAGAAAGCTAGCTCAGTCCCTGGTCATAGATAGTGACCAAATTACTAGTCTAACTGTAAAGGAGAGCAGTCGCAGAAAAGGGGACAATACCCCATTAGGCTAAGAAAACAAAGAAAAGAGCAGCAAGGCCTCCAGCCCTGATGGTGGGTTGGTGGATATGATGGTAGAAACCAACACCAGAAAGTGCTTTGTTTTATTTTCAATACACCTCTCCTCTCATCTATTGTTTAAAATATGAAATGTAAACCTAAGGATCAGATCTTATTCCTAACCAGTGCTTCAATTTTATTATTCTTCACAGACAGGAGCTGTACTGTTGTAGGTTATTGATTCTAATGGATTTTTGATAATATGACATCGAAAATTTAGAAGAAAAATGGTTATTAAGATTTTGGCCAATACAACCAAAAAAAGCAGTTCTTTCCAATGATCTGTATGTATACTAACAAAACAACCAATATAATGGATTTTCTTTGTTCCACTGGCTAGAAAGTGTATCAGACATGTTCAAATAATTTCTCTGTTGTTAGTTATAGAATGATGTATTACTTGCCATATAACAAAAACATATTAGAAAATATGGTGGTCTCTTTGTATGTCATTTGCGCCATGTTATATATATATATATATATATATATATATACCAGTAGATAAAGGGGGAAAAAAGAGACAGAAGGGTGGAGCAAAACCCGTATAGTTGTGTTTGATATAAGAAATGAATCTACATACAGTATATTGTCTGCCTGACCAGATAATGCCTCACCTAGGTGGGCGTAGATAAGCAAGAGAATAGAACTTAAAATTGGCAGTGATGCCGCAACACTCTAAGCTAGAAAATATTGAAAGCGACCAAGAGGCAAGAACTTCTCCCATCCTGGCTGACCCACAGTATACAGGCAAACAGGATCCCCCTTTTAACTCTTTGGGTCCCACCAATTGTTTGTATATTCTAAACACCAGCTAAACTGTCGAACGGGTTATCTCCGAAATGTGTTTTCATATGCTGGCCACGTGTTTATTCAATAAAAGGATAAGTTTCTACACCTCTTGATCACTTTCAGTATTTTCTAGCTTGGAGTGCTGCGCCATCTCCGACAGTTTTTAGTCCTATTCTCTTTATATGTATACCAGAGCATGCTAGGTGTTGTAGTTTTACAACTGGTATAGACAGTAAGAGGTTTCTCTCCTCTCAGCATACCTTTACTTATAATTGAGATGTTTAGAGAATGATTTGTACCTGAAATTTGCAACGCACTTCTTCCCTTGGTATTATGTTCATGACAGATACAAAAGGGACAATTACAGCAATCGTGACATATCTGATGTTTTGGTATTTTCTTTTAGGTTGTGAAATCCAAACAAGTGAAAGAAAAGAAAATGAAGCTATTAAAGACTTATACATTTGGAGGCAAAATATTTCCCCAAGTTCATGAAAGTCTGCCATACTTAAAATCACTGTATCATGTTCAGGGTCCAGTGAATCAAGTTTATTCCGAAATCCTTCTCAGCAGAATGTGTAGATGACAAAGGAGCGGTAGCAGCGTGACCGTCCTGTGCAGGACGCTTACATCACAATAACTTCCTGGAGTGCAGATTCCATACATCATAAACTTCACCAACCGAATAATAATCTTCATACGAAGGTTTCTTCAATCACTTGACCTGTACTCTCCCATCAATCTTACATTGTCATGCATCAGCTAGACTGCAAATTACGTATTTATTAATAACCAATGTAGCACATCTCTACATGGAAATGGTCTTCACTCCGCTCCCTGACCAAATGGCTATCATACTCTTCTGCATCTGTATATGCACACAGGGTTTATTCCCCAAAGTCCTACCCCTTCACCTCTCATGAAGCCCAGTGACTGGTTCTTGACTGTCATACCTGAGCAATCTTACATGTTCTCTATGGTATTACAAATGATTGGTTGTGACAGATGGAAAATGACTCCATTACTTACTGTTTGTGCTTCAACATTTGTCTTAGTTGATAGCGGTAAAGCTATGATTGCAGCAGTTACTTTACTATTGTTCTGGTAATAGATATGCAGCAATGGAAGTGTGCAATATTTTAAAAAATGTTGACAAAGTATATGACATGTTGGGAATTTTATTTTTGTGTGTGTCCTAGCCCATTTCCATCTTTATAAAAATTTGGAACATTCTTAAAGGGGTTTTCAGAGAGAATTCTATTGTTGACCTATCCTCACAATTACACAGAAGTTGGAGCGGAAGTCTCTGCTCTGACCGATGTATAGTTGCCGGCGCTTGTAACTGCAAGTGCAGCTCTCATTGAAGTCAACACGAGCCGTACCTGCAGTTACAAGCACCAGCCACTTCACAGAGGTTGAAGCAGAGACTTCCGATGTTTCCGCTCCGACCCTTGTGTAACTGCTGCACTATCAGCAGGCACAAAATCACCTGATCAGTCAGGGTCCCAAGAAAAGGACCCCAGCCAATCAACTATTGATGACCTATCCTGAGGATTGGTTATTCATGATATTCTCCCTAGAAACCTTTTTATGGAAGCTTTCCACAAGCAGATATTCTGCCGATTAATGAGCAGCGGTTGACAATATAACACGCTCATTACAGCTGTTTACATATGGCAGATGATCGTTAGTATCGTTGAGCCCCTTAGAGCTCACATGGGTACATGCAGTTTCAGTCTGTTTTCACTGCATGTGTATATGCTTATAAGATGCATTTTTGCTGAAAATGTTTTTTTCTATTCATGCTGCATTTATGTGTCATCCATTTTTCGCATATGCAAGGAAAAAATAACAAAAGGCCTAAGTGATGTCAGTTTTGTCGCAACCCACAAAAAACTGAAAATAGGAACTAAAATAGGACAAGCTGTGATTTAAAAAAAAAATGCACATTTGAATACTAGTTTAATGCAATGAGTCCATAATCCGTCAGTAAAAAATATGGACTAGATATGGACGTAACATACGCCCGTGTGAATGGGGCATTACAGATAACCTTCATCAAATGAGCATTTTATGCCTGCATAAAAGATCCAATCAGCCAGCAAACAACTGTTTACTCATTTATCAGCTGATTGCCGGCATATTCACGCAGACTGATGACTGGGAAAGCCAAAGTTCAGCAGAATGCTTGCACCTTATCGTCCCTTCTAAAAGGGCACCCTACATCTATAGTTAGCTAAGAAAGACAAAAGGCATTTCAGAATTCCAAGCGGCATCATCTCTTCAGACAACTGATCGGTGTGCAGCAGTGAAGCCCTACCAAACGGATATTCCTGATTTATCATAAAGCTAGGTCATCAATATTGGTGACCTAGAAAAGCACTTTAACCCCTTCATCCAATCTGACATTGATAAATGTTGGATCTGTGCAAAGTTAGAATGGGGCAGGCTTGGAACCCAAGTCCACTTTATACGTCAGACGCCAGTAGCAGCGCGCCGAGGCAGAGGCACGAGCGGGGGGTCTGAGGGAGACATCGGACCAGCGGAGGAGCCGATACCGGCGCCCGAAGGTGACAGGAGCCGGCAGGAGGAGTGCAGAAGCGGAGCGGGTCTCGGAGCAGCAGCAGAAGGGCAGAGTGACAGGTGGAGTGAGCGGCCGCCGGAGCAGAAGCAGGTGCGGGGGCAGCAAACAGAGACCGGCAGTAGCGGAGGAGACCAGCGGAGGGGACCAGAACGGAGCAGCTGAGACAGGAGGGCAGAGTGAGCTGATAAGTATCTACCTCTACCTCTGTGTGTGTTTGTGAGCTGTGTGTCTTCTGTGTATCTGGTTAATTGTGTCTTCTGTGTGTGTGTGTGTGTCTGGGGGTCTAAGTGTTTGTGAGGGGGGAAAAAAATAAAAAAATGTAAAAAAAAATTTGTGAGCGTGTGTCAGCGGGTAAGCGTTTGCGCAAGAGCGGCAGCGAGTGAGCGGTTGCAGCAGCGTGTGAGCAGTTGAGTGGTCGCAGCAGCGGGTGAGGGGTTGCAGCAGCGGGTGAGGGGTCGCAGCAGCGGGTGAGCGGTTGCAGCAGCGGGTGAGCGGTTGCAGCAGCGGGTCAGCAGTTGCAGCAGCGGGTCAGCGGTTGCAGCAGCGGGTCAGCGGTTGCAACAGCGGTTGAAGCAGCGGGTGAGAGGTTATAGCAGGGTGTGAGCGGTTGCAGCAGCGGGTCAGCGGTTGCAGCAGCGGGTCAGCGGTTATAGCAGAGTGTGAGAGGTTGCAGCAGCGGGTCAGCGGTTGCAGCAGCGGGTCAGCGGTTGAGCGATTGCAGCAGCGCGTGAGCGGAGTGTGAACAAGTCTATCTTCACTACTTCCACAAGTAAATTGTAGATCCCCATTAGGATGAGCTCCATGCCTGGCAATGTCATCCAGTGTGCTACTTGTGCAATGTATGCGGTCCTTGATCAGCCGATCGAGGGTGCATACTGTTGCGCAAGATGCATGTACGTCGCACATTTAGAAGCCCAAATTCTGGATCTAAATGGGCAACTGACAACACTGAGAGCCATTGACATCATGGAAAGGAGTTTGGTGCTCACTGAGCAGGCACTCGCTGGGGTAGAGGCGGGGGCGGACGGTAGTACGGAAGAGCAGGGGGAGCAGGCAGTCAGCTGGGTGACAGAAAGAAGGAGGGATAGAGGGAAGAGAACCAGGGAGGCCAGTCCTGAACTGGCACAACCCAACAAATTTGCAAGATTGGCAGATGAGGGGGATGGCATTACAGAGCCAGCACCGCTGCAGCACGACACGCCCTCTGAACGCCAGGGGGATGACTGCTCCAGTGAGACGGGGACGGGGAGCGCAGGGCAGGCTAGACAGGTTCTAGTGGTGGGGGACTCAATTATTAGGGGGACAGAGAGGGCAATCTGCCATAAAGACTGGGATCGTCGAACGGTGTGTTGTCTTCCTGGCGCTCGAGTTCGACACATCGCGGATCGGATTGACAGATTACTGGGAGGGGCTGGTGAGGATCCAGCAGTCATGGTGCACGTTGGCACCAATGAACAAGTTAGAGGTCAATGGAGGGCCCTCAAAAAGGATTTCAGGGACTTAGGGTCCAAGCTCAGGGCGAGGACCTCCAGGGTAGTTTTCTCGGAAATGCTACCTGTACCTAAAGCCACACTAGAAAGGCAGCAGGACCTTAGGGAGGTAAACAAGTGGCTCCGGAGTTGGTGTAAGAAGGAGGGATTTGGGTTCCTGGAGAACTGGGCTGACTTTGCGGTCGGCTACAGGCTCTACCGTAGGGACGGGCTGCATCTAAATGGGGAGGGTGCAGCTGTGCTGGGGGAAAAGATGGCTAGAAGGCTGGAGGAGTGTTTAAACTAGGGACTGGGGGGGAGGGCAAAATGAGAAATAGTGGGGTAGCCAGTGTAATTAGCGATCTGGGTCCAAGCAAAGGGAATGGGGGACGAGCAGGGGGTGGGGTTAGTACAGTTAGAACTGATAGATCAGCCATAAGTACGAATAGCAACAAAACAAATTTAAAAAACAAAAAAAATGATATAAATTGTATGATCACGAATGCACGAAGTCTGATCGGTAAAGTGGGCGAGCTTGAAGCAAGAATGACTGATGAAAGTTATGATATAGTCGGAATTACTGAAACATGGCTTGATGATAAGTGCGATTGGGCGGTGAATTTGCAGGGGTACAATCTCTTTAGAAGAGACCGAAGGAACCAGAAAGGGGGAGGGGTATGTCTGTACGTCAAATCGAACTTGAAGCCGAGGCTACGGGAGGATATAGGGGTAGGAGACGAACAGGTGGAATCTCTGTGGGTAGAAATACAGGGAGGAAAAAATAACAAAATCCTGATAGGGGTCTTCTATCGACCACCAAAAGCAACAGAAGAAACTGAAGACTTACTACTAAGGCAGATAGATGAGGTGTCAAAACGAAACGAAGTAATTATCATGGGGGACTTTAATTACCCAGATATAACATGGGAGAACGAAACCTGCAAATCTCACAGGGATGATAAGTTCTTGAGAGTAATTAAAGACAATTACCTGAACCAACTTGTGCAGGAACCAACAAGAGGGAGAGCCATTCTGGACCTAGTACTAACTAACAAACCGGAACGTATAAGGGGGGTGCAGGTTGAGGGGCACTTGGGGAACAGCGACCACAATATAATCAACTTCCAGCTGTCAATCAATAGGAAGCCTTATCAGGGAGAGACAAAGAAACTAAACTTTAGTAAAGCAAAATTTGATGAGCTTAGAACTACTATCGGTAAAATTAATTGGGACAACATCCTCAAAAATATCAGTACGGAGGAAAAATGGGAAAAGTTCAAAAGGATCCTAATCACCTCATGTGAGCAGTTCATTCCCTTTAAAAATAAAAGAAACTCAGCTAAAAGGAAACCAATGTGGCTCGACAAGACGGTACGAGGGGCAATAAACGAAAAGAAGAAAGCGTTCAAACTACTAAAGCAACAAGGCAGCGAAGAAGCGCTAAAATCATACAGGGAAAAAAACAAAATATGCAAAGATACGATCAAAACTGCCAAGGAGGAAGCAGAAAGACGGATCGCAAAAGAGAGCAGAAACAACCCGAAGCTATTTTTCAACTACATAAACAGCAAAAGGATTTGCAGGGAGAGCGCTGGCCCTTTAAAAAACAATGCAGGAGAAATCATTGATGATGACGAAGGGAAAGCAAATCTACTAAACAGCTTCTTCTCAAGTGTGTTCACCAAAGAAAAGGAAATGCCACACGAGATGCAGGGGAATAAAACAAAGCCCTCACAAAATATCTCATACCTAACGCAGGAGGAGGTGCGGAAGCGTCTAAAGAAAACTAAAATTGATAAATCACCGGGCCCAGATGGATTACACCCAAGGATACTAAAGGAACTAAGTGACGAGATAGCTAGGCCGCTATACCTAATATTTCTAGACACTATCAAGACCGGAGTAGTACCATTGGACTGGCGCATTGCCAACGTGGTTCCAATTTACAAAAAAGGGAGCAAAAGTGAGCCTGGTAACTACAGGCCAGTAAGTCTCACTTCAGTAACGGGAAAAATTTTCGAGGGGATTCTGAGAGACGCCATCGATGAGTACCTCAAGGAGATTAAGGGAATAACTCCTCACCAGCATGGATTCATGAAGGGTCGCTCATGTCAGACAAATCTGATCAGTTTCTATGATGAAGTAAGCTCTAAGCTGGACCAGGGAGAATCTATTGATCTTGTATATCTGGACTTCTCTAAAGCCTTTGACACCGTGCCACATAATAGGCTAATATACAAAATGAGGCAGCTCGGACTGGGCGAAAACGTGTGTAAGTGGGTAAAAAATTGGCTCAACGAAAGAAAGCAGAGGGTGGTAATAAATGGTTCGTACTCTGATTGGACCACAGTCGCTAGCGGGGTGCCACAGGGTTCAGTATTAGGCCCCACTCTGTTCAACATATTTATTAATGACCTGATAGAGGGGCTGCACAGCAAAATATCAATATTTGCAGATGACACAAAATTATACAATATAATTAATGCAACGGAGGACAATGTGCGGCTACAAACTGACCTGGATAAGATGGGGGCTTGGGCAGAAAAATGGCAAATGAAGTTCAATGTTGAAAAATGTAAGACTATGCACATGGGCAGGAGGAACGGATGTCACAAATATTCACTTAATGGGGTACCGCTGGGGAAAAGTGATATGGAAAAGCATCTAGGGGTATTAGTGGATAATAGACTAAACTGGAGTAACCAATGCCAGTCAGCTGCTGCAAAGGCAAATAAAGTCTTGGGGTGCATTAAAAGAGGTATAGGGGCGAAGGACGAGAACATTATCCTTCCACTATATAAGGCACTTGTCAGGCCTCACATGGAATACTGCGTACAATTCTGGACACCGGTGCTCAGGAAAGATGTCACAGTGCTTGAAGGGGTTCAAAGAAGAGCGACTAAACTAATACATGGAATGACGGGACTGGAATACCCCGAGAGGTTATCAATATTGGGACTATTTACTCTAGAAAAAAGAAGGTTAAGAGGCGACCAAATAACCATGTATAAGTACATGAGGGGACAACACATGGATCTCTCCCGTGATCTGTTTACACCCAGGACCACAAAGGTAACAAGAGGACATCCGCTACGATTAGAGGAAAGTAGGTTTCATCACCAACACAGAAAGGGGTTCTTTACTGTAAGAGCAGTTAGACTGTGGAACTCTCTACCGGAGGAAGTGGTGATGGCAAAATCGATAGAGGAGTTTAAAAGGGGACTTGATGTCTTTCTGGAGAAGAAGTATATTACAGGATATAAATATTAGGTTAAGTGTCAATCCTGGTATACAGGCAGGTAGTAACTATTAGGGGTTGATCCAGGGAACAGTCTGATTGCCATTAGGGAGTCGGGAAGGAATTTTTCCCCCAAAAGGGCTAATTGGCTTCTGGCCTTGGGGTTTTTTGCCTTCCTCTGGATCAACACAGTAGGATAGACAGGCTGGACTAGATGGACAATGTCTTCATTCGGCCTTACATACTATGTTACTATGTTACTATACAAGGTGGCTGTCAACTGTCAAACATACCGTGTTTCCCCGAAAATAAGGCACCCCCTGAAATTTGCAGAAGTCCCAAATATAAGGCACCCCCGATAGTAAGGCATAGTAAAGTGTGCAGGCAAGTCAAGAGGCCTGTCCCCTGCTGCCATCCCCGTTGTCTCCTACCTCCAGATGTATAGGTAGATCTGCAGACAGTCTGCTGTTATTCTGTCCCTGCTGTGCTGTACGAGTGTGCTGTTGTGAACTCCCCTTGCTGGCTGGAAAAGTCCATACTGTACGTTCTGTTCCTGCTGTACATGTCTGCTGTGATGAGCTCCCCCTGGTGGCCGGAAGCTGCAATACCATCCCTGCTTACAAGTGGTACAGGAACCTCTGTCTGCAGACAGGTATGTTACTTTACAGCCCTTATTTTTTTATGGCTCTGTGTGTGAGTCAGGCAACCTGTGTGTGATTCTTAAGGCTGGGTTCTCACAGAGCGTATTTCCAGCGGAAATCTCGCAGTTTGGCCACAGCGATAAACAGCGAGATTTCCGCCGGGAAAGCGCTGCTTCAAAACCCACGGCACTCAGCTGCTTGTTTTGAAGCGACCTGGCTGCACGCTTTTCTGTTTCTGTGGCCAGTGAATCCACACCACAACAACAGCTTCTCCCAGCTTTGCCGTGACAGATTTGCTGTTCCATGTGGATGAGATTTCTGAGAAATTTTGTCCACAAAGCTGGCCAATTGAGGGATTAGCGGCCACAGACGGATTTGCCGCGGCGAAATAAGACACCCCCTGAAAATAAGACATAGCACATATTTGGGAGCAAAAATTAATATAAGACGCGTCTTATTTTCGGGGAAACAGGGTAGCAGACACCCGGACATAGTGGCTTTGAAGAAAACTCCAGTCCCAGCTGTCAGCCCTTAAATTGCTACAGTCAGTGCTGACCGTGGCTTTTAAATGTCTTTACATTTTTACTTTATAAGTTAGAACAACATTTTAAAAATTCTATGAATTTGGTATTGGCGTAATCGGCCTGACCTATGAATAAAGTTATTATGCCATTTTTACCACACCATGAAAACAAACTCTTCCCAAAAATGTCAGAATTATGTTTTTTCTACATTTCACCCTACTTAAAATGTTTTAAACATTTTCAATATAATACATGGTACAATAAATGGTGCATTAAGAAATACAAGTCATCCAGCAAAAACAAGCCTTAAGTTGCTAAATTAACAGAAAAATAAAGTTATGACTTTTTTTTTTAAAGCAGGGAGATAAAAAACAGAAATGAAAAAAGTCTCTGGTCTTGAAAGGGTTAAGGAGAACTACAAATTTATGATGGAGGAAATACTGTACAAAGTTAACAAATAAAATAAGCGATGCATCGTAACAATTATCTGTATATTCTATGTAAATATAAAGTGTACCAGAAAGGATCAACATTAAATAAGTACAAGAGTCTATCTTTTGAGTTTATAAGGTGCTACAGAAATGTGTCGAATTGTGTAATTGAACCTCGGCTGCTGACATTTAGTGATGAAATGTAAAATACCCCTTTAGCCTGTAATTAACCAGTATTGTACAATAAAAAAACAAAGCCACTTTGTCTACTTTATTGAGTAATTGACTTGTAAATAACGGAATGCAGCTGGCGACAGTTTTGTGGTAGGCTAATTTCATGTTTTGGTTCTGTCAGTTCTGACCATTAGAGTAAAATACATGTTGAGTTGCAATGTATCTGGACGTACAAGTAAACCATGCGAATGAGGCAGGATCAACTCTAAAAAAGATCAATAAATAATGTAGATAAATAATTCACAGAGAACATGGATGTCTGGTACCCATTCCAGTCACAGAAGAGGCTGTCTACGTGCAGTCACTTTCTATCATAGTCTACTGTAGGTGTGGAAAGAACCAAAGAGTAAAGCCCCATTTACACGCAACAATTATCGCTCAAAATTTGTTCAAACGATGGCATATGAGCGATAATTGTTGTGTGTAAGTGCTACCATCGTTCACTCTTAGACTGAACGATGATTTTAAGGTGAGATTAAAATCTATCGTTCAGCCACAGAGTAGATAAGACAGACCGCATGCTGTGTTCTGCACAGAAGCAGCTGATTACATTATATTCAGCTGACAGCCCCTGCGAGAACATAGGAGCTGATTGCAGAACTCAGACCACCTGCTGTGTTCTGCAAGCAGCTCCTGGAAGCTTATTAAATGCAAAAGAAGCTAATAAAGTGCTAATAGGCATAAGTGCCCATTAGCACTTTATTCAAAATGATCTCTAAAACTTTCAATCTTTCAATCGTTTGAAAGGTTGTCTTTGCGTGTAAATGAGCCTTAAGTTTAGATGTTTCTGCAAAGCTACACATAGATATATGATTTTGATCCGAACAAATATTTCTATGATCACTCATACAAACGTTCCCACCACCAATGAGAGAAACTAAACTTCTGATGAGGGAGAAAGTTAAAAAATAAAATAGCGGGCTTGTGCAAAGTGGCAGATTGTTGGCCATGCTTTCTACAAATCAAGGCCAAAAATCCAACCTGGCAGATCACATATTTGGCAGACATTAATCTACCAGCAACCACTGCAAAGGATCATACGTGTGTAATTTTCAAACAATAGTGACTCACTCTCTAGTTGACCCAAGCCATCCATGTTATATGTCTGAATGGCGTCTCAATGTATCATCCAAATAATCACCATGCTATACTACATTTCTCCTTCATAGCTCCCATTTTTTACACCATACTGCTTTATACCAGTACCATTGATGTACTGTATTACAACTATTGACTCATTCCACTTGCAGTACCCTGCCTGACCACACAAGTTGCTGTTAAAGTGAGATATAACCTTGACCAACATGGATCACAAAGCACTTGTATTCAGAGATGGTACAGTACATACATAGCATAAATTGACATTGCACTGCAGCTGTAAAAGGGTGAAATATTAGGCCACCAGTGAACAGTCTTGAAGTTGATGTGTTGAAATCAGGAAAAACGGGCAAGTGTAAGGATCTGAGCAAATTTAGGTCCAATCCCTCAGAAGAACTGCTGTAGCACGGACTGCTAGAAAAGGTAATGCTAGACACATTCAGAAGTTGTGAAGTACAAGGCTAGAGTTGTTTTGGCACCACAAAGGGGACCTTTGCCATAATTAGGCAGGTGTTTGCAGTGTTATCGCTGATCAGTGTTTTCTTAATTTACCATCACAAAAACAGATAATCATTTTTAAGAATAGCAAGCCTCTTATTTTTCCCCAAAAATCAATTCTTACTGTAGGGCCAACAATTCAATTTGACTTAGTATTTCAATTGATGTTCAAAAGTTTCTTCTTTTCTTGCTACTGTATATATATATATAGCATTAATATCTGTATTTGTTGACTTAAAAGTTTATTTAGAGGGTTCTTGTATTTTGGAAACAGAACACAAAGCCCCCTGTGGCATCTGCAGTATACATGGAGGGAATAGTTTGACTGCTACATGCTTTCAGCTTTGACATCTTCCCTACATAGAAAAAGATTAAAAACGCAATCTATCAAATTCTCCCAGCATCTTTTAAATGTTCTAATAACTAATCTTAAGCGCCTGTGGACCTTAACAAGTATCTGTGACCTTTAATGGTATGTATTCAAGGTGTGAAGGCTTCTGCCCGCTTATACTGCACTATTTCTATGTAATTGATGCTGCCTTTGAATTATTCTTCTAATGTACTCATGGCGATGCCAGCATCATCAACATTTAATAAACTATGTAAAATTCATGGTAATTACCTATAATTCTGTTTTGATTGCATTCCACCCACAGCTGCCAAAATATTATATTTGCTTTCAGATTTTGAATGCCCTGAAGGAGTCTTCTAGAACATTAGAATAAGTCTCTAACACTTTTCATCACTCACCAGAAACCCACTTATTTCATGAATTTAAATAAAAAAATATTGTCGTGAAATTCTCCTCACAGGTTGATGTATGGATGCTTGACATAGCTTGCACTTATTAGATGTACACCACGTTTTTACTAAAACTCACTAAGATTCCAGGGAAAGGAGAAGTCATTGACTGCTGGCGCAGAGGGCAGAACACAAGAGCAGCGCAAAACTTGTTTCAGTATGGAAACTGATGCTCCATTTTCTTTTGTGTACAAGGTCTTTTTCCCATATGTACAAATCTTCTACGGAGCTTCAATTGCTTCTCTCACTAACCAGGGCAGATATAACAAAGACCTTTTTAGTCCTTCACCCAAATACTGTTTAAAAACATCATCAGATCCCCTTATGGGGAACAAGGTACCTGTCTCATTGAGCATACCTACATTGAAAGGGATTTCCACAAATGGGGAAAAAGTTCATGGACATATGTGGCGCGTCACCCGGAGTAGTTAATAGGGATTTCCAGGACTGGAAAATCATGGCGGCTTTCTTCCAAACATGGTGCCACCCTTGTCCGTGGGTTGTGTTTGTCATTGCAGCTCAGCTCTCATTCCCTTGAATGGAACTGAGCTGCAATACCATATACAACCATGCTGTGCTTGGAAGAAGGTTTTCTAACCCTGGACAATCCCTTTAAGATAACTGTCAAAAGATGCTACTAGCAGCAGCATTTTGAGAATTTTGCGTTGCATGTAGATACATTCTATCTCCTATATTTATTTGACATAATGAGTCTCTATGACTCACTGGCAGCCCCAACATCACATATACCTCTGACTGTTCAGTTACCTTAAGTCTTAACAGTGTTAGGTCAATGTATCTTAAATCTGCTGAAGCAAAAGGGTTTGATTGAGCAGCAGGGACAGACTGATGTATAATCCTGGACACTTTGGAAAGTTTGGTTTGGTCAATTTGACGAATTTCGGCAAGACGTTTAGGTAGGTCCAGATTAGTTTGAACTGAACAAGAAATTCACTGATACACCTAAAACCTGTGCATAACGCTGTCTAAGAGCCGTAAAAGTTCTCTTCCCACGCTCTCCTCTTCCCAAACCAAAAGGAGCAGCCAGTGGCTTTCAGAACAGAAATTTTGCTTGAAGGTGTTTAGGCCCCATTGCCCACTTTTAGAGCCCTTGAGCAGTCAAAACGATGGAGAACCCCCACAAATGACCCCATTTTGAAAACTAGACCCCTTAACGAATTAACCTAGGGTTATACTGTGTATTTTGACCGTACAGTTTTTGAATTCATCTAAACAAAGTAGTAGGAAAAAATTACAATTTTTATTATTTTGGCAATTATGTCATTTTAAAAACATTTTCTTTTTGTATAGCACACATATGAATGAAGATTTTCACCCCAAAATGGATACCTCTGTTTGTCCTGTGTTCAAAAAACATACCCTTATCTACTTACAGGACACATGGCTAGGCCTATAATGGAGGGAAGGACCATTGGATTGGCACCACTGAATGAATTCTAGGCCCCATTGCTCACTGGTGCAGAAAAAAAATTGACTCCCTAAAAACAATATCGTCCTCCGCGCCCTTTTTAGCATTCCCTGAAGGTTCGATAAAAGTAATAATGTAAATTGTGTGGTATTTCCGAAGACAAGGGTAATTACGGAGGCATGGTTGGGATAGGAACATGGGGCAATAAAATCAAGTATCCCTCCTTCTCTCATGCTTTTTTGTGGGGTATTTCTTGACCCCAGTGGCAGGGATGGGGTGTGAAAAGTGGCGCTCTATGAGACTTCGTAAGCTTGCTGAGGGGCAGTGGTCTCAAACAGAAGGCGTTCAACAAGCTGCTCCTGGAACTGCAGGAAGGCGAGCGTTTCCGGGGCTTCTTGTAAATTACGTATTACAGGTAGCGGTCTGAATAATGCCGGGCTCACACGGCCGAATGTGGAATCCACTTGCAGAGGTCCGCATTGGATCCCAGCTATGAGCCCAGCCGTGACCCTGCGTACGGCCACGTAATGTAATGTGCATAACTGCCTACTCACACAGACGGTCATGCGCAGTACACCTTTTTTGGTCTATATTTCTCGCGCCGACGCTTAGCGATGACGCAGGGCATCCACAGCCCCTACACAATGTATGGGTGAGCTATTTTCTCCTTTTCTTCTCTGCAAGTTATACAGTCCTGCTCTACCCTTGTTGTGCATAATGTGAGTTCCACTCTAACTTTTGAATTAAGTACACAATTTAGTTGCATATGGGCTGCGGGTATATAAGTGACCATGGAGCACAATGGGCTCTATGTTGCAGATATCCGCGCTAAAATAGAACATGCTGCATTCTATTTTCTGCAAGTGGATTGTGAAATTCTGACCCGCTACTGTGAGCGGAATTGTGTAATCTAATGCATTTGATTGTTCTGCGTATTACGCAGATCAAATGCATGTAGAATCCACAATTTTTTATCCAGTCATGTGAGACTGGTTCAAGGTAGATCGCTTCCTTTTTATCACGACAAGGGACCACTTAACGAGGCCACCGGTCACTGTTCCAGGCTCTCGGCGGCGGTTAGTAGCAGGGAGCAAGGAGATTTTAAATTTCCTGAGCTCCCTGGCTCCTGCGCATGTATCCGGTGTTTTTCTGGCAGGTGCATGTGCAGAAGCTGGGGAAGGTCCGTGTAGGGGTATTGCATCAGGGTGCAAATACTGAGGCCTCCGGTAAGAAGTTTCATCTCCTTTCACCAATCACATCCGAGAGGAGAGATGAAACTTCAACTTTTTTTTTTACTTTTATGTGACTGGATAATGGCGATCACGTGACCAGGAACCGCATACTGCAGCCCTCCGTGACATCTCCAGGCTCTCGGCTACCTTTGGTAGCCAGGATCAGGGAGATTTTAAATTTCCTGGGAAATTCTTGACTTTTGTGCTTGTGAAACTTCTGGAATTTTAACTTTTTAAAACATTTTTTTCACTTTTCCAGTGACATTTCCTGCCACACGGCTACCTTCAGTAGCCAGATTTAAAATTTGCCGGGGCTCCTGGCCTTCTGCAAATGCGGTTGATGTAATGACGCCTGCTGCGCATTCGCAGAAGACTGGTGTCAGGTCACAGGGGATTAGATCGACGTGGGACATCACGGAGGACCGGTGTCAGGTTCCGGAGGACTAGATCACTGCGGGACATCGTGTATCCGATCCATGAGGGCAGCCCAATCTTTACCTTTTTAAAAACTTTTTTACACTTTAATGCTGATCGCATAACTGGGGGTGGCTTCCCGCGGCCCCCCATGACAGGTCCAGGTTGCAAGCTACCTCTGGTAACCGTCGGCATGGAGCTGTCACGTCCACAGACCATGAGGCTTTAATCCCCAGATGAAGCATGTTTTTACGTCCCTGGGGATTAAAGCCCACTTACGCAGGACGTAAAATGGCAATGGAGCCGTCACTAAGGGATTAACTTTGCTACCCAGTAACAAAAAATAGAAGGCGACAGTTACAACATTTTTAAAATTTCAGCCAGTTCACAAGCTCTTTATGGCTACCTTAGACAGTGCTCCTTGCCATGAATCATTTGTAATGATCGCACATTGCCATTGAAGGAGAAGAATAGACATTTTTATCCTTTTTGCCTTTTCAGCTTGGGCCTGAATTTTGAGTTCTAGTGGTGGTGTGAGATTTCAGGCATATTTTCAGTTTCTCTGTGTGGTGTAACAATGTACATTATTTTTGTGTTAAACCCTTCACTTACTTCCTTTCTTAATGTTCTATTCTGCGGAGGCGGATGCTTACTTCAGTCCTACTTAATTCTGCCTGTGTTATTATAATGCAGGATCTCATGCATTTATCACCTTACTAATATATATGCAGTTGTGATTTAAGGGGATGTTCACATAGCAAAATCTGCATGCAGAATTCCAATGCGGAAAATTACTTTTCTGTGTTAAGAAATGACAAGTTATTTCTTTATGCGGAAACACGATTTTTCATACTGGAATTCCGCATGCGGATTTACCGCATTTATGGCTTCTTCATACGACCATATTTGCACATGTTTTGGCGCATATAACTTCCGCGAGCAAAACACAGAGAGTAGAACCTATGGATTTCAATGGGTTCATTGTCATAAGCATGTTTTGTGCGCGTATTTCACGCATGCAGGGAAAAAGTAGGATCTGATCTTTTTGCATTTTGTGCAGCAAAGTCCCCCATAGAAGTTTATGGGAGGCGTGCAAATATGCAAGGTAATATGTGAAACACTGTACAAAACTGCAAAAAAATAAAAAGAACACATCCGGACCTCATTAGGCTAAATAGCCTTTTAATCCAGGGAATGGGTGTGTTGCGCACATGCGCAAAAAGTACAGCACTATACACAGACATGCACGCAAATCAACCTCAACAACCTCGTTCATGCGCAAATACATCACCCTGAGGCGAGCGTATGTGCCCATATGGTTGTCTAAGGCTAGATTCTCACAAACGTATATCGGCTGGGTTTTCACGCCGAGTCGATATACGTCGTCCTCATCTGCGGGGGGTGGGGGGAGGATGGAAGAGCCAGGAGCAGGAACTGAGCTCCCGCCCCCTCTCTGCCTCCTCTCCGCCCCTCTGCACTATTTGCAATGGGGAGAGGCGGGACAGGGGCAGGGCTAATTCGTGGAACTTAGCCCCGCCCCACCTCCTTTCATTGCAAATAGTGCAGAGGGGCGGAGAGGAGGCAGAGAGGGGGCGGGAGCTCAGTTTCTGCTCCTGGCTCTTCCATCCTTCCCCCCCCCCTGCAGATGAGGACGACGTATACCGAGCCGATATACGTTCATGTGAATCCAGCCTACAAAAGCTTTTACATGGCAAATTCCAAGCGTACAAGATTAGCAAAAAGCTTCAGGTTTTGAAATGTTTTGTTTAAATGGAATTTGCCACAGACATTTCTGCAGTGCATTCCACTGTGTGAAGACACCCTTATAGTTTGGTCTCCTGTTTGATACGTGACGTTGTTTATTGGTTAAGTTTTTAAACTTTTAAAAATGTTTCAATAAAGAAATAATTATTTGAAATGTCATCTGGGCACCGACAGCAGTGCCAGCCAGACTGCCCGGATGGCTCTGCGCAGTTGCTCAATGAAGTGACGATGCCAATATCCAATATTTTTCCTTTGGCAAATGATTTGGCCATAAATGGTAATTGGGCTCAGATGTTACTAAATGCAAGGAGATCTTTCTACAATCTGACTGTTCTACTTATAATCTTAAAACAAAAATCATTCCTAAGAGTCCTGTGAAGAAAAGAAATTGAAAATCATCTGCTGAATAGTCAGGGGACATTAGGAGAATGTCTACCAACATTTGACTTATGTGAACTCTTCATTGTGTTCTGCACGTTCTTCAGGCAGCTAATTGTGCTGTGAGAAGGGAAACGTGTGCCTATGATCAGCAGCACTTGGAAGAGCCTCCACAAGATGAATGACAGGTCAGTCTGCCCGGGTTCTCGCGTACCGCTGACAACTGCTATTTCTATGGAGAGCAGCACAGTGGCAGCAATACATAGTAATTGTATTGGCAACTTACTAGTTCATACAGAAGATTATAATACTAATGCCCTGGAGAAGGCTCTATCATTTTAGAGAGGAAGCAAAGTAAGAAGTGTTGAGCTGTACAAATCCATACCCATGTGTCAAAGTGCCAGGCATGCCATAGATGTAACAATGGTATTAATTATACTGGAAGTAAGCAATGAAAGTTCCTATTGAATGACAGCAAGCTTAAAAGCTGTAAAGAAGTGACATTAATTAACTCAACCAATCAGCCATTACCCTGCTCAGGACTGATGGGGGGCAGGAACCCTGAAACAATCTGTCTGCTGACAAGTCATTTTTCCTCTTGGAAGAGTTATTGATTTGGGTGACATAAGTTAATTGGCATACTTTAACCCATGGGGCACTGCCTGAGAATATTTCCCCATACATCCACTAAAGTTTCTTTGAGTGAAATTAATATATAGAATAAGACCATGTTCACATGGCAGAATTTTCTGTTGATTTAATTTAGATTCAGCATAAAATCCATTGCTTTCTATTGGAATTCAATCCATAATCCAATGGTGTGGATTTGAAAAAAAAAGCTGTGATATGTTATTTTTTGGACACAAAATTCACATCATGAGAGCTTGGCGTAACATTTATTTACTGAAGCTGGAACATCTCTTTAAGGCCTCATGTCCATGAGCGGGTCACATTCCACATACGGGAGCCCGCAGCAGAATCCGACCCTGCCCACGGCCTAGAATTGTGCATAGCTGTCCTGGTCTTCACTGTGGATGTGTGCGGAAGCGCCGGCACACGTACAAATGCGCAGTAGAGGTTTTTTTTTAACTCCTGCTTTTCCGTGGAATCCATGGCCCGCCCGCAATGTCAATCGTGGATGGGCTGTTGATCTGATGGCTTCCATTGATGTCAATGGAAGCCATCTGTGCGGGAACCGCACTGAAATGGAGCATGTTGTGATTTGTCAGCAACACAAATCCACACGCTTTAATTCAGCTGCGGACAGCAATGTTTCTCTATGGGCGGCTTGAACTGCGGATTCCACAATTCTAGTCCGTCCATGGACATTGACCCTAAGAAGAAATTTACAAACTAAACTATGCGTTTAGCAATATAACTACACAGGCCTACTGGGCCTTGGCCAACCTGCTTAAATTCTCCAAACAGTTAGTCTTGGCACACTGCGAGGCCTGACCCTGCAAATTAAATACAGTGAGGATGGATTCAACTCGTGAAGAAGTGGAGCAGTCGTGTACTCTGCCATCTACCAGGAGAAAGAACTAATGCTAGAGACCTGTTGAGTATAGGCATGTCATCCAGTAAGCATATGAGGCTGCACTAGTTCTTTAGTGGTGATTGTATATTAAAGCATTTACGGTATTTTGTTAGAAGGATTGCTTCAGTTGTCTACTAACTCCAGAAAACTAGTTAAATCGATGATGTAGAGATCAAATCTCATGGGCGTTCTGTAGATCCACAGATATTTTCCCCTGATATACACTATGTTGACAAAAGTATTGGGACACACATAGAAAGTGATGAAATTAGATTTTATGCACATTTTTCAAAACAGTGTTGGGCCGCTTTGGCCTCAATGGCTGCAATAACCCTCCTAGACATGCTTTCCACCAAATTCTGTTAGATTTGTGGGCGGATTTGCCTCCATTCCTAGGATATTTATGCATGGGCATGAACGGATACAGCATTCAGTTTGCCTCAAAGATGCTCGATTGGATCGAGATTTGGACTTTGGACTCAACCAAAACCTCAACACTACATGCTATATGGGTACAGGGCTGTACCAAAGCCACAGGGTAGGTAATGTCACATTGTCTGGAATATCCCTGTACCCACTGGCTTTGATGGTGGACTTCACGATAACCAATAGCCCTAGTCCTTCCCAGCAGAAACACACTCACACTATAACAGAACCTCCTCCAAACTTCACTGTTGGGGTGATGCAGTCTTGTAGGCAAATGCCACACCAAAGTGTGGCAATCCAATTGGAAGATGGTGTACTGTGATTCAGCTGTCCCCAATGCTTGCTTCCACTCTTTTACAGTCCAAGAACAACGTTCCAAGCACATCAAAGGCACCTTTGTGCATTCACTGCTGTGATGTTGGGCTTTTCTACAGCCGCTGGTCCATGGTAACTCTTCACATGCAGTTCCCTATGGATGGTTTCAGTGCTAATGGATGTTCCAATGGCCCGTGAGACCTCCTGAGTGTTTCGGCAGACAATGTGTATAATGCCTTCACAGCTCATACAAGGCTTTGTTGTCCACGTTCTCTTAGCTTACGTAGCCTTCCCAAAATGTGTCTGCATTGCACGCACCAGATGTTTTCCATTTCTGACAATTCCATTGTCAACAGTGGACCTTGGAAGATCTAAAATGCTGCAATGTCCCGTACTGATTGGCTGCTCAGGTGACATCCCACCTCCAGATGTTGGAAGTCTGGCAACTCTACACCTGGTGGCATTCTGATGGTTTCTGTACTAAGATATGCCAGTGTGATACTCTCCTTTATACCTAATGCACACACATCTGATTTGCATATCCCCTACATATTACAACACAGGATTGGTAGGTGCCCCATTACTTTTGTCAACATAGTGTATTTCTTTACTTTATTATGCCTTTATAAGTATTGTAAAGTCTATGTTCTGAGTGTTTTTGCCATTTTTACTGTGATTATGGTATTAAAGACATTTTCTTAAAGCACAGAAAGCTCTGAGTATCGCATTTTCTGCTACCATTTTTCGCATAGGTTTCTGTATAAGACTTTAAAAACACCAGAAAAAAAACACATAAAACAAGTGTTACAAAATAGAATGACACCACCAAAAATGCTTGCAAAAAATGCAATGAAAAATACTTGATATGCATGGCATTTCTTAGGCCGGGTTCCCATATACTTGGCCATACGGGGCCTTTATTTCCCTCTGACATGGTAATGCAAAAGAAAACTGATGACTGAATTGATTGTATAGTTTTCTGTGGGACAGTTCAAACCAGCCCATGCATCCTTTTTGATGATGGATGAACCTCTGTGTCAGATAGAAAAATGTCACATACAGCCGTGGACCCTGGACCAGCGTAAAAAGGTGCACCAAAAAAGCATCCGTTGTGTTCAGCTCTTTTGTGAAAAGTCTGACTGGACATAATTGATGAATGGGAACCCAACTTTACAGGTACTTTAAGATGCTGAATAAAGCTGCGTGAAGAAGACCTGATAGTGGAGGTAGAGCAGACATCATGTACACTACCTGCTAGTATTGCAACACTGAGCGATGCTTTCATACAGTGTTATGCAACCTTGCAAGACTCAGACAATGGGGTGACTTGATGCCAAGTGGTTTGAGTTTGTCATTAGCTCAATTCCCATAGAAATGGGATCTGTCAACAGATGAAATTTTTATGTTCACTTCATTTTACTAAATGAATAAATTATATGCATGTACAAATCAGGAAAGAGCAGCACATCTGGGCAGGAAAAACTTTATCAGGAAGCAGTGTGTAATTTTGAACAGAATATAATGTGTGAAACGCAGTTTAGGGGTTAGAATCAGAAAATAAGGATAGTAGGATAAAAGAGAAAATAATTACATGGACGTCAGGGCGTTGAAGTGATTTTTTGTAATGGACATGTTGGAAGGATCAATATACTTCTTTCTTAATTCAAAAAGCTGGTTAAGCCAGTGATGTAGAGTTGAAATCTCAGGTACTTTATGTAGATCCGCAGAGTTTATTGCCAGAAATTCAGTTATAGTCAATATTTCTCGTCTGCCAAAAGTGCCAATTTTATTCTTCACATTTTTAATTATTCTGTCAGCCCAAATGTATTCATCGAGGGATACTGAACCCGTCCTTGCAGAAACAGTCTTTCAGTGGAAATACATTTTCCAGTTGATGAGTAGTACATAAATCTTTTGTTGTAGAAATTCTGTGTGCTAGTCATCGGGGGCCCTAATCATATGAATGTAAAGGACCCAGAAATTGCTAATAAGGACCCTGCTTACAGGGATCACATGTAAGTATTGTGCCGAAATTAATCTTGCTGTGTGTATTATATGTCAGTACATCTTATTTCCTGTACGTCTTTGGTTTTATTTAACCATAATAACTGCATTCAATATGCATACTGCATTCTTTTGCCTGTTGTTATGGGCAGACACGTTTTCTTGTGCTTTGACATGAAGCACTGTCTTGTAACATCCTGATTATCAGAAACTCCTTGTAAGAACTGTGAAGATAAAAAACAATGTGATGATAGAGGATCTGATTCCACAGCATCCTGATAACGGGAGATGTATAGTCTTTTGTGTATTGTTCATTCAGTTTCCAGTCTGTTTTTGCAGACCGGCAGCACAAAGCTCTGGTTAGTAAAGCTGTCATTCTGCAGTAGGACCCATGCACCCTCCCACTACAACTCCTGGACTTGCTGGCCAATAGGAGTTATCCCTAAGGATGCATTGTTATTCCTTAGACTTCTGGCCAATCACAACAAGAATTCCATTGTAACGAAACACACTGTGCTGGGGGACTGGCAAAAGTACATATAGTCAAAGAGAAGGATCTCACCTAAAACAGAGGGACTGGTCCTCCTTGTCTCCATTCTTCTGAGGTAGCATCAGATCCCACGAACATCTGACATTCAGATATTATTACATCCAGGAATGATTGCAGAGAAGAAACAGACATACTGAAGTCATATCAGCATTAATATAGCAATTGCCAAGTCTACTGAAGCTGGGGGAATAAATGTGCAGGAGATGGAGAAAACGACTTCTGTTGGACTATGTCATATATATATCCTCCTGACTATATTCATGGCTATGTTCCCATGCTCACAAGGAAACTGGATGTAGGTATCTTTTATTTTACATACTTTGATGTTCTTTATTGCACACTGATGCCCCTTTACTTCTCTTTCTGTGACAGCGACACATTTGAGTTGTGCCTGGAATCCAGTGTTGCACATCTGTATAGACCATGCTACTAAATACACGCTGCTAATTATTGCTGCCAGGTCCCCTGCGGTTTCCTTCATACTGTATAGTCACTGTTTACACATCAGCTTCCCAGCTATTAAGCAGAATAAACTAATACACAGTATTTCCATATCAGAAGTTCCAGTTCCCAAACAATAAGAACCTTTTCTTCTGTGCACATCTGGACTCTACAAACAAAAAATGACACATCTCAAATGTGTTTACAAGCAGCTCCGAAATATGCTAAACACATTTAATGCAAGGCGGGTTCATTGTGTCAGAATGCTAAACTGATCCCCTGGGGTGCAGGGTCCTGATAGTTATGGTCAGATATCTGTATATATGCATAAATCTGCATTAGATGTAGAAAGAATATGTAAAACTTGGTGAATCAATGATCTTGTTTTATGTAAATGAGCAAATATTGTATAATGTTCTTTTGCACACATTCTTTAAAGCGCAATCTCCAAAAACTGAAGATACTGTAAGATAGCAGACACAGGGTTTATATTGTGTAAAGTAAGGTAGATCCTATCATACTTGGTTGATAGATCAATAGATCGATAGATGTGAGATAGATAGATATTGGATAGACAAACAGATAGATAGATATGAGATAGATAGATAGATATGAGATAGATGGATAGATAGATAGATAGATTTATAGATAGATATGAGATAGATAGATAGATAGATAGATAGATAGATAGATAGATATGAGATAGATGGATAGATAGATAGATAGATAGGAGATAGACAGATAGATAGATAGATAGATACGAGATAGATAGATAGATAGATAGATAGATATGGGATAGATGGATAGATAGATAGATAGATAGATAGATAGATAGATAGATACGAGATAGATAGATACAAGATAGATAGATATGTAATAGATAGATAGATAGATATGTAATAGATAGATAGATATGAGATAGATAGATATTCAATAGACAGACAGATAGATAGATGAGATAGATAGATAGATAGATAGATGGATAGATAGATAGATATGAGAGAGAGACAGAGACAGATAGATAGATGTGAGATAGATAGATGTATATTAGATAGATAGATATTCGATAGACAGGTAGGTAAGCAGATAGATAGATATGAGATAGGTAGATTGATAGATTGATAGATTTGAGAAAGATTACTAGCTAGCTAGATATGAGCTAGATAGATAGATAGATAGATATGAGAAAGCTAGATAGATAGATAGAGAGATAAAGAATTTATAGATAGACAGAGTATACTATATCCTAAGTATACACATAAAATTGTGTATGAGACAGTGTTACGGCTCAATCCCACAGGCGTATGTTGTCCGCGTATTACGCACATAAAATATGCAGTACAATGCAGCGTGTATTTGCTGCGTATGTTAAATTCTCATTGCCTATATTAGTGCATAATACGCAGCAAATTAGGACATGCTCCTATTTTTTCACACATGTAATACGCACGTAAAAAAAACGCAAGTGTGAGTGGCCTGCAATGGGCTTCTATCATTGCGCATTACGTGCAACATACGCCCGTATGAGTGAGTGCTTAGAGTAGTATCAGAGTTGTTACAAGGAAACCGCGCTCATGTACCAGTACCAGGGAGTATATATTTCAGTGTCCAGCTGTCTCCTAGTCATTCGTTGCATGTCTTTTGATTCTGGATTAACTAGATTACTATGTAATGTTGTGATACCTTATCTGGATCATGTCTTTTATGTATTTGCTAAGCCTCTGGATTCTTTCAGCATTTGTTAGCTCATGTGCACTGTTTTCCATTTGTTTCTTTGTTCTCTCTTTTGATGCTGAATTTTTAAGATGTGCCAAGCAAGGCTATGCATACTCGAGTAGCTTTGTTGGTCACAGTGGATTTTCTCCCCCCCCCCCCCATGGTTTGTAGTCAGTGGTAGGTATAGTCATAAATATCATGGCACTTTCTCACTGCTCGTTAGTAAATTGCCCACATATTATCACTAAGATCTGAAGAATTCAGGGCTATATTTGTTAAGTAGAACTAAGCCATTAATTCTGGAATTTGAGAAATTCTGGATATTTTGTATTCATCTAGAAAAGGAAATGAAGCGCCAGAAGAGCAAGAGTAATTCATTATGTTTAATACATTTGATTAATGTTTATGGCCTGTAGGATTCAATTAATTTAGGTATAACGTATAGAGGGGTTATGGAATTGCTGGGAGAGAAAAACGTTCTAAAATCCAACTTTGTTCTTCACTGAAGATGTGCCATAGATGTAAATAGCTGGAGTATATTAGGCTTTCATGCAGTGTACTAATGTTGTAATACGTATCTACATGATTCAGGGCCAACATGTCTTTTATGGGAAAAGTATAAATACATTCAGCATTTGCTAGCCATATATAATTTGCATAGTGACGATTGCTAATACTGAAGGTGTTTTTAAAAACACTGATCACAACTTTTTGGACACTAGTTCACTAGTAATTTGAAATAGTTTGGTTTCCTTGTTATTTCCTATAACATTTTAATGAATCATCTAAAATATTGTGCAGCAAATAGTAGATAGGTGACATCTGCCAATATAAGTCAATCATTGAGCCTTGAATCTCAGTGAATTTCACACTTTGTAGTATTATGGTAGTTGGAAAGACTCAGTTTGCCTCTCAGTGCCATGCCACATAGATTTCTAGGCAATTTACTTCCAGCTCTTCTGTCCATTCATCATAACTTTACTATTGCCTTTTGATACTGATAGGTAACAGATTAGGAATACCAACTCAGACTATATAAGCAAACCTGGTAGATGTTTTTTATGTTTTTGTGGTTGTTTTATATGACTGTTTTCAGAGAGTATGTCATTTTTTACCAATAGAGCTGAGTAGGCAGGCTGCTCCAGGCATCTGCTGCAGAATGTACTAGCAGCAATGATAGTGTGTCATAAATGTAAATGTAGGTATGTGGAAGCTTTACATAGATATAAAAGAAATAAATATTTCTATCACAAGTGTCCCCTTACCCTGTCAGCTGCAGAAGCTGCAGTAAAACATAATGTGCAGAATTCACAGCTGAATTTACAAGATGGATTGAAGACGTCTTGACCAAGACAAACTTGGTAAATCCAGTAGCTGTGCCTGAAAAGTGGAAAAGACAAGTTGTTAAAATCCAGAGAGACTGTGCTAAGAATGCAGTGTCATTAGGTCAGGGCCAGAAAGAGGACAGAGAACTTAATGAAATGACTACCACAAAAGGGAGCTTTTGTAATTTCCACAAATTATAACAAATCTATGCATCATGTTGGTTGGCTTCATTTTAATAGATTTTAGCAGTTTGGTAATATATCATGCAAAGTGTATATTATGTAATTCTGTTTATTATGTAACAAAGGTGCTGGATATGTGGAGATTTCAATCAAACATTACATAAATAGAATGCTACCTTGTCTGTCTATTGTTAAAAAAAATAAGATATAGCAAACAAATGTTTTTGAAGTGAACTGCAAGAATTTAATTTTACTATAGATATGGCTTTCCTATACCAAGGGCATATGTCCTGCCAGCTCCCCCTGCTTTGCTGTGCCCCTGGAGTGGCCATGAACCCCGACAAGGGCAGGACAGTTAGGAAATAGGGAGCATGCTGCTAAAGAAAGCAAGGTTACAAATCTGAAAAATACTTTACAGAAATAAACTGCACTTTTTGTTATGGGAAACTCATTAATAAACACTGGAGTCATTAAATAAGTCACATTTGAGTATTTTGTTAAGTCAGTAACCTTTTGCCCTTTTGGTTTTGACAGAGCAGACACTTGAGATGTCTGACACACGACACATGCCCTACATCAGACACCTTAGGCCTCCCTCACACAGGTGCTTCTTTCCCACAATTAACGCGGTACAACACTCCCATTGTTTTTAATGGAGCTTTTAAGACAGCCGTTCGATTGCTGTGTTTCGAGCAGAGTATGCTCTATTTTTCGGCGTTTAGCACACCTCGTCAACGTTGAGGTATGCTGAACCCAACTGTTAGCCACAGGTAGCGGAAGTAAAGTCACTAGAGATGAGGAAGCATACTCGCTAAGGGCAATTGCTCGAGCAAGCATTGCCCTTAGCGAGTACCTGCCTGCTCGGAAGAAAAGATTCAGCTGCCGGCGGCGGGCAGGGAGCAGCGGGGGAGAGCGGGTAGGAACGGAGGGGAGATCTTTCTCTCCCTCTCTCCCCCCCTCCCCGCTCCCCCCTGCTCACTGCCGCAACTCACCTCTTACCCGCGCCGGCAGCCGAACCTTTTCTTCCGAGCGGGCAGGTACTCGCTAAGGACAATGCTCGATCGAGTAATTGTCCTTAGGGAGTATGCTCGCTCATCTCTAAAAGTCACACCTGTGTGAGGGAGGCCTACTCTCAAAAGAGTTTTATACAGGCAGATAAATCATTCGCTTGCTAAATCATTTAGTCGTTCATATTCACTGTACCAGTGAATGAGAACGACTGAACCATCGGTATTTATGCGAATGATTAGTGAATGAGCCAATGCCAATTTAGTAGCTTGCATGAAATGAACGATAAGCTAACAAGTAATCATTCATCGTTCCATCGTTGTCCGTGTTTACACTAAACAATTATCGTTCAAATTCGAATGATACAGCATTTTTGTAAATAATTATCGATCCGTCTAAGCACTCCTTAATATGTAGATCTACCCTGCCATCATATCTGGGCAGAGCTGGACAACAGGTGCCCACTGCTACGGGTTGGCGCACCAGTACCACTCTGTACAGTGCACAATGTGACCATATCAGCGTTTATAGTTTTATAGAACAACCTTTCAACACATTATAAACAGTAGTCAGATAGAAGTTTTATTTCCTCTTCAGATAGGAATATCTCATTGTAGATAAGAGGCTGAACATTTCAATATGTTACAGCCATTTTATTACTGGCTCGGATGATGATTGCTGGCAGCATTGTGATTTTTATTTCAGCTGTAAACAATACAGTCAAGTATAAAATTGTATCATCTACTATGTAAACTTTGGTTTATTAGTCTGCTTCGTAGATAACTAAGTTATAACAGGCTGCTTATTATAGAATATATGGAATTTAAAGAAATTTGATTCTTTTCTACAATGAAAGATATGACTAAAACCATCTCATATAGAACAATATGCCAATACTATGAGCCACCATTAAGGGTTGTTCATGGCAATTTCCATATAATACTGGATACTCCTTCATATAAGGGTAAGGAAGTGAGGCAGTTATGATATGCGCCAACATGTTCCAAAGCACGGTATCCCGATGTTTATCAGTATCAGTCCCTCAGTGGAGTTCAGACACGTAAGTTGGGACCCAATTCATATAAAACTAAGCATTTATTATAATTATGAGTAAAAACAAAAGTCTACAGAAAAAATGAATGTGAGTATGGTGAGAGCATATAAACTCCATGCAGATGTTTAGTTTGGTAAATCCTAACTAGAGATGAGCGAACGTACTCGTTTAGGGCAATTTCGCAATCGAGCACCTCTTTTTTTAAGTAACTGACTACTCGAGTGAAAAGATTCGGGGGGCGCCAGGAGGCGGCGTGGTGGAGCGGGGGGTAGCAGTGGAGAACAGGGGGGAGCTCTCTCTCTCCCCCCCCCCCCCCCACTCCCCTCTGCAACCCCCCGCTCACCCCCGGCGCCCCCCGAATCTTTTCGCCCGAGTAGTCAGTTACTTCAAAAAAGCGGTGCTCGATTGCGAAATCGCCCTAAACGAGTACGTTCATTCATCTCTAATCCTAACTCATGGCCCTGGTGCTGCAAAACAACAAAGAGTCAAAATTACACCCTAATTTATCTTCCTTGCTGTCTGGCAAGAATGATGTATTTCATAGAATATGTAGACTATATGTGATTGTGTAACATTTCTAATTGCAGGTGGCTTGGTGTCACATCTTTTGGGGTCCCAGAGAAATTAGGTTGTTCCAACCTTCCCTTAAATGCACGGCAAAAGGATATGTGTAAAAAGAAACCCTACTTGTTGTCCAGCATCCGCGAGGGAGCCAGGCTGGGAATTCAGGAGTGCAGGAACCAATTCAAGCATGAAAGGTGGAACTGCTCTATTTCCCCAACTATGTACACATCTAGTCCATCATTTTCACTCTCATTCTTGTCATCTTCATTAGCATCAGCTCATTCAGTCTTTGGCTATGAATTGAGCAGTGGTAAGTTTGTATTCTTAATTTCTATTAATGCAACATAACATTACTGAATACCATAAGGAAGAATACCGAAGTAGTGCGCCCAATAGCAATAGCTAATCACAAGATACAAGTCCACTAAAATATAACTTTTGCTATAAATAGCTTAAAAACAAATTCTGTAACAAAAAAATAAGAGATATATTCATAGTAGAGGGTGATGGCGAGTGCACAAAAAGATGTAAAAAAGTAGATTAGCAGTTGACTCATCCAATCATGTCAAACTTACTGACAGTGGAATTAGCACCAAACAGTTATTGGTAATGATGACAAGGACCGAAGTCCATAGAGCAAAATATGATGGATGAAGGCCTCTCTAGCCCTCATACCTTACAGGGTTATCACCCTGAAAGCAGCAACCCCGCTGACACACTAAATTGCCTTATGGATACCCTAATGCTGAACCCCAGGTTCCAGAAACAGCAGTATAACTGGAGTGTTAGTGAAGCTGGAGTACAATATAACCAAACAAAAAAGGTTGATTATTAAAGGGGTCATAAGGGATTAAAATATCGATGCCCTATCCACAGGAGTGATCAACCTGTCACCCAAGAACCCTATCAATTTGCTATTTGAGCACCATGCCCCTACCAATCATCTGCTTGAGTGCCATGGCCCCTTCTCTGGGCGTGGCACTTCATGTTCATTTGTCACGTGGCCTATGTGTAGCTCAGTTCTATTCAAGTCTATGAGATTAGTGACAGCTGATCATTCGGTGTTCAGGGCAGTGGAACACTGCCAGTCTGACACTGAAGACCTGTCTTAAGGATAGGTCATCAATATCCTAATCAGAGAAAACCTCTATAAGGACTTAATTGAGACCTAGTCACCAAATACAATATGCAATCATGAAATTATTAAATTATTATAAAATGATTAAATGAAACATATATATATATCAGGATCTTATTAAGACCCCTTGGATGGACAGAACTCATCTGGAAGATCCAACTAGCCGATTTATGAGGGATAGTCCAATCCCAGTTTCCTCCACCCAGTGGTAGGTGAACCAGTTCAATACCATTAAAACAAAGAGTCCGTCAATGACCATGATGTACCTCCCTAATATGCCTAGAGATAGGAGTATCCTTACAATAATTTATTTTTTGTTTAGTAATTTTGTTCCCCTTCAGAAATTGTTTTTTAACCCATGTATAGTAAAAGTTATATTTTTATCGACCTCTATCTTGTGATTAACAACATAAGATTACCTAAAAAGCTAAACAGGTTTTAATGGGGACATGAAATCATTTGACTCATAAAGGCAAAGCAAGCATGAGCCGTCAGTCCAGCCACCAGTGCAGATACAAATGACCGAAGGCGTTACAATATATCCTTACAGGCTGACAGTTCAAGTTCTTACAGCAGATTTACCGCAGTTGGTAGTTATTTACCGCTAATTCAAGTTCAACAATTCAAGAAAATCTGTCATTTCAGAAAAATCTGCCATAATTCAAGGTGTATTCTCATTTCAGTGTAGATACCTAAGACGCCGTGTAGACTGAACAGAAATTTCACTCCCTGTGTCAACTGGAAAGAGCCTAAAAAGGCTTGACATATAATTTCGCAGCCACTTTCTTTCAAATTCGTTAAAACAACACTAATCTGCTGTGCTTGCCCTGGGAACTGTTAGAATACTCCTGCATGTGGTGGAAAAGAGTATATTTTTCCAATAAAAACACAGTTTAGCTAGAGGAAACCACAGTGTGATCTAATTGCAGCACAACGCAAACACTGAAAACCCGGGAGAATTGAGAAGGCTTATAAATGAAATAATTCATATGCAGAATTCACAGGATTTCTCATTAGACTTTCTGGACTTATTTATTAGGTTTAAAATAATGTATTATATATCTACATCAGAAATGTTACTTCAAACAAGGACTGTGAACTGATTTTAAGGAATACACAAAACGTTGGAGTGACATTATTATATGTAACAGTTACATTTGCAGGTTGTACAGAAGGAAACAAAGTTACTTTAGTAGTGATTACTCCCAAATTCACCTAAGGATCACACATGTCAAGACTCTGTACTCTGTCTCTGAATGACAGAAGCTGAATCTCCAGATACAGTTAAGAGTATATACTGTACATAGGAGCATTGTATGTTAGGCTGAAAAAAAAGACATATGTCCATCTAGTTCAGAGGAAGACGAAAACCCCAATGAGAGTAGTTTCACACAGGCGATCGGGATTTTGCCACAAGAAAATCGTAGCAAAATTGTGTCTTTGTTCCCATGATTTTTGAACGTTAGCGCTGCTTTTTCTCTAAAAACATCGCTGCCGCTTGCAATTTTCTCGTGTGAAAGTCAATAGGACTTTCTAATGTTAAAACGCATTGCAAGAATATTGCAAGTTTGTGCGCTGCGATGCAATAAAAAGGAGGCTTCATAGGAAAACATGGGCAATGAAAGAAAAAAAAAATACATAAAAAGCAAAAAGATAGGACATTTTTTCTCGTAACATCGCATGAGTAAAAACATCGTAAATGTAAAGGAAACCATTGAAAATCATTGGCTTCATAATTCTGTGTTTTTACTCACTCGTGTGAAACCGGCCTAAGGTAGAAGCCAATTTTCTTATTTAGAGTGACTACCCACTACAATTTTTTTTTCACTGCAAAATTCGCAGCGTTTTTTTTTTTTGCAGGGGTCTATGGGATTGTAATGTTAAAATCGCGATCACGCAAAATCGCGATTTTGCGCGATCGCGGTTTTAACATTACAAGTCCCATAGACCCCTGCAGAAAAAAAACGCTGCGAATTTCGCAGTGAAAAAAAACTGTAGTGGGTAGTTACCCTAAGGGAAAAAAATTCTTTCCCAACTCCAATCTGGCAATTGGAGTAACAACCCATTAATAAATGAGGACTATACATGATACAACTGCCTAAAGGCGTGTACCACAATTGAAAGTTATTCCTTATCCTCAGCAATCACTGTTAATTTTGGTATTTTAATGTTAAATACTGGAGATCAGCATTTTCTACAGTTACCACATTCTTTCAGTGGCACAGAAAGATCCAATATTTCTACACTGTTTCTGTATCAAAGCCACAGTGAAATCTGCATCATAAGGTGTCCCATTGATTTTAATGGAAATTTGCACCATTGTCTATATGGTGCAGATTACATCGCAGAAAAGAAAGAAGTGATGTATCACTTGTTGACATGAAATCCATGTCTGAAAATCCACGTGCGGATTTTTCCCATTGACTGGGCTAATTACACATGGAGATCTGTGGCTGCAAGACATGAAAATCCATGTCAGAAATCCACAACAACCACAACACATTTTAGATCTGCCCCTCAGTGCAGTAAATCTGTCAAATGGTTAGTGCCCACCTGCTCACAGTCAATGGGTGATGTTAGACTGTTGACAGATTAACAGCACTGGAAGACAGATCTAAGGATAGCCCCTATGGGAAACAGAGGTAAATATTGGAGAAAAGAAAACTGGCAATAGAGTTTCTACGTTCATGCAGGGCTTATTTACCTTGCCAACTGGAACGAACATAGAAAGGGGTTCTCACCAAGTCATAACGGTCCAAAAAGGACCACACCAACCAGCATAAAAGGGAAAGTTATCCCTAGCCTACAAGCAGGGCAATCATCCTGACAACAACAGCGCTGCATGTCATACCTAACGTCTTAGTCTAACCCTAAATGAAAAGAGAGCATAACTAGACAGATGTAAGATTAACCCCATAGGTACTCAACACACAAATGTTGCATCCTCCCCCCCACACCCCTATGGATGGAGGAAGGCGTCCACAACCCTATGGACATAGGAGGGCATTTCAGGCCACACCCGTACAGACAGAGTTGGATTCAGGCGTCCACACACCTACGAACGGAGAGGAATTAGGCGTCCGCACACCTATGTTATGGATGGGAACAACCAACTACAAACAAGAATTCCAATCTGGAACCAGGCAAGCACTGACAGAACAGAGTCTAGCCTGAAACCCCAACAAGCAGACAACACCCATCTGACACAACACAGAGCTAGACTCACATACCAGACTGGACCCAGACAGAGAGCAGCACAGCACACATCCTCACACACACAACCAACTAGACTACAGAATGACCCACACCCAGGAATGGGTGTGACCGGGTTAAATATATTCACACCATGGCTGATTGGCCAAAGAGGAGACACACCTCCCTGTCACCCAATCAGTCCATACACCATAGAGATGTTACATCAGAGTGGAGAGGAAGGCCCCAATGAGGTATTTTCCAACAGACAATGTTACAGGGACCTTTTGCAGCAACAGGTAAAAAGCAAACAGCAGAGTTAAAGTCATAGCCACGTGGACCATGCTGATGGAAGAACGCCACCCTGGTTTGACTACTTGTTATGGATGACACACCGCAATAAGAGTCAGCAGGGCTGTAACTTCAGAGCTTACCACATGACAGATCCTCTTTAAATTAGTTGACAGAAACCTCTAAGATTGTTGTACAAATAATTGTGATATCCTATCCACAAGGTCTTTATGCTGCATATTCACATTTACAAGACCAGTTTTCATGTTCCTCTACCAGAAGTAGTTGCTCAGCCCATTTATTGCTGTTTTTCTTTCAGGGACCAAAGAAACCTCATTCATCTCTGCAGTGACAGCAGCAGGTCTTGTGCACTCTCTAACCAGGTCGTGCAGTGCTGGTAATATGACTGAATGTTCCTGTGACACTAGTCTTCAAAATGGTGGCTCTGCCAGTGAGGGATGGCATTGGGGAGGCTGCTCCGATAATCTCCAGTACGGAATGTGGTTCAGCAGGAAATTCCTTGACGCACCTTATAAAAACATGACTGGAAAAGAGTCAGACATTTTTAGTGCCATGCACCTGCACAATAATGAAGCTGGGAGATTGGTGAGTATACTATAGAGAATAATATTCCCCTTTATGTGGAGATCATACCATAAAACCAACATGTTGATTTAGACTTTAGTGTACAGCATTCATCCTACTCATGTTCATAAAATTGTATAAATTGTTGTATGTAGATTCAGCAAAATAGGAAAAAACTCAAATTTTCATCAAAGGCCATGGATACCTCTTGCAGACTACGTCCATTGTTTCCGTCATCTGGTTCCATGTGAATACTCAAAAATGGTATTCAAATAATTCAAACAGAAACCAAACAGAACCGTTGACTTTAAGGAGGCAAATAGAGATCAAAGATGCAAACTTTGTTTGACATGGTTTCCATCTATTTTGGAAGTCAGAATAGCATAGTCAACCTTGACACTATACAAAAATGAAGGTGGGACAAAGAAAACCTGATGGACATATGGAAACCTGTCCTTAGCTGAACTCATATAATGCAGTGAGAAACTATACATTAATTAATATCCAATGCTTTGCATACTCTTTAATGGCTACCAACACCTTTCCATCTTGTAGTTGGTTTTCATTAAAAGTTTCTGTTTATTTCAGTTCTATGCTTGTATTGTTTTCCAAGGTACTGTGACTGGAGGACTGAAATCTTAGCAAATTCTGCTCTAGCTTGATCTCCCATTGTGAATATACATTCACTGCTTTTCCACTGAGCTATTACAAAGGCCTGTATGACAGTGCTAGGGGGTGGTAAGAGAGATCAAGAGGACAGAGAGCAGAGAAGAGAAAGCTACTATTACAGAGGACTGTAATTCACTCTGGGTGAATTGTATGTTTTCATCAGCAGTGAGAGAGAAAAGACAAGTAGCTACTCAGAGAGTAGATGGAGAGATAGCTGTGTAGTATTGAGTGGACATGGTTAAAGGGGTTGTCCCGCGGCAGCAAGTGGGTCTATACACTTCTGTATGGCCATATTAATGCACTTTGTAATGTACATTGTGCATTAATTATGAGCCATACAGAAGTTATAAAAAGTTTTTCACTTACCTGCTCCGTTGCTGGCGCCCTCGTCTCCATGGTTGCCGTCTAATTTTCGCCGTCTAATGGCCAAATTAGACGCGCTTGCGCAGTCCGGGTCTTCTTATCTTCTCAATGGGGCTCCGTGTAGCTCCGCCCCGTCACGTGCCGATTCCAGCCAATCAGGAGGCTGGAATCGGCAATGGACCGCACAGAAGCCCTGCGGTCCACGGAGGGAGAAGATGCCGGCAGCCATCTTCACCGGGTAAGTAAGAAGTCACCGGAGCGTGGGGATTCAGGTAAGCGCTGTCCGGTGATCTTTTTTAACCCCTGCATCGGGGTTGTCTCGCGCCGAACGGGGGGGGGGGTTGAAAAAAAAAAACAAACCCGTTTCGGCGCGGGACAACCCCTTTAAGCTACACAGCCTCTGAAAGAAGAGGGGGGGGGGAGCTGAGCTTGTGCATTCATGAGATAATTGCTGGAAAAGTCCCCTAGCCAGAAGATTGAATGTGGTAAAACTTGCAAACCAAGTATGAGTCTTTCTAAATGCATGAGAAGGAGAACTCAATGCTAAAAAACCCATATAAGTACATCCTTTTCTTTCTGCAGAGACTTATTAGGATATGTGTGTATTGATTTGTTATGCACAGAGGTCTTGATAGCCTTTAAAAACTATGTATGATGCATTAGGGGTCAGATTGTGTAATGACATAATTGTACCTATTTCGTGTTTGTATTGGGCTGTAGATGTTTTTACATATGCATATAACTTACTATGGCCTGCTTTACGTAAACTGTGACTAATAAAGTCCATGGCTATAGCATACAGTACATTTTACATCAGCACAGATCTCCTGTAGTCAGTACTCCTGATTACGAATTTACTAGTGAAAAATGTATTTTTCTTATTTCATATTCCTTGAAAATATTGCCTTCTGATTGTTGTGAATCTGTTTCATTAGGCAGTCGCCAAGCTGATGACAGTTGACTGTCGCTGTCATGGAGTCTCTGGTTCCTGTGCTGTGAAAACATGTTGGAAATCAATGTCTTCATTTGAAAAAATAGGAAGTTACCTAAAGGACAAATATGAAAACGGCATCCAGATATCAGATAGAATGAAACGAAAGGTCCGAAGGAAAGAGAAGAATCATCGTAAGATACCTATCAGGAAGGAGGACCTTGTTTACACCAACAGATCCCCTAATTATTGTGTAGAAGATCAAAAACTTGGAATATCTGGGACCCATGGTCGCGAATGCAACCGTACCTCCGAGGGACCAGATGGCTGTAATCTGCTCTGCTGTGGGCGGGGGTATAACACTCATGTAGTAAGAAACGTGGAAAGATGTGAATGTAAATTTGTCTGGTGCTGTTATGTGCGCTGCAGACGTTGTGAAAGTATGACTGATGTCCACACCTGTAAGTGAGGAGAAAAAGGAAAATGCGTATTACCTGATTTGGTTAGAATAAATAGGTTATCTATGTCAAACAAGTCACTAGTGATACACGTTGTAGGTTGACAGGGAGTGGGTCTGAGGCATAACCAAACCATCAACTATAAGATCTGAAGAGTGCCATCAGGTGGAGAAGACACCCCACCACTTCTAACAGTGAGAACCACTTGGTGAATCTAAACTGTCAGGAGACAACTAAAGTCCATCTAAAACTGAATGGTCAGATATCTGAGGTCTAAAATACTGGAGAAACCAGTATATTGTAGAGAGGTGGAACATACTATAGGACTGATTTAGGAAAACTAATATAGTATACACATGCAGTGCAGGTCTCGCCACAGTAATAAATCAGGTAGGAAATGAAAGCAGGATCTAGTTGGATGCTAGTGGCAATTCCTACAGTTTTTGTATACATTAGTCTTCCTAAATAAAGACCGTTATATCCCGGAATATCAAAATATGTATTGATAAATGAGCTATTTTACATTAGACATACAGCAACTTTCACAAATATAAGGCTATGTTCACATTTTGCAGCTAGAACATTAGCTTTATTCTGCTCACATTTTGTTTATGGTATATATTCAGTGTGCACCACAAAAGCTCCTAGCACATACAGAGACATATCCATGGGGCACCATTGACTTGAAGGATGCTAAGAGTGTTCCTTTTGGCATCCCTTGAGCTGGTATACGTTGATATACTTTTTTATTTCTTTTCTAACTATGTAGGGACATCAAGCAAAGCAAAATACTTTTTAACATGGCACCATTATACCTAAATCCTTCTGACACATACATGAACCTGCAATAGAAGGCTCAAATGTGATGTAAACTGAGCCAAACTTTAAGATTAAAATTAATCCTACAAACTTTATATTAAAAAAATCAGAAAACAGGGCTAAATTTACAGGTTGTGCTGCCCTAGACACAGAGAATAGTGCTCACTACATATATGTCTGCACATATGGGTACAAACACTTAAGGTACCCACTACCGGCATGCATATTATTGCTCTTCTGTTCTTGCCTATGGACAGTGCAGATGCAGAGGATGATGTTGGCACAATGCAGGGTACATTCTATCTGAATTGTAATATTAAATTACTGTATACATGATGATTATACATAAATTGCAGACACTGGGTTCCAGGGCAGTGGCACAGGGGGTGAGGATAGTAATACTCCTTCACATATAGGAAGAAGTACAATCAGTAGGATTACCTAAACAGAGGTAAGACGCTTTAGGCATCCTAGCATTACACATTGTAACATAGTTAAAGGGCTTACAATAAACAAGGGTACACTCACCTCTCCAAGGACCCCAGGACACAGCTGACAACTGTCACTGGCTTTAGCTGTAAATTCCATGTAGACAGGCCAGGCAGAAGCATGTTTCCACTACGGCTAATCAAAGGCCGCAGCGTCCCCGCTCCAGATATCAGCGCTCATATACTGGCTGCTTTGATGCCAGGAGCTGGCATTATAGATTGGCTGCAGCGGTCCTGTGCTTCCACCGAGAAGCCAATGCCAGCTGTCACCTACGTTCTGGGGCCCTAGGAGAGGCGGGGATCCCATTGTTTGTTATTTTAGGCAGGGTGGGGTTTTGTCAAAACCCTTTTAGGTCTGCGGCTCATTGGCTCACTGTGTAAAAGAACAGCAAGCACCCAGAGCTCTTCTTCTCTGCCTGGGTAAACCTGCCGATTGCTGCACTTAATCCCTCCTCCTCTACCCCCCAAAGATTAAATGTGAAGCCACTAATCCACCCTCTATCCCCCACCTTCTGCGGTGTTGCCACCAGACATCTGATCAGCTGTCCAATGGCTGAAGTTAATGCCCCACCCTACGCACCGGCCCACATTCGACTTAGTGTAGATAAGGTCCTGGTCTTGCACATTGATTCTTTCCAAAAGTGTAATATTGATTGAAAAGAAACCAATATTGGAATGTGGCAACAAGTCACAAGTCTATAAAACAATAAAACCCATTTAGTATATATAAATTAAATGTTATATTTTGATATAAAATATTTTGTACAGTCAATTATTGTGTGAATATACAACTGCTATAGGGTATATATAGGGTTTTATACTATTCAAAGGTGTACATTTTGTAAATATTTAAATTATACAGTTCTCGCACTGGCTAGTAATATAAATGCTTGTACAGTATGTATACCTGCTCGGGTTATGAAATCAAGAGTTTGAAAACTTGTATTAAAAAACAAAGTTTGGTGCTGTGTTAGCCAATGGGAAAAAGCGTTATTGTTCTCAGTAAGGCCAGGTGTACACTTACCGCGTCTGTGGGCTGCACCCGAGTGGCTCGACGCAACTCTCATTGGATAGCACATGCACACGTTTCGGTGTGATTTCCGAATTACATGGACAGAGCACATAGACATGCACTAGCATGTCCTATTTCTCGTCTGTGGTACGGACAGGAATGGAACATGCAATGAGTTTTTACTTGTGAATCATCGGTCTGCATGAAAAAACGTTAAATTACATAGGTCCACAGGCTAAAATGAGGCCGTGTGCTGCCTGTGAATTACCATGGACCACACACGGCCCCAAATACGCTAGAGGCCTAATACAAATACAAAATAATATTCTTGTACGTAAGATACCTGTTAATGGCTGACAAAAATAAAAAGTCATGTTTGGGTGTGTTTACACAGTCGACTTTATAGAGGATTTTGGCATGGGATATGTGCCACATTTATTGGATTTGGACACTTCATCACTGTCTTGATGACACAAATGTTTCATCCCTGTCATGGTAAAACGTGACATGTCACTTCTTAATGCGGATCTGCATGCTGGCTTAGCCATGGATTTCTGACCTGGTTTTAGTGTCAGAATCCACATGGAGAAAGCCTAAGCAGAATCTGCCATGTGAATATACCATAAGCAGCAAGCTTTCAAGACTACTTAGGTCTCTGTAGCAGACTTACAAAAAGGTTCTTTCAACCCTAAATAGCACTACAACAAAAATTATTAATGTTTTATTAGGTAATTATAATTTTTCTAAATTGTAAAATACATATAACTTTCATTATAACTGATGTGTATTTTTTCACATTTTCATTAAATTTAGTTGTGATAATAAAGTGTTATTTTATATCTCAGTTTCATCAGTTTAGGGAAAGGTGTCTATGGTTATTCACAAAGCCCACACTGTAACGTCATGTGTGTTTACATTATTTTACGTTTCAGGATATTTTCTATCCAGTATAAGGACAACATTTTATACCAGCGGGAGGTAAATCAGAAGACCCAGGAAATTAATTTCCCCAATTTGCTTGTGTTGATCTAATTATGAATTTAAATTTTCAAAGCAAATGCTTACTAAATGCAATCAATGAAATTACTAAATTTCACAAGATGATTTCTAGGTTTGCAGTAGATTAGACCTTTCTGTAGACTGTAAGAGATCAGGTCTCAAAATTACATTCTGAACTTTTAATTTATAAAAAAATGTTTCACACCCTAAAGTTTGATATGGCATAAAGAAGGTGCAAGGGGTCAGGGAGGTCTCACAGCTGCGTCGGGGATTCCACTTTTCTGCTCCTTTTGTGGAGCAGTAAAGGTGAATACTCACTGCTGAACAGTTCCACTTCTGGACGGAACCAAACAGCGCCAGGCGGACCCCATTGACTATAATGGGGTCCACCCGCTTTCCGCCCATCTGCCTGGCTTTTCCAGTATTTTTAGCCACATCTGACAGAATCTCCGGGTGGAGGTTCCGTCGCAGATATGAAACCAACCCTAATTCTATTTTACTAGAACTAGATTAAAAAACATGGCATGTTACGCAAATAAACTGTGATGGTGATACAGTAGTTGAGTTTGATTCCAGTGTGTACTATGAGCTTCGACTCTCTTGCTGGCTCAGCCATGTGCTCCAGCTGCATCCTCTCTTACAGTGGTCCCACAACTAGATATTACATCGCTTTGTTACATTGTGCAAAACATAATAATTTCTCAATGTTTTTTTTTCTGAATATTGCTGCGTGTGGATAGTGCTATTACATACCAGTTATGACGCCCCCTAGTGTTGGTTCCCTCTTACCATATAACTTCTAATCAGTATGTTTAGTACTAGTGGAAAAAAAGGATAATAACCAAATCCCATCAAGTTAGAAATGCTTGTACAGTGGACACAGAGTGACTTAGGCTGCTCTTACACATGAACATGGCAAAGCACTGCGATTTCAAACCTGGTGTTCAGCTCCCTGCGGCCGACAGTGTTTTAGCCCACCACATCATTGTGATGGGTGATGAGGTACACTAAAAGGACAAATATAGAGCAGACTTTCTGTCACAGATCCCCCTCCCTCCTCCTACCCCAATACACCCATATCCTACATCCCTACTTCCTCCCTTTCCTCCCCCCTCCCATCTCTTTGAGTTTCTTTCTATTTCATTTATGCTAGGTTGCACTAGGTAAGAAGAGAACATTTTAATTTTATCTTAGGTTGGTAAACTAGTTTATCCAATAATTTAACTGAACACAAGGGTGTGTTTACACTGACAAGACTTCACCGCTACATTGTGGGATTCTCGCTCAGCACCTAACCTTCTATGTGAAGCACTGGGTAGGGAGTGTTTAGATGTAACGAGAAGCCCGCGATGGTTTTCATGCTGACTGAAAGTCAATGATAACTTTTGAATGAATAGTGAGCAAACTTTTTGCATTTACCCTGCACAATTATCGCTCATTTTTGTTCATTTGAACAAATTTTGAATGATAATGGTCCCGTGTAAATGACCCTTTACTCATGGAGCAAATATCTCAGTATCTAAATTAAAAGTCAACAAACCTCACCTTTCCCACACATCCTTTGACTGCATGTGCAGAGACATGATCAAGTTAAGGGCCATTTACACAGGACGATTATCGCTCAAAATTTGTTCAAACGATCAAAAATGAGCGATAACCATTCAGTGCAAATGCAAAAAATACTATTCTTTTACTATTCGTTATCAATGACTTTCAGACAGCATAAAAAACATTGCTGGACCGCAGGCTTCTTGCTGTGTGTAAACACTTTCCACTCAGCGCTTTACATGGAATGTGAAGCGCTGAGCAAGAAGCCCACGATTCATCGATGTTCTCTGCCTGTCCAAATGCTCTGCAAGAGCGCTAGCGACCTTAATGGTGATGTCAGCACTCATGCAGTCGTTTAGACAACTGTCGGCCCGTCCAAATGGGACTTAAATCCATGCGTTTCCACTAATCATTACAGAGGTAAGAGCTTGTAAATGAGCCTTAAGTCATCATTTTACTGTTCACATATAGATGCAAACTTCATAAGGTGAAGTAACCAAGTACTTATATTGCATTACCTTGTATAGGTCCTTTGATGATGTATAGATAATGAAAGAGCTCTATTTCCTCCTGTCCTGCACTGGTCAAGAAGAGGAAGCTGAAACCTATCAAATAGATGCTTTCACATGGTGGGAAGGACAACCCTGATCTCTATCATGAAATAACCACAGTCAGATTAGACCATCCAGGATATTACAGTAACATTTTCCTTACCTTATACAACCTGGGATGTTGCCATTAAGCCTTTTAACTGTAAATCACCATAACTACTATTAATTACCAAATTTTCTGGTCTAACGAGCATGCAGAACACGATTTACATCTCAGATTGTCTAGCATAGTAAAAGGGAAGTTTGTCGATACGAGCATCCAGAGTCTTGGAGTCCAATAATGCACCTCCTCTCAAACTCTTAGAGTGCATTTACACTGCAAAGATGATCACTCAAAAGATGGGTTTTGAGTGATCATTTTGCATAAACTACTGCTTGGCACTAATACCTATTAGTACCAAGTAGCAGCATGTGAGCCGCCAGGAGTTGTAATCAGGAAACAGACCTCCCACTGTTCCCTGATTACATTCCCTTTGTTCTGCCTGCAGGGCTGATAGCTGAGAGCAGCTGATACAATGTTATCAGCTGTAATCAGCTCTCCGTGGGTAGAGCACAGTAAGCAGTCCTGCTTATCAGCTATTTTAAAGCAGGACTGAAAACAGTTGTTCGGCAGAAAACGGAGAGATGGGCACATTTAGACACAACGATTATCACTCAAATCTCTTTGATTGCGTTGTAGAGGCGTCTAGTGGTCAACATGTTCTACATAAAAAGAAAAAGAGGTCCACTACATACAAGTAGCCTCCAAGAGCCTTTTTATAGGCCAAGAGTGGAACAACTTTTAGGGCCTCAGGTGACAAGACCATTCATCTAATCACACCACAACTCTAATCATTTCCATATCTGCCTGAGATGTAACTGCATGTTGAGTTTTACAGCAAAACAACAACGCCTTCTAGGTGCTTCTAGACTTCCATGAGCGACAGTACAGGAACAGGGAGATGGGCAAGTATAGAAACTACATCATCGGACTATTTAGAACCTGGCTTCTGACCACTATAACTTAGTTTATGCTTCTCATAGGTGGCTTGTCACTACTCTTTCATAGAGGACAAAATGCATGAGGTAACAGTCTCATTGTAAAGTGATGCTACTTCTGCAGTCTTTCCTTAACCATCGTAGGTCCCAGTCACCTGTTGTGCAGGGAACTTACACAGCTCCATTCTCTTGTCTACTCCAGGGGACAGAGCCTCACTGATGCTATAGAATATGCTAGCAATATACCATAACATGTAGATCGCTGATGTATGATTAAACATAGGCTTTCTTCCCAATGTTGGGATAAGCTGCTATACCAGGTTTTAGTCCAATAATGGATTGGATTGTAACTCCCGTGGTTTCAATCATTTTTCTTTTTACTATTTTTTTTTTAATCACGATGGATGAACTGACCAGCTTGACAAATTGGGTGGATTAATAGTTTTATGAGAGTTTTCTGGCATAAAAACTATTGAAAATATGGAATACATAGCCAACAGCAATATTTATGAAGCCCCTGTGCCAATTGTGTCACATATTAAAGAATTTGGCACTTTACAATGTACGAAAGTAAAGAAAAACAAAGCAAGGTCGAGTCTGCCATTGTGTTTCCCTCCAGCACATTCATCACAAGGAGTGCTGCTGGTGATGAATCTGAAGGTGCTTTCAGCCTCGTTGGAGGATCGGCAAGTGCTTTTACTCGGAAACCCCACATAGCACGTCGTGCAATGTTTTAGCTGGCGAATGGGCGAGGCATTCTGAAGGTACACCCAAAGATAGGTCATGCCGTGATTGTTTCCTGCACAGTGACAGTGACATAAAAAAATAAAAAGCTCATGTACATGACCCCATTCCAAAGAATGATGTTCATATTTGTGCAAGATTTGAGCATCTCGCAATGCGCAAATCTTACGGATTTTCTCGGCCGTGTGACAGTGAGGTTTAAACAATTAAGCCTATTAGTGTGAACTTGCATCCATGTATACGATTTTAAACATTCTTGAATAAAGATTTGCTTTTATATTGAAGATCTTCAATGCTGGAGTCCCTTGGATTTTTACAAGTTACCCAAATCCTATTCTGCTCTGGGTATAGGTTGGTCTGAATTTGATCTGGTGAGCTGACTATTGTTTGTTTGAATGCATAAGAATATCACTTGTTATAAATGCTGTATTGCTGGAGGTCGAAAGTTGATCTATGGATTTATAGTTAGAGTCGAACAAATTTCTCACCTAATATGAGGCAACTATTGTTCGCTTCATAGGGTTTGTTTGTTTTTTTCCTTCCTCTGAGTCAACACTATAGCATTATAGGTTGGGCCAGTATCTTTACTCAACCCCATTAAAAAGGGGTTTTCAAGGCAGCGCCCACTGCCAGTGCCAGGACGCACCAGGATCAGAGCAGAAGCAGCTGCTCGACTTCTGCATAGTGGCCAGCACTCATAATTGCAGATGCAACTCTCATTATAATCAATGGGAGCGAAGCCTGCAATTACAAACTCCGGGGCCTATACAGGGGGCAGAACAGCGGCTACTGCTCCAACCCCGATATATTCCAGCACCGACTGGAAAATCCCTTTAACTATGGAGCTCAGCTTACATCTGAGACTTCACCAGAGTTTCTATCGCATTGAAGAAGCTCAGTACAGATTTCTGCCTTATATAAGACTAGAGCTCTGCCTGAGCCCTTTTCTTCGGACATGCTGGATTAGAAGGTACATACCGGACTGCATGAATGGTGGTAACACTTGGGAATGCATTGGTGTGGCTGCATATCACATGACCCCTACGCAGGGTCATGTCAATGACCATGCTGAGTACCACCACCGCTAGGGAGGAAAATCTTCTTCATGAGAAGGATGCCATGACGAAAGTCACTAGATTAACATGCAGTGGTGCTTAAAAGTTTGCGAAGCTTTCAGAATTTTTTATATTCCTGCTTATATTTGACCTAAAATTTTATCAGATTTTTATCCAAATCCTAATAGTAGATAAAGAGGACCAAATCAAACAAATAAATCAAAAATTATTAGACTTAGTCATTTATATATTGAGGAAAATGATGCAATATCACAAAATCTGAGTGGCAAAACCTTTGCTTTCAGTATCTGGTGTGACCTTTTTGTGCAGCAATACCTGCATGTAAACAGTTTCAGTACTTGTTGATTAGTCCCACACATTGACTTGGGAGGACATTTAGCCCATTGCCCTGTACTAAATGGCATCCACTCTGTTATGTTGATTGGTTTCCTCCCATGAATGGCTCGCTACAGGTCCTTTCACAACATTTTTATAAGATTACGATCAGGACTTTGACATTCCAGAACTAAACTTTCTTCTTGAACCATTCTGTTGTAGAACAACTTGTGTGCTTTAGGTGGTGGTCTTGCTCGTTATCTTGTGATTGAGTTCACAGACAAAACGTCCTGAATTTTTCCTGGTAGAATTAATTGTTCCATCAATGATAGCAAGCCGTCCTGGCCCAGATTCAGAAAAACAGGCCCAAACCAGGATACTACCGCCACATTTTACAGATAGTATGAGGTTTTATGCTGTAATGCCATGTTTTTCCTTTCACCAAACAAAAAGCTTCTCATTTAAGCCAAAAAGCTCTACTTTGGTCTTATCCAACTACAAAGAATTGTTCCAATAACCTTCTGGCTTGTTCAGATGAGGTTTAACTGCAGACGGGCCGCAATGTTCTTTTTGAAGAACAGTGGTTTTCTCCTTACATTGTTGTTCAGTATCCTCCTGATGGTAGGCTCATGAACCTTAGCTAATACAAAAGGCCTTTAGTTGCTTAGATCAGTGTTTCTCAGCTATAGTCCTCAGCGCCCCCCAACAGGTCATGTTTTCAGGATATCCTCTAGTATGAACACCTGTGGCAATGCGGAGGCATTCACAAGAATTACATCACCTGTGCAATACTGAGGACATCCTGAAAATATGACCTGTTGGGGGGTCCTGAGGACTAGAGTTGAGAAACACTGGCTTAAAAGTAATCTTGTGTTTCTCTGTGATCTTGCATGTTATTATATGCCTGGCTCTTGGCATGATCTTTGCTGGTTGCCATGCCTGGGGAGGATAACAGTAGTCTTGAATTTCCTCCATTTGTACACAATCTGTTTGACACTGGATTGGTGGAGTCTAAACTCTTTAGAGAGTTTTGTAACCTTTTTGAGACTGATGAGCATCAACAACTCTTCTTCTGAGGTCCTCAGAAATCTTCTTTGTTTGTGCCATGATGTACTTTCAAAAACGTGTTATGAAGATCAGAATTTGATAGATCCCTGTTCTTAAAACAGGTCACCCACTCACACTTGCTTGTTATCCCACTGATTGACAACATCTGACTCTAGTGTCCCCTTCAAATTATCTGTTAATCCTAAAAGGTTCACACACTTTGGATCCATTTCCTCAATACATAACTGTCTAGTATTTTTGATCCATTTGTTTGATTTGGTTCACTTTGTTTACTTTTTGTATAAAAATCTGATGAAGCTCTAGTTCAAATATAGACAGAAATATGGAAAATTCTGAAGGGTTCACAAACTTTCAAGGAGCAGTGTACTAGGATGGGGGAAGGGTGGAGCAGCAGACCTTGACAAGGTTGTAGTGTTGATCGGGTCTACAAACCTCGTTCCATTTATGTGACTGCATCATTCAGCAGCTCTGGCCTTTTTGTGAAGAGCTTGATAGAAAATCAGAAGCACTTAGCAGCACAAGGAACTGAATAAATGTCATATTTCTTATATGGCGTTGCCCCCTTGTGTTTTCCAGGGCATTCACAAAAGAATCAGTTTCTATGGAATATTTTTATTTTTTTTTGCAGCAAATCTCATCTTTTCTGTCATTTGTCACCTTGTGTCTGCATTTGTTTTTACGATTCAGGAAGTCAAGCTAAAAGAAGAAAAAAAACCAAAAACCTCAATACCTTTCAAATACAGGTCAATGAAACATGTTAAACAAAAAAGGACGAAACTGAATACATTTCTGACATTTAAAATTCAGATCTCAAATCACTAAAAAAGGATTATAAATTAATCCTATACTGCCCCCTGCTGTATAACAAAGATAACATTTCCTCAGACTGTAAAAATTGCTTTAATTCACAATTAAAGTCGATTAAAGTACATTGCTGGTCCAAAGTTTTAGAACTCTTCAATATTTCCAGTTTTTATTGATATTTACACAGCTTAACGGTTCAAATGTACTTTGATATGAAAGCACAGAACAAAATACAAGCAACAAACATAATGGATTAACTTTGCTAGGTTTTTGACTCTTCAAAGCAGCCACCTCTACCTGATACAACAGCTGTACACACTCTAGGCATCCTTTCTACAATTGCATTCAAATACTGTTGAGAAGTTTCTTCCGAACAATGTCGCAGAAGTTTGCAAAAATCTGCTTGTAAGTTGCTTTGCTTTTACCCTTCTGCCCAGTTCTTCCCAAAGAAGCTCAATGGGTTTAAAAGGAATTTAGTTTTTTTATTCTATTATAGATTGTGACTAGAGATGAGCAAGCACCAAAATGCTCAGGTCTGCGTTATTCAAGTCGAGCTTTTTGTAATGCTCGAGAGCTTGGCTCGAGTAACGAACCCCATTGAAGTCAATGGGAGACTCAAGCATTTTTCAGGTTGCCCGATGCTATGCATTGTTTTCAATAGAGCCGCGGCTGCTGCTGGCACCCCTGAATTGTTTTTCATGGAAGGGCTTTACATAAAAGCCCTTCCATGAAAAACAATAATTTTAGTGTAAAAAAAAAAACCTTCTGCCGCTGCCTTGTCCTCTGCAGGGATGAAGAACACTTCTGCCGCATGCAGCAGAGGTTTCCTTCACCCCCGCTAGTAAAAAGAATTCCCTGCTGCTATATCTGCCATATGTGACAGATGCAGCAGAGGAATTCTTCAATTCCCTACCGCAGCTGTCGCACATGACAGTCACAGGCATCTCTCACCGAATGAATGACATGAGAGAGCTGCCTGTAATTGGCTGAGCACCTCAGCCAATCACAATCAGCTCTTTCAGCAGGCGAGGATTTTAAATCCTCACCTGCTGATAGATAAGCACTACAGAGCCGGGGACTGCAAGGAGAAGACAGGAAGGTGAGTATCTATGTTTTTTTACACTACTTTTACTGGATTTCCATTGACGGGGTGCAGCTACGGCAACAGAATCCTTTACCGCAGCTGTCATGTGAGTAAAAGGTATATTCTCTGGAGGTGGTATTGGTTGTGCGCCAGGGGTCTCAAAGCATTCCCAGTTCCATGAGATATGTCAGATCTTTAGAGGGTTGCGTGTGGGACGCATTTAGTGAGGATTTGTCTAGGGTTGGGCAAATAGTGGTGTTAAAGTCCCCCCCCCCCCTACAACCAAGTGTGTCCCCTGTCTCTGGAGTTTGAAGGAGGTAATTTTGGCGAAAAAATTAGTGTTTGGATGATTTGGGGCATATAAATTTTGAAAAGTATAGTGTTCATTGTAGATATTTACTGTTAATACCAGATATCTACCCTCCTCATCAGCTAGCTCCTCTTCTATGGAGTATGGCAGGCCCCTTCGAAAGAGAATGGCCACCCCACGTGTCTTGGATGTATAGCTAGCAGTGTAGCAGGAGTCTAGCCAAGGGGCCCTCAAGGAGGCTCCCGATCCAGACTTCCAATGCGTTTCCTGTAAAAAAGACCACATCCGGTCTAAGGCGCCTCAAGTGGGTGAGGACCTTCTTACGCTTAATTGGCGTGTTGAGGCCTGCCACATTCCACGAAACCAATTTAATGTCAGAGGAGCTCATATATTCTTGTTCTGGTGTGTACCTGATGTTTGTCATAGCGATAAGAGTGGATTGGTGTGTGAAGCGTTATTATTTATTACCTTGTTCCCCCGTCGTCCCAGCGAGCAACAAGGGATCAGATAGATGCAGGCCAGGAACCCGCGCGCCAACCAGCTCAACCTGGAAGGCAGTGGAGAGGAATGACATCTTGGCCTCAGAACAGTAAAACCATGAAAATTAACCATTAACATTCTTAGTTGTATAGTTTCAAGATCAACATGAGGACCATAACTTTGAATACAAAAAGAAAAGAAAATAAGAGGAAGAACAGGTACTGCAGCCCTGACGGGTCAATGTGGTCTCCGGCTCTAAGCCTCTTGCCTACTGGAGAACATCAATGTTTCCTAAAGCCTGTTTTATTGCGGATGACCATCTTTGTTAAGGTTGAAACATCGACGTGCTGACCTAGGGTCATCGTGTATCAGCTGTTGCCCAATACGTTGCGTTTTAAGCCTGGCTGGGAACAGGAGTTGGAACCGTATATTTTTCTCATGAAGGTAGCGACAGATTGGGGTGAAGGCTCTGCGTTTCTGGGATACAAGCGTCGAGAAGTCCTGAAAAATCAGCACTTTGAAATCTCTGATCTTTAAAGTTGATTGACGGCGGTAATCTCTCAGAATCCTCTCCTTAACTGTCCAGTTTAGATATTTTGCTATTACTTGTCTGGGACGTTGGTTTCCTGCATCTGGAAGTCTAGGGGGTCCAATTCTATGGACTCTTTCTATACAGGTGTTATCAATAAGTATGTCTGGAGATAGAGTTTTAGGGAGCTCTTCCGTTAGGAGAATAATCAAGTCCCAGCCCACAATGTTCTCTGGGATACCTATGAAGAGCAAGTTGTTTCTGCGGTCTCTATTCTCCAAGTCCTCAAGTTTCTCCCCCAGTTCCTGCTCCGTTTCCCGACATCTGGTAATGGATTGTTCCAAGTTGGTGACTGAGATCTCCTGAGAACTCACTTTATTTTCTAGTTCTGTAATCTTATTGGCATTTGTCGTTATAAGTGAGAGGGCAGAGTTGATAGAAGTGTGGAGCACTTCCAATCGTTTGTCAAACATGGGCATGAGGAATCTGGACACTTCTTATGCCAGCGTGGCGGCTTGTAGTGTCTGAGGTTGTTGAGCGTGATGGGCTATAACTTGGAGAGTAATACGGTGATCCCTGTTCCATTTCTTGGATAAGATCCTGTGAGAGATCATCTTCTGGGGTTGACTGAGTGAGAGTTGGAGTGGGTTTGGCAGGCATTTTGTCTTTTTATCCTGCTTGCCTTTTTGTCGTGGCATGGCGGAAGCAAGAGTGTTTTCTGATGAAAGAAGGCCCAAGGACTGTGGAGAGGATTGGGGGGTGCTGCTTACGTTTGACTTTCTTAGGAATCTGTCCATGACCCTTTGCCCCAGCTCTGGGGGTACACCCCTAAACCTTCAGGTTTATTTATACTTTTCTTTATTACTCGGGTTAAAATGTGATTACAGTTGGTGTCTCACTCCTGAAGATTATGCAAGTTGTCATCTCTCTTTATTGCATGTTATTTATGTAGCAGCTTTTCTGCTGCAGGTATGCAGCTACGTGATGGTATGTCTCTAAAAGCTGCGGATCCACGAGGGGCTGGAGCAGCAATGCCTGGTTGTTATATTTACATGGGAAGTCTGCACCTGCTAGTAGACTCCGCCGTGTGTTCTTTGCTGGGGACTATGATGAGTACCGTCCCCTCCAAGCCCTTTATTGTTTTCTGGGTCTTCTTTACTTTTATTGTCCACCTATCTAGAATCAATACTACAGTTAGCCACTGATTGCATGGCGGTCCAGGCATCGATTTAAAAAATTGGTTGAGGTAGAAAGTCTCTCATAAAAAGATTAGCGCTCTAGGCTCCTCCTATGTCACTTGCAATGTCACTTGTTTCGCTGGGGAACAATCTCTACAGAAGGGCTCAGCCTGTCCGCATGCGAACTTTAGGTTACAGCGTGAGCAAGCAAAGTACGTTACTTTTGCTGTCCCTGGTCCAGCCTCCAGAACTCTGGGATCGGACATGGTGCTGGGATTTCAACCGGGCAAAGAAACTGCATAGGAGGGATGAGCAGCAAGAGGGGGGAGCTAGCCACCAGGCAGAGCTTACGCTAGGTCTTTGCCGAGGTCCGGGGAGCCACTGGGTCGAGAGCCTGCAGATGCTGAAAAGGTCTCCTGGAACTTTGACCTGTACCGCATACGAGCCTGAGCAGAACAGCAGCAAGGAGTGGAGGAGCAGGGTGGTTTAAGTTTCCGGCGCACTGTCTCCTGATAGGTTGCTTCCATTACGTCATCCCTCCTCACACATCCTGAGGGAGGGAGGGATGGGGCGGGGAGGAGCGGCGTGCATCACCGACAAGGCCACGCACCCCATGGCATCCCAGAAGGCAGCGTCCTGCCGCGCCCGACACCACGCCCCCACGTGTCACCGGTACTGTGCTCAGCGCGCCGCTGCCACGCCCAAAGGCTGCGCTGAGGCCCCTCTATTGAGCCCCCATTGCTGCAGGAGTGCCCCTCCTGGGAGCCTGAAGACTCGGGGAGTGAGCCCTATCCAGCACCATGTAGCTGTGCTGCTGAGTTGCCACGCCAGGACACCACTGCTTGTGGCCACCAGGAAAAAAAAGGGCGACACCCCCCGCGAGCTCAAGGGGAGCAGAGGGAGAGATTGACCCCCCAGCAGCTGACACTATAATAAGGGTATGCCAGCACTTACACCCACACCACACTGCACCGCTGCCAAAAAAGTACACACACACAGCGACATACGGGGAGAAGCAAGGGAGGGGAGAAGGGAAGGTCGCCAGCACATACTCACCTCTTGCGCCTTTGCTGGTGGAAATTGCGGCTCCCCAGTTCCAGCAGCCTATCCCTATAACATCGCCTGCCCAACGGGTAGGGGATGTGGACCTTTGCACCTAACGGTGGGCTCTCGCTGGCGGGCCACATGCAGATATATATGATCCGGATGTGCCACCTATACTTCTGAGGTGGGCCGGGCAGGAACAACCTGGACAGACCCAGGTTGTTCACCCTCCTCTATCCTTCGGGTTTGATGGGGAGAGACCTGCCTCCCCGTCTAACCCCTTACTTCTGCCCTAAAGGGCGCGACAGTCCTCCTAGGAGACACTAAGCTAAAAACTAAATAGCCTGGTGTCGGCAGGAGGGATATAGCCAGAGGGCGGAGCTAACTTTTGTGCTTCGTGTCGCCTCCTAGTGGCAGAAGCTATATCCCACGGTCTTTGCGGTGTACCCCAATGACACGAGCGAGAAACTGAAGTTTTCTAAAACTAATAAAATGTGGGCTTTATAGCACAATGCACTGTATAAGAGTACAGAGTAATAAAACCACATGCCTGCTTACCCCAAATCAGTTGAGATTTTTTTTAATTTAAAACAAACTTATGCATTTGGAAGACATGTAGCAAGTGTACAACAAAAAGGGGATTCAAAAATAGGAAATAAAACCTTATGCTTCTTTCTTTGTATCCGCTCCTATTTTAGCCCACAATCTGCATGTGTGACTTCCATCTAATGTTGAAAATAACGACAGCGTAACAAGGGGTCCGGGATTAGGCCTATGGGACCCAACTCCAGAGCCTTTAACCCTTTCCAATCCACTGTCTGACCTCTGAAGACATTATGATTTAAGGCTGTACAGCTCTGATGTTGGAAGACGTCCGTCGGGTTTCTCTTACTGCATATTGCCAGCCTCTCTGCTGTCGGAGCCTAGTCAACGTATCACCTCATGCAGTACTGGCTTTAGCCAGCATATAGCGCCGTTGTATAATAGCAGAAAGAGTAAGACCCCTAGGAAAACAAGGATACAAATTGGATTGGAAAGAGTTAAGCCACACTTAAAAGTTTTGATATTTGGATACCATCAAATAGATATAGTCATCTGTTGGGACCATGAAGGAATGCCAATTGTCAGGGAATCACTGTGCAAGGTGTAGTGCTTCATGTGATTCTTATTACACAGTACACAAAAATCAATGAATAGCCAAAATCAATGAATAGCCAAAGCAAGAGACAAAAGGTTTTACTCTTTATTTTACTATTTTAGTTTATTAAAATCTTGTCTAATAGTGCAGTTAAAAAAACTAGACAGAAGTGTTTACAAAGTTATCCAATTGTATATGAACAAGGTAAGTAGTATTGCTTTTAATCAACCTTTTTAAAGTAAAAACGTAACAAAATGAATTATGTCACAAGGTGCTCTACATAATGTCCTCTTGTCCATTTTCTTTTTTTTGGTCTATACACAATGGGTACATGTATAAAAACTGGCCTGCTCCAGATCTGAGACTGTCGCTACAGACACCAAATACATATATTTACAGATGCAGTTTTTAATACATGATGCAGAAAATTCATCTATGCTGTAGCCATTATCATAGTTTCTTCAAAACAAAAAAAAACAAAAACAGACAATATATATATATTAACATACACACAACAAAGGAAACACGTAGTGGTGCAAAAGGCCCATGGTAATTTGCTGGTTTTCTAACTGTTCCTCACCATGACGAGTTATAAATGGTCACATTAACAGTGCATACGTCATGCTGTGGCAGATTCCTATTCAAAGACTAAGCTAAAACCAAAACATATTGGTACAATGTGGAATGTTTCTTTATTCTAAAAATATGAGTCTTTCCTTAGACTTGCACATCGACAATGAAATTTACCACTGAAGCACACAGAATGACATTTACTTAAGTTCTAGCTGTCTGATGTTAAACTAGGATGACATTTAATACAATGTTGTAAAATTAATGACCAAATACTGTACAGTCATTCTTGCATTATAGCAAAAGTAACCCGCTAAATATCAATGGTTTGACTGCTGCCTATTTACTGAAATGTAGTCCTGAAAATACCAAAAAGCATAGTTTACTAGAAGTTTAATTAGTAGACTAGTTTTCTACAGACGTCAACAAAAAAGGCATATGAAGAAGATGCTAAAATTCTAAGAGAAAGAAAACAAAACAGTAATACAATACAAATTAAACTATGTGACAACAGCGGTGCAAAATATTATCCCAGTTATCCTGGATTAAAAAAAAAAAAGAAAAAGAAAAAAAAATGTTCATAGATGTAGAGCCAAAAAAACTTCAGTTGAAAATCTTTGGTGGAGTAAGGTAGAATGGAAAAGTAAAACAAAAAAAAAAAAACACAAGAAATCACAACAGTTCAGCTGTTCACATCTTATTCAAGTGGGTGTTATCAAGGATGTACAACGTCCTGGGCCCAACATGGGTTCCACAACGCTCGTTATATGCACTTTCATTCTGCTCTTTTTACAAAAATACCCATTTATATACGTAATAAATAAATTTAATGTAGGATCATGCTCACGTGAACAAGGATGGATAAAATTGTTCAGCATATTTCACTTTGTTGGCTGTTGTAAAAGGCGTTCCTATCCAAGTCCATTGTAGAGTTGCTGCTTGATCTGTTCAGTCATTCTGCTTCTGAGGAATGCAGCCTTCCATCTCCACCACTTCAGGCCATCCTTCATATTTGTTTGTATCTTTGTTGTTCTTTATATGCTGGGGACATAAACAGTTATTTTAAGACACAAACCAGGTTAGTAGAAAATAAAGCTTAAAATGTGAGAGGGAACCTGTGATCAGATTCCTGCTGCCCCAACCACCAGCAGCAAGGAATCCCGACGGGCTCCCTCCTTGAAGGTAGGTACAGTGGTGCCTTGGGTTAAGAGTTTAATTCGTTCCATGACAGAGTTCTTAACCTAAAATACTCGCAAGTCAAATCAATTTTCCCCATAGAAATGAATGGAAAAGCCATTAATCTGCTCTTGGTCACAAAGCTCTCCCATTGATTTCAATGGGGAAGGAGTGGCCCCATTGAAAGCAATAGGACGTCAGCACCCCCGCAGTGATTTTCAGGGAAGGGCTTGAAATATAACCCCTTTCTGAAAATCATCCCTAGCTGTAGTAAAAAAATATATACTCACCTGTTTGCCGGGGCTCAGGCGTGTCTAGCCACCGATTGTTTTCCCTGCACTGCTCTGAAGCTTTTCAGCAGGCAGGGACTAAAAATGCAGAACAAGTGGCAGCTAGACACGCCTGAGCCCCGGCAACAGCAGACAGGTGAGTGAATATATATATATATATATATATATATATATATATAAACAAACAATAGTTTTTATTGAGTTTTCAATTATACATACAGAGGCATAGCAGTATGGAAAGATTTCCAGTTATAACACAGTGTAGCTAAAAGCCAATAGGCTGGCCGGGGACAAATCACATTTCAAGGGGGGAAAAGGGAAGGGTAAAATGGTGAGGTGAGGATATTCCCTCTCTCAGGACTGCTGCCACTAGGGGCAAAAGCACCAGGAAATTATATTTAGTTAGTAGGCTCAACCCCACCAAAGGAAAGGCATAATTTATCCATGGAGTCCATAAACTAAGGAATTTATCATTTTTATCTTCTGTTAGCTTTTCATTTAGCAGATACCAATTCATTCTGCGTTTAACTTCAGAAAAGTCCAGAGAAGCTTTACGCCAGGAATGGGCAATAGTTTGTTTTGCAGCTAAGAAGAGGAAGGAAATCAATTTCTGGAATTTGGGAATATATTCTTAATCTTATTGTTCAACAGAGCCTCTCATGGATTTTTGCGCAGATTATGGTATGTTACTGAGTAGATTAGGGAGTATGTTCTAATCCAAAGTCTTTTAACTCTAGGGCAGGACCACCATATGTGGAGCATGTCTCCAGGGGAAGAACATCCCCTGAAGCATTCTTTAGAATAGCCAGGGACCGTGTGTGCGATTCGAGTGTGGACCAAATACCAACGAAAAAGGATTTTATATGAGGTTTCCAACATTAATATGTTACGGACCCCCTTGATTGGTAGACCACCAAATCTGAGACCACTCCTCCTCACTCAAAACGTGATTCAAAGGGGGTAAGCATGTATGGAGGTTTTGTATTCCTCAATAGAGAGGACAACCAGTTTTTTAGCTGTAAATAGTGGAATATTTCCGAGGAGGGCGTGTCCTTATTTTTCTGTAGGATGGAAAACGCAGTTACTCCTTCCCGAGAGAGGCATTATCAAGGTCCATCACATACTCTATGTGTCCAATTTTGAAAAGCTAAAGGGGAGTCGTGGCCCGGTTAAAATAACAGATTACGTAAGAGTGGCAACACGGGCAGATGAAAAGAGCAGATTCCCTGAGTATTTTATGGAGTCCCAAACACGAAGAGAATGCTTTATAATTGGATTAGAAATAGTAGGTCTATGAGTCGGGGGGATCCACAATAGTGAATCTACTGTGAGGGGGTGTATTTCCATGGCCTCTATGGAAAGCCAAAGAGGGGCATTTATGGTGGAATGTAAGGAGACCAACTGGGCCACCTGGGCTGCCTGGTAGTATTTTGTAATCTGTGGAGTTCCCAAACCTCCTTGCTTCCTATGTCTGTACAGAGTGGAACGTGATACTTTGGGGATAGAGTTATTCCAGATGAAGCGGAGGGTCATCTGTGGAAGGGTTTTCAAAAAATGCCCAGGAACTGGAAGAGCTCTTAAAAAAATAAAAAAAAAATAGAAACGTTTAGGAAGGAGCGACATCTTTATGGAGTTCACTCTTCCAATCCACGATATATGGTATCGGTCCCAGCTATCTAATAGCAGGCGAAATTTACGGCGGAGTGGTATATAGTTTTGTGCATATAACGTATCATAGTAGTTAGTCAGACTCACCCCCAGGTAGCCCAGCGATCCAGTCATCCATTGAAATGGGAAGTTGGATTGAAGTAAAGAGTGTGTGTGTGAGGGCAGGGTAAGATTAAAAGCTTTTGATTTTGTTTCGTTAATTTTCAAGCCGGAGATCGACCCAAAGCTGGACAGCTCCGCCATGAGATTCGGAATTGTAGTGTGGGGGGGATGATATTATAGCAAGTATGTCGTCTGCAAACATGCTGATTTTATGATGGACCCCAGCAATTTCAATTCCTCTGTCAGAATTATTGCGGATTTTTATAGCTAGTGGTTCTAAGGCTAAAATGAAGAGTGGGGAGAGTGGGCAGCCCTGCCTTGTGCCCCGCTGGATCGTAAAATTATCAGAGCAAAAGCCTTTATAGTGGACAAAGGCTTTAGGATAGTAATATAGGATTTGCAACCAAGTTAGGAACTCAGCAGGGAACTTCCAATGCTCTAATACCAAAAACAGGTATGACCAGCTCAAGGTATCAGAGGCTTTATAGACCTCCAGGGAGAGCAACATTGCAGGGATGCCCCTGGTTTGACAGATGTGTGAGGTGTGTTATCCGACGGATGCTATCTGGAGCTTGGCGGCCTGGAATAAAGCCTACTTGGTCCTTTCCAATTAGAGATGGTAAAGCCATATTTAGCCGCGAGGCTAGAATTTTAGTGAGTTTTATATCAATATTGATTAAAGAAATAGGTCGGTAACTTTGTTTGTCCAGCGGATCTCTCTCAGGCTTGGGGATCATGGAGATGGCCGCCGTAAGTGATGTTTGTCCAACTTGTTGACAGTCTTGCATCGCATTAAAATAATTAGCAAGATGGGTTTGAAGAAATGGGAAGAATTTTTTATAATAAGTAGAGAAGCCGTCCGGCCCTGGGCGCTTATTCACTTTGTGTTTTTTAATCGCATCTTTAACCTCATCATGACTAATTTTTGCAGCCAATTGTTCCAACAATGCCTCTGGGAATGTGGGGAGTGTGGTATCTCAGAGGTATGCGTTCCGTAGGTCTGTTGGCACGTTTTGTGATTGAGAATATAATTTGGCTAAAAACCTGTCTGAATTCAGCTGTTATAGTCAATCGTTTTGCCGTGACTGTGCCATGCTGTGAGTATATATTTTTTACACATGCTAGGGAAGATTTTCAGGGAAGAGCTTATATTTAAAGCCCTTCCCTGAAAATCACTGCAGGGGTTTCCGGCAGACCATTGCCTTCAATGGCGCCACCAGCAGCAGCCCCATTGAGAGCAAGGCTCTTAACCCAAGTTTTTGCTCTTAAATCAGAGCAAAAATTCAGGAGAGAGCCTGCTCCCAAGTAAAAAAAAAAAAGCTTGTAAGCTGAGGCACTCTTAACCCAAGGTGTCACTGTATTTGGGTTCCTATGTAGCCCCCTTGACCCCCACTTATTTCATAGCTACACAGATGCAAGAAAAAGTAAATGAACCCTTTCGAATTATATGCCTACTCCTGATATCTAGGCCACTGTAATTTACACCAGTTTCTGGCAACAATGATTCTGCATTTGACAGGCCACGGGCTGCACCACGCTCTTCCACTAAGCCATACTTTTTACAACAAAATTTTATTTTATTTAAATACATAGAAAATTAAGATGTGTAAAAGTGTCACTTTTTTACGTCATGGTTCCAATATTAAAACACTTGTGAATTTCCCTCGACTGAATAACCATCCACAATGCAGGGCGAAAATGTGAACTTGTGAATTAAATAGCTGTTAAAGAGGGATCTACAGGTTAACACCTCCACCAAGTGTTTCCTGAAGCTGCAAATAATATATGTTCATAATCTCAAATTGCTAAAATCATAAATCTAGTATTGCTGCGTTCATAAAGACCCAGAGAGAAAAGTTAGTACATTATTTAAGCCACACGAGTCAAGAGGGGTATCATGACTCATTAAGGGAGGGAACCTAGAAGAGGAGTAAGGAGATTTGAGGCCATGCATGCTCCTCTGGGAAATATATGACCCACGTCACATGCCTCTCGCTAGACAAGCCAGAATCCTACTGCACACTGATGAGGGGAAAACACCCCGAAACAGCTGTCTGTGTATGGATTCTGGCTTGGTTTTCAATTCCCAATCAGTGTTATAAAAAGACCTATCTAAAAGGGTGGGAAATTGAATTGCAAGGCGGCTGCCATCAAGTAGGTGGCGCTGCAGAGGTATTGTTCCATCTTCCTTATTTGCATATTACGCCCCATGATACACGCCATATAAAAAAAAAAAATTACCACACACATTCTGGTATTGGCATAATACCATATTATTTATACTGTAGGGTAAACCCCCCTCAAAATAAAAGAAAAAATAAAAATTATAGATTTTGTTAATAATCTTGCCTCTAATCTTGCCGCTAGAAAAAAATATATGAAAAAAAAAATCAAAAATGCTGTGGGTTTCCAAAAATTGGATAAATGAAGACCAGAGTTCATCCTGCAAAAAGCAATCCCTTAGGGTGGGTTCACACGAGCGTGTTTTGGTGTGTACTTAGGTGCGTACATACATCCGCACCTAGGTACGAGCAAAAACACGCGTGAACACAGCTGCGTGCTTGTTGTCAATGGAGCCGTGGCTGCTGCCAGCGGCTCCATTGAAAACAATGCTCTGCAACCCCCCTGCATTCTTTTTCAGGGAAGGGCTTTACATATAAGCCCTTCCCTGAAAAAAACATTTTAGTGCAATACAAAAAAAAAATAAAATTTCCCCTCTGCCACTGCTGTGACCCCCGCGGGCATGAAGAACACATCTGCCGCATGTGGCAGATGTTTCCTTCACCCCCGCTAGTTTAAAGAATTCCCTGCTGCTACATCTGCCACATCTGCGGCAGATGCAGCAAAGGGAATTCTTCAATTCTCCACCGCAGCTGTCACACATGACAGCTGTGGTAGAGAATCCTGCTGCCGGCATCCCGTCTATGGCTTTTCTGGGAAGGGCTTCATAAGCCCTTCCCTGAAAAGCCATTTAAAATAGTGCAAAAAAAAAACAAAAAACACTCACTTCCTTTCAGCTGCAGGGGCTCAGCCGCGACTCCTGGCGCTGTCCCCAGCTCTGTAGTTCTGAGCCATCAGCAGCCGGGGGATTTAAAATCCCCGCCTGCAGGTAGCTTTGATTGTTGTTGGCTGAAGTGCTTCAGCCAATCACAATCAGAGCTACCAGCAGGCAGGGATTTTAAAATCCCCGGCTGCTGATGGCTCAGCAGCGCTACAGAGCCAGGGACAGTGGCAGAAGTTCCCGCTGAGCCCCAGCAGCTGTCAGTAGCTTTGCAGGGAAGGGCTTCATAAGCTCTTCCCTGAAAATCCTTTTAAAATAGTAACAAAAAAAATAAATAAATAAATAAAATACTCACCTGCTGGGGCTCAGCATTGACTTCTGCAGCTGTCCCCGGCTCTGTAGCTCTCAGCTATCAGCAGCCCGGGATTTAAAATCCCCGCCTGCTGATAGCTGTAATTGTGATTAGCTGAAGTGCTTCAGCCATTCACAAATCAGAGCTACCAGCAGGCAGGGATATTAAATCCCCGGCTGCTGATAGCTTAGCAGCGCTACAGAGTCGGGAACAGCGGCAGAAGTCAACGCTGAGCCACAGCAGCTGTCAATGGCTTTTCAGGGAAGGGCTTCATAAGCCCTTCCCTGAAAAGCCAATTAAAAGTAGTGCAAAAAAATAAATAAAAATTTACCTGTTTGCCGCTGCTGTGTCCCCCGCAGAGAAATTCTTTAATTCTCTACCGCAGCTGTCACACATGTCAGCTGCGATAGAGGATTCTGCTGCCGACAATTGTTTTTAGGGAAGGGCTTTGAATATAAGTCCTTCCCTGAAAATCAAGTAAAAGTGGTTTAAAAAAAAAAAAATAGATACTCACCTCCCTTCAGCTGCTGGGGCACAGCCGATTCTTCTCCTGCTGTCCCCTGCACTGTGGTGCTGATCTATCAGCAGCCGGGGATTTAAAATTCCCGCCTGCTGAAAGAGCTGAATGTGATTGGCTGAGGTGCTCAACCAATCACAGGCAGCTCTCACCTGTCATTCATTCGGGGAGAGCTGCCTGTGATTGGCTGAGCACCTCAGCCAGTCACATTCAGCTCTTTCAGCAGGCGGTGCCAGCAGACCATTGTCTTCAATGGAGCCGCCGGCAGCAGCGGCTCCATTGAAGTGAATGGCAGCATTTTTTTTATTTACACACCAAAATTTTTATTTTTCAGGGAAGAGCCTATATGTAAAGCTCTTCCCTGAAAAACAATTCAGGTGTCCAAGCAGACCATTGTCTTCAATGGAGCCGCCGGCAGCAGAAGCGGCTCCATTGAAGAGAATGCCTGCATTTTTTTTTTTAACACTAAAATCTTTCTTTTTTAGGGAAGGGCTTATATGTAAAGCCCTTCCCTGAAAAAGAATGCAGGGAGCCGTCAGACCATTGTTTTCAATGAAAACAATACGTGCATTTCCTATGGCGCACGCACCTGTAAAACACGGACATGTGCACACACCATAGGGAATGCATTGTTGTAAATACAAGCGTGTTCTTGTGCGTGCGTATGAACGCACCAAAACACGCTCGTGTGAACCAACCCTTATAGAGCTCAGTAAATTGAAAAAGAAAAACAAAAAACTGTGGCTCCTGAATAGCGGCAACACAAAAGTAAAAAAAAAATATTAAAAAAAAAGTGGTGTGTTTTCAGTGTACAAAAATGGCAAAACATAAAAAACCCTAAATCATGCTGACCTAAAAAATAATGCCATCACATTATTTTGCAGACTAAAGCTGTGAAAAAAAGAAAGAAAAAGAAAACAAAACAAAGAGCACCCCGCTAATCGTGTTGTAACGCTCCCATTGCTTTCGATGGAGCCTCTCACATAGCTAAAGACAGCCGCTCGATCATGGTGCTTTTCGAGTGGAGTCTGTTCTATTTTAGGGTGTTTGGCACTCCTCCTCAATGATGTGGAGTGCTAGAACCGGTGTTGGTCGCAAAAAGTAAAACGCGGCACAGCGCCACAATTTAAATCACCAAGAGACTGGTCTGATTGCCGACAGTGCAGAAATTCCAAAGGGTTCACTTTTCAGAGAAAAACCCTAGTACTAAAAAGCCAGGCGCAGGGAAAGTGTTGAATAGACAGCTCACCTCCCACTTCACCTGCATCAGCTCCATTATTTACATGTAGTGAGGCCTGTTCAACTAGCTGCAGCCATCCGCAGTGCAGGTAAAAAAAAAGACAGGCACTCACGGACGCCGGCTGCGGTCAGGGCCGGATTCCACTGCGGGCTCAGGCATGCAGAATCCGCCCCGTTCGTGTGCGGCTGGCCTCAAATCATTCTTGTATGGGTTTTATGACTGGCATCACAGCTACTGTGCAGACTGCAACATGTTTACCTCCAGGATTTCACTACATTTGTTTTATGTTCAACCACCACAAGCCGCCAGGTTTTAATGGCTGGGATCAAGCTGTGATTCTGCCATCCACATTTGCTAAAATTCTTACCTGCTCAAATGGACTTTTTGTCTTTATGCCTTTTCCACCGACAAAGACCCAATTGTCTCTAAAACTCAAACCGGTGATGACTGTACTTCCGAGTTCAGAAATCAGTTTCCGTGCTTCATCATTCAATCTGTAATTTGTTAAACATAATATAATAAGGTAAATAAAAGGGAACATACGATTTAAACCTGTTAGTGAGGAGACTATTTATTGCAGTTACAAAGAAGATCCGCAGCAGGCTGGAGATGTAGTAAAAAAAACTCCTTTATTTCAAATCCATAAAACTGGATACAAGCAGCGACGTTTCGGCTTGAAAAAGGCCATCTACCGGCTGAAACGTCACTGCTTGTATCCAATTTTATGGATTTGAAATAAAGGAGTTTTTTACTACATCTCCAACCTGCTGTGGATCTTCTTTGTAACTTTGATGACAATTGTTTGAAAGGCTTGTCCTCCTTTCCTGATCGGCTTGTGCAGGTGGTTCCTCCTCACCTATGGGTATTTAATGAGTGCTGCAGGATATCGTGTGGTTCTAGAGACTATTTATTGCCTCGGGTATCAAGTTTTCATAGTTGCATTGCAAGAGCCATAACTCGTTGACATAGATGTATGAGGGCTTGTTTTTTGGGGGGACGAGCAGTGCTTTTTAATTGCACCACTTTGGTGTACATATATAAGTTTTATGCAACAAATGTTAACTTTTTTTTCTTTTTTGGGCGAGGGGGGGGGGGGGGGGGCATGCAAAAGGAATGACCAGAAATCTCGCCAAAGTTTTGGGGGTTTTGTTTTTATGATGCTCACTATAAAAATAAATAAATGCTAACTTTTTTTGGCCGGACTCACAAGGGCGTATGGTTACCACATATGCTGATGCGATGCGTGTTAATTTGCAGGCAATCAATTACATTGCCTTACGCAGTTCTGCTCATATTAGTGTCAGAATTGCATAGTATGAGTGCACAAAAAAGAATGCAGCATGTTATATTTTGCTGCGCGATAGAGCTCATTGTTCTCTATGGGTGCTATATGCATGCATTGATCAACAATGGCACGGGAAATGAAACAAAAAACAAACAGGTGGACTGCGGATGACAGAGTGCACGAGATACACTGCAGTACAACGGGCCACTGCCGACTCCACAGCGGTAGAAAGCTGTATTAACCATGCAGCGTTTCACGCTTACAGCCTCATTCTAAGACCCATTTATTAGGGTAGGGTTTTGATTTTAATTGGTACCATTTTGAGGTACGTATGGCTTTTGGATTGCTTTTTATTATGTTTTTTGGGAGGCGAACAGAAGTAAAACAATTCTGGCATTACTTAAATTTTTTAGGGCATTCACCATGTGAGATAAATCACAAAATATTTTCATTGCCTGAGTCGTTACAAATGCGGTAATACCCATTATGTGTTGCTTTGTAAAAATTTGAGGGGTATTTTATCCATTTAAAATGGGTTTTGTGGAGAAAAGTGTATATTTTTTTTAAAATTAAGCTTACATTGAATTCTCTTTGATACTATTTTTTAGTCCCTGAAGGGGACTTGCAGATGCAATCATTTAATCGCCAGGTTAGTACACTATTATTTATGTAGTGCATTCTGCTGAGCCTATGGCAGCAACCCATCAGGCTCATCCATAGGCAGGGAATAATAAAGAGTTACATGGCAGAAATGGAGGCCTTTACCAAGCTAACTATTGTCTTGCAATTGCACCGTGGGGTGCCAGTGGTTGACAGAAGGAGCCGCCTCCCCCTGTCATTTGCTTACATACTGCAGTTGATATGGATTATAGTATGTAAGGGGTTAAACTGCCAGGATCTGAGGTTTCTCCTCTCCTGGCTATTAGAGCAGGAGCCAGGCTATCAGCAGTCAGCTAAGCCACTGCTCCTTCACACGAGCGCTGTGAGCGCACAGTATAACCGCGTGCAAAGATCGCGGCTATACTGCTCTAAAGATCACGTGAATGGGTTAATTCCTGCTACGTGAAGTAGCCCGTTCATGCAATCCCCCACAGGAACTCAATTTCCAGCTCCCATAGGAGTCGATGGTCAGGTCCTAACTGACTATCGATTTTAGATGCGAATTGTAGTCACATGTCCTATCCGTTAGGCGCGCTAAATTTAGCGCACCTAACAATTGTAGATGTGACCGCTTCTATAGGAACCCATTGGTTCCTATAGAAGCACGCCCTGTGCGTTCCTCTAATGCGCACGGACAATGCTTGCGTGAATGAGGCCTTAAAAAGATGTGCAAGTTTACAGCCGATCGGGGAGGTCATTAAAAAGGTGTACTGGCCATCACTAAGGGGTTAAACTTCTGATCTAGGTCACCATGAAATGCAATACAAGCTCAATATCTGAGGGCATCATACAGTATATGCAGATAAGCTGGATAAGATCGGTCTTCACATTTAACCTGCGATATCTAAGAATGTAATCTGATCGTGTTAGATTGTATCTAGTAAAATCCTGCCACAGATCAAGAAGAATAGAACAACCCATCAAGAATGAGCCGCGTGTCTGCAAACACAAGGACTGCCAAGTTATGGAGAGTTTATGGGCAGCTGCCTGTTATATTACCCAATGACTGCTGCAAAGCAAACAGAAGTACCAGATTGTTTGCTCTATAAGACACACCGGACGATAAGACGCAGTCCCGTTTCAGAGCGGGAAAAATATTTTTAACTTACCCAGGGACAGCGCGGGGGATAATATTGGGCGACGGAGCAGAAGGAGCAGCAGAGCTCTGAAACACCGGAACTGCGTGTCACAGTGGCACTTGTGTGCGGCAGGAGGAAGGGAAGAAGCCGTGTGGTGGAGGCGGGGAGCAGCAGCAGTTCCCGACGGCGCTCAACACCAATCACGTATGGGCGGCAGTGAGGAGGAGAGAAAACTGCTAACTGATCGCACATTTGTTCGTTCGATTGCAGTGGCGCATTAAACTTGCAAACGTGCAAGAAAATGGCGATCGCAACGAATTTTGGCACATTCGCTCTGTAAGATGCTGCGACCTTTTTCCCCCGCTTTGGAGGGAAAAAAAGTGTGCCTTATAGAGTGAAAAATACAGTATATTGGGAGCTCTATATAAATGTAGATTTACAAGAAGGGAAGTCTACGTCCTAAGGCTTTGCTTACATTCAGGATTTCCTTTTAAAACAAAATAGGTCATTGATTAGATAAAGGAAAGGAAAAAAAAAAAAAAAGAAATTGAGTAATTAAAAAAAAATACAAAGAATTAGAGTGACACAGGGCAGGGCAAAAAAATGCCCTTTTCAGAATATAACTTTTTCCAGAGCCACCAGGTTGCTTTCTCTCTGCCTACAGAAGCCAGATGCCCCAGGGTGAACAGGTAATGAAAAATAACAGAAACTGCTCAGTCCGTTGTCAAGTGCGCCATAAATATTCTGGTAATGGGCAACTGTGCAGGAAAAAAAAAATAGCTCAAAATTAAAATAGTCTGAAAGTTGATGAGAAAAACCTCAATCTGTCTCCCAGTACCAACTACACTTGGGCAGAGATAAAAATTTAATTTAGAAGTGATGTGCCAAGTGCATCTGTGCCTACAGCTTATGGGGCTTTGATACATCTTTGGGCCATCAGTGTGCAGCCAAGGAAGGATTAGCAACATGACAAGGTCACCCTCTGCAGAAAAAAATTACTCTCCAACTAGAAGCAACTTTACTGACAAAGCTGCAAAAATATTGAGCAGTCTACTATATTATCCTCTTTTTTTGCAGTAGACTAACATATACCAGCGATGAAGGCCAAAAGGACAATCAATCTTTCGGCCTCTGTCTGGCAACGGAAGGCTATGGACACGCTGAGTGTGTAGCTCAGCAGCTTTCCTGAAGCACATGATAAGCGTAGATGAAGGACATGATCTGAACTGGCCCTTAACCTCTTCTGCACCCGCCCGCCTATTTGTTTTTTTTTCCTCCCCCCTTTTAACCCCTTAGTGACGAAGACTGTTTGCGCTTCACTAAATGACGGAGCCAAATTTTGGAAATCTGACATATGTCACTTTGACATAGCATAACTCTGTTAAGGTTTTGCATATCCAAGTGATTCTGACATTGTTTTTTCACCACATATTGTACTTCATTTAGGTGGTAAAAATAGGACGATTTAATAAATATACACAAATTCTAAGCGCCAAAGTTGGAATATTTTGAAAAGTGTAATTTTTTCACATTTTTAATTGCAATATCTCAAATATGTACAAACATACTGTGCAAATTTTTGCTAAGATATATATTTCCATCTGTTTACTATATTCTGGACGCACATTTGAAAAACTTTTTTTAACCATTTAGGAGACGTGCAATTTTAACATTCATTACACCGTGGAACACAATTTTTGTAACAGATAAGCAGATAGGCGGCTTATAGCAACTTTAGTGTACTGAATTCAAATACGATATCCCTTTTTTTTCTGCCATGTAAGGTTTTCCAATTATGGGGCATAATGTAATCCAATTGCCGTTTTATTGTATTTTTTGGGAAATATGCCTGTACAATTAATCCAGCAGGCTCGCCATTAACCTTGCTTAACAAAAAGAACAAAAATGACAATCACTGTTACATACCACATGCTGATGGAATACTATAAGGGTAAGTTTATGTGACATATAGGGTATGTTTCCACGTGGCGTAAAAACTGCGGATCAGCCACCAGTGAATTGTGATTAACTGTATTTTTACAGGTCGTTGGTTAGACTAAATTAAAATCATAAAACAAAAAATACATGTTTGGTAAGGCGGGACCCCCGAACATGGATTGGGGCATTTTAATGCTGTCAGAATTTATGGCGGCATTTAAGGAGTTAACAGCTCTGATCATAAGGCAATAAAGTGAGGCAAACTAAGGTTCTTAGCTATAGGGCTCTTCTCAGGTAGTTGTAACTTGTCTTTACCCACATAGGAGAATGGGAAAGTAGTGCTCAATATATAAGAAAATGTACATAGCTAAATAGAACTACAGCCATAGACTGCTATCTGTCCAAGAGCAGTGAAAATGGCAATGAAAGGTACTACTCCTCATTACACAAATGCGTGTTACATGGACTTAGCCATGTCATAGGCTCTATTTCACCACATTTACTGTGCAAGTACAGAACACAAAGGCATATGTTGATGCTTGAGGTTTGCCCATAAACTGACGGTAGCCCCTACACTTAATGGGAATACAGCCTTAAGGTATGTTCAAAGAAAAAAATTCACGGCAGAATTTTCTGCATGAATGCCACCTCTAGAAACCACGTCAAATTCCAAAGCGGAAACGAGCAAGTTACTTCATGACGTGGAAACACTTAATAACCAGTAATTCCAAAAAGTGCTTTTATTCATTCCTTGGTTGAGACCAATTCTATATTTCTTTAATTTGTCAAGCAGGCTGAGGCTTCCCAATTATGTACCCCAAATATTTGACTTCCTCCAAACCAATGTTACATTTCTTGGGGTTTGCGATCAACCCAACTTTCCTCAGCTCATCAATCACTACCTGTACCTTGGCTAGATATATCTACCAGTCTGAGCCAAATATCACTATGACATTCAGATAGCCCAAAGCATACTGTCAGAGTGGTCTTAAGACTGTCCAAAAGTCCTAGGAATTTTTTTTGTTTAAATCTTTTTTCTTACCAAGTTTCCCATATTGTGGGATTATACACTACTTTAACTGATCGAACTTTTATGAGTGTGCTGATCTCAAACATCTTTATTTTTTGTTTTGACTTTGATAACAAAAACAGGAAATGACCTGTTCCATACAAATGCAATGGACATATATTTTGGATGGGCTCCGAGGGGGTTAAAAGTAGCATCCACTTGCCTGGTAGAAAGTCCCGGGTATATTATACACATTTGTAGACTAGTGTGCGTGAACAATGCCTTATACATACTTGAGACAAAACACTAAATCCTTCAGTCATGACACTTACTTTGTTGCTCCGTCATCATAAGTTGCCATGCAAACTATTGTTCCATCCGAAATCTTCTTCAGAAATTCAATAAATGGAGCTACATCTACAAATTGCATAATACAGAAATTGTTTGAAACAAGGAAACTAAAAGAGGTTTTTTTCTCTTGTAGAATTATATTTTCAAAATCAAAAAGGGATTTTCAAGGCAGTGCCCGTTATCAGTGCCAGGATACAGCGGGGTCGAAGCGGAAGCCGCTGTTCAGACCCTCGTGCAGTGGCCAGCAGAGCTTGTAATTGCAGGCGCAGTTCCTATGGATTCCAATAAGAGCTGCACTTACCATTCCGAGCGCTGGCCACTACACGGTGGTGTATCCTGGGTCTAACAGCGGGCGCTGCCTGGAAAGCCCCTTTATCACCAATTCCAACTAGCGAAAATGAATGATAATCCTTCAGCCTAAACATGGCCAACAACCGAACAACAAATTGTTTGCTTTTTGCTTGTCATTCATCTTATGCAGGCATTAAAATAATCGTTGGCTTGTTTACTTATAGTTCAGCTTAACCCCTTGAGGACCAATCATGGTAAATTTATGGTTCCTGGTCCTGGGCTTTAATCCTGGTAATAGCAGAAGTAAGGAGCTGGGATCAAGCAGGAGCAGGTCGGGTCCTCGGCTGTCAAGACGAGGACCTGGAGGAGAAGGGAAAAGCTGTTTTTAACCACTTCTGCCTTTTTCTTTCCAGACTACATAGTGCTCAATGAGCGCTATGTACTAAAGAGAAAAAGCAGAAGTGTTACGTGACCATGGGGGCCCCCTCTCACAGCAGTCAGTGCTGATCAGGATCCTAGCAGACCCTAATCAGCTCTGTTAGGGACTATTGTCACTACAGGGAAATGTTTTCCCCTGTAACTGGGGCTCCTACGGATGCAGCGGAAAAGTGTGAAATAAAAAAAGTAAATTAAAAAAAAAAAAAAAAAAAAGGAAATGACTCCGAGAGGTCCTACATGACGTTAAGGGGGGGATAGATGGGATAGATGGATATACATACATTAAAAAAATTATTATACATTTTAAAAAGGAAACTATTCCTGTATTTTATTTTAGTGTACATACTAAAATTTAAAAATAGACAAAATTTACAACAAAAAAAAGTGTACATTTATGTATTAGCTTTTCACTCCCAATAAAACTAAAAAAATAAGTGGGAAAAAGTCTGAAAAAAAAAATTAAATAGGCCTATATGTTACAGGGAAAAAAACAAAACAAAAAAAATGTCAAATGATTTTGGCAGCTGAAGAAAAAAAAAAGTAGGGCAGTAAAACCACAAAATGGGTAAAATCTGTAAAAAGCATCTCCTCCTTAAAGGGGTTGTCCCGCGGCAGCAAGTGGGGTTATACACTTCTGTATGGCCATATTAATGCACTTTGTAATGTACATTGTGCATTAATTATGAGCCATACAGAAGTTATAAGAAGTTATTCACTTACCTGTTCCGTTGCTAGCGTCCTCGTCTCCATGGTTGCCGTCTAATTTTCGCCGTCTAATGGCCAAATTAGACGCGCTTGCGCAGTCCGGGTCTTCTCCTTTTCTCAATGGGGCTCCGTGTAGCTCCGCCCCGTCACGTGCCGATTCCAGCCAATCAGGAGGCTGGAATCGGCAATGGACCGCACAGAAGCCCTGCGGTCCACCGAGGGAGAAGATGCCGGCGGCCATCTTCAGCAGGTAAGTAAGAAGTCACCGGAGTGCGGGGATTCAGGTAAGTGCTGTCCGGTGTTCTTTTTTAACCCCTGCATCGGGGTTGTCTCGCGCCGAACGGGGGGGGGGGGGTGAAAAAAAAAACCCCGTTTCGGCACAGGACAACCCCTTTAAGGGGTTAAATAGTGATCAGCTGGTTTTATTCACTTATATGGCGAATGAAAAGTGTATGTAGGAGGGCAAAATAAGAATATGACTAGTCACTACATGTACATTATGATTAATTCCTATAAGGCTAACTTCACACGGGCGAGTGCAATATTGGGCCAATATCGTGCTCACCAACATGCGGTTTCCCCAAAGATGTGAGCTGCTTTTACATCAAAACCACCTTGCTTCACTTCAGGGAAGTAGCGATCTTGGAAGTAGCTGTCAGCCGTGGCGGAGGTTCGCAGATTTTCTCGCATGCACCTAGCATGCTGCTGCTGGCCCAAGTGAAAACAATGGGAGATGCAAGGCAACACCCAAAGATAGGACATGCCACCATTTTTTTCCCTGCAGCGGGGTGGGTGAGTGGGAGGGGGGTTGAAATCACTGATGTATATGACCCCATTCAAAAAATGGGGATCCTATTCGAGTGAGATTTGTGCATCTCAACAAATCTCGCCCGTGTGAAGCTGGCCTAATGGTTACATTGAAAAAAAATAAATCTGAAAAAAAAAGGAAAACATCTCTTCTCTACCTAGATCAAAAGATTTTATACACACACACAACCAACATGATTGGCTGCCGTGGTACTTACTTCTCAGGTCCTGCAAGGCCACTTAAATTAATAACAGGCCCTGGTGCTACTTATTTCCCTGGCTGGCCGACTGAACGGCTAGCACATGACAGAGGTGGCCGCCGTCTTTCTGATGTTTTGTTAGTGGAGCGGCCGTCCTGGGTCAGAGAGGCGGCCGCCCTTACCCACCAGAGAGACTGCCGTGTATTGTGATGTGTCGCCGGGGGAGCTTACATCAGGCAGCAGACAGCCGGACACCGCAATACACTGCAGTCAGTGGCCCCCCCCCACACATAGGTGTCCGCCCTCAGCAACCAGTGAGGCGGCCGCAGTATTGGGAGCTGCCACCGGTGGAGCGGGCGGCACCCAGCAGAGAGACGCCCGATGCAAGACACTGCAGTCCGTCAGCCCCCTGGACGGAGCACGCAGCCGGCGCCCCGCACAGAGGAGTCAGGGGACGGACGGCAGTGAGCTGCAGCTGCAGTATTCGAAACTGCCACGTGTGGAGCGCCTGTCACCCAGCAGACAGATGGCCGGTGCAAGACACAGCAATCAGTCAGCCCCCTGCACGGAGTACGCAGCCGGCGCCCTGTACGGAGGCGTCGGGGGACGGAAGGCAGTGAGCTGTCTGCCACAGCCAGAGGGGGTAAGCATGCCTGAAAATACGGTTGCCCCGCAGAACACACACAGCCAGCAGCACACTGTGCGTGCGTGGCCTGCACACTGAAATCAATCCACACTGTGCTGCTAGGACCTTACTACATTGACCCTATTGGGAGCTGGGGGTGTGACAGGGGCCTTACTCCTGTCAAACCCCTAGCTTACGGTGGCATCAACAAACACCAATATTCGCACTAAGCAGGCCATGATTTCCATTTATAAGGGATGCCACACTGCAGTGATGGGTCCATCATGTGACGGCTACCGCTGGGGCTCTGCTTACTTGGAAGTTTGTGAATCCCCAATCAAATGTAAACATGGCCTAACTTGGTCCTATCTCAAACAAAAATTAATTGCTTCTGGGTACCGAGATATTGAAGTGTGAAAATGTTGTTACAAGAAAATTCAATTCTTACCTCCGCCCCACAAGTCATAATATTTTGTTTCAATTAATTCTCCAGTTTTTCCTACAAAATAAAAACAAAATTAACTAGTCATATTAAAATGCTTGAATATGCAATAGATCAAAGAGATAAAAGTGCACAAATCATATGCAATAAAATGGTAAGTTAATTTCCATAGTGAGATAATGATCGTTTAATTGCACTATATAGATGACGAATGCAAAGCTATATTATTTCCTGTAAACCCTCTCCAATCCACTGTCTGACGTCTAAAGACATTATGATTAAAGCTGTACAGCTCCGATGTTGTAAAACGTCCGCCGGGGTTCTCTTACAGCATAGTGCCAGCCTCTCTGCTGTCGGAGCCTATCCAATGTGTTACCTCATGTAGTACAGGCTTTAGCCGGCATATAGCGCCGTTGTATAACAGCAGAAAAAGAGTAAGCCCCCTAGGTAAACCAGGATACAAATTGGATTGGAAAGGGTTAATAAACAGCCTTTCAAAATGGTGTGTCACAGCCATTAGCGCTGCTATCCATACAGGTCATGGATTCTTAACCCCCACCACAATGGGTTAAAAACTCAGCTTTTTCTTAGTGGGTATTTTTTTCTTATCAACTGAGACTAAAAATCTTAAAAAGGAGGAATATTTGATTGTACACATATATACATATATATATATATACATACATATATATATTATACACACACAGACACAGACACACAGACACACACACACACACACACACACACACACACAGACACACACACACACACACACACACACAGACACACACAGACACACACAGACACACACAGACACACACAGACACACACAGACACACACAGACACACACAGACACACACAGACACACACAGACACACACAGACACACACAGACACACACAGACACACACAGACACACACAGACACACACAGACACACACAGACACACACAGACACACACAGACACACACAGACACACACAGACACACACAGACACACACAGACACACACAGACACACACAGACACACACAGACACACACAGACACACACAGACACACACAGACACACACAGACACACACAGACACACACAGACACACACAGACACACACAGACACACACAGACACACACAGACACACACAGACACACACAGACACACAAATATATAATATGTATACACACGCACACAATTTTAGTCCAGTTGACGACAGGAAAGAAAGAAACACAAAGAAAAAGCTATGAGTTTATAACCCATTTCTCAACCCTCCCCCCTCACCCTCCCTCCCTAAAAAAAGAACTGGTAATCAGCAAGTCCCAGGCACTGTTAAATGGTACTAATGAAACTACTGTATATACTCGAGTATTAGCCGACCCGAGTAGAAGCCTAGTCAATACGTTTTACCACAAAAACTGGTAAAACTTATTGACTCGAATATAAGCCCAGCTATACCCGAGTATATACTAGGTAAAAAAAAAACAAAAAAAAAAACAAGCAATACTCACCTCCCAGCCGGCATCTGTGTCCCCGGAGCGATACTCTCCCCAGTGGTGCGGCAAGCTGCTTCAGACTTCTGCCCTCTGTCATCTCCCTAGCTCGGTTTTCTATTACCCCGCCGTCAGCGCTGTGTAACTAAGCGCTGTGATTGGATCGAGCACCAGCCAATCCTAGCCGGCGCTTGATAAACCAATCCCAGCCGGCACTTGATAAACCAATCCCAGCCATTTAGTGATGTCATTCACTGAATGGCCAGTCTCCGTGCAGAAATCTTTTTGCTGCATGACTCGCCGTCGGGCATGCACAGTACAGATTTTTCCCCCCCAAAATTTGTATTTCCCGCGCCGTCCACTTAGCGATGATGGGGTTACCTACGGCCCAAATGCAATGTTAATTGTGTATGGGCTGCAGGTCAGACGGCCTCCAATGTATTCAATGGAGGTTGTCCACATGGTCTATAATGAAGGTCGTCCACGTATGCCGTTCAAGGCGATTTACTGCGGATTCTTCTCGCAGATGCCGATCACGGATTCCACAAAAGGGATCCGTTCATGTGAAGCCAGCCTTACTTCTATGAAAAACAATTGATCAGATAGGCAAAACTCCTCCAGCTTACGAATGTAGGTAACCCTCTGGGGCAACAATAGAAGATGCCCACAAGATTAGAACAATTTGCCCACAGAAATCTAGTATACAACCAGATTATGAGGACATAGATTTAGAATCTAGGCCACTAATGAGCAAATAGTCAGCATTTTTGGGTCTACCAGTACATCAGGATCTAATAGATCCTACTGTTAAGCCAACACAGAGTTCTCTTGCTTCAAAATATAAGTGGAAAACCCGCCTTCTCGGAGTTGTGCTTCAGTGTGCCAAAGGCTCCTTGCCAAGGTTTTACCAGAGCACCCTCATTTACGTCTAATAACCCCTGCACAGCAGGGAAGGAGCAGCATGGGCATGAATGAAGGTGGCATAGTAATGGAGCAGGTACAATAAGTAGTCAAGTATGGCTTCTGTCACTAGGATGGGTATCTGAAAAAAGAGCATGCAAAGAATTGGCAACAACCTACCTGTGTCTGATCTAACAGATCACCCAACTCTGACTCCACAAAATCTAGAGCCAATAAATGCAAAAGATTGGGCACTCCTGACATGGGCGACCAATTTGTAGCAGCAAAAACATCCAGCAACCTACCATTCACCAAAGCAGTGTTAATTCCACGTCCAACATTGTTTTTCACACCACTCATCAAACTAGAAAAGAGAGAAAAAAACTACATAAAAAGGCAGTTAAATATCACATGGTAGCAGTTTCCTAAACATGGGTTTACGTCCGTTTTTCAGTCAAACATGCGGTGCATAATGTGTACAATATTCAGGAACAACGTGCAACAAGTCTATCAGAAGAGCTAGTAATGTCATACTTACACAACATCATCCACACAAATCTTGGGCCCAACAACATTAGCCGCTCCACTCGAAATCTTAAAGGCAAAGTGCTTCTCTGGACAAATCTTTGAAATCCCACATCTGTATCTTGGCGCCTTAGTAGCTGTATGCAAAATAAAAAAAATGGGGTTATTTGTATGCCCCGTATAACCACCTGATAGGAGAAGTAGTATGAGGTGAAGCGGATTCTGGGTTTATCACATTGGTTGTGAGGAGGTTAAAAGGAACACAACCAAATTCATCAATTTGCAGACCGATTACATAGGATGATGCATTACTATACTTTAGCATTAACATCTCTACAGCCATCACCGGCGTGTTTAAAGGCAGTGGCACAATCAGTCTCATGGATAGTTGTATGCAAAACTAAAACTCTCCTCTCTTCCATACTGGAGCCAGTAACCGCATCAGAAGTGCCTGTCGGCGATATCTGCTGCAGGCTACTAGACTAGCTACCCTTCTCCTGACAGTAGATCAAGCAGCATTAAGAAAGGCATGCGATTCTGGATCCAAAGGCCGTGTGTTTCAGAGTCGCTACTGCCATTCTATTTCATTTAGCTTAACCCTTTCCAATCCAATTTGTATCCTATTTTTCCTAGGGGGGGCTTACTCTTTTTCTGCCATTATACAATGGCGCTATATGCTGGCTAAAACCAGTACTGCATGAGGTGACACGTTGGATAGGCTCCAACAGCAGAGAGGCTGGCGATATACAGTAAGTGAACCCCGACGGACGTCTTCCAACATCAGAGCTGTACAGCCTTAAATTATAATGTCTTCAGAGATCAGACAGTGGATTGGAAAGGGTTAATATGCTGTAAGAGGGTCTGGGCTCTGGAGGGGGTTCATGTGCCGCTTGTGGGTACTAGCATTGATGAAGGTCTAATAGAGTTGTGTCGTTCTGCTCTACCGTACTGAATAGAAATTTGGTTTACAGGTGATCTATAGTTGAAGTACTCAATCCCAAGACGTTTTTAGCATTGTAGGATATGACAAAGGTTTGATAGATGGGAGACCGCCTCCGCCGCCGCCACCACCACCCACACCCACACCCACTGACATGGTTCCTTCCTACCAGAAAGGTATATGTGTGCTTTGTATGCACCAACACTGAAAAAGGTTACAAAATATTTACTTACTAGGATGTGCAACGATGTCCAGCTGTGGCCGGGCTACAGGGAGAAAACACAAGACTATTAGGAACAGGAAAGACTGAGGACGACAATAGAGATAAGCAGATATCTGCCAATAACCCTTGATTTACACCAGACCACTGCCAGCTAAATGACCTGCACAAGTACTGATGTCACCACCGGTTAGTCCTCACGTACAGCATTTAGACAGGTAGATAATCGCCGACTATCGCTCACTTCACATTCTACTTGAAGCTGGGTGCGTTTACATGCAGCGAGACGTGAGCGAACCAGCAATGATATTTATGCTGGTTGAAAGGGAGCGACAAACAAAATGTATAACAGTAAATGATGTTTTGCATTTAGACACAACAATTACCACACATTTTCATTGAAGCGAATTTTGCCCGATAACGGTCCCACGTAAATGGCCCTTTACTCATCTGAAGTGCCTGCTAGTTGCAGCGTACAGTTTAGGTTTACTTTAGTCTTTCTCTGTATAAAGATGCCCTTAGAAATTAGAATAATGCTGGTGGATCCTGCCCAAATCTGTGGAATGCAGTAAACCCGTATAACGTGTATAGCGGGCAACCATAGATGTTGGGGAAAATGAAGATCCTTCCTTGTGCCGTCAGAAGTGTCGGGCAGCTGCTTGCATTGCTTTCCACACACGGCGCTACCCTGCGCATCCATGCTTATCAGGTTGGCAGAGAAAGCTGTCAGCCAAGTGCTGTGTTAGAAAACGCAATCCTAGGCAAACGGCCGCGATTTGTCCATACGAAATCACGTGCGGCAAACAAGTCATGGCACGTTCTATTTCGAGCCCCGCACAGAAATGTCAGTCCCCGACCGCCGGCTCTGCTCTGTGGCGGCTGGCCGACACATCAAACAGCCGGAGCCGCGGGAGAGGGGAGTGCCGCGCTGGTCCCTGCAGGGGCTCGGGTCCCGCTGCGAGAATTCTCACAGCGGGATCCAATCCAGCCGTCTGCAGACGGCCTAAACCACATGGAAGTCCTGAACAATGCTTATCTTAGAGACATATTTTAAAAGACATATGTTGCTTGTCAGCTTGGAATATGACTATTACTCACCTAAAAATTTTCCTAAATTAGCATCCATCTTTATTTCAAATACTTGAGAGATGATGTAAAAGGTCAATAAAAATGCTGCCACGGCCACAACATACTTTATTGTACCTGCAAGCAATACAAAAGAGGTTGGATGTAAAAACCACCTAATTGCATCAGTCTACAGGGGTCATGATCAGAAGAGGAGAACACAATGACTACGGCTGAATGCGGACTATGAAAGACCTACAGGCCCACGCTGTAGATGGAAGTCTGTATACATTTATTGTAGTGGAGACATTCTGGAAATAATAGACCATACACACTCCCAGCCAGCAGAGGACGCTGCTGTTCTTTCGGCTGCAAAGTCCATTGAAGAAACAATAAACCAGAAATAATACTTGTGGGGTTTTTAATGAACAAACACGCATCCAAAAGGTCAGCTTATCCTTACTTCAGTATCAGAACTTAAAGGGGTTTCTGAGAATATGCTAAAAATAAAGGAGTCAAAATGTGCCATCAGAAAATGACCCATTAAAGTGGAAATAAAAAGTCTACACCCCTGTTAAATGCCATTTAGGGTTGAAAGATAAACAAAACTAACATAATGGTGGTCGTCTAAGTGTGAGCACCCTCTTATGTCTGAGGATGCAGTTGTGTTCAGAATTAGCCAATCACATTTAAACTGATGATAAATAGTAACCAGCACTCCGCTGCCATTATTTACAGGGATGCCGATTTCCCCCATATAAAGTTCAGCTGTTGCAGGCGATTTTCCTGACATTTTCTTAGTTGCATTTTTTAGCAAAAGTAATGGTCTAGAAAGAACTTACAGCACATCAAGGGGATCTGAGTGTTGGGAGGTGTCCGTCATAAGCAGGGGGCCAAAAGATTCAAAGGCATTACATATTCCATGTGACAGTGAGTTGGTCATCTGGAAGTGGCTTAAATTTGGCACAACAGTGACATCAAGGACTGGACATCCCTCAAAAATTGATGGCTGCCAAGAGGCGCATCTACTGTGTGTGTGTATATCTATCTATCTGTGTGTGTATGTATAATATAAAATATATATCTGCATGTGTGTGTGTGAGATCTCATCGTGCAGGGAGTGGGGGGCCCTATGGGACCCTGAAACATCAGTCGGGGTATTTAAATGCTACTGTCAGAATGGATTGTGGCATTTATAGGATTAACAGCAGCGATAAGCAGTGCGGCTTATTGGAGCTCTTGCGGGCGGGTGCTGTAAGAAACAGCCGGCACAAGCGCTGTATGGAGCTAGATCGCCCTGTGATCCCCCTCCATACAAACCCCAAACCTGCAGGACGTAACTGTACGTCCTATAGAGTGGAACATTTATGAATTTTTGGTGATTTTTTTTTTCCTTTCAGCCAAAATCCTGCTTTTTCACACTGACCACAGCCTAAAAAGACACTGTCACTTCCTGTGGAGAAAGCTTAGCAGCAGTCCTAACACCACAGGCAGGATTAGGGCTCTTTTACACGGGCCGATCCATCATTCATTTTTTTGGAAGAAACTTAGTTAATGGAAGAAATAGGCAGTGTTCACACAAGGCGCTTTTTGTTGCACTTTTCAACCACAATTAAAAAAAGCAAACAAAAAAAAAAAACTGCATTACAAAATCACGTGTTTAAAAAATATGCATGTATTGTTAAAACCCGCAAACAAACAAAAAGCATGTGATTTTTCAAAACCACAGCGCAAAAAAAACCAAAAAAACTCACTATGAGTGGGCTCATTCACACTGCCATACGCACAGCATTTTACCGCTGTGTGAGCCGGCAATCACTGCGCATGGCATTGATTATGCACTGTGCATCACCACATATCATGCGTGCAGTCATGCGCAGAGTTTTTTTTTTTACCCGCTTTGTCTCTTGGAGGCATTGCATATGCAACACCACCCTTATGCAATGTAATGCGTATGGACAATGTTGAATCCGCTACCCACAGAGAACAATAGGGCTGTATGCCCGTAATACACTGTGACATAAGAGCATGCTGCGATGAATTATATGTATTTATATATGCTAATGTGAATGGGTCAATAAAAATCCATGTACTTTCATTGACTCCATTCACCTTGTATTACACACGTACATTGTGCACGTAATATATGGTGATATTATGTTCGTGTAAATGAGCCCTAAAGACAGGAAAATTATTGGTTCCTATGACTCCGTGTGCACGAGCCATCGCGGTGGAGTGAGCGCAGCTCCACCGTCCCTAATGAAATATAAATACACCCAAGGTGTCTACATCTGCAGACTGTCTGTATAACTTTCTTCTCCTGCTACAGCATATCTTGTTCTTTTTACATTTTTTTGAGGTGAAATTCTATATGTGATTTAATAAGAGTTTACTTTTAAAGGGCAACCACCCCTTGCGTCACCAACTCCAGATTTATGGTGCTATAAACAGCATGGGAATGTCAGGGTGCCAGAGCTAAAAGAGAATAGGGGTCATTGTTAGACTGTAGAAGTCACTTCTCTTAAATGTCTATTGTCCTACTTAACAACTTCTTTCAGTGGAGTTGTGTGAGGACTTGTTTTAGTCAGGGAGAGCTGTCGTTTCTATTGGTACCATATGGGGGTATATATGACTTTGTGATCACCTTTTATTGACAGTTTTTCTTTACCACCTCAAAGAGATTGTACCAGAATATCTTCTGAGAGCTAACTTGCTGAGACCCCTGTCGATCTCAAGGACGAGGGCTTCTGTGGATAGGGACAAACTTGAAATTCTGGTACAACCCCTTTAACCCCTTAATGACGCGGCACTTTTTCTTTTTCCATTTTCGTTTTTTCCTCCCCCCTTTAAAAAAAATCGTAACTCGTTTATTTATCCATCGACGTCACTGTATGAAGGCTTGTTTTTTGTGGGACGAGTTGTATTTTTCAATGGTGCTATTTAAAGTACCATATAATGTACTGAAAAACTTTTAAAAAATTCTCAGTGGAGTAAAATGAAAAAAAAAAACGACATTGCCATCTTTTAGTGCGTCTTGTTTCTACGGCGCACAAACAGCAAAAAAAATGACATGATAACTTTATTCTATGGGTCAGTACGATTACTATGATAGCAAACTTGTATGTTTTGTTTTTACTATACTCCTTTTTTTCAAAGACATTTAATTTTTTTCAATTATTTTCTGCGGTCATTTTGTGCGCGCGATAACTTTTATTTTTCCGCCGACGTAGTTGAGCAAGGCCTCATTTTTTGAGGGATGTTCTGTAGTTTCTTATAGTACCAATTTGGAGTACATACGACTTTTTGATCGCTTTTTATTGCGTTTTTTCTGGGAGACGGTAACTAAAAAAGTGCATTTCTGGTGTTCTTTATTTATTTTTTTTCGGACGACGTTCACTGTGCGGGAAAAATAATGCGCTACTTTGATAGATCGGACTTTTACGGACGTGGCGATACCAAATACATATTTTTAATTTATTATTTAATAATAGATATGGCAAAAGGGGGGTGATTTAAACTTTTGCAACTTTTTTTTTTTTTCAATTAAAAAAAGCTTTATCGATTCTTTTTTTTACATTGCTTTGAAGTCCCCCTGGGGGACTTTAATATGCGATGCTTTGATCGCTCCTGCAGTATGACATAATGCTATAGCATTACGTCATACTGCTTTTTGACAGGCAGCCTATGAAGCCACCCCACGGGGATGGCTTCATAGGCAGTCTGTTACGGCAGCCCTGGGGCCTTTCATTAGGCCCCCCCGGCTGCCATGACACCTGCACGGCTCCCCCGATCTCACCGCGGGGGAGGGCCGTTCGGGGGATTTAAATGCCGAATTGACAGCGGCATTTAAATGGTTAATAGCCGCGATCGGCTATTGCCCGCGGGTGTCAGCTGTTATAAACAGCTGGCCCCCGCACTGTATGAAGAGAGGTTGCCACTCAACCTCTCTTCATACATACCCCGACGCTCCATGACGTACCGGTACGTCATTGGTCGTTAAGGAGTTAGTGACGCACATTTTTTTCAGTTTTTTTGGGGGGGTTTCGCCTCTTTAAAAGAAAATCCTAACTATTTATCTATTGGGGTAGCTGTCTGAGGGCCTACTTTTTATTAAATCGAGCTGTATAGGTCAACGGTACTATTAAATGCACCATATAATGTAGTGAAAAAGTCCTAAGTGGAGTGAAAATTTGCTCCTTCCCCATAATTCCGCCATTTATTTTTTTTTAGGGGGGCGGGGTGGAGCGGGACACCTTGTTTTTACTGCATAAACAATGTGGCAAAAATTACTTGCCAACTTTATTCTAAAAGGTCAGTGTGACTACGATATCAAACTTTTTTTTTTCTTGCTGTATTACTTTGAAAAAAAATAAAAATCTCCTTGGGAAAAAAAAATTTCTGCCACCATCTTCAAACAGCCATAACTTTATCTTTAGGTCTTTACATAGATACAGGAGTTGTTTGAGGACTTTTTTACGTGATGTCCTGGAGTTTTTATTGGTACAATTTGCAATTTGGAGTTCATATGTTATAACTTTTTTTCTTGGAAACAGGGTGACCAAAAAAAAAAAATTATGCTGTTTTTTCTTCAGATAACATTCACTGTGCGGGACAAAGGTGTTCGGTTGATTGAACTTTTATGGATGTAGTGATACCAAATCTAGTTTTGGGTTATTCACTTAAGTCCTCTCCACAGCTGATTGACAGCGTCCGATCAGAAGAGCTCTAATCAAAGCGGCTAGGTGAATAGAGAGGACTTCAGTGAAGTCTCCCCTCCACAGCACTTGCTGGCTCTTTTACCGACCTCTGTCCTACGTGACCCACAAATCCACTAACCTGCTATTCTCATGTTTGACAAGGTCGTCACGTTCTCTGCACCGGTCTGCAACATAAGAGAACAAGGAGTTAGTTATACAGAGACCAGAGTATGTCACTTGTACTTTACATAAAACACTCTTCTCCACTAAGGACTCCTGTCCACGGGCATAGCAATATCGCGCAGCAGATCGCCGCCGCGGGAGAGCTGACAGCTCTCTGCGCTGAGCCTATCTGCAAATTTAAAACCCGCGAGCGGACGATCGCTAGGATTCTCCGCTCGTGGACACCGGGGCTGCGCTTTGCATAGTTAGCCTATGGAAAGTGTTTACTGCATTCCCCGTGGCCGGATCATCATCGCGGGAAACGCAGTGAAAATTTGCCCGTGGACAGGAGGCCTAAATCGCCCACATTCTTCTGTTTAAAGAACCTGCAATAGTATCTTAGAGACTTCCTGAAACAGCAGTTGTACAAGACAGCTCAGTATCACAATGACGTGTTTTACAGACATACGCCAAAGTACAGGCTGTAGTCGGCCACAAGATATGTCCCCATCAGCAGATAAAGGTCTAACAGGGAAGTTGTAAGAAAGCATGGACGGTGGCTGCAATACACAGTTATAGGAGGATTCCAGGAACAGTCACACTATAAGGAAATGCAGGAACGGTTTAGTAATCATCTAAGTAGGCGGGAAATAGACAACTAATAAATTAACAATGAAGAAACTCTGCAAATAGTTTTGATAAAAATGGCTGCAGAGTTGCGATATAACCTTAAACTCTGGGATTACTGAAACAAAGCCTCTGCTCCCTAAAGCCTGCACTTTCAGAATAAGCTGCTGTGTCTACATGAAGGACAATAATAACCTTTATTTGTATAGCGCCAACATATTCTGCAGCGCTTACATAGACAGGGGGAATAAAGAAAGACAAAAGTACAAACATTACAGAACCACGGTTACATAGTAATCATTTGATGGAAACAATAGGGGTGCGGGTCCTGCTCCAACGAGCTTACATACTACAAATAATGGGGCGATACAGAAGGTAAAGGGGCTGGAGATGTGCACGGTATGGGGAGGTGGGGAGTGAGGGGTGTTATACACATAGACAATGGTCAGACATTTAGCCGTGTGATGGCAGGATCGGTGTGACTGCAGGAGCAGTTTATGGTGGCTAGCAGGGATTCCAGTCAGTAGGTCAGGGAGCATGTTATCAGGCGGAATACAGAGGGGTTTGTTTAGGGAATGCGGTATGCCTCCCTGAAGAGGTGCGTTTTTAGAGCACGCCTGAAGTTCCGTGAGTCCTGGATTGCCCGGGTAGCCTTTGGTAGTGCGTTCCAGAGGACCGGTGCTGCTCTGGAGAAGTCTTGGAGGCGGGAATGAGAAGTTTGAATTAAAGGGGCACTCAGTCTGATTTCGTTAGCAGAGCGGAGGGTGCGGGCTGGGTGATGGATTGAGATGAAGGAGGCACTGTAGGGCGGCGCTGCACTGTGGAGGGCTTTGTGGATGAAGGTAGCGAGTTTAAACTAAATTCTGTATTTAACGGGCAGCCAGTGCAGTGACCGGCACAGGGCAGAGGCGTCCGAGTAGCGGCTGGACAGGAAGATGAGCCTGGCTGCCGCATTCAGGATGGATTGGAGAGGGTAGAGTCTGGAGCAGGGGAGGCCGATCAGCAACGAGTTGCAATAATCGAGCCAAGTCAGTTTCTGGCAATTACATGACTTGTATTCTGTATTTAAAGAACTGGATAACGCCTTTAAGTTTTATACAAAACTTGTCTTGTATAAAAATGTCCTTTAAAAAGGAAACAAACAAAAAAAAGCGCCCAGTGTCCACGTTTTACCATTGAAAAAGACTGATATATTTGTACATGTAAGGGCCCTTAAACACAGAGCAGACTGGCAGGCACAAATACCCGACAGGTCATCCCAGCAATAATTCTTCCTGTGCTTTTACATAGGAAGGAGCATTGCTTGGTGAGAGCAGGCGGATCGGACCAGGGATTGTTCCGCCCACCTCCATTCACAGTAAACAGGCAGTTGTTCATAGTAGAACTATAAACCAACCGACTACTGGGCCGTGTAAACAGGAGCTGTTCAATGTAGAATTCTTTACACTGTGAATAGAGGCGGGCGACCAAAAAGATCCGACCATTCTGCCTCCATCCACTTAAATGACTATCCAGTCAGTGGGACGGCTGTCGGGTACTTGTGTACAACAATCATCCCCATGTAAAGGCATAATTGTGCATTGTACAGGCAAAAAATAAATAAATAAATAAATTATATATATCTATCTATCTCACACATTTTATTTTTTACACAGCGCTCACTATTCGGTCGCAAGTCATTATTGCTGTCTTTCAGTGAGCATAGAAATGACTGCTGGCGTCTCATTTTGTGTAAATGCTCCACATAAAAGGTGAAGAGCTGAACGAGAAGCCCGCGATCCAGCGGAGAAGTCGGTCAGTCTAAACGCTCTGCATGCGTGCTAACGACCTTAGCGGTGACGCCAGAGCTCATGCAGGCGTTTGGCCGACTGTCGTCCCGTGTAGAGGGGCATTAGTTACTCGAACACTCAAGCTAAACACAGCAGATTCTAGCTGAAGTCTATACGTAGACGACAGGTGCCTACACACCTTACCAATATTAACAGAAGGAAAACATGGGGTGGTTATAGTCCCTGATATTTGGGGGATATTCTACAGCAGGTCTGGAAATAAGGCCTAACAGTCCATTCTTCTGTAGGGTAGCGTGTTGCAGGAATAAAAGCACAGCTGATACTTCACAACAAGCTGTTGTGACTACATGAGGAATCCCACTATTTCTGACCATTATCTGACTTGTATCCTGCATTTTTAGTAGTTCTCTCTTCCATAGGTTCTATTTATAAGGCTGCGTGTCCAGTCGCAGCATGCCGCGATTTGAATCCCGCGATTCTCCGCTCGTGGACGACGGTCTGCGCTTTCCATAGTTAAGTCTATCGAAAGCGTTCACTGCACATAACGCAGCGACATCGCCCGTGGACAGGAGGTCTAAAGTTGTATGTAGTCACACACGGGGATTTGGACACAGCAAAAATAGCATCAGCAAAATTGCTCGCGTTTTGGTGTAAAAAAATGTAATTAAAAGGCATGCAGTTTTGCCAATTGAGCTTTTGGAGTGGTTCAAACCCCCTTGTGTGAATACACCCGTATTCAAAGTTTCCTTTGAGCTGGTGGGAGGAGACTGCAGTGAATGGGAGACCTCATATCAGCTAAACAGAAGCAGAGATCCTGCTCTCTTATCACAATTGCTCATTTACAGAGAAGCACTAGCCTGGAGGACATTATAGAGAAGTACTGAGCAGTGTAGATGTGATTCCAGCAGTTATGACACAGCAAAACATCACTAGCTGCAGCAGCATATCTGTATGTCTCTCTGCTTCTCTCTCACGTTATTCTCTTCCCTCTCCAAAGACTTCTATGCGCAACATGTAATCGGACCCATCCATGTGTTAGTCCATCATACCATGATGGATTTTAGCAGATTTTCAAATTGTAGACAATTTAGAAGGGGATGGGTGGGGTGAAATGAGCCCAAATAGTAAAAAAAAAACAAAAAACATTTTTCTCTGATAAGATGTATGCCAAAGTTTCATAGGCCCAAGGTCCACGTGCCGATTTGATTTATTAGATCGACAGCTCTAGCCACCCTAAAGAAACAATGGGGTGTCCGCAACTGAATTAAACCCTGGGGTTTTAATTTTTAGGTGCTTTGCGGATGTCCTGTGCGGATCTAAAAATCACAGCATGCTCCATTTTATCGCGGATGTGGCTCCATTCATCTCTATGAGAGATGAAGACGTCATGTCCACTTGCACACACTGATTCCACTGCTGAATCCTCCAGCGGAATCCAGCCGTGCCCGCGGACATGGACAGGAAAATATATTTTCTTACCTGCCTAGATCCAGCGCTAGTCTCCACTGTGCCGGCCGGATCTCCTTTCTTCAGCACGGCGGATGCGTCTGGATGTAGCGATGATGTGTCGGACGCATGCGCACGGCAATATTTTTTTTTCTTAAATCTCCTGCTTTCCTGAGTCGCCGCGGCAGGTCAGCAGTGACAGCTGTGGCTGTGCCGTGGATCGGACGGCCTCCATTGAATTTAAGCCAACCAGCGGGATCCGCAGAAAAATGGAGCATTCTGCAATTTCCTCCTGCGTGCACGTGATCCGCACGCTAAGAAAAAAAATAAATGAATCCCATCCCCATTCTTAAAATTGTTTTGCGGATGCTAATGCATCCCTATGGGCGGCTTGATTTGTGAATCTTCTGCGTGGATTCCGTGAATCAAATCCACCTGTGGTCATTGGGCCCAAAACACACAAACCAGGATCACCCGCAAGCCATTGAAAAAAATAATTTTTAAGATAATCCGCCATGCATCTGCTGCGGATATCCACATTGAAAATCCATGCGTGCCGTGGACATTGGGCCTTGATTAGAGATGAGCGAACGTACTCGGTAAGGCCGATTTCGCAATCGAGCACCGCGATTTTTGAGTACTTCACTACTCGGGTGAAAAGTACTCGGGGGGCACCGTGGGTGAGCGGGGGGTTGCAGAGGGGAGTGGGGGGGGGGGGGGGGGGGGGGAGAGGGAGAGAGAGAGAGAGCTCCCACCTGTTCTGTGCTGCTACCCCCGCTCCACCACACCTCCCCCCGCCCCCGGCGACCCCCGAATCTTTTCACCCGAGTAGTGAAGTACTCGAAAATCGCGGTGCTCGATTGCGAAAAATCGGCCTTACCGAGTACGTTCGCTCATCTCTAGCCTTGATCAATCCGATTTGCAACTTCAGTGGAAGACAAACAGCATTTCAGCCCCAAATACTGGACCATTAAAATATACCTTGGGATTTGCTTGCTTTCGACTCAGGTGCATACACCATGCAAACACGAATGCAAGAAAATTATGCCTTTCACATGACAAGATAAATAAAAATATATAAAAGATGAAAACGGCTATTTGTTGTTTATTTAAAGGGGTTGTCCCGCGGCAGCAAGTGGGTCTATACACTTCTGTATGGCCATATTAATGCACTTTGTAATGTACATTGTGCATTAATTATGAGCCATACAGAAGTTATAAGAAGTTTTTCAATTACCTGCTCCGTTGCTAGCGTCCTCGTTTCCATGGAGCCCGCCTAATTTTCGGCGTCTAATGGCCAAATTAGACGCGCTTGCGCAGTCCGGGTCTTCTTTTCTCAATGGGGCCGCTCGTGCAGGATGCCGGCTCCGTGTAGCTCCGCCCCGTCACATGTCGATTTCAGCCAATCAGGAGGCTGGAATCGGCAATGGACCGCACAGAAGCCCTGCGGTCTACCGAGGGAGAAGATCCCGGCAGCCATCTTCAGCAGGTAAGTAAGAAGTCACCGGAGCGCGGGGATTCAGGTAAGCGCTGTGCGGTGTTCTTTTTTAACCCCTGCATCGGGGTTGTCTCGCGCCGAACAGAGGGGGGGGGTTGAAAAAAAAAAAACCCGTTTCGGCGCGGGACAACCCCTTTAACTGTTAGCAAAGTCCATAACTAACCAAGGAGTTATCGGATAAGAAAAAAAATGTCTATGTTCTTGTCCTATAAATGAAGATTATCATACAGATACTATTTGGAATACTCTGATTAAGTCAGATCACTCGAGTAATATCTTTTGTATTCTATCTTTATAGCATTTTTATGACCTACCCAACCTCAGCTATTGAACCCAGGTACCATATAAATGGCTCGGCCATAAAAATAAGTGATTATCTCATTACAACTGCATCTTTCAAGAAGTGCGATATAATAGCGGAGGTTTCTCATGGCTTAAAATTGCTTCACCAACACTGTACTTCCTGGTTGCTGCTGTGCTGAACATGTGACCGCTACAGCCAATTACTGCCTATAAGGTTGGGTTCACAAAGGGCGGATTTGCCGCAGAAATTCCGTGCGGAATTTCACTGGCAAATCTGCCTGCAGACGCTAATCCTGGGATTTTTTTGTCATTTTCCTGGCAATGGAGCTATGGGAGGGCTTGTTTTTTTCCAGGAAGAGATGTATTTTTTATTGGTCCCATTTTGAGGTCCGTGTGACTTTTGAATTGCTTTTTATTTGGGAGGCGAACAAAAGAAAAAAAAAATAGCAATTCTGGAGTTGTTTTTTTTTAAATTATTTTTACGGCTTTCACTCAATAACAAAATATTTTCATTGTCCGCGTTGTTACAAATGTGGTAATACCTATTTAGTGCTGCTTTTTAAAAAATGTTATTTTATTTGTTATCCATTGAAAAGGGGTTTTTATGAAAGGTATATGTACAAGATTAGGTGGTTTCTCTCGCTGGGGACAATCACATATTAGTTAGTATAGCTTGCCCCTCTTATGGCTTGGTCAATGAGTTTTGCAATGCAATGATATTTACTTGGTCCTTAAGCAAAAAAATAAAAATTGTCTGGTCACTAGGGGGTTAAGCATTAGGTTCCCGGGAAGGGAAGCTTTGTGCATAGTAAATATGAGCGGTGAGTCATTACAAGAGGTCAGCGAGGCCTTCAGTCACCTCTCAGGGTTGCCCGGCAAACCCATTACAGACATTAGTTTGGTGGCAAAATAGCCAATGAGGTACAGTGGATAAATAGTATTAAGGCGAGTACATCTGTGCTGCTAAGGCAATGTATCTAAGCCAAAAATGTGATACTGCTGGCTTCACAGCACATACAATAGGCTTAGATACACTGGAGAGAAAACCGTACTGTCCAAAATATCATGAGATTAGATAAACCGGCTCTGTAGTACACAGGTTAGGCACAGGGCTCCTGCACACTTGCGTTTTTCTTGCGCGTTTTTTTCACACGATATTGCTGCGGGTTTTTTTCACGCGATTGTCAATGGGACTTTCTAATCTTAAAAACGCATCGCAAGTTGGTGCTTTGCAATTTTTGTGTGATGCGTTTTTAACATTAGAAAGTCCCATTGACAATCGTGTGAAAAAAACGCAGCGATATTGCGTGAAGAAAACGCGCAAGAAAAACGCAAGTGTGCAGGAGCCCTTAGATACACCAGACAGCAGCAATGTCCCACATAGACTTCTCATCTCACCAGTGTAGCAGCAGTCATGAGATTAGATACATGGGTGCAGCAGTACAGTCTGAAAAATAAAAGGTTAGATACACTAAGCCCATCATGGCTAACTGGGCCAGTGTAACTAATCCCATTTTAGACACCACTATTTATCTAGTGTATCTCAGCCTGTCTCAAATATGGGATTAGATACACGGACTCAGTATCACAATAGGGCTACTTATTCGGTACATCTAATCTTAAATTATCATGGGATTAGATACAAGAGGCTGTATCTGCACTACCCACAAGTCTATGAGGACACCTCAGGCTGGGCTGCCGGGTCCAGGGTCCACAGATAGCGGCCGTCATAACACTGACTGTTTCCAAAGGTTATGTATTGTACTCTGTACTGTATGTGGTATCACCAGATCTGGAAAACTGCAACTATACCGCATGGTGAATGTCGCAAGAGAAAAAAAAACACAACGTTCAAATTGACTTTTTTTTTTTTTTTCCTTTGGTTGCCTTGTTTAAGACAAATAAAATGTTATGGCGTTCAAAAGATTAAAAATAAAAAAAAAAGCTTTTTTGCAAAGTAAAACACAATAGAACCATAAATTTGGTATAGTCATAATTGTTCTGTCTCACAGAACACAGTTGTAATGTCAATTTTGTCAAAGTGTGTAATCCATAAAAAGAACCTTCCCAAATAATAATGGCACAATTGAGTTTCTTCCATTTTGCTCCACTTAAATTGTGCCTTAAAGGGGTTGTCCCGCGGCAGCAAGTGGGGTTCAGCACTTCTGTATGGCCATATTAATGCACTTTGTAATATACATCGTGCATTAAATATAAGCCATACAGAAGTTATTCACTTACCTGCTCCGTTGCTAGCGTCCCCGTCGCCATGGATCCGTCTAAATTCGCTGTCTTCTGGCGTTTTTAGACGCGCTTGCGCTGTGCGGTCTTCTGCCTGGTGAATGGGGCTGCTCGTGCCGGAGAGCTGGTCCTTGTAGCTCCGCCCCGTCACGTGTGCCGATTCCAGCCAATCAGGAGGCTGGAATCGGCAATGGACCGCACAGAGCTCACGGTGCACCATGGGAGACGACCCCACGGTGCATCGTGGGTGAAGATCCCGGCGGCCATCTTGGAGAAGGAAGAAAGAGCGGGGATTCGGGTAAGTAATATATATATATATTTTTTTTTTTTTTTTTAACCCATCCCTTGGGTTTGTCTCGTCCCGAACGGGGGGGGGGGGTGGCCTATTGGGAAAAAAAAAAAAAAACCCCGTTTTGGCGCGAGACAACCCCTTTTAGTACCATTGAAAAATACAATTCATCCTGGAAAAGAAAAAACAAAGCTACAACAGAAAAAAATTTAAAAAAGCCCCCTCAGCCCCGGAAACCAACACTACTAAGGTGGAACGAGCCCCAAACCCTGATTGCGGGGGCCCCATACTAGCAGATGCGTAAACCAATCCAATAGTACCAGTATTGCATCTACCAACTGCTCTACTTGCTGCTTTCCCTCCACTACTACAATGATCAAATTGTATAATTGGGAGGTCTCCCTGCACTCCTCGCTGATCTGTCATAAACTTCCATTTAAGTGTCTTCTCATTTTGGGGACACTGATATAAAAAAAAAAAAAAAGGGACAAAATCCAGACAGCAATGAAAATCAGAGAGCACTACAGAGATAAACCAGGTCAGGCCAGATTAGGATTCTACCATGTAAGATATTGGTAGGAGAGCTGTAATCCCCCCACCCCTCCGGTGAGGTAAGAGCTGCTACTTTACAGACTCCATCCAAGGGCTGCTCAGAAAATCTAGATAGAACCAGGTTACTTTCCGAGGGAGGCGACCTAGATTTTACTGAGAGTTTCAATCGCCTGCTGCTTAGAAAAAACCTTTTAATCCAGGAATGTTCACGAGTTTTTAAGTCAAACCAGGTACAGCAGGCAGAGAGCCGGACCCTAAGGCCTCATGTCCACGACAAAATAATTAAAATCAGCAGCGTTTCTCCCGCACGCGTGATCCACGCCCCATGGGGATGCATCGGACACCCACAGGTAGTTAAATACCTGTGGATGTCATTTTCCCCTAAGGCGCGGTTTGTGTGTGCGGGAAAACACCCGCAGCATGTTCAATTTTAGTGCGGGTCTCCCACAGGCTTTTGTTGAAGCCTATGGAAGCCGTCTGGATCCGCAGCACACCAGCAGCTGAATTTCTGCTCTCCGGCACGGGAGCGCGGGAGAGCAGGAGTTCGCAAAAACAATAAGAGTGCACGGCGTATGCGCGTGGCACGCTGCCGGTGTGCCGAGCACGTCCGCAGGGCCAAAGAAAGAAGATCCGCAACGGAGGGCAGATTCACAGCGTCCGGACAGGTAAGTAATTCTTCTTTTTAGGCCTCATGTCCGCGGGAAAGGAGGGACCCGCTGCGGGATTCTGCATAGTGAATCCGCGGCGGGCCGGATTTTCCTCGTGGACATGAGGCCTTAGGTGGGTTGACACATAGCAGATCTTGGTGCATATCCATGTTTTCCAGCGTGTGCACAGTGCAACATGAGGTCGAAGGTGAATATACCACACATGTGCAGGATTTCAGCGCCACCAGCGCTGACATACAAACCCAGGGTTGGCGGCTAGCTACAGAGGAATCAGAGTTTAAAGAGTAACGGGCTGACTCGAGAACTCTGTGACACCTCTTTGACTCAAGGTGAATCATTAGCATGTTGGGCGTGCATCAATAAAAGTAAGAATTTCTAAAAACACAATAAACCCATTTATTTCGGACGTTTTGATATATAATTTGCATAGTCTCAGATTAGAGGGAGCATACCGCAACACTAAGTTAGCATCATTTTCTATACATATTTTTATTTTATTCTGTATTTTTGCAGCTTTTTTTTTTTTCTTAACATCTTTGTCGACCATGACATCATAAGACCTCTGGGGGTCATTTGCATTCTATTTTTTTTATTTCACACTTCCACAGGAGCCCCAGTTACAGGGGACAACATTCCCCTGTAGAGACAGCAGTCCCTAACAAAGATGATCTGGGTCTGCTAGGACCCTGCAGCTTTGCTGTGGCAGGGGGCCACCCGGCAGTCACGTGATCGCCAGGTCGAATAGCGTAACTGGCACTTCTGCTTTCGCTCTTCACTACATAAAACGGAGCTTTAGTTTTTTGCGTTAGGACTTCTTGGCTGGGTTCACATGGGGCGGATTTCCAGCGGAATGTCTGCAGCGGACATTCCATTGCAGATCAGCTGCAGGATGACTGCATCCATACCAGTACCATTTGGTCAAAGTTTTGAAGCAAGTTTCATTGTGAATTGAGGGGGAGGGGGTGAATTTCACAGTGAAGATGGCAACATAATTGATATGTCGCAGACTTGAATTCCGTGCCGCAAGGAAGTTTCTGCAGGGCTTATTTTTGTAGCATGTGGACAAGATTTTTAAAATCTCGTCCACTTTGCTGCTACTGTAAATGCAGCGGGATTTCCGTGAGGAGCGTCTGCATGGAAATTCCGCCCCGTCTGAACCCAGCCTCAGAGAAAATCTAAAACACATGTTTTAGTACTTCTAAGGTAAAAATGGGCTACCAGAATGATTCCAACCTCCTTCTTTTCTTATCTTCTCTGCCACCCTGGAGAGGATACAATGGGGAAGAGGAGGCATAGCAGGCAGCTCTCTCAAGGCTGGGAGCAGGCATCTATCCTCAGAGGTTGGTTCCTGAAGTCTAGGGAAAGGAACCTTTGACATTTCTGGTTTGCTCTTGTTGCAAAGCAGTCTAGGAACCCCTCAGAGACGGGAAATCTGAGGGGGCAGGGAGAAAAAAAAAACCCTTCGAGTTTAGACCCCACTGCTACATATGTTATGTGACCCCTTCAAGCAAACCACAGATATAGTATAAGTTTCTGCTAAAGGTAGGAGCTGTTGGGCGACTCCATCAGGTAAGGGGACCCGGTCCTCGCCGTCTGAAAGTATTTTCATTTGTCTTCTAGATATGTAGGGCAGGCATTGAGACGGAGTACAGAGAACTGCTCTCGGGTGTGTTGGGATTCTTCTCCTAGAAGGGTTTCCCACTGACCACAGAGAATGAAGGACAGAGTGTTCCCCAACCACTGGGACCCATCAGACCCCCTGTGTTCGTAAGGTCTTTCAGAAAGCCTGGACTTTCTAAACAAAAAGCAGATTTTCTGGCAATTTTTGTGACAGCTGCATATTTTAGGTGCTATATACCAGTTGGATACCTCCATCTCATATTTCTTTTTTCTTTTTTTACAAACCTAGGAATATAGAATTTCCTGTTCCATTTCCAATCAACAAGAGCCTTAAAGGGGTTGTCCCGCGCCGAAACGGGTTTTTTTTTTTTTCAACCCCCCCCCCGTTCGGCGCGAGACAACCCCGATGCAGGGAGGTAAAGAAAGCTCACCGGAGCGCTTACCTTAATCCCCGCGCTCCGGTGACTTCTCTACTCACCGCTGAAGATGGCCTCTTCCTCCGTGGACCGCAGCTCTTCTGTGCGGTCCACTGCCGATTCCAGCCTCCTGATTGGCTGGAATCGGCACGTGACGGGGCGGAGCTACACGGAGCTACACGGAGCCCCATAGAAGACTGCAGAAGACCCGGACTGCGCAAGCGCGGCTAATTTGGCCATCGGAGGCCAAAAATTAGTCGGCACCATGGAGACGAGGACGCTAGCAACGGAGCAGGTAAGTATAAAACTTTTTATAACTTCTGTATGGCTCATAATTAATGCACAATGTACATTACAAAGTGCATTATTATGGCCATACAGAAGTGTATAGACCCACTTGCTGCCTCGGGACATCTCCTTTAAACTTTTCTTAGGGAATACCCCAGAACAATAAAGTCCCGCCCCAAGCCTATGGTACAGTTCAAACCATGCTGTCATGGCATCCATCTAACTACTGGCCATGGCAAGAAAAGAAAAAGGAAAGCCTCGCTACAAGCTACCCCGGAGATTCCATATAGCAGGAGGGGAATCGCTTTGGGGACCAGCACAGCTTTGCCAGTACTTGGACGTTGCAGGAGATGACATATGCATCAGGGAACATAGAAAGAAACATCCAGACTCCCCAGTGGCTCCTACACCTAGAAGGCCTACGGGTCAGACTTACACTAGCCAAGAAACGGCAAAACCCATATAGTTTTGCGTAGAAGAGATTCTCTGTAGCTCCGTCCTAACGATCCTGGAAGCATCAGGAAGTCTTCATGGCTGCCCCATGAACAAGAAACAGGAACTGAGGATGATGGGGGCTGTTCCCATCTTTTAAAAATCTGGGAGGCGCCACTCCTTGTGTATATGGGGCAGTCTCTCTCATGGATGCCGTCCGGGGCGTTATGGCCCTTTTACACGGGCCGACAGTCTTCTAAATGACTGCACAAGTTCTGGCGTCACTACTAAGGTCGGCAGGACGCGCGCAGAACATTTATGCAGAAAGCCTTCACCGCTGGATCGCGGGCTTCTCATCCGCTTTTCACTCAGCGCTTCACGTCCTATGGGAAGCACTAAGCGTGGAGCGTTTACACAGGATGAAAAGCCAGCGAGCCAATCTTAAACCGTGAATAACAAGCTAGCGATTTCTGTGCATTTACACTGAACGATTATCGCTCAAATTCGTTCGTTTAAGGGAATTTTGAGCAATATTCGTTACGTATAAATGGGCCTTAAGTGAAATCACTGGTGCATTTAACACAACCGGTTCTCTACATTGTCATTGTTCTATGAAAACAATAAAGCAGTAGTAGGAGCTCCGTTATACCGCTGACTCCAAACAGCAACCTTGGGGGATTCGGAACGGAGAATGAATTCTGAAACATGGGGAACTGAAGAACAACAAAGTACAGTATGTGTAATGCCGGCCAACACTACATGTCGACTGTAAAAGTATGTCCAAATGTCCTTACCTGGTTACGCTCATAAAATCAGAACCAGGACAGTAGGGCATAAGATGCCACCCAGATAGAAACTACCACTTATCACTTTGTGCCCTGTGGGGGAAAATATAGTAATGTGTCAGTTAAAAGCAAAAAACTAAAATCAATTCTTCACTTCTATATGGATGAATGTGCCGTATGTTAATACCCCCTCAGTGACTGTAATACACCTTTTTACTGATGAGCATTAAACCTGCGCATACATTTTTTCTTTAAGGCGGTGGCTCAGCTGTCAGCCAGTCTCCTGCTCTAACAGCCAGGAACAGAGAAGCCTCGGATTCTGGCAGTTGAATCCCTTACCTGGCACAATCAATAGCAACTGCAGCATGTAAGCAGATGACAGGGAGATGGGGATTCTTGTCCCTCATTGCGCCCCCCCGCAGTGTGATTAGAAGCTACCCACGGCAGCTAAAAGTCTGATAAAGGCCTCCATGTCTGCCATGTAACTCAGCCTACTAGGCCTCACCTCCTGCAGCATCTAACAGTTGCTAACATAGGCTTAGTAGAATGCATTACAAGTAATGCGGTGTACTACCCTAGTACCTTCAAGTCCACTTGAAAGACTAAACAATAGTTTAAGTTTAAGGCGTTTTCAGGGGAAAATACTATTGATGACCTATCCTCAGCGCTGCAGTTACACAGGGGTCGTAGCTGAAGTCTCTGCTCTGACCTCTGTGTAGTGGCTGGCGCTTGTAACTGCAGGCACAGCTCGCACTGAAATCAATGTGAGCCGTGCTTGCAAAAAAAACTGTAAACAGCCAAGTCAACGAGCTATGGCTTTTGCAATGAGACAATGTGCTTGGTCTTAAAGGCATAAAACAGGCCGGTCACTAAGGGGTTAATAACCACTGACTTTATAATCAAAGTGTGCAGGCCTCTTGCAAAGTGCAAACTGGCTCTTGGGGCACATTTGGGGAAATTCAAGAAGTCTTTTACACCAGTTTCTGTGTGTGTGTGTGGGGGGGGGGGGTGAGTTGCACATTTTTGCGCAAGTAAGCATTTGCGCAAATGTTTGTGACTTTTTGCTGTCTGCTACACCAGCGACTTTTTAAGTGAGAGGTGGCTTTTATGAGGGATCATGGCCCCTCTGGACCAGCACATGTATAATTTACGCCAGAAACTGGTGTAAGTTCTACAAGAAAATAAGGGAGATAGAGCAATTCCTCTGCAGCGCCACCTATTAGAAGGCAGCATTCCTGCAAGTCAATGCCAGATGGGATTTGGCTAACATTTCTGCTTAGGCGCATGGAGGTGTTGGGATGTCCCTAATAGTACCTCCTCATGCATTAGGCGCATTGTGCACCACAGAAATATAAGACGGATGTTTGAAATGCCGGACTTGATACAATTTCCCCATTGTGTTACGATGGAACGTAGATGGACACCGACATAACGGACTGAGCACGTGCCTACAGGCAATATTATAAATGTCACCGTTCTGCACTAGATTTCACAATCCGTCAGTGATTTAACACAAGATACTCGTTAGAATTCCACACCCAGTCATTATGGATTACATTACTAACGGAAACCCGCATTCCTAGGAGGTCAGCGGCAGGTGAAGGCTTCTGGATTTAGTATTATGTAGGGATCACCATCTGTGACAACATCCTTACACCCTGCGATTCCACGGGAATACCCGCTCCGCCCAACTCTATGTATGGACATCACCCAAGAAGTGACGCCCTATTGGGGCTGACGCTAAAGTAGGCATGTCCAAGACCAATTATGCCCAGAGCAATACCTGCAGTCTGACTAGTCCCCTGTTTATGTGAGTTTACTCACGCTCGCTAAAAGAAAAAAAATAAAGTCATAGGGCAAGTAAAATCCTTTGAAATGGCCTTAGATTGCTGGTAATGAGTCTGTAAGCCTCATAGGGACTGATGGAGTGGATATGTGCTGTGATATATTTTGACCCCATGCTTAAAGATGCCTAGTCTTAAAGGGGTTTACCAGAGAGAATACTATCCTTAGGATAGGTCATCAATAATTGATCGGCTGGGGTCAGTCGCTTGGGACCCCGATTGATCAGCTGAGCGGCCGCATTCTGTCAGTGCCGCAAATACATAGAGGTCGGAGTGGAAGTCTCTGCGCCGCCCCCTGTGTAGCGGCCGGCGCTTATAACGGCAGACACGTCTGATGCTGATTTCAATGAGAACCCAACCTGCAGTTACAAGCGCCGGCCACTACACAGAGGTCGGAGTGGAAGTAGTGAAAGTCTCTGGGCTGACTTCGGTGTAGTGGCCGCTGCTCGTAACTGCAGGTACATCTCACATTGATTTCAGCGACGGACCCCAGGTGATCAACTATTGATGACCCATCCTAAGGAAAGGTCATCAACAATATTTTCCACGGAAAACCCCTTTAAATAAAGAAAGCTTACTATTGGATAATGGAACCTCGTGATACTTTTTAATATATTTCATCATTTAAAGATGTCAACTTGCTTTTGGGCAAGATAAAACACTTTTGTCCTAAGGTATTTCCCAAAGTGATGGCATATTGCTGAGTTTTGATGCCATCTGTGACTAGCCCGAAAGTGGGGGAAAATAAATGAAACTTCTCCCTTTATCTAGCACACGTGCCATATGCCAGGCACATCTGCTTGAAGAAGTACACCCTGAATGCACACAGTGCCCACCACAGAGGCGTGCTACACAAGTGACCTCAGAAACTGTAGTAACGGGTTGAGAGCAGTGCCCTGATCATGAGGCTGCGGCGGGAGCTCTGCTGCGAGGACCAGGCCATGTGCACACCGCACAATGTGCCATGCAGATGCCACCTATCCAACAGCAGCAGAACTCTGTGGCCGCAGAGCCACACGTGGATTTAGCCCCGTCAGTGGGCAACATCTCAGTACCAAATTCCTCTGCATTTCCAGGCAGACCGCCATCAAGTAGTGTCATGTGACTACACGTACAAATGCGTCAGAATTCGGCATGCAGCTTTTGCGCACCGACAGGGCTACATCCCAGTGCGAATATGCGCAATCACCGACAGAATAGCGGTCTAATCTGCATGGAGAATTCTCTACAGCGGTTCAAGGAGGGAGGAGCTCTGAATGGGATCTTACTACAGGGTGCAGCACTGTGTAGGTTGTACGGGGTGTGCAGAGGACTACTGGAAGAGTTTGGGGGTACTCCTATACATTATACTGGTAGGGGGCCGCACGACAGTATGGCTTTATTACAATTAGATATGTATTTACATTTAGCTTCTAGGTAATTGGGTAATTGTTTTTAAGCCCGCAGCATTCACAGTCCCGGGGGAACGCCACAACAGTCAGATGGAAATACTGCTCTAGAGCTGAAGGCACAAGAGATGTGTTAGGCTGGTTGCCACAGGGTGGAATCCCGACGGGAATCTGGCAGTTTGGCCACAGTGAAAAACCGTGAAATTTCCGCAGGGAAAGCGCTGCTTTAAAACCAGCAGCACTTAGCCGCGGGTTTTGGAGCGTCTTGGCCGCATGCTTTTTTGCTGCAGCCAGCGCTCCCACAGAGGAGCGCATGGCCGGAAAGGAGAAAAAAAAAATTTGGCATGCTGCGGCCAGGGAATCCGCGACGGATTAGCCGTCCCGTGTGGACAAGATTTTCGACATCTCGTCCACATAGCTGGCTAATCCCAGAATTAGCGGCTGCAGGGAAATTCCGGACGGAATTTTCGCAGCAAATCCGCCCCGTGTGAACCCGGCCTGAAGGGTCTTTTCTATGGGCCCCGTGGTCCAGCAAGAATGTGACCAATCATCGCTCAGTACACGCACCAACTGAACAGAGAACGAGAAGGCATTCACTTCTTGCTTGTTGTGCGGTTTCTGAAGATTGTGGGAATAGCAGTAGTTCAAAAAAAAAGTAGCGCACATGTCCGATGGCGAGCCGTGCGCACCATCCGCAGTACAGATGAGGCAGCTTAATGACACGGATGCCGGCCAGGCACAGGGTCAGCCTCCACTGCGGGCTCCAACATGCAGAGTCAGACCCAGTCGTGTGCGGCTGGCCTAAGGGCACGGCAAGGATCATCACCGGGACGACCTGTTGGACATCTGCGTCTGACAGATTGGCCAATGTAAAAGCTCTTTAAGGCCGCTGACCACAGGAGGGACGAATCCCGCGGTGGAGTTCATCCCGGTTCCTGGCTGCGCTCCGGCACACATGCACAATACGGAGGACACTGCGCCGTAACTATAGTAATGGCGCTGCTCCTGCGGCGATTCTGCAATGATGATTGCAGAATGGCCGCAAGACAGACGGCTTCCACTGACTTCACGTGAACGGAAAATGGCAATTGATTCCCGCTTGTGGGCAGGAAGTTGCGTTTTTACATTGCATGCTATAGGCTGGATTTGCTTGCGGAGTCCGGAGGCGGAATCCAGCACCGTGCTCCGCAACGCAAAGCCGTCCGTGGACAGGAGCGCTATAGTAGACATCCGGATCACATGTCAAAAAGAGAATAGCTACACCTAGAAGAGTATAACAATGCACTAAACTGCTAGTCACATCGGAGCAGTGTGAGGACTTCATCAGCCGGCCGCCCCCAGACATGGGTGTCAGCTCTGGGAGCGGCCCCCGCCCCCATACATGGGTGTCAGCTCCGGGGCCCACCAACAAAAACGCTCCAGCTAAAAAGAACAAAGCTGCTTTGTAGATAAAGGGAAAAAACCTGTTGTATAGGTGGCAATTCCAAAGCGGACGGGGGATTCCCGTTCTTGGGTGGCTTCTACTACCCTCCAAGGCCAACATGTCAGGGGAGGGGAGGGGAGGGGGGCAGCAGCTGCTCTGTACATATGTGCCGTGTATACCAGAATATATCAACAACCGGCGCAGACAGAGCAGACACCGGCTGCAGCCAATCACAGCCTCGTATCTGCATAAAGGGGGATCCCCTAAAGACCAATGGCGACGTCTCTACAGACGGAACCAAACAGCGCCGGACGGGCCGCCCCGACTATAACGGGGGCCGCCCCGACTATAACGGGGGCCGCCCCGACTATAACGGGGGCCGCCCCGACTCCGCTCAGCTGCCCGGCTTCCGCATCACTTTATCTTCTGGTGTGGGGTCGGACCTACTCCGGCTGGAGTTCCCAGCATGGATGTCAGACCACCCGCAGGGCGCAGTCACATGACACAGCCGGGCGCAGTCACATGACAGCCTCGCGCAAGTGACGCTACAAGAAAAAAAATAAAGATAGAACGCACTGCGATATTTTATCTGTGGCCGTTCCCACAGAACGCTTCGCCCTGGGCGGGTAAAAAAAAAGTCCTCAGCCTCGGGCAGGGTTGGCTTGTGCAGCCAGAATCTGACCCGCCCGTGGGCACCAGGCATCACACAGAGCTCCCGTACAAAGTGCCATGCTTCCCCCTGAAGTCCATGGGCAGCACTTGGGATCCCTTCACACGCCAGGAGCGACATTTCACAGAGGCGATACGATTTTTAATCAAAAACGCTTTGCGTCGCCGTGAAAAGCGCACGCTGGCAAGAGGGATACCGGGCCGAGCTTCTTGTGCCGATGCCACGCTCGCCCCCCACCCGTGGGACCGTCACCCGTCTGTAGGTGCAGGCTGCCCGGCTCCTAGGTACCATACATTGATAGCGGTCTGCCACCACACAGCTGGCCGGCCGCCGCACATACGGCTGCACTTGTAGCTCTAGGCAGACACGTCCCCTCCGCCCGGGCTCTTAGCCTCCAGTGACCGGCAGGGGGCGACCTCCACGTGTAACCCCCCAGGAGCTCCGTACGTCCCCCGGGCAGCACCGCAGACACGTTACCGTAGCGACACCACACAAGCTGCGCGGACAGGCGGCCGCACACTGACAACACCGGGCCGCCACGGCTGCAGGGACAACCAGAGCGCTGGGAACCCTCAGCCCCGCGGTAAGTAGCCGGACACGTACTAACCTCCGCTCTCCTCCCGAGCTTCTGGTCAGCAGCCAGATCCAGCGCTGGCGACAACACAAACTACATAGTCCAGCATGCTTTGCGGCGGCAACCGGAAGTCACCAGCTCTCGGAAAGCTTTATTGATGTGCGACAGTCCCCCTGTCTCAGTGCTGTGTGATGCTGCCCCGTTAGCCCGTTAGTCGGCGCTTGCTGTCACGGCCCGCCATTTTAAAGGAAAACCACAAAACTAAGGAGGGCGGCAGTAGTGAGCAGAGAGACGTCCTCTGAACCGCCTCACGGCGGGCAAACCTGTCACTACAGCTGGGAAGTGTGTGGTAGAGGACAGCCGCTGCTCCAGCAGGGCCCCCCTGTCTGACCTGGGGGATACATGTGCCAAACTCCTCCATGTAGTCCCACTGCAGGACCACATCTGTATACTATTCCATAATGGTCACACTTACATTTTTGTATTCTGTTTAACCCCTTAATGACGCGGCCCCTTTTTTTCCATTTTCTCCTCCCCACTTTAAAAAAAGTCGTAACTCCTGTATTTATCCATCGGCGTCGCTGTATGAGGGCTTGTTTTTTGCGGGACGAGTTGTAGTTTTCAATGGAGCTATTTACTGTACCATATAATGTACTGAAAAACATTTTTAAAAATTCTAAGTGGAGTAAAATGAAAATAAAAACTAAATTTCATCATCTTTTGATGCATCTTGTTTCTACAGCGTAAACTACAGCAAAAATGACACAATAACTTTATTATAGACCAAAATGCAAGGACGCAAAAGGAAAAAAACCCTCAGCGCTCCTTAAGGAAGAAAATGCTCCAGGGGACAGATGTAATCCAAAAAGAAAAAAACGTTCTTTTATTAAAAAACAAATGCAAATGTGCAGCGCGTTTCGTCGTACACCGACTGTATCAAGCACATCATCGATGCATCTTGTTTCTACAGCATAAACTACAGCAAAAATGACATAATAACTTTATTCTATGGGTCAGTACGATTATTACCATACCAAACGTATATATTTTAGCTGCACTGTTTTTATTTTTTTCAGATACTTAATTTTTTTAAATTCTTTTCTGCCGCCATCTTCTCAGCACAATAGCTTTTTTATTTTTCCAATTACCGGACCATCGTCTTCGTACCTCACACCAGCAAAAAATGTTTAAAGATCATACAAAAACGCATTGCGACAATTGTTGAACAGGAACTGCCGGACGGTCAAGCTGGCTTCTGCAAAGGACGTGGCACCAAAGACCAAATTGCGAACCTGCGCTGGATCATGGAGGAGACCCGGGAGTATCAAAAGGACGTGTACATGTGTTTCATCGACTGCAGCAAGGCATGTGATTGTGTGGAACATGACAAGCTTTGGAAGTGTCTGAAGCAAATGGGCATCCCCGAACATATTGAACAGCTTATACGGTCGCTTTACAACAACCAACAGTCAGGACAGCTTATGGAAACAGATTGGTTCGGAATTGAGAAAGGCGTACGGCAAGGCTGTATTCTATCACCAGTCCTTTTCAATCTGTACGCAGAAACAATCATAGGGCGATGCAATCTGGACAAATCAGAAATCTGAGTCAAAGTTGGTTGGCAGAATCATCAACAACGATTACAGAGAGCATAAAAATGAACAACAAAGAAGTCGAGTCGGTCCATGATTTCATATTCCTTGGATCCAAAAATCGATTGCAACGGGCAATCTGGACCCGAGATCAAGAGACGGATTACACTTGGTAGGATTGGAAAAGATCTGGAAAAGCAAGGATATTAGCATTGCAACAAGAACCAGACCGGTCAATGCAATTGTCTTTCCCATAACGACTGTTACGTCCGTGCGGCACACAAGCACCATGCCCTGCATGGATGCAAGGTGACGTTCACAGCCACTGCAGTTGACAATTCCATGCACTGTAGAACAGTGTGCACCATGCTATGCTAAACAGTAGCAGCACTCCAGGGAGAAGGAAGCCTGGCACTAACCTAGCAGGAGGGTAAAAGGTCCCTACCTAGAAGCGGAGTAATTGCCTCGACAGAGGTGGCCCCACGGTCTTCTTCCTGGGCCCTGATTGTCCCTATAAAGGGTCCCTGGAGTGATGAACCAAACAACAAAGCAAAACAGAAATACGACTGAAAAGTAGACCACACAACTTATCTGGAAGTAGCAGTACACCCAACACAGAGGAGCTCACTATCCTCTACTCCTCTATAGAGCTGAATAAGCAGCATAGAGCAAAGAGAGGGGTGAGAATATAAAGCTACTCTACACCTGAGGACTGGCAGAGTAATTTGAGAACCACACCTCCAACCTTCTCCCAGGCATGACTAATCCAGCATGTATCCATGCAGCAAAGAGAGCGCCCAGCAGTCTTTGCACATGGTGCATTAATCCTTGTCCTACATAACAAGGCGAGAGGTCTTGGCCTGCGTTGAGGCCACCATGCCACAACACTGTTGCGACCAACAAGCCGCGACAACGATGTATAGTTGCGAAAGTTGGACGCTCAGGAAAAGGAAAATTGATGCGTTTGAACAATGGTGTTGGAGGAGAATGCTACGGATACCTTGGACTGCCATGACAATGAACAAGGTAGTGTTAGATTGCGTCAAATCGAAAATATCATTGGAGGGCAAAATCATCAAACAGCAGCTCTCTTTTTTTGGACACGTGATGTGCGCTAACTCACTGGAAAGAGTACTGATACTTGGCTAGTACGAACGTGTCAATCGTGGAATTGAAAGAAGCCATGAAAGAGAGAAATGCGTGAAGAACATTGATCCATGGAGTGACTGAGGGTTGGATGCGACTGAATGGATAATCAATTAATATGCCAACATTTTTTTCTTTTTTTAAACTTTTATAACTTTTTTTAATAATTAGTAAAACTTTAGTGATCTTATTTCTACTTTTTTTTAGTCCCCTGAAGTGATAACAACTTGCGATGCTTTGACTGCTCCTGCAGTACGATGTAATGCCACAGCATTCCATCATACTGCGATCAGGCAGGCAGTCTATCACAGGCATGGCTTGATAGGCATTCTGCTAAGACAGCCCTGGTGCCTTTCAGAAGGCCCCCGCCTGCCATGACACCCGCACGGTTCCCTGCGATCTCATTGTGGGGGGGTTGTACGGGAAACCCGAACATCATTCAGGGGATTTAAATGCTGCTGACAGAATTAACAGCATTTAAAGGGTTAATAGCTCTGATCAGCAGCGTGGCTTATCGGAGCTGTTAACGCCGGGTGTCGGCTGTAAGAAACAGTCGGCGCCCGCGTTGTATAAAAGGAGATTGCCATGTGATCTCTCTTCATACATACCCCAATGCTGCAGGACGGGAAGGGGTTAAAAAAAACTATTCAATCTTATAGATACTATAGAAAATGGACCTGTCACACAATGACAAATAATAAGGCGGCTCTCACACAGGCGTTCGTTTAAACCCAGCAATTTACTGTATTTTCCAACACATTCTACAGCATTTTTTTAACGCACCCCATCATTGCAATGGGTAATAAGGTGCATTAAAAATAACCGAAACACACTAAAATAGAGCAGGCAGCCTTTGAAAATCGCGGCTAAACGCTATAAAACACCTCCATTGATTTCAATGTTGCTTCTCTGACAAGCATTACCGTGATTTTCAAACACTGTCTGCTCTATTTTAGTGCATTTTAGCAAGTTTTAATGCACCTCATCACCCATTGCAATGATGGCATGCATTAAAAAAAGTTGTCAAATGTGTTTGAAAATGTGTAAAATTCATCGGTTTTACAGTGCTTTTGTGAGAGCACACATGGGGTCCCTCTTTGACCAATCAAAAAGTTGAGTGGTATGCCTGTAATGAATATGAATGGCTACACTAGAGATTCTGGCCAGACTTCAGCCTGCTAGGGGTGTTCCGGCATTCAGCATCACAGGAAGCTGTGGTGTTGGCCACTGGCACAAAAAGATCTGAGAGGGCATGCTTATGATAAAATGGTAATAGTGGAATAGTAGTGGTCGGGGAGGTAATTTGGGTCTTAAGGCTACCCTCACATCTCTGGTTTTGATACAGTTTTTTAAGCCACAGCGAACACTGAACGTAAAAAGCAAGGGAATTATGTAGGAAATACATTTTTGTGCACTTCTAGAGTGTGAGGAAGCCTAATAGTATGGTGTAACTAATAGTGCACTACATGTACCTGTGTGACTGGCACTCTATAAGAGCCTTATACAGGTGCAAGTATAAAGTCAGTTTTAGATGAGCGTATTTTAGCTCCATTTCAAGAGGCATAATACAGAGTTCATATAAATCTGTTTGTTCATGTGGTTAAAATATATTTTTTTAAATGCAGCATGACCTATTTTTTACGTTGCTGCCTCCGTAGTGCTATTATATCCAATGGCCAAATACAGATCAGTATTTGCCCAGTAGAAAATAATAAATATGGAGGCAAATACTGATGGCATATGAAGATCATATTTAGGCCAGCTTCACACAGGCGTATTTGCACTAACAATACACAGTATATAGAACCCATTGATTTCAATGAGTTGGTTCACCTGCACTTATTTTTCCTACGCATTTCAGTGGCGCAAAAGCCTGCAAGATAGTGTTAAATAGTATATATTAAAAAAGTGGTGACCGATTAACCAAGTACCAATAGATCTCTAAAGATGTGTACAATAAACATACTAAAGAGCTGCTAACACAATTGTGCTGTTCGATATACTGTGGATGCCATATTAGATATGGTTGGTACAAGCTCAGAGAAGCCAATGAATACCACACAGTAGAATGTGTAAACTAAAGGACATCTGCTTTTATTTTGGCGAGAAAGAGCTTATATTGTAACTCAAACAAAAGAAGGTGGGACATTCAGATACATAACATATTGCGTGCTGATAGGTCATTCTCATAGGGAGTGTTCATAAGGTCATCAAAAGGGGAAGTAAAACTAGCGGACATGCTCAGTATGATATTGCCACATGGCAAAGTTAACATTTTGTTTAAACCAGTTTACTTTTGAAGTGCAAAGAATGATCAGTTTCTGTTAAAGTGTCTCTGGGCCAGTCTACTATCTTTATTGTATTCTTGTCCTTTGAAGACTCTTTGCTGGTTTACTGTGGTGATAAGAATCCTGTTTTTGTAGTTTATGTTAACAATACATTGCTCTACCATTGTTTATGGGGGATGCTTGCTGACATGGGCAGATTTAGACTGAAATACAAACCTAATTATTGAAGAACTTTTCTGTCATCTCCCACAATTCCCTCCTTTTTGTAATTATTTTCATTCTTTTGGATACTGTTTTCCTGCCTACATAACTTTCTGGGGGCTTTCCCTAACATGTACATGGAACCCTAACATGTTGGTGGGGATTACGGGTTGTCAACCTAACATGTCTAATGTGACTGGGGCTTAACATGGTGCAGTTGCAGGTCATATTATTTGCTACATTTTGACATTTTGTAAGGAGAAAGTGGCTAATAGACAGGTTTGTAATATATCCTTATCACTCTAAAGATATTTAACACATCTCTAGACAAATATTCCCATATATTAGAGTGACCTACTACCCACTGCAACCACCTCTTTACATGATGCATGTCTTCTGTTTCCCTTATCAGGAAGAAGAAAAATGACAGCCCAATGACCACAAGAGTCCTACATATAACGAAGGATATAGGCTGCATTTGTCTCCTCCTCTGATAATTTTTTTACAATGCCTGGCATGAACCCACTTTGGCTTTCCTTCAAGTTTTGCTGAGGTAGTAGTGGTTAGCAGCCCTTGAAAGGGTCCTTCACATGTTGATTCCAAGCTCTTCCTCACATCTCTTTTGAGGACAACCAAGTCACCTGAAAGAAAACCATGCAACCTCTCTTAGAAGACTGGATCTGAAATCAAAATGAAATACACATTTATGTTGTTGTTGTTAGCCGCTTAGTTGTTCACAACCCTCAGTGACCTTAAAGGCGAGTTCCCTTCATGTTTCTTGGTTTTGCACTGCTTTTTTCAATTGATTGATAGCCATGCTAGTATTAGCTTTGACAGTATCAATCCATCGTGTTCTTTGGCGGCCGGGTCTTCTTTTAAAACTGATCTGTCCAAGCATTACATGGTCAAAATATGTGAGCCATTTATGTGTGACAGGTTACTGATATAAGGCATTCATGTGGAAGGTGAGGTCGTCCTACTTGGAGAAAGTATATGCCTATTACAGGAGCCCTAATAAACAAAACTTCATAGGGACTCAACTAAGTCTCACAATTAGGTGTAGTTTTAACCGAGTAGAGGACTAATAAAATGTCTACCTATTATTTACTATGACTTCTGCTAAGTACAGTATTGCCACATGGCAATGGGGAAAAACAGAGACTTCAGCACTTTGATTAGGGAGCTGTCCCAATTCACGCGTCAACTGGAGAATGGTATCTCTATTGCAAAAAATAAGTAGTTAGGCAATGAATGTTCTGGGAGACACCACCAGGATCTTGTGCGCATGGTCAGTGTTAAAAGTAGAGGAAAATTTTTCATGGCCAAATATGACAATGAGCCATTTCTCTAAAAACGTCCTTGGCGTTTTCCTTTCCACACCTTCCGGAAGACAAACAAATCGCAAATTGGAGCAGCGCTGCTAGTTCTCTTGGTCCTCGAGCTTGGCCAGAAGTTGATTGCACTAATGTTGAAGGTCCCTCATGTCTCTTGAGAGGTTTTCAACAGTGTCTTCAAGTCTCTGCCTCTGACACCCAGTCTCCTAACTTCTGCATACCTTGTTGTAGCACTGAGATTCCAGCTTCCACCTCATCAATTCTACTCATAAGAAATGTACGATTCTCCGCTACAGCCTCCAGGAACCTTGAAAATATTGGGATGCACAGCAGGCTCCTCCTCATCACAAATGCCGGAGTAGAGGAACCCGAGAGGGTTGTGTGTGTGTGTGTGGGGGGGGGGGGGGGGGCAGGTAGTTCCAGAACAGTTCTACAGAATGCATCCACCAGGCAGGAGAACCGATGCAAACAAGTAGGACCGCAGACACCAACTGCGTGGATGACTTGGCGCGCTGGATCCAATATGGTGTCAGGAGAATGAGCGGCTACTGTGGAGCCTGTATTCAGGCCGTTAGCAGAAGCACAGGAGTTGTAGTTTGACTGCAGGGTCTCTTGTAGGTGCTGCCACCAAGCAGCCAAAGAGGATAGGATGGGTCACCCCGGAGAACCCCTATAAGATACATATGAAACACATGCAGATTTTGAAGCGGATTCACACTTGAATCTGCAGTAGATTTTCCTTAACATGAGGAGGTACCCTGAAAATGCAGAGATACATGATATTTCTTAAAATGCTGCATACCAGGAAAAGTTCATGCAGCTGGGGAAAAGTTGTCACCAAGTGTCATGCAGATACAGTAGCATGTACAAGATGATCCTAGTTATACCAAGCATTGGTTCTTTACCTGGTTCCGCCCTGTAACCCTATAAGATAAACAGATGGAAGTGCGTGAAAGTACTTTTGCATGGCCGATTCTTAATCTGATGTAACGAGCATTGATCAACAAAGAATGTCAATCGTCGCTCATGTGTATATATATTACAAGTCAGGGAGATGTGCAATGCAACATTAAGCATTTTTATTCTTGCATAAATAAGCAAATCTTTGCTCATTCGTCAGCTGAGCTTTTGCAATTTTACACAACTTGCTGATTAGGCAAAGAACATTCTTGAACGATCATCAGACTGTACAAAAGGCCCTTTAATATGTAGCATCTTGTTGACAATCAGTCCTTACGGCCTAGACCTGTACACTGACCAAACACAATAAAGTGGAACTTACTACAGCCACCTGTAGGCTCTGCTCCTGATTTTGGCTCACAACTACTGATGCTAAATACTAACCGTAATACTACTGTATGAATGGAGCGTGAGGGAAGCAATGGAGGGAGGTGGAACCAGCACTGAGCTTCACTCTGCAGAGAGCTTGTGTGGCAGACAAGTGGCTGCTGGAATCTAATAACATGCTGAGCTGCCCTGGTGACCTCAGGAAACTTCCAGCTGTCCTCTGAGAGTATCAAAGTGCAAGGTGAGAATGAGGCTTCTTTCACACGGGCGACAAGGGCATCGCCGCGAGAAAATCACAGCGCAGTTGCATCGCTGGTCAGTGCGATATCGCTGCGGTCTCTTGCGGTGATACCCTGACTTTGTAGTATTATAATATAAGCCCTACCCTGAAAATCAGGCATAAGTGAAGAAAAAGTTTTTTAAAAAGCATACATCACCTTCCTGGTTCTCGGCACTATTCTCCTTCATCTCCTCTAGCCGGGGATTGAAAAATCCCCGCCTCTTAAAAGCACTAGTTGTGATTGGCTGACGCTTAGCCAATCAGAGCCAGCACTCGATGAATGGCTGTAATTGGTTCATTGAGCGCTGGCTGTGATTGGCTAAGTATCAGTCAATAAGAGGCAGCGCTTCCAGCAGGCGGGAATTTTTCAATCCTTGGCCAGAAGATAAGAAGAAGACAAGTGTCAGGGACCGGGAAAAGATGCGGCCGGGCTGACAGCGCTTCTAAGGTGATGTATGTGTATTTTTTTTCCTTTAGGGCTTAGGCTATGGCTTTGACAGTAGGATTTCCTACTGTCAAAGTTGCATCGGACCACACAAAAATCGTGTTTTTCGTGCAGTGCGATGCAACAGAGAGGAAGGCTCCATAGGGAAACATGGGCTACAAAACTTCATGAGTCACGTGCATATCACCAGAGCCACAAGGTTTTTGTGTTGAGTTGTCGCATGTTACAAAATATCGCATGTGTGAAGTAACTCATAGGAAAGCATGGGCTTCACATACATACGATTTGTAGCATTGTAGCAATGCGACTTTGTCGCCCGTGTGAACAAGGCCTGAGAGTGGGTCATTCAGACGTGTCTTGCATCTGCCAGATGGAGGGACATATTTTTTTTCTTAACCCCTTAGTGACAGCCCCATCGGGAAACTACGTCCTCAGTAAGGGGGCTTTAATCCTAGAGGACGTAGTTTTATGCATCCTCTTAGGATTAATGCCCACTTGCCTGAGGACGTGACAGCTCCATGCTGTCGGTGCCTGCAGGTAGCCGACAGCATGGAGCTGTCATCCCAGGATGCGGGCAGTCACCCCCGGCATTGCGATCAGCGCTATCCAATGGATAGCGACGATCACAATAAAGTAAATAAAAGTGCGTAAAAAGTTAGATATTCAGCTGCCCTGATGGATCGGATCCATCAGGGCAGCTGCAAATACTCACCCCGCTTGGCTGCGGTGTCCCCCGGAGATCGGGTCCACCCGGACCCGCCACCGGCCTTCTGCGCATGCGCGCCAGACGATGACGTCAGGCGCATGCGCAGAAGCCCGGGAGCCCCCGGCAAATTTAAAATCTCCTGGCTCCCGGCTCCTGAAGGTAGCCGGGAACCAGGAGGTGTTACTGGTGACTGCTGTGAGCGGTCCCCAGGCCCGCGATCGCCGCTATCCATTGGATAGCGGCAATCGCGAAAAAGTTCCAAAAGTAAAAAAAAAGTGTCAGTTTCACCTCTCCTCATGGATCGGATCCATGAGGGAAGGTGAAAATACTCACCTAAGTCCTCCCCGATGTCCCGGGACCCGAAGTCCCCGTCTGTGCATGCGCGCCCGATGTCAATCATCGGGCGCGTGCACAGAGGGGCTCGAGCCCCGGGAAATTTAAAATCCCTCTGCTCCTGGCTGTCATGTGTAGCCCGGAGCAGAGGGATATCACCAGGGACATGATCAGTGTTATCCAATGGATAGCAGTGATCATGTACAGTAAAAAAAAGTGTAAAAAGTAAAAAAAAAAAAAAAAAAAGGGTAAAACTAAAAAAAAAAGTTTAAAAAAATGTTAAAAAAGCTTACGTTTCATCTCCCCCCACGGATCATATCCATGAGGGAGGATGAAATGACGTACCTAAGGCCCGCGGATTTATCCGCGGACCTTACCCCAGCTTCTGCGCAAGCGCCAGTTGCCACAAGGGCAGGCGCAGCGCAAAAGCTGTGGATTGCCAGGATAATTTAAAATCTCCCTGCTCCTGGCTACAAAATTTAGCCTAGAGCCTGGAGATTTCACGGGGGCCGTGGTGAGCGGTTCCTGATCACGTGTTAGCCATTATCCAATGGATAATGGCGATCACGTAAAAGTAAAAAAAAGGTGACGGTTCATCTCCCCTCACCGATGCGATCGGTGAGATGAGATGAAACTTTTTACCGGAGGCCTCCGTATTTGCACCCCGACACGATCTTCCTCCGTGAACTTTCCCGGATTCTGCACATGCGACCACTGGCAAAAACACCGGACACATGCGCAGGAGTCGGGGAGCCCAGGAAATTTAAAATCTCCTTACTCCCAGCGACCAACGGTCGCCGAGAGCCTGGAGCAGTGACGGGTGGCCTCGTTGAGCGGTCCCCGGTCACGTGAAAAAAAGGTAGCGATCTACCTTTGGCCGGTCTCACATGACCGGATAGGAATTACGGATTCCACATGCGTCTGATCCGCGGTAATACGCAGATCAATCGGATTGGATTACACAATTCCGCTCACATTAGTGGGTTGGAATTACGTAATCCACTAGCAGAAGGAGAGCGCAGCAGGCTCTATTTTACCGCGGATATCCGCAACATGGAGCCCATTGTGCTCCATGGTCGCGGATATACCCGCTGCCCATACGCAACTACGTTGTATATGGGCTGCGGGTACCCGTGTCATCGCTAAGCGACGGTTCGGGAAATACAAACAAAAAAAAAGGACTGCGCATGATCGCCTGTGTGAGTAGGCAGTTATGCGCAGTACATTACGTGGCCGTACGCAGGGTCACAGCCGGGCTCACAGCTGGTATCCGCTGCGGGCCTCCGCAAGCGGATTCCACCTACAGCTGCGTGCGCCTGGCATTATTCAGACCGCTACCTGTAATACGCAATTGACAAGAAGCCCTGGGAACGTTCGCATTCCTGCAGTTCCAGGAGCAGCTTGTTGAGCGTCTTCTGTGCGAGACCAACACACCTCATCAAGTTTACGAAGACTCACAGTGCGCCACTTTTTACACCCCATACCCGCCACTGAGGTCAAGAAATGCCCCCCAAAAGCATGAGAGGAGAGGGGGATACACGGTTTTATTGCCCCATGTACCCATCACAACCAGCCTCCGTAATTACCCCTGTCTTAGGAAATACTACACAGTTCACATTATTACTTTTATCTAAGATTTGGGGAACGCCGAAAAGGGCGCGGAGGGGGGTGGATTTTTTTTAAGGAGTCAATTTTTATTCCGTACAAATGAGCAATAGGGCCTGGGATTTACTCAGTTGTGCCCTGCAATCCAATGGGTGTTCCCTGCATTACAGGCCTTGCCATGTGTCCTTTAAGTAGATTAGGGCCACAAGGGGTATGTTTTTGAACACGGGACAAATGGGGGTATCCATTTTGGGGTGAAGGTCTTCATTCCTATGTACGCTGTACAAAGAAAACAGTTTTTAAATTGACAAAATTGCCAAAAAAATGAAAATCGTAATTTTTTCCTTCTGCTTTGCTTAGATTTATTCAAATACTGTGGCGTCAAAATACGCAATACACCCCTAGATGAATTCATTAAGGGGTCTAGTTTTTAAAATGGGGTCATTTGAGGGGGTTCTTTATCGTTTTGGATGCTCAATGGCTCTACAAGTGTGCTATGGGGCGTGGAATTTATTCCGTTGTACCCTGAAATCCAACGGGTGCTCCTTCCATTTTGGCCTAGCCATGTGTCCTTTAAGTAGATTAGGGCCACAAGGGGTATGATTCTGAACACGGGACAAGCAGGGATATCCATTTTGGGGTGAAAGTCTTCATCCCTATGTGTGCTGTACAAAAAAAAAAAACAGTTTTTAAATTGATACAACTGCCAAAAAAATGAAAATTGTAATTTTTTTCCTACTGCTTTGCTTAGATTTATTCAAAAATTGTAGGGTACAAATACACAGTAAACCCCTAGAGGAATTCGTTAAGGGGTCTAGTTTTCAAAATGGGGTCATTTGTGGGTATGTCTCTGAACACAGGACAAACAGGGGTATCCATTTTGGGGTGCAAGTCTTCATTCATGTTTGTGCTGTACAAAAAAGCAGTTTTTAAAACGAAAATCACATTTTTTTCCTTTTGCTTTGCTTGAATTCATTCAAAAACTGTCAGGTCAAAATGGGCAGTACACCCCTAGATAAATTCATTAAGGGGTCTAGTTTTCAAAATTGGGTCACTTGTGGGGGTTCTCTTTGATTTTGGCCGCTCAAGAGCTCTACAAGTGTGCTATGGGGCCTAAAACGCCTTCAAGCAAAATTTATGTTCTGAAAGCCACTGATTACTCCTTTCATTTTGGGCCCCGTTGTGCATCCAGACATAAGATTAGGTCCACAATGGGTATGTCTCTGAAGACGGGACAAACAGGGGTATCCATTTTGGGGTGCAAGTCTTCATTCATGTGTGTGCTGTACAAAAAAAGATGTTTTTAAAATGACAGAATTGACAAAAAAACGAAAATCACAATTTTTTCCTTTTGCTTTGCTTGAATTCATTCAAAAACTGTGGGGTCAAAATGGGTAGTATACCCCTAGATAAATTTGTTAAGGGGTCTAGTTTTCAAAATGGGGTCATTTGTGGGGGTTCTCTTTGGTTTTGGCCGCTCAAGAGCTCTACAAAAGTGCTATGGGGCCTAAAACGCCTTCAAGCAAAATTTATGTTCTGAAAGACACCGACTACTCTTTTCATTTTGGGCCCCGTTGTGCATCCGGACATAAGATTAGGGCCACAATGGGTATGTTTCTGAACACGGGAGAAACGGGGGTATCCATTTTGGGGTGTAAATCCTCATTTTCTTGGGCACTATAGGAAAAAAAATATGTCTTTAAAATGACATTTTTGCAAAATATGACAAAATAAAATGAAATTTTATTTTTTCTCCTCTAAATTGAATTAATTCCTGAAAAAAACTGGTAGGGTCAAAATACTCAGTGGATACATTAAGGGGTGTAGTTTTTAAAATGGGGTCATTTGGGGGGGTATTTATAATTCTGACACTCATGAGCCTTTTCAAACTTGGCTTGGTGCAGGAAAACAAAGTGTTCCTCAAAATGCTGAAAAGTAATGTTAAATTTGTACGTCCTCTAAATGGTTTAAAAAAAACACAAAAGTTTTTCAAGTGTGCATTCAGAATAAAGTAAACAGATGGAAATATATATCTTATCAAAAATTTGTACAGAATGTTTGGACATATTTGAGATATTACAGTTGAAAATGTGAAAAAATGACAATTTTTACAAAAATTTTCCAATATTGGTACTTTTAATAAATATACACAAATTATATCAGTCTCTTTTTGCAACCAAAATGAAGTACAACATGTGGCAAAAAAACAATGTCAGAATCACTTGGATATGTAAAGCCTTTACGGAGTTATGCTACGTTGAATGACGCATGTCAGATTTCCAAAATTTGGCTCCATCACTAAGGCACAAACAGGATTCGTCACTAAGGGGTTAAAGTTGCAGCACGGCAGTGGAGCTAGTCGCAAATGGCAACCATTTAAACTCTTGTCACGAATTGCCAATTCTTGTTCACACTGGCAACAACTTTATTCATCAAATTGAGCCCTGCAGAACATTGGGGATAGAAACTGATAGAAACTGTCTGTTCTTTTTAACACATCTGTCTATCGAATCCATAAAAAAAAAACAGACTATAGTTTCCATTCGCTTCTGTTTGAATTGCAGTTTGTTAACCGTTTCATTTTTTTTTCTCAAATGGATCGGTTCAAAATGGAAATCAGAACTCTGATGTGAACGAGCCCTAAGTGATGAAATTTCAAAACTGGGTATTTTATTAACAAGGCAATAAGAGCCGATGCTGGTTGATTATTCTAGAGGAAGAGGCACAGTAATACCCTATTTACACCGACATATGATCGCTCAAAAGTCACTCAAACGATAGTTTGAGTGACAGTTTTGAGCGATCATTTTTACATAGACTATAGTAGCTAGGTAACTACTTAAGAGCTATGCAGGCGAAGCGGGACACCACCGCTATCACTCAGCGAACAATGCAGCTGTTCCGCATAAGCAAACAGCTGTATTGTTCTCTGCGCTTATCACTCGCGTCCGGCTGTGAACTATCAGTGAGACACAGGCTGTAAGAATCTTATCAGCGCTGCTGACTGTGATAACAGCCTGCACCGGTGATAAGAGTTCATCTCTCAATTCTAGAGTCGAATGATGAACGAATCATGCATGAAAACTGCACGATGTCCGTGCATTTAGACGCAACGGTTATAGCTCAAAAGACGGCTTTGAGCGAATTTTGAGCAAGAATCGTTGGGTTTAAATGAGCCTTAACTGTACATGATGTACCTCCAAAAAATGTAAATGAAGACTAGCCACATGTGATCAGCCAACTCTACATTAAGAAGCAGTTTCTATGCTCCACAGAGCACAATGGATAAAACACTGGTACAACCTGCTTTTGGTATGCAAGTAAGCAGGTAAATACTTTTTAAGACCTGATCAGAAAATAAAAGATACCATCTGATTTGATCGCAAAGCCAACACAATTATTTTTCATTCATTTCTAAAAATAAACACACAATGCGGTAGAAGCCGGAAGGTAATAGTGCAAACAAGGTGTGTCCAGAAAAGTCTGCAAGCCTTATATCTAATGTGACATTGAACAAAGAAGTGACTACAGCAGTGCTACTACTATTGGCGTCCAGAACTGCATGCCTCAGTGATGCAAAACAATTACTGCTACCATATTAGATGATTACTGAAGACAGCAATGAGATATATTTGTGTGAAATCCCACTTTGTGGTTGAAACTGTATACAGGTACACAAACATGTTTATCCACAGTGACAAAATAGTCCAACATAAATCCAGGTAAAGTATATTAAACACAGGCATAGATACTTACCACCCTAGCCCCTGTGGTGTTTATACATAGGCTGAAGTATTGTGTCTCATGTTTTATATACCCAAGTGAATATAGTTAAAGAGGTTTTCGGGTACCTTAACTTTTAAAGATCTATCCTTAAGGCCTCCCTCACACAAGCGATGCATTTTCACGTCGGCCACACCGCGGCCCGAAAAACGCCTGGAAGGGAAAGAACTGCAGTCAAAATTTGCGTTTTCTCGTCCATTTACAGGCGTGGCAGCGACGTATTAGCGAAAATAAGCGCCGCACCAGGAAATCCCTCCGCTGGCATAAATCCTCACAATGACTTCTAATGCCTAAGTAGAGGCACCTGTAATCTTTTCGCAGCCCTGGAAACTGCTAAACTCCCTCCCCCTCCCTTTTTTTTGCAGCTCCCATAGAAGTCTATGTGTGCCGCCAGCGTATCTCAGACAAAAAGATAGGGCAAAACCTATCTTTTCTGGCCACGTATAAAATCAGCCACCGTATTTGATCTGTGATGTCCTCTCTTTCCCAGCACAATGTTTTTATGCAGCTAAAATCGCTCATCTGAATGAATTCATTGGACACCAATGCTTCAGATGGTCGCAATTTTTTATCGCGGCTAAATTAACCGTGTAAAAACACTCGTGTGAATAAGGCCTTAGATAGGTCATTAATAGTTGATTTGCAGAAGTCTGCAGCTTGGAACTCTCGACGATCAGCTGTTTATTGGACCCACAGTCAGGGCAGATACTGACAGCTCTGTCTAAACTTCCAGGGCCCATGATGGTAATGCAGCCACAGCTCCTATTGAAATCAGTGGGAGTTGTGCCTGTGTTACCAACCCAAGCTGCTAAGGATAGGTCATCAATAGTTAAGTCCCAGAAAACCCCTTTAAAAAAAAAACATACTCTCAAACCCAGGATGTAAATGTACATTAGAGATGAGCGAACGTACTCGTTATGAGTACTTACGCACCCGAGTACCGCCATTTTCGAGTACTTCAGTACTCGCGCGCAAAGATTCGGGGGGCGGGGAGAGGCGTGCCGGTGCGGGGGGTAGCAGCGGGGAACAGGGGGGAGCCCTCTCTCTCTCCCTCTCCCCCCCACTCCCCGCTGCAACCCCCCGTGCCGCCACGGCGCCCCCCGAATCTTTGCGCGCGAGTACTGATGTACTCGAAAATGGCGGTACTCGGGTGCGTAAGTACTCATAACGAGTACGTTCGCTCATCTCTAATGTACATACATCCTGGCTGGGAAGCAGATCCTCCAAATGGACATACATTTACGTCCTATGGATGTTGCAGTCACAGACGTTGAGCCCGCGCCATCCACAGTGTGAGACGACTTTGACTGACAGCTGGCCTCCCACTATTATTCCTTTACATGCTGCAATCAATTTTAATCGCATAAGCCCTAAGCATGAATCTTTTTTTTTTCTTAGTGTACCACAAAGTTTTCTTCTCAGGACACATGGGACATTCTTCTAATTTAAAATTAAAGTCATTATTCATTCATTTTGCAGAGATTTTTGGGGTAAAAATGGTCACAAGGAAAAATAGTTTTTTTTCTCTTTTTTTTCCATTCTATGTTTTAAGGTATGAGAGTAAAATTAATAATATTTACCCCCAAAATGAATCCTCTGATTCTGCCGTGCATAACGATATAAAATATTTGCACATTGTGTAATGTATGATGTGGTTACAACACCAAAAACAATAACCCTATTTTAGGGCTATTTCAGACGACCGTATATCGGCTCGGTTTTCACGCCGAGCCGATATACGGTGTCCTTGTCTGCAGGGGGAGGAGGATGGAAGAGCCAGGAGCAGGAACTGAGCTCCCACCCCCTCTCCGCCCCTCTCCACTATTTGCAATAGGAGGGGGCGAGATGGGGATGGAGCTAAGTACCGGCGCTTAGTTTCCCCCTGTCCCGCCCCTCCCATTGCAAATAGTGGCAAGGGGCGGGAGCTCAGTTCCTTCTCCTGGCTCTTCCATCCTCCTCCCTGCAGACAAGGACACTGTATATCGACTCGGCGTGAAAACCGAGCCGATATTCGGTCGTCTAAATAAGCCCTTAGCTTTACAAAATAACTCAGTCTGCAGCATTCTTTTTCCATCCAAAAAATGGTAATATGATGAAATGGAAACAAATGGAAACTTTTCTGTTTGCTTTCCTTTTTTTTTTTCAATCAATGAGGAAAAAAATGGATTCGTATTTTTCCATTTTATTTCTATTTCTTTCCTCCAAATACAGAGCAGTGAAACATAAACGCTGAACTGAGCCCTAATGCTCGTATGAATGCAGCCTTCCTTTTTCACTTTTAAGTATCTATTCTCAAATGTTATTTATTTTTGTTTATTTCGTATATTTATTTACACATTTCTGTATTTATTAATTATATATATTTTTTTAAACTAAGGAAGCACAGATTAGCATAGAACATATTATCTAAATGTTTCTTGCCGTCTCCACATACAGATCACTGATAAACCGTGATGTAATGATAACTGTCCATCAGATCACTGTTACCTATCACTGTGATCTATATGCACAGATATGCACAGAAGACACAAATCATGTCTTCCCTGCATGCCTTCAAGCCATGTCTGCACAGAGAATCCCTGCGATGTTGTTACTGACAATAAGGAACTCCCCAGCAATCACCCAAATGCAGAGGCAGCACTTCCACATTCGTGAGCACAGCATTCTAAACAAGTGCTCAATGTTTTTGTGACAGGGAACTGATCATTTAAACCGTTTTCACACGGTCAAGAAAATCGTGCAAGATTTCTGCATTACGAGACGCACAAATCTTGAGCTAATATGAACCCCATTCTTTTAAATGGGGTCATACACATGAGTGATGTTTTTTTTTCTCCACATCGTGGCACGGGAAAAAATCATGGCATGGGCTATCATTGTAAATCAAATCGGACTGTGCCTGCGGTTACAAGCTCCAGCCACTACACGGAGGATGGCGCAGAGACTTCTGCTCCGACCTCTGTGTATTTGCAGTGCTGACAGCATGCACCCGCTCAGCTCATCGGTGGGGATCCCGAGCAACCGACCCCAGCCGATCAACTATTCATCATGACCTATCCGGGGGATAGGTCATTAATAGTATTCTCTCTGGAAAACCCCTTTAATATAAATATAAAGCGTACTCACAATTCAAAAGTGAACCCTATTGAGTAAATTCAACAATGGATCAATGCATAACCTAAACTGTAACAGTTTGTTATGAGAGTTCTGAACTTGGAAACTAAGTATTATATTTCAGTACGTTTGCTTTTGCTACAAATATTTACTAAATCACTGACACCGTCATAACCTCTTGCTTTTTACTTTTGCTTTCCATTCTTAATCCATTAGTGACCAAACCTGTTTGCTCCTGAATGACCAACTGATTTTTCAGTTTTTTTCATTGTCGCATTTCAGGAGCCATAATCTTTTCATTTTTCTGTCGACATAGCCTTGTAAGGGCTTGTGGGATAAGTTGTATTTTTAAATGGTATTATTTTTGGGTCCATATAATGTACTATAAAACTTTTATTCATTTTTTAAGGGACTTGGGGGAAAAAAGGAAATTCTGCCATTTGTTTTTTGGATTTCATTTTTAAGGCGTTCAGTGTGCAAAATATATAATGTGATAATGTTATTCTCTGGGTCAACCCAATTCTGGTGACACGAAGTTTATACAGTATTTTATCTTCTGCTATTTTTGTACACAAAAACACTTTTTAAAAAAAAAGATTTGCTTTTGTGTCGCCGCATTCCAAGAGTAATAACATTTTAATTGTTCCTTTGGTGGAGCTATATGGGGCTTGTGACTTCTAGTCTTCATTTATCCAATTTTGGGAACATTTTGATTACTTTTAATTCCATTTTTTTCTAAAGGCAAGGGTAACAAATACGCAATTCTGCCATGTTTTTTATTTTTAACAGCGTTCACCGAGCAGTATAAGGCTGGATTCACACGGCCGTTAGCGTTTTTACATGCGCTAACCAGCACCGTGAAAACGCGTGAACGGGAACACAAAGCTAACGTTTGTGCGCCTGTTCAGATGGCCTGAGCCCAGCACATGTACGCTAAGCCCGCAATGCTGTCGGGCGGGGGAGACAGTTTAGCTCTGCTAAACTGTTCTCCGCCTTCCCTCCCCCTCGCAGGCCCTCTGCAAGGGGAGGAGGCGGGATGGAGCGGGAACTAGTGTGCTAAGCTCCCGCCCCTTGTTGCAGCCAGCAATAGAAGGGGCGGAGCTTAACTCCACCCCCATCCCGCCACTCCCATTGCAAACAGTCGGCAAGGGGTGGAGAGGAGCCGGGAAGGGGGTGGGAGTTTAGCAGTCACGCTGTGAAACTGCCTCCCACCTCCCTTCTCGGGCAGCTGTCATAGGCTCCCACAAGAGTCTATGCAGCCGCAGGCGGCATAAAGAGCTCGGCCGAAATACACTATCTTGGCCAGCCAGGAGCTTTTACCATGTGGAAATACACCCATGTGCACTAATGCATTGTAAACCAATGCATCAGAGGGGCAGCGTATATCACACCCGTGTAAATCCAGCCTAAATAATATATTAAATTAATTCTACTGGCCAGTATGTTTATGTCAGTACCAAATTTATATATATTTTTTTTGCAACTTTTTCCACACTTTTTTCTACTTTTTGTTTTAATCACTGCATTTAAAGACCCCTACCATTTTTTCTTTTTTTTTGTCATTGGTGCTATGAAAGGGCTTTGTTTTTGCTGGATGAATTGTACTTTTTAATAGCATTATTTATTGATCCATGCTACGTTTTGATAACTTTCTATTCTGTTTTTTTGTAAGACAACATAAACAAAATTAACTGTCTTCTTTTGTCTTTTTTCATAATGTGCACTGTTGGCTGTGAGTGATCGAGCTCCGGCTCTGATTGGCTGAGCAACGGCGCTCGTGATCCATTCACAGCACTCACTTGCTGGAGGCGGAGTATTCAAAGCCCCATCACCAGAAAGACAGTGCTGTGTCAATGCTGAGGATTACTCTGCAGCCTGCCACAGTGCCAGGGACCAGGGCGAGGGACCCAGATGCCGCGGGCCAGTTGAGTATAAGCCCCCCCCCCTGAAAATAAGACACTGTGCCTCTTTTGGAGCAAAAATTAATAAGACGGTGTCTTATTTTCGGGGAAACGCAGTTGCTAGTTTTAATATCTGTATGATGAGTTTTCTGAATGGGGTTTCCGTCTGTTGGTGTGAACAGTGACATGTTAGTGTAGGTGATTAGACATGAGGTGTGAACAGTTGCCTGTTAAGGGTGTATGTCCCTTGTCTGTTGGTGCGTGTGAATTGTGTCCTGTCTCTTACCATCTAGGGCATGCCAGGCCCCTGGGTTCAAGCGAGGAGGCTGTCCCTATTGGAACGATCACCCCGCTTGCAACCACAACTCCCTGGGGTTAAGTTGTCTTGTTAGAGTAGGGACTCACGAGACAACTAGGACCCTTGTCGTAGGCTCATCAGGCTAAGTATCATGACCAAAATATGAACCAATTCCTCGTACTTGCTTCAACTATTCCATCTGCTTATGCGTGTTGGTCTTTTAGGTAAGTGTTTTGGTTGTTGGATATCTGCTCACAAGTCCCGCTAGCAATTCCGTTTGTTAGAGTTTTCAGCGTATATGCACCTTTCCCTGTCCCAATCCTTTCCCTCCAGCCCTTGTTTGAGTTACGTTTGGGCAGGTAATTTCCCCCGTGGGATAAGTTGTTTAAAAAGTAAGTGACCAATTGATATAGCAAACACTATTCTCTGTACATTTTAGGGGTAAAAAGTGTTTCTATGGCATTCTTTTTAAAAACTGGTTTGTGCTATAGTGATAGGGCATAGTAAAATATTTCAGAAATTCCTTGACATTGGTTTTATTTCACAATATCCTTCACTAATTTCAAGCTTATTTAATTGAGATTTTCAGGGGGTATTCATTTTCTCAAGTGCTTTAGGAAATCTGGACTTAGAAAGTCACTGCAATAAAAACAACATCTTACATCATACACACTCTACTGCAGTGACTTTCTATAACTCACAGAAAAAAAGCCAAAAATGCATCATCTGATAAACTGCAGGGTGGCTCAACCACAATTAGGCCCCGATAGAATGCAGGAGGCCAGATTGCAACATGCACAAGCTAAATGTTCAGTGCAGCTGGGTGGCTGTATACTGGTCTGCACTGAATATTTAGCTTGCTCATGTTGCAATCTGGCCTCCTGCATTCTATCGGGTTCTAATGGTGATTGAGCTGCCCTGCAGTTTATTAGATGATGCATTTTTGGCTCTTTTTCTGTGAGTTATAGAAAGTCACTGCCGTGGAGTGTGTATGATGTAAGATGTTGTTCTTGCATCAAAACCCAGAGTTCTTATATAATGTCATGGGGGACATAGATGTTAAAAAAAATAGTTACAAAAATAAGCAAAAAAAATATTTCAGGATAAAATTAAAATATATACATAAAAAAGAAAATGACCCAAAGCTGACACCAACTAAAACACTTGCAGTATGCACCCTGTAATCCCAAACTATACATATTATATATCAAAATTTTAATTATAAATCAAAAGAACCCATTCCCATACTTTATTTTAACGTAAATCTACAAATTAAAAAAAAAACTATAAATGTAGAAAAATACTTTTTTCTTAGCTTTTCACTCCCAATAAAACTTATTGGCCTAAATAAAAAATAGGCCTAAAAAACATAGCAAAAAAAATGTTGGTAGCCAAAGAAAAAAATATAGGGCAGTAAAACCACCACATGGGTAAAATCCCTAAAAAGTGTCTGGTCCTTTAAGATCAAAACAGCCTGGTGTTTGAGGGGCTAAAAGCCTTTATGCGGAGTGCAGCCTGCAATTTTTGTATTGTTCAGTTTTATTATTGCATCACTGGTCCTGGGGTTGGTGCATTGGATTTTGGACTCACACACTCCCCCATGTGGTGGATGTCCTTGGAACAGGATATAGGACCTACATTGTGGTAATTGTCATGTATATTTGGATTCATGCGTACGATTGTGTCAAAATAATTTTACCAATCACAGCAAACAGAACACAAAACCTTTGGAAATATTTGCTGTAAAAGATTTAGCTCAAAAACCCATGACTTACTTTTTCACACAACATAGTTACCTTTGGTTGCACAGGGCTTCCAAATAGAAAGCAGATGGTTATCTCCAATGTTAAATGTGAAGGTCAGAAAGATATGTTTACTCATGGCAAATGTGTAGCAGGAATGTCTACAACTGAAAATACCTTTTATACATACGGTACATACAGATTTGGGGGAGAGGCAATGGGGTGATTGACTCGAAGGTCTGCTGGTCGGAGAAGCTACAGGCACTGCCCCCTCCTTGCACCACACTAGTAGAATACGTCTGAGAATACTAGAAGTTTTTTTTTTTTAATGGGATCGTTCAGTTCGCTGTACCAGTGAGTGAGAAAACCTGAATGATCTGTGTTTAAGCTGAATGATTAGCAAACGAGCCAACAATGATTTTCATGCTTGCGTGAAATGAACGATAAGCGAACAAATTATCGTACACCGTTCGGTCTTTAGCTGTGTTAACACTGAGCGATTAAAGTTCAAATTCCAACAATCCAACTATATTTTTTGGCCATATAAAAATACACACATCAAAACTATGTTTGTGGTGCATTTTCACAGGGAGCATAATGGCCTGGGTAAATGGCTGCACAAATGCTCACGTCACCTCTAAGGTCGTTAGCGCTCGTGCGGAGCATTTACACTGACAGATGTCACTGCTGGATCGCGGACTTCTCACTCAGCGCTTCACCTTCTATGTGAAGCGCTGAGCAAGGAGCATTTACACAGAACAAGAAGCCAGCGATCCAGTGATGGTCTTTAGGCTGCATTCCCACGAACGTATATCGGCTCGGTTTTCACGCCGAGCCGATATACGTCGTCCTCATCTGCGGGGGGGAGGATGGAAGAGCCCGGAGCAGGAACTGAGCTCCCGCCCCCTCTCTGCCTCCTCTCCGCCCCTCTGCACTATTTGCAATGAGGAGAGGCGGGACAGGGCGGGGCTAATTCTTGGAACTTTGCCCCGCCCCGTCCCACCTCCTTTCATTGCAAATAGTGCAGAGGGGCGGAGAGGAGGCAGAGAGGGGGGCGGAAGCTCCGTTCCTGCTTCTGGCTCTTCCATCCTCCCCCCCTGCAGATGAGGACGACGTATATCGGCTCGGCGTGAAAACCGAGCCGATATACGTTCGTGTGAATGCAGCCTTAAGCTGAATGAAAGTCAGTGATAAAAACCGGTCAACGAATAGGGAGCGATTTTTGTGCATTTACACTGCACGATTATCACTCATATTTGTTAGTTTGAACGAATTTTGAGTGATAACTGTCCCATGTAAATGACCCATTAGATATTTTTCTTAAAAAGACATATTTTCTGCTTAGCCCTGGCTTCCAATAGTGAGAATAAATATTTATTCTGAGTGAAATTCTTATCTGCCAGATCTCAAGTCAACTATGATGTTAACACAAGGAGAAGTGTTATTCAAGAGCTGTTTCAAGTGTTAAGTATGAAAGATGTTAATGGTGTCATTAATTAAGGAATTACTGCACTTGTTTTCACACAACACATGTAAATAGAAGATAATGGCTTGATAGCAGTCTACATACATTGCTAAGAATATATAGAAGACACAGTATATAGACCAGGGATGCACAACATGCAGCCCCGGGGGGCCATATGCGGCCCACAGTGCCATACTGTGTGCCCCCAATCATCTGCACACAGAAATATCTATGAATGGCTGCTCACATATAGTTTCCATGTCAGAGTGAAGAGGAGTGGCACACAGCAGGGCATCATCAAGGGACAAGTACTAAGGGTGCACTATGTACCCCTCTCTGGGTCCCCTATATATTAGAAGAATAAAATCTCTTGACCCATTGACCTTCCAGAAATTAGTATATGAGTTAGAGGCATTGCATATGCATGCAGCTCTCTTCATTGTAGTGTATGTGACTTATGAAATACCAGGCAATTTCCCCGAATCCATCAATGGAGAGAGCCACATGCATTGTCTTCTCCTATTTGGAGTGCTTACATGTACTTGATAAAGTCCGCAATAGGACGAAACGCGTCGTACGAATAAAACGGAGGTTTTTTCCATAACCATTGGTTACCAGAGGATAACTTTTTCCTGGAGCACGGATTTTCTTTTTTCTTTATCCCTTGGAGTGCTGACTGGGGAGGAAGGCGACCTCCACTCTCCCAATAGGCGGGAGTCCTGGAAGTGGAACGTACTTTGATTTATTATGGCATAAACCTAGGATATACCATAAATGTCTCAAATGGGAATACCCTTGAGACCTTTGGAAGTGTTTCAGTATGGCAATGTGGCCCTCAGATTGTATAAACTGCACATACTGTAGAAGAACCTAAAGAGTGGCTTTGCTGGCATTAGCGTAGAACTGTTAGGCAACATAGATCTGGTGGATTACTTTCCATTGGCACAATCAGGGGTGTCCCAAGCATGAGGCAACTTGCTGCCTAAGGCAGCAGTCTGCAGGACCTCAAAGGCACCAAATTCATTGCTGGTAATAAACAAATGCCAGATGCAAGCTGGCTGGGCAGAAACCCAACAAGGATTGAACTAGTCAGTCTGCAGCTCTCGACCGGTGGTAGCTAATGGTAATGGTGGTAGCTAATGCTGCTGTAGTAATCAGTCTGCGGCCCCTGGCTTCTTCCCTCAGTGTCTGTGTTCCTGCACACATATATCACAGTGCAGATGCCGTGGTAGAGGTCAGAAGTCACAGACTCAGCAGCAGTGGCCACCTTGGACCGAGGTTGCAGACTGAGTTTACTGCTTGTTGAGTTACTACCCAACCAAAGGACCACTACAGGGGGCACTACTAGAACCACTATGGGGGTCACTATTACTGCTGGAGTCACTTTGGGGTCACTATTACTACTTTGGCCACTATGGGGTACAGAATTACTACTTTGGCCACTATGGGGATGATGATTACTAGTGGACTACTATTGGGTGAAGGAAATTTTACTACTGGGGCACTTATGGGAGACACTATTGCTTATCGGGGTCTCTATTACTACTGGTGCTACTAACGTTGTCACTATTACTATTGGGGCCACTAAAGGAGACGCTTACTATGGGGGCACTACAGCGGGCACTATTACTCTGTCACTTCAGACAAGTATTAATGGTTCATATATGTGTCAGGTATATTGTGTATTGGCATTTTCAAGGCATGTAAAATGAGTGGGGTTTTGTTGTGCGGAGAGGCACCATTTCACACTTTGGTTCACGCAGCATAAAAGTTTTGGACACCCTTCGGCAATCCCATAAGGGAATCCCATGCTGATGTGGGAATCTGAAGGTAATCGTCCAATGTAAAAGCATGCAGCGTCTCAACGACAGAACAAGAATCTTTCAGTCTCTGTGTGCAGAAAATGTAAACACTTTTTAACGACTGTCTTTTTGCTGTGAATGGAGGTAGGCAGGGGAAGAACGCTCTTGGCCCGCTCCGTCTCCACTTCGGCAGCGCTGTGAGCAAAGCCAGCAATACTCGGCCTCATATAATAGCGCAGGAGCGAGCATCACTGGGAGGAGTGTCGGACATCATCTGCATGACAGCTCATCCTGCGTAAAAGGACCATAAAAGGTCCCTATGGCTCTCTAATCAATCATAAGTGTTTACTGTATCAGCTTCCTAGAGATAACAATACAATTGAATGGGGGGCTGCGGTAAAACGTGGGCATTGAAAGGCATGTATTTTCAAAATTTCCTTCACACTCCCGGGCAGAAATTGCAGATTCTGCAAGCGGAAAAAAAACCACAGCATGCTCTATTTTAGCGTGGATTCCGCGTGGAAGGCCTCCATTGAAGTCAATGGATGCGTGTGTTCCGCTGCCCATATGCAATAAAGATTTTGTATGAGTGGTGGAATCGCCTAGAACTAGCAAGGAGAATACAGAGAAAGGACCCCTGCACATGAGTGGAAATTCCGCGGCGGGATTTCCCGCAGAATTAGAAAACGCAATCCTAGGCAGACAGACGTGATTTGTCCGCGTGAAATCACACACGGAAAACATCTCCCGGCATGCTCTATTTCTATGCGGGTCTCGCAGAGGCCCGCACAGAAATGTCACTGGTAACAGGCCGGCTCCGCTCTGCGCATGCGCCGTCTGGCCGGCAGCCGGCACACAGCGCAAAGAGGAGATGCCGGGAGCGGGTAAGCCGCAGGCCTCTGTGGGGGCACTGGATTGCATCCCGCTGTGAGAATTCTCGCTGCAGGATCCGACCCGGCCATCTGCAGGCGGCCAAATAGAGACACAGGAAGAGAGACTCTCACCTGAGCGGTGTTGTACTGCTTTCTGTTGTTTCCCTGTCTGTCATCTTTTTTCCGCACGGACAATACTCGCGGAAAAACGATTGGCTCCACAATCTTCCACGGCCATTCACAATTACTTTCCACCATGTATTGCTGCTCTTCCGCTGCGGAACCCTGCTTGCGGAATCTGACCCGTTCGTGTGAGCCCAGACTTCCGTCACAAGCAGAGAATATAAAATGTAACTTTAATACTGGGCAACAAAATGAATAACTCAGACCAAAAAAGAAGGCAACAAATACAGCGAGTGCGAAGACAATCCGGAATTAAGGAGTATTCCCTTACATTACATATTGTTTTGTACTTCAGGCAACTATTGTAACATATACTGAAAATCATTGGAATGGCAATGAAAATTGTTAGCATTGTTCTATAGAAGACAGATCATTCATGTAGAAAATGACAATAAGAAATAGGAACCATAAATGCATTAGAAGCGAGTCATTTCTGTGCATGTCACAGCCGATGAGAAGGTCAGATCTGTGTAGTGCTGACGTTGGAGCTGCTGTAAGCACCCTCCAGACAACCCTATTAGGGTGTGACACTCACCGAAACTAGTCCATATTTGTTCTGCAAACCCACGGGTGATGAGAATGACATAAAGTACAACTGAATCTCTAATATAGGCAAACATCGCTACATTATATGTACAGTACAAACACCTGAAGGGATTCAGGGGTAGGGCCGATAAACCAATATTTGACATAAGCAGTCATGTTTATTGGTGCTGTAATGTCTCCGCCTTGCATTAAAGTTAAAATGATCACTGACAGGAAACAGTAGCACTTTCTTATTTGCATAATCACATGACTTTATCTACTTATGGCATGGAGAAAGTTTTGAGATTAGAGAAAGCAGTGTGGCAGGGTGCCTATCGTAGCCAGAGCCCATGTAGCAGCAACAAGGAACTTCTAGGAGTGCACAGAAATTGCTGCTGATCTACAGCTTGCATATAGCAATGCAGAGAGGAAAACATCCAGCACTCCACCGTAGGTTAAAAAAATAGTCCTTTATGTGATTAAAATGTTAAATGTCTTTTTTAAAGCTTGTCATCAAATAAATCATTATTTTTTAAGCCACAGTCAAGTAGTGGATGTTTTCCTCTCTGCATTGTTGTGAGATTTTGTATTGAAATATCATATAAAAATGCTCTATGAAAAGAATAAAGTTAGTGTGCGGAATTAGTCTGCAGGAGGGTATATTCCGCTATGCTGTTGTGGAATATTCCGTCCTATGTGAAAGAACCCTAAGTTTTTTTTGTTAATGATCCTCACAATTACCAGGCATGCCTCCCACAGTCATTGCTTTTGACCCAAGTCCCGCTGTCCCTCTTTGACTTTGGAATATATTTGCAATAATAAACTTAAGGCCCATTTACACGGAGCGATGATCACTCAAAAGCGATCGTTTGAGCAATAAATGTTGCGTCCAAACTCGCACCCATCGTGCACTTTTCGTGTACTGCTAGCTGATCGTTAAATTCAAGCCAGCCTAAAAATCGTCGTGCGGTCTTATCAGGACTGCACGCTGAGTTCTCCGCGGGTATTGCTGATAGCATTGTTTCCCATCGGAGAACAAAGGAGCTGAATGAAGATAGGAGCCCTTCAGCTATTAACTGCATTCAGCTAAAGGCTTCATTTGCACACTAATAGGCTATTAAGTAGTTTATGCAAAATGATCCCTCAAAGCTGTCATTCAAACTGTCGTTTGAGCGACTTTTGAGCGATCATCGCTCTGTGTAATTGGGCCTTTACCAAATTGCTCCAGAAACTGACTGGTTTCTAACCAAACATTATACCCCAACTTGTATATTATTTAATCATTTGGTGCAATTTTTTTTCAGAAGATGTGGACAATATCTTATAGCAAACAAGTGTACACTCGTTGCACGCTTATTGAGTTACAAGAGGACTCTGACTACTTGTGGCTGGGGACAGTATTATTGAGTGGTGTTATAACGCCACCTATTGATAGTATATGTAATTTCATGCTTAGGCTGACTATACAGTATATATGTAAAAGCACGTCTAGCGGTGGTGACATCGCACCACATGCTATGTGCACGCTATATGATGAGAGGTCTCACATTGAAAACAATGGGTGAAATTCTGCGATCCCCATTCACAGCTGTCAGCCACGGCGGGGGATTGCAAAATCCCAGAAGCAATGTAAGGCTGTTTTGGCATAAAACCGCCTCGCGTTCTCAGGGAATTCACATGGTGCGGAGTGCAATATGGAGCCATGATTTACGGACCCATATCACGCTTTCCTGTTAAAGTAAGCCTAAAGTGTCTTTGACACAACCATATGCTTTTTTTACGCTTGGTTGATCGCGTCTACAAATCGCATGAATGAAGAATGGCCGCGATCAAGTCCCGATCTTCATTAGCATTTTCTCATCTATTGACATGGGCGGCTGCAGCATATTGGCAAAAAAATATGCTGCAGCGCAGAAAATGGCTTATCTGAGTGTATATATTCGAAACCAGTGCTTCAGACGGTCACAATTGTTTGACGCGGCTACAATAGCTGCACCTATACGGTCGTTTCAATAAGGCCAAAGGTGGAGTACAAATGTTGTGAATGCTTGAAACACACTTCCAGGTAATGTCACAGAAAATACAGCACCAGGTGAGACTGCATATACCCAGATGAAGAAAACTGTATTTTAGGACAAAAGTTAACCTTTATTAAGATAAAACAAATGTCTACAATTAATACATAAGATACACGGTATGTATATGTTCTCCAAAAGAGGAGTTGGCGCTTTCTTTCTTTGCTACGATTAATTTAAGCTTTATCCCCTTCATGACACGGCCTATTTTGGGCTTAAGGACACAACGATTTTTGGCGGATTTTCTTCTCCATTTCTCAAAAGTCATAACTTTTTTATTTTTCTGTTTACGCGGCCATATAAGTGCTTATTTTTTGCGAGGCGAACTGTAGTTTTTATCGGTGCCACTTTTGGGTACATAGACTATATTGTAAAACTTTTATAATTTTTTTTTATGATAGCAGGGAAAGAAAACGCATCAATTTTGCCATAGATTTCTTTTTACAGCGTCAATCATGCAGCATAAATGACACAATCCATTTTTTCTGCGGGTCGGTGCGGTTACAACGATACCAAAATTCTTACATTTTTTTTTAGGTTTTTCCACTTTTCTGCGTTAAAACCCCTTTTTTTGGAAAGTTTTTTTTCTAAATCGCTGCATTCAAAGTCCTGTAACTTTTTAATTTTTTTATGTACGGAGCTCTGTGAGGGCTTATTTTTTGCAAGACGAGCTGTAGGTTTATTGGTACTATTTTGGGGTACAGTTGACTTTTTTGATCACTTTTACTGCGTTTTTAGGGAGGCAAAATGCTAAAAATTTGCATTTTGCCTGTTTTTCAGGTTTTTTCTAATGATTTTTTCCGTGCACAGTAAAATGCATGTGCAACTTATTGTTTGCGTCGTTACGGACGCGACAGCACCAAATATGCGGGGTTTTAATTTTTTTTTACCTTTTTTTATGCTAATATGAGAAAAAGCATTTAAAAAAGGGGTTTTTTACATTTTTTTTTACATTTTTCTTTTTTATTCATTTTTATTGTCTTTTTTTTACACTATTTGTGTTCCTCTTGGGGACTTACAGCACAGCACTGATGATCGCTGAGATAAGGCATGGCAGGGCTACTGCCCTGCCATGCCTTATCGCTTATACAGTAATCACAGGCTATGGCAATACAGGATGCCAGTGTCTGGCGTCCTGTTGCCATGGCAAACAGCCGGGCTCTCTGCGATTATATCGCGAGAGCCCAGTGACGTCACAGAGGGAGCTCGCTCCCTCTGTGAACCCCTCCCATGCTGTGATCTACATAGATCGCGGCAGGGAAGGGGTTAACAGTGGGAAGCCGGCTATGACTGACATAAGTGATCTTGCACTATCCCCAGGACGTAAGTTTACGCCCTGTTGCCGGAAGTACCCCGCTGCCAGGACGTAAACTTACGCCCTGGAGCGGGAAGGGGTTATTTATGGTAGGCTCATGGCTTCCTACAATAACAGGGTGGTCACAGCTATACTCAATCTGTTTTTAAAATTATAGCAATTACAACACCATTGCTGTCAAAAATGGCAGAAGAGGCAATGAAAACCAAGGCGGAGACAGAAGTGTGAACAAAGCCTTGTTGATCTGGGAATCTTCTGACAGCTGGACTCGGAGTCAGGAAGGAACTTTTCTCTGAAGAGTTTTGATCCAGGGATTATTCTGACTGCCATTATGGGGTCAGGAAGAAAGTTTTTCCCTCTAATATGGTAAATTGGATTCTACCTCATTTGGTTTTTTTTTGCCTTCCTCTGGATCAACATGGGGGGGTGAAAACAGGCTGAACTGGACATTTTTTTCAGCCTATGTTACTATGTTGTTTCTGTGCTTCATACCTATTGAACTGAAGATTGCAAGAAACTTGTTTGAATGATTAATGCAAATAAGGGAGATGGAATCAATCCTCCACAGTTGCTCTCCCTAAGGAGGAAAGATAGCGTTTCTGACAGATTAATGAAACTGTCTAAAAGAAAAACTGTCATAAGTTATGTTTACACGTAGAGGAAATGGTGTGGAAAATTTCCCAGCAAATTTTGCAACATTTCTGCATCCTAAACTGTCAAAATTCACACCATTGTTGCAGATTTCGATTCAAAATCAGCTGTGTATCTGCAACTGATTTCAGAAGATACAGCCCTCCCCTGGCCTCCAAAGTCTTCGTGCTGTCAGCACTCCCCGACACCGGTCAGGTGATGCGGAAGTAGCATCACCTGTCTGAAGTTTGTCAAGCAATTGGATTGCCATTTGAATTGTGCCCAATAGTCATATCTGGTTTTTAATGTTACTATATTTTTGGCCCTATTTCTGATCCCACCGTGGTAACCACAATGATGCAACCTGTCAGACATAACATAACACTCTGGATTATAATGTTTTCCACTGAACATGCCCTTTTGGCTCTAATAGACTCTTCCATTTTAACCACATGCAGGAGTGGCAACTCTGTGCATGTAATAAGGAGTTTTCAGAGGAGGCTTCCTATACAATTTAGTATAAATTTTCTTTGATAAAGGGTCTCCAATAAGGAAGACATAAAGAAAAGAGAGAAAGAAAGAAAAAAACAAACCAAAACTATTTTTATTGACAGGAAACAAAATCAGAAAGCAGACGTCTAGATATCTCCCATACCAACAAATCTTTTGCAGAAACGGGTTATAGAAGGCATATAGATAAGACTCCTCCTATTGAATGTACTACCTGTTGTGAGCAATACATTGGCTGTACATCACGTAAATTAAAACTACATATTGCTTAGCACATCCCTCATCAGTTACATTTTTTGGAAATCCACCAAGGGGATATATCCTTATTTAAAGTCACTGGCACTGAAAGGGTGTTCCGCCCAACAAGAAATGGAGATTGGTTTAAAATTGCTTTTAAGAAAGGCTTATTGGATTATGTGATTAAAAAATGGATTTCCACATGGCCTTACCCTCTTAACAAGCACCTATACGTCTTGTGACGTATGACTACAACATGTAAACGGCTGACAGAAGCTGAGGGCTTCCTCTATCACCCGATGGGCTGCTATGGCACCCAGAGGCTTGAATATAGCCTCCGAGTCTGCCAGCTACTGTAGCCAACGAGTCTTAGTCTCTGGCTGAGCTTCATAGGCTTTCTTACACTACTATACTTCAGTGTAGTAGTGTGTATTAGAAGAATTATAAAAGATGCTCATACTTAAGTTACCCTAGTAGGACAAAATAAAAAGCAAAAAGAAAAATAATAAAAATGCGAAGACCTGACCTTTTCTCCTTTACTATGTGAAAAATTAAAAATATTTTAAACTATCACATGTGTGGTATCACTGCGTTCGTAATGACCCAAAGGAAAAAGGTTAGAACCAATCATTAAATGGCTGCGATTGATTCAATGAGCACTGGCTCTGATTGGGTGAGCTGAGGTCCTCAGCCAATCACAGACAGAATTCGTAGAATAGAAAGTAATCAAAATGTAGCAAAATCCTTAGCTCCACTGAGAAAAAAATAACGTTGTTAAAATTAAAATCCTGCCAGAATTGCCAATTTTGTTAACTCCCTAAAGGATGCATCCCTTTTTTTTCCATTTTCACTTTTTCCTCCCCACTTTAAAAAAATTATAACTCTTTTATTTATCCATTCACCGCTGCTAAACGGAGCTGTTGTGAGCGGGTGTCATCTGTAAGAAACAGCCGACACCCACATTGTATGGAGCCAAATCGACCACCGATCCCCCTCCATACAAACCTAGGAAGTAAATGTATGCCCTGCAGCATTAAGAGGTTAAAGGGGTTGTCCCGCGGCAGCAAGTGGGTCTATACACTTCTGTATGGCCATAATAATGCACTTTGTAATGTACATTGTGCATTAATTATGAGCCATACAGAAGTTATAAAAAGTTTTATACTTACCTGCTCCGTTGCTAGCGTCCTCGTTCCCATGGAGCCGACTAATTTTCGCCCTCCGATGGCCAAATTAGCCGCGCTTGCGCAGTCCAGGTCTTCTCCTGTTCTCTATGGGGCTCCGTGTAGCTCCGTGTAGCTCCGCCCCGTCACGTGCCGATTCCAGCCAATCAGGAGGCTGGAATCGGCAATGGACCGCACAGAAGAGCTGCGGTCCACGGAGGAAGAGGATCCCGGCGGCCATCTTCACCGGTAAGTATAGAAGTCACCGGAGCGCAGGGATTAAGGTAAGCGCTCCGGTAAGCTTTCTTTAGGTCCCTGCATCGGGGTTGTCTCGCGCCGAACGGGGGGGGGGTTGAAAAAAAAAAAAACCCCGTTTCGGCGCGGGACAACCCCTTTAACTTTGCATGTAGAAAAAAACTTAAATAAAAAGCAATTAAAATGTTATATGCTCCCAAAAATTGGGTAAATGAAGAACAGAATTCATCCTGCATAAAACAAGCCCTTATTAAGCTCAGTCAATGGAAAAATAAAAATGGTCTGGCTCTTGAAATGCAGCAACACAAAAGCAAATCTTTAAAAAGAAGTGTTTTTTTTGTGTATAAAAATTGTAAAACATAAAAAAAACAGTATAAACTTAGTATCGCCGGAATCACGCTGCCCCAGAGAATAATGTTATCACATTCATTTTGTACACTGAATGACGTAAAAATAAAAAACAAATGGTGGAATTTCTTTTTTTCCCTAATCCCCTAAATTTTTTTAATAAAAGTTGTACAGTACATGATTTGCACCCAGAAATGATGCCATTAAAAATACAACTTGTCCCGCAATAAAACAAGCCCTTATATGGCTATGTCAATGAAAAAATTAAAAAGTTATGGCTTCAGGAATGCGACGATAAAAAAAAAAAAAATTAGTTGGTCGTTAGGGTACAAACAGGCTTGGTCACTAAGGGGTTAACCTCTGATCTGATCTTATCTTTATATAGTAATGTTTTTTATTGTTTTTCATGTGTTTCATTTCCTCATTGTTTTTCATTAGTAGGAGTGGTCATGCTTTTATGTCATATCATTTTACTGTTGAAATGCACAACTCGTTCCACAAAAAAACAGGCCCTCATATGGCTATGTCAATCAGTTATGGCTCTTGCAATGCAGCAGTGAAAACTGCTTAGACATTGAAACGAGTCTCAAGGCCTGGAGAAACAAAGATGTCTGCACCAGCTACTCTGACTACCTGATGCACACTGTACATTAGTATGCATTGATAGGCTAAAGGCCCATTTACACACATCGATTATTGCTCAAAATTTGCTCAAAAGCCATCTTTTGAGCAATAATTGTTGTGTCTAAACGCGCGGCCATTGTGCACTGTTTGTGCTTTATTTGTTCATCACTGATTTCTAGCAAGCTTAAAATCAGCGATGAGCCTTATCAGCGTCGCGCACTGAGTTCTCAGCAGGATACCAGCTGATAACATTCTTTCAGCTGGTATCCCGCATGGAGTTCTCAGCAATAGTTCCAAGAACAAAGCAGCGCCTGCTGTTCTTGGCGCTATCAGCTCAGCACCAGGGATACCAGCTAAGAGTTCCGAGAACAAAGCAGCTGTTTGCAGAAGACCATGCTCCCGCTGTCCTCTGCAAACAGCGGGAGCCTTCATTTACACATTAATAAGTTCTTAAGTAGCTAATTAGCTACTTAAGAGCTTATGCAAAGTGATCACCCACAACTGTCACTCAAACTGCCCTTTTTAGCGAATTTCGAGTGATCATCTTGCCGTGTAAATGCACCTTAAGATACTACATGCTGATTTGACTGTCCAGAACTGCTTACATGGTCAGCACTGGTCAGAGCAGGTAGAGTGTCTGATACTAATGATGCATACTGAGGGCTCTTTCACACAAGCATATATAGGCTCACTGTTTCACGATCGGACGATATACGCTATGATCTGATGCATTGGATTCCAATGCATCAGATCACATGGCCGTATTCCCCCAACGTAAAAGCGCCCAGCCAGCCAATATAGCGCCGGGCGCTTTTATGTCGGTCCCAAAAGATAGTCCTAGAACTATCTTTTGGGCCGGAATACATCGGCCACTGCATGGGCTCCTATGAAAGCCAATAACAGCAGCCAAAGAAGGAGGTGGTAGGGAGTTTAGCATGACTGCTAAACTCTCTCCCTCTTCTCTTCTCCCCTCTGCCTGATTGCAATTTTGGGGGGGCGAGATGGGGGAGGAGCCAAGCACCGCCCTGTCCCAATTCCTCCCATTGCTGGCTGTGGACGAGGGGCGGGAGCTTAGCTCCGTCCACCCCCTTCCATTGCAAACAGCCAGAGAGGAAGAGAGAGAAGGTGAGTCGGCGAGTGGGAGAAAAGGGGCAACGGCAAGGTGGCCTTGGCATATATGCGCTGGGGCCTATGCTGTCTGAACGGGCGCACAAACATTAGACCCGTTCACGAGTTTTTACGCCTGAGATGGTAGCGTATATCGGCCAGCTGTAAAAACTCGTGTGAAAGAGCCCTAATACACAGCATGCATCAGGCAGTCAGAGACGTTGGTGCTGCCATCTTTGTTTCTCCAGACCCTGATGTTCGCTTTAAGGCAAAAAAAGAAAGATGGTCAATAAAAGCTTAAAGAAATTCAAGGCAATAAATGTTTCTACATGCCAATTTATTGTGCAATTATAGTCCACTGAAGGGAAGGACAGAAAACTCAATGCAAAACCCCAACAAGACCGTGCTGAGATTTGTAGTAGAGAATGAATGAACCATGTCCATGCTGTGACAATAGAAATTTTAGAAAATGCAGGATGCCCCCTCCCCACCCCCCGCAGATAAAGTTGAGGGGCATCAACTAAAATGTCAGAAAAATGGCCTAATGTGATGCAAATGAACTGCAGCATACTTCTAAGAGACAGGGCAACATTTTCGCTCTTGTTTTGGTTCTGTATGACAAGAGGATGCAACAAATCTTGTGGTTACATTTTCTTAGAATGTTTTGTTGAATTGTACTATTTTTTTCACACAAAATACCAGCATTCATGTATGTTATGCCTTAAGCCACACATTATGTAATTCACTCTAATTTTCATTTCCCACACATAGCAAAAGTCCCCCTATAATAATGCTCCAGTTATGCCCTCACTCAGTAATAATGCTCCAAATAGGCCCCCACTCAGTAGTAATGCTCCACATAGGCTCCCGCTCAGTAATAACGCCCCATATAGGCCCCTACTCCGTTTATAATGCCCTTCGCAGGCTCTACTCAGTAATTATTCCCTTCACAGGCCCCCACTGAGTAATAATACCCCTTATAGGTCACCACTCAGTGATAATACCGCATACGGGCCCCAGCCCCCTCTCAGTAGCAGTGCCCCTCATAGGCCTTAACCCCCAACTCAGCAGTGGTGTATAGTAAAAAAAGTTATGCTCACGTGTGCCGCTCCTCCCACTCCCAGCCTTTTCAGTCTGCACTGCCCTCACAGCTCACCCGCTCACTTCTGGGTAGAGGGATCATGTGATTACTGAGGCCAATTCCCAGGTTGCAGCGATCACGTGTGTGCCACATGATCACTCTACCAGGAACTCAGTGGATGAACAGTGCGAGCAGCGAGGACTTAGGAAGCTGGGAGTGGGAGGAGCAACACAGGTGAGTATAACTTTTTTTTTTTACATTTTACTAGCAGCGGACTATTAATAGGGGTCATTTGGGGGGCTGTGGGCTCCACTGGAGCATTGGGCACGGGGCGGCCACTCTTGTTGCCCCTATTAAAATGCACCATTGATTACAAGACTTGTTAAAAGATTTTCTTTTGATTCATAGAGGGACTACCTTCCAATATGTAGCACTGTAGAGGAATGATTCCATCTCTCATTTGCATAGCTTTTTCCTGGGGAGCATTGCATGGCCTATATGTGACTCCCTACACCCTTGTGGTGCTGTCTCAAGCAGAAACATTGCAGACACCCCTGCCGGTATTCACTTTAGGAGAATATGTAAATTGAATGCGTCATTGGTTTAATTATATTTATTACATTGAGGTAAAGATTGAAGAACATGTTCTACACTGGGAATTCACAGTACTTTCATATTGAGATACTGATATTAACTAAAACAGTAGTGATTGGCATATTTATATCAACCCACAAGATGGCATCATTGATACATTATATTCCATTATGCAAGTTGAAGAAGTAATACAAGTGTTATTACCAAAGTGTAACTTGAAGCTTCTGGGACCCAACGGAAAATGTGTTACAGGCCCCCCCAAATATAGTACTTCAGTCATACTATTCCTTATAGGAGTTAGAAAGACGTTATGGGCCCCTTAGGCTCCAGGCACCAGTGGTAATTGCATTCCATTGCACTCATTATATTTATACTTCTTATCACACAAATGAAACAAGGAGCTTAAAGTGAACCTGACTTTTTAAATAACTTTTCAGAATAAACTGTCATTTGCGTGTACATGAGGAGTAACACTTTCTGGCCAATATATATTTTGTATTCTGTGTTTACTCATTACCAGTTCTCCCCTTTGCACGCTGTATATCTAATTTTCAGTTCACTCTGAGATGGGGAGGGGGAAAGGGTGCTGTTATTATGTCTTCTATACACTGTGCATAGAGAAAAGCAGTATATATTCTCCTTTCTGTGTAGCACACACAGACATAACATCATCGTGCAGGAACATTATACAGCAAGACTGAGCAGTGTGGATGTTATTTAAGTAGCTGTAACACACAGCCGTAACTCACAATTAGCAGCAGCAGGACTGTGTGAATTTCTGTTTCTCTCTCCCTCCTCCTTTCCTCCCCTCTCCTCTCCATAGACTTCTCCAATACTATATACTGTCACTTTTTGACAGTAGGCAGTAAATTGCAAATTGGAAGAGAGATCCCCGGTGGCCAATGCTTTAGAGGACTTTTTCAGCACAAAAATGTAATGCTAGGTAAATATAGTGATTTGCGATTTTGCGATTTATTTCATATTATATTAACACTAGTTATTTGAAAAATACACAATACCAAAATTACAGAGTTTTTATTAATCAAAAATAGTATTTACCCCAAAACGGTAACAATAAATATTACTGTTTGCTGGACAAAAAAACAAGCCCACAGAGCTCCATTGACAGGTAAATTTAAAAGAAAATGTTCAGGGACTCAGAATATGGTAATAAGATGGATTTTTTAAGAAAAGGGGATTTTTAATTTTTAAAAGTAGCAAAACATGAAAAGATCTTAAAAATCATATAAATATGGTAAGGTTGTAATTGTACTGACCTGTAGAATGAAGTTCACTTGTCATTTTTACTGAGTTATAAATGCCATAAAAGTAAACCCCCCCCCCCTTCCCGAAAAATGATGTAATTACTTTTTTTTCCATTTCACTCCACAAAATTTTAAAAGCTTTTCAATTATATGGTACTTTAACCCCTTAGTGACGGCCCCATTGCCTTTTTACGTCCTCACTAAGTGGGCTTTAATCCTAGAGGATGTAGAAACATGCATCCTCTTAGGATTAAAGCCCTCTTGGCTGAGGACGTGACAGCTCCGCCCGCAGGTAGCCGACAGCATGGAACTGTCATCCTGGGCAGCGGACAGTCTCCCCTCGGCAATGCGATCGGCGCTATGCAATGGATAGCGCCGATCGCAATAAAGTAAATAAGAAAGTGAAAAAAGTTAAAGATTCAGCTGCCCTGTCCTACTGATGTTGTGGTCGAAACGTTGTCATCACTTTGGGAACAATAAAGATGATTTAGATCAATGGATGTGAGTGGAAACCGTTATTAAGAAGATACCCCTTGATGCTGCTTCATGTGTATATGGACTATTGGCATTTTAGGCGGTTTAGGATCCAAGACTGGGTGGGAAGCGTGCATCTGACAATCGTTTGTCGATACCTCCCTGTTATATGAGGTATTTGTGTGTGCTGCTACTAAACGTATATTTTCAGCTACTTTGCACATATTTGAGATATTACAGTTGAAAATGTGAAAAAATGACAATTTTTTAAAAATGTTGCCAATTTTGGTACTTTTAATAAATATACACAAATTATATCGGTCTATTTTTACAACCTAAATGAAGTACAACATGTGGCAAAAAAACAATGTCAGAATCACTTGGATATGCAAAACCTTTATGGAGTTATGCTATGTTGAACGATACATGTCAGATTTCCAAAATTTGCCCGTCACTAAGGCGCAAACAGGCTTCGTCACTAAGGGGTTAAAGAGTACCATTATGGGATTTTGATACTAAATTACAGGCAGGTTTTGAGCCATTTTCTATTCCGCATCGAAATCCACAGGTAGCCTGCAGATTTTAGTGCAGAATTTGCCACAACTTGCGGTGCATTGTGCAGCCTATTCCATCCCATGTAAAAAAGCCCCTAAGGCATTCAACTCATATGACCATATTGTTGGAGAAGCAACAAATTGATGGCTCTTGAAAGGCAAGAAAAACACAGCAGCTGACCATACTTACTAATATAATAGTACATAAATAAGGATCTTGCACCCGGAATGGTATACACCACTCAATTTACCTTAAGCCATGGTAAAGCCTGCACCAAAATCCGCAGGCTGCCTGCAAATTTTAATGCAGAATTAAAAATACCTTAAACCAACCTTTCTGTAATCCACATCAACGTCCGCAGTTACACCTGCAGATTTGGGTGTAGAATTCTGCAGCTGCAGCTTTGGCTCCCTAAGGGCTCCCTCACACTTTCAATCGCGATATCACAAGGTTTGAGCATCAGCAATACTTTTTTTTGCAAAAACATCGCTGCTAGAGATGGGAGAACATACTCGGTTCGGGTGTTTTTGGACCCGAGCACCGCTTTTTCCGAGTAACTGACTACTCGAACGAAAAGATTCGGGGGGGCGCCGGGGGTGCGCGGGGGGTTGCAGAGGGGAGTGGGGGGGGGGGGGGGATAGAGAGAGAGCTCCCCCCTGTTCCCCACTGCTACCCCTCACTCCACCACGCCGCCCCCGCCCCTCGAATCTTTTCGTCCGAGTAGTCAGTTACTCGGAAAAAGCGGTGCTCAAGTCCAAAAACACCCGAACCGAGTACGTTTGCTCATCTCTAATCGCTGCCACTTGCAATTTTCTCATGCGTTTTTTTCACACTATGTTGCTGCATTTTTTTTTTTATGCAAAGGTCAATAGGACTTTCTAATGTTAAAAACGCATCGCAAAAACCCCCCACAAGTTTGTGCTTTGCGATGCAATAAAAAGGAGATTCCATAGGGAAACTTGGAAGATAAAAAAACACAATTTTTTTCCCTAGCAACATTGCATGAGTGAAAACATTGCAAATATGAAGAAAACCATTGAAAATCATTGGTTTAATAATTCTGCGCTTTCACTCACTCTAGCATTACACGAAAATTGTGCAATTTTATCGGCAGTTTGAACAATTTGCACAATCTGAATAACTTGTTTCTTGTTCGGATTGTCTAGGCATAAAAACCAAACAATTGTATAAACAAGCCATCATTCATCTGTGAACGAAGGCCTGTTTACTATGAGCGATTATTGCTCCTATGTAAAAGAACAGGAGCGATTATCGCTGGAATAGCTGATGGATGCTTCTGCGCCAGACAGTCGTCCAGTTTAAAAGAGTCTTTATCATGTGGCCACAATGAGAAAACCAAAAGCTCAATGGCAAATTGAGCTTGTAAGGGGACGTGACACTGCTTCTTTAACCCCTTACTGCCATATATATTTCTTGGGTGGAAAGGGGCACCCACAAAATGACGTATATTTAAGTCATATGAATGCTGTGGGGTCAGGAGCTGAGCCTGCACCATCTACAGTGGGAGCCAGCTGTGACTGATAGTCAGCCTTCCACTGCTACAGCCAGGATTGGTGAGAAATCCACATCTGCTGTTAACCCCAATGTTTATGGCAGCATGTGTGAGGTTAACTGAGAGGAGGTACTCCCTCTGTAACATCTCTGGCTTCTGGGTCTGCCAAAGTGTAAGCGGTCTGAATTGGAGTTTCATTGTTGTAACCCAAGCAGACAGATAGTGTAGTCAGGATTAGCCAAGGGTTAGTAACAGTAGATCACGGTTTGCAGTACATAGGGAGCAGGCAGGTAACATGGTCAGAGGAAAGCCAGAGGTCAGTAACAGCTTGTATCGTTTGCAGTACAAAGGGAGCAGGCAGGTAACAAAGTCAGAGAAATGCCAGAGGTCGGTAACAGCATGTAGGTATGGTAGCTGATGAGGAGAGAGGAGCTAGACTATTGGCAGGAGTACAATAGGTGCAGTGGATGGGCCAGGCTTTTATAGTTTGCCCAATCAGGAGCAGGGCAGGGCCAGAACAGGAACCCAAAACAGGAGTACAGGAACATGGCTAAGTCCAGCAGAGGAGCTGTCCAGACGGCTGAATAGTTCAGCAGGGAGAGCTGCTTCCTGGAGTGCAGGAGGTCCTGGCTTGTAATAGGCAGGAATAGTGATAATACACTGCAGTATAAAAGTACTGCAGTGTATTATTTAAGCGATCTTGAGATTGCCAATTCAAGTCCTCTACAGGGACATTAAAAAAACTGTAGAGAAAAAAAAAGAAGATAGTCTGAAAGAACACATAAAAAAGTAGTAAAAGTCGCTCTATATAGTGGGCACAGTGTAGGGAAGCACTCTGGCAGGAAATTGTTTATGGGAATCTTTAAGGGCTATGACACTGTGAATGGGGTACTATGTGCCCGGGGCTCAGTATTCGGATGGCAGTCTCTAGCAGTAACAAATTGTAGTAATATTCATGTAACAAGAATCATTAGTGATTATCTTTTCCGGTTGTGTCCTTAACAATTTTTACATTTCTGTGTGCCTTAATACAAATGATACATGGAATACATAAATAAATATCTCTGCTTGTTTGTGTCCTAACTGAATATTATTTCGGACCCCCTAATAAAAATCCACAAAATAATAAAAGTTATTAATAATCTATTGATGTACACACAGGGAATAGTTTATATTGTGTAGATTAGTGTCCCGTTTATATGTTGTGCAGTTTCTGAACGATAATTGGTATTATAGTTGATAGATACATGAGCAACAAGCTGTTCTGGCAGATTTATGTGTAAAAATGTTTCAGATTGGAAGAGTTAAAACTGTTCTAGTCTAATACTGGGAATGTTTTTTGTTGGATTTCTCAGCATTTCAGCTTTTCTGTTATATGAAAAGAGAATGTCAAAGCCTTGCCACTAATGAACTTCATAGAAAATTCAGTGCCGCTCCCCACAGCTTGAAGTCTTCTGAGTAGATCCCTGATTCTAGGCCACTTTACAACTAAACTCAGATTTTACTCAAAACTTTTCTTCAAGTGGCAGAATCATAAATTAATATGAATGATTTACTTCTTTTCGGGGAGGCATCAGGCATCAGCACTGAAAGCTAAAAGAAGTTTTAACTCTGCAATAGAATATGCATTAGAGATTGTGCTCTCACTTCAGTGAATTTCTAATCCATGTTTCAATGGTCTTTGTGTCTCCTTCATCTGTATTCCTGTCTCATCTGACACAGCTCTTTCATTACAGAATGCACCTTTTTAAACATGTTCATTTATTTAAATATGTGCACCCTGTCTTGCCTATGCTCTAATGATGATGAATATATAGAATGGAGGCATAGAAACGATAGGTACTGCATTTATACATCCTACATTATGCTGGTAAAATGCTTGGGAGCTGAAGAGTAGACATGGCACAGATCAGCCTATGTACTGTAACTGCTGGCATGGCTGCCGGATGCGACAGCGATGCCTCTCCTTAACTCCTCTGTCTAATGGTCGCAGTCTTCAGCCGCCATTCTCCACTTTGTGCAGCGGATGTTTACCATCACTTCTGTCAGTGCTGCCTTAAAGGGCCAGTGTGCGCACCCCGTTTTCTTGCTCCCAACCAATCCGAGTGTCCCCTGAGTTATTTAAGGCAGGAGTCCCCAACTCCAGTCCTCGGGGACCCCTTATAGGTCATGTTTTCAGGATATCCTATAGTAAGAACACCTGTGGCAATGTCTGAGGCACCGACAATAATTACATCACCTGTGCAATACTGAGGAAATACTGAAAACATGACCTGTTGGGGGTCTCTGAGGACTGGAGTTGGGGAACACTGATTTAAGGTACCCACACTGGGGGATTCCTGAGCAGTAAATTATGTAAATATGCTATTGTTTTGTGATCCACTCCTGGTTTTGACCTGTGCCTAGCATTTCAAACACTGGTTTCAATATTTTTTCTTGCAGCCCACGCCTCTTCATAAATTAGGTGTATCTCAGCATCTCTGTGCGTTTACACATTTATGTTTTCCATGTCCAATCTGGTGTATTTTACAGCAGTTTCTGGTGCATATAGATGTGTCGTCCAGAGTGGCCAAACTCCTCTCCAAAAAACTACATCCCCTTTTTTGGGAAAATGATGGACTGTGGCACAAACCGCCAAAAGTTGCAACAATTTTTTGCTAGCAAGCCTTGTACAAACTTCTGCAACATTTTTACACTAGAAACTGGCACAAAAAGTTCTTAGGAATATGATATACCTTACCGAAGGGTTTTCATTATTTCCCTGGAAAGGGTAAAAACCATAGAGTTGTGCTTTTTCTTGCTCGGCCACAGTCATTTTTATTCTACAAAGTTCAGATAGGCCTTAGAAGTTCTGCCAAATAGACCATGGGTGGAGGAGTCCAACCTGCATCGTGTTCACATCGTGGCCATATATTTTATATGGTGCGTGAAAAGATGGGTCTTGCTCTATCTTTTGCTGGAGTATGCAGAAAGCTCCCATAGACTTCTATGGCAGTATAAAAGAGGGAGGGGGAAGGAATTACCCTGCATACAATGCTAGGAAAAGAAGACTGCTGGCGCTAATTAGGCATTTTATTGCCATTCTGAGGGTTTATTCCAATCGTTGCTTGCCATCACTTCAGTGTGTTTTTTTACATTCGCAATGTGTGAATGACTTTAAAAACGTCAATAACGATCAGGAGACGAGCTTGTTAAAAATTCATGCATGAGAAAATACGTCCCACAAGGGGGAACACATACACACCCACAAAAGCCCATTGTTTTACATAGGTCAATTCAGATCTGCATTTTAGGGCTCATTCACATGAGCATATATCAGCTGGCATTTTCCCGGCCGACCGACATACGTTACCATGTGATGTTGGGGCTCGACGTATATGCTGTCGGGCAAGGGGAGACAGCTTAACTCTGCTCTGCTAAGCTGTCTCACCCTTCCTTTCCCCTCTCCGTTTCTCTGCAAGGGAAGGAGGTGGGAAGGGGCGGGAGCTAGTGTGCTGAGCTCTTGCCCCATCTCCGCCCCTTGCTGCTGTTTGCAATGAAAGGGGACGGGGCGGAGCTTAGCTCCGGCCCCTTTCCGCGCCCTCCCATTGCAAACAGTGGCAAAGGGCGGAGAGGAGAAGAGAAGGGGTAAGAAGTTTGGCAGTCACGTTGGCCGCTTCTCTGGCCGCTGTCATTGGCGCCTATAGGAGTCTATGGTAGCGGCCGTAGTCCGGCCAGGAAGATAGTTCCAGGACTATCTTTCCTGCCTGGCCAGGCACTTTTATGCCGCTGGAATGCGCCTGTGTGATCTGATGCATTGGATTGCAATGCATCAGATGGTAGCGTATATCGGCTGGCCGTGAAACCGGTGGCCAATATACGCCTGTGTGAATAAGCCCTTACATGCACACATATTGCACGTGTGAAAACAAAACACAGCATGTCTTATTTTGGTGCGTATTACACGCATAATAGGCACCATTAGGGCTTCTTCAGACGGGCACATGCATAAATACACTTGCCGCTACGGAGAGTATTTTCGCATGAACCAGTCTTTTTTTTATTGTTTGAACTTAAAAATGAAAGCAAAAAGATACGTCCTGCCCTATCTTTTCTCGCACGTAGTAAAATCGTGCGAAACGTGACGAAATCACAGTATGGAGGCAGGATGGAGGCAGGTGGACGACAAAGATCTCCAGCATGCTCTACCTCTCGTCAGTGAGTGATTATCGCTGCTGTGTGAACACACAAGAGCGATAATCAGTGCAACGACTGTCAGGCCTTAGTCAGAAGGGCGATTTTTCGCGCGATTTGTGGATCGCATGACGGATGCGCATCCGCAAATCGCGTGACCGGTGCGCGCAAGTCGCCCGCAAATCACCCGAAAATCTGCTCCTAGCCGCGTTTCATTAGAAACGGGCCGGAGCTGTCCAGCGCATTGCATTCAATGGAGACGGCAATACAGCCGTCTCCATTGAAAGCAATGCGCTGCGGGCGAGCCCGGGATGAATTGTCGGTAAGGGCTTAAATATATAAGCCCTTCCCTGCAATCCATCCTAAAATGTGTTAAAATAAAAAAAAATTGTATACTCACCTTCTCCCGGCAGCCGGAGCTCCGCGTGGCCGTCCTGCAGTGGGTGTGAAGGGGGTGTGAGTCAGACCTGCCCCCTGATTGGCTCAGCGCTGAGCCAATCAGAGGCATGCCTCACTCACACCCATTCATGAATTCATGAATGGATGTGAGTCAGACCTGCCCCTGATTGGCTCAGCGCTGAGAGGCAGCAGTCACTCACCCATTCATGAATTCATGAATGGGTGTGTGAGTGTTTTCAGCCTCTGATTGGTCAGGGCTGTGACCAATCAGAGGCAGATCATTCAGCAGGCGGGGATTTTAAAGCCCCGCCGGCTGAATAGTGCCAAGAAGCAGTTCAGGAGAACTGACAGCGGCCGCGGCTGGACTCCGGCTGGAGCGGAAAGGTGAGTATACAATTTTTTTTTATTTTAACACATTTTAGAATGAATTGCAGGGCAGGGTTTATATATTTAAGCCCTTCCCGACAATTCACCCCGTGCACGCCGGCAGCCCATTGCTTTCAATGGAGCGGCTGTATTGCCGCTCCATTGAATTCAATGGGCAAACATCGTTCTTCTCTGTCACAGCTGTTACAGCTGTGGCAGAGAAGAATGATTTGTCTTCTATATGTTCTCAATGGGGTCGGCGCTGCTGCCGCCGGCCCCATTGAGCGCATATAGAGAAGAGAACAGGAATCGCAGATCGCAGATAGGTGCGATCTGCGATTTTTTGTTCTATAATTTATCGGACGAGCGCATAAAAAGCGCTCATGTGTCCGATACCATTGCAAAGCAATGGTTTTATAAAATCGCCGAAAGCATGCGCATGCGCAAATCGCGCGAAAAATCGCCCGTCTGACTAAGGCCTCACCGTAAAAGTGAACAGACCGTGAACGGCACTGTTTGCATTGGACAACTCTTTCCACGAAGCAGTAGGCTGCAGTGATCAGGAACGTGACCTCCCAGCTATTCTATGTAGCTAAAACCTGGCAGAATCTGGGAAATGTCTTTCCATTCAACTCATTCTCTTTCATTCGGTTCTACCAAAAGGTATCTCTTTATCCTGATGACACATTTAACATGCAGCATCTTATGCCGCTGCCTGATTGAAACACATTAAATGATCAATTAGAATTCAAAGCAGCAATCTGCGAGTCTCAAGGGTGATTACTAGAGCGCCAGCCACCTCCCAGTAAGATGAATGAGCCGGCTCCACAACTGCACAAGCATGACGCTGGCCTGCGCTTCTCTTCTACCAAATGCAGATTTATTCCATTGTTGCCCCGATCTACGGACCGTGAAAGAATGTAAACATCTGCTTGCTAGGATCCAATCCTTACATTTACCAGTTTATGATTTTGAGGAACATGACCGAATCTGGTTATTTTAAGAGAAAGATGATCTCATGGTGTAAAGGGAGTCTGCCAAATAGCTTGCATACAGATAACTGTCTTTGTAGTAGAGAGCACAGAAACCTGCATAAAATTGGCCTTCTTTCCTTAATAGGCCGACATGAACAAAGATGAGCTTGTTGCTGACCAAGAGCTGAATGCTTTGTTTTGTAAGGCTGCCTGAATGTACTGCACTTTGCAAAAGGAGGAGGTCCTGCTGTAAAGAATTAAAAAGTAGAGGGTGGGGGGAGAATAGTAAGCGGAAACCAGACAACAAATCAAAGTGCATACCCTTCTGCTAGATATTTGTGTCTAAAGTGGGCTGAAACCTCTTTGTGTATCCCGGTCACATTTCAGGGGTTGAATAAAAATGAAAGAAAAGGGAACTTTAATTAATGTGATGCCTTTTGATTTGTGGAGCAAAACTGCCAGAGCAGATGCAACAGCAAAGAGGATTAGATTGTCCCCTCCATGACGCACTGAAAATGGCCCCTGCTTTCCACCTCTCTTGTAACCCCCTTTTTGAGGAGACACTTAAGACTCAGCACTCCTAAAGAAGCTGTTGTACTTGAGTACAATGACCATTTCTCAAAACCCCAGACAGTAGATGTGAGGAGAGAGCTAATATTTCTATATTTACACTCACTGTACGAATTAGAATTTACTAATGAAGATTTCCAAATAGGTAAAAAAAAAGTCATAAAGGGAACCTGTCACACCCCAAAGAACTATAAACTAAGTTATGATGCAGTTAGGGAGGTAACAAGGAGCCCGATGATGTATTTTTTTATACTCACCTGTCCCACTCTGAAGTCCCAGCAGTACACGAAAATCGGACTCTTTTCAGAGTATATACAAGTCTATGGGAGAGCATACGCAAGGGACTCTGAAAAGAGTCAGATTTCCGTGTGCCACCGGGACTCTGAGAGGAGGACACTACTGGATCGCAAGAGCAGGTGAGTATGAAAACTACATCACTCGACTCCTCATCACCTTCCTTAACAGCATCATAACTTAGTTTATGGCTCTGTGGGGCATGACAAGTTCCCTTTAAAAGTAGCATAATGTTCAATTCTTGGATTGTAGACAAGAATATTTAAAGTAATTTCCCAACAAAGGGTTTTATTCACCTCTGTACCATGCAGTACAATCAGGACAATGAAATGGGTGCACTCAGAAAATAGATCAGGATTACAGATGAGCGAGCATACTCGTCCGAGCTTGATACTCGTTCGAGTATTAGGGTGTTCGAGATGCTCGTTACTCGAGACGAGTACCACGCGATGTTCAAGTCACTTTCATTTTCTTCCCTGAGAAATGTGCGCGCTTTTCTGGCCAATAGAAAGACAGGGAAGGCATTACAACTTCCCCCTGCAACGTTCAAGCCCTATACCACCCCCCTGCAGTGAGCAGCTGGCGAGATTAGGTGTCACCCGAGTATTAAAATCTGCCCCTCCCGCGGCTCGCCACAGATGCCTTCTGACATAAATCAGGGAAAGTGCTGCTGCTGGTGCTGCTGCTATAGGGAGAGCGTTAGGAGTTATTTTAGGCTTCAAGAACCCCAACGGTCCTTCTTAGGCCATAGAAATTGCAGATCGCACCTATGTGCAATCTGCGATTCCTGTTCTCTTCTCTATATGCGCTCAATGGGGCCGGCGGCAGCAGCGCCGACCCCATTGAGAACATATAGAAGACAAATCATTCTTCTCTGCCACAGCTGTAACAGAGCTGAAAAGAACAATGTTTGCCCATTGAATTCAATGGAGCCGGCAATACAGCAGGTTCCACTGAAAGCAATGGGCTGCCGGCGATCGCGGGATGAATTGTCGGGAAGGGCTTAAATATATAAGCCCTTCCCTGCAATTCATCCAGAAATGTGTTACAATAAAAATATATACCGTATATACCGGCGTATAAGGCGACGGGGCGTATAAGACGACCCCCCAACTGTCACCTTATACGCCGGGAATACAGCGGAGCAAAGAATAAAAATCATTACTCACTTCTCCTGGCATTCTGCGGCGCTGCTGCAGGCTGTCGCTCCCTCCTGGTCCCCGGCAGAGCATTGCTTTCTGGACACAGGGCTTGAAATCCCCGCCTCCAGAAAACACACGTGCCTTCAGCCAATCACAGCCAATGACAATGATGTCATTAAATGGCTGTGATTGGCTGAAGGCACGTGTGTTTTCTGGAGGCGGGGATTTCAAGCCCTGTGTCCAGAAAGCAATGCTCTGCCGGGGACCAGGAGGGAGCGACAGCCTGCAGCAGCGCCGCAGAACGCCAGGAGAAGTGAGTAATGATTTTTATTCTTTGCTCCGCTGTATTCCCGGCGTATAAGGTGACAGTTGGGGGGTCGTCTTATACGCCCCGTCGCCTTATACGCCAGTATATACGGTATATATTTTTATTGTAACACATTTCTGGATGAATTGCAGGGAAGGGCTTATATATTTAAGCCCTTCCCGACAATTCATCCTGCGATCGCCGGCAGCCCATTGCTTTCAGTGGAACCTGCTGTATTGCCGGCTCCATTGAATTCAATGGGCTAACATCGTTCTTCTCTGCCACAGCTGTTACAGCTATGGCAGAGGAGAACGATCTTTACGCTGACAGTGCGGGGGGGGGGCCCACTCTTGCCGCTATTGTGGCTTAATAGTGGGACCTGTGAACTTGAGATGCAGCCCAACATGTAGCCCCTCGCCTGCCCTATCCGTTTCTGTGTCGTTCCCATCCCTTTCTTGAATTGCCCCGATTTTCACAAATGAAAACCTTAGCGAACATTGGCGATATACAAAAATGCTCGGGTCGCCCATTGACTTCAATGGGGTTCGTTACTCGAAACGAACCCTCGAGCATCGCGAAAAGTTCGTCCCGAGTAACGAGCACCCGAGCATTTTGGTGCTCGCTCATCTCTAATCAGGATGCAAAGGGTTTGCTTTTAGAAAAGACATGGCCATTATTCTGAGTAAGAAAGCATCAGAGTCCATACATTGTGGACCAAAAAAATGTAATCATGGTTTTGGCCGGGACATCATAAAGTGTCTATTTTGTTACCCTTCTGTACCACTAATACTTAACCTCCCAACTCTAAAGACACTGTGTAGTGGCCGGCACTGTAATGGTAGGTGCAGATGTTATTGATTTTAATGAGAGCAGCGCCTGCAGTTACCAACACTGTCCAATATAGTGCAGTCGGAGCAGCAGCTTTTGCTACCCCAAGGTGTAGTAACAGTGGGCACCTCATCGGCTGAGGTTCTGAGCGTCAGATCCCAATTGATCTACTAAGGACTGATCCTGGGGATAAGCCTTCAAAATGGTTAAACCCTATGTTCTGATTACTTTCTAAAGATTTTTTATCGATCTAAAGATTTAATTGCAGACTTAACTGCCCAGCTTATAGTGAACATTCTCTAGTTATTGCTTTCTTATTCACTGAGCAAATGGAAAAATTAATTGACAATGTTTGCATAATACAAACCAATTTACACGCAGCAATCATTGTTGAAAAAAAAAGCATTCAAGCAAGCGAAACTTTACAATAATCTTTCAGTGTGAAAACAGCCAGCGATTGACGATAAATTGTTTGCTTTTCATTTTCATTCATCGTTAATTTTCTGCAGGTATGAAAATCAGCGTTAGCTCGTTTACTAATCTTTAAGTTTAAATACCGATCGTTCAGTCGTTCTCACTTATACAGCGAATGTGAATGACTGAACGATTTCTCTGCCTCTATAACCCGAAGTATATACCCCAAAACAAAGTGTGAACAGACTATTAGCCATCAACTAATGCAAATTTTATGGCTTTTTACCCAACCAAACAATTCATTTTCAAGTGTATTGTGAACAGGCATGAGTCATAAGAGGATTCTGTTCTGGGTCCTATTCTTTTTAATAAGTTTGTAAGTAACATAGAAGAAGGTTTAACAGGTAAGGTCTGTCTGTCTGTCTGCTGATGACACAAGTGTGCAATAGGGTTGATACTCCCAGGGTGTCATGAACATGGAGAAAGATTTAGGTTAATTGGATAAATGGATAATGTACTTTGAAAGAAGAAATCCTCGGAATGTGTTTTAAATTATGTGTTCTAGCTACATGTATAACCAGTAGAAAGAGGGAGATTGTGATTCCACTCTATAGAGCCCTGGGGAGACCACATCTAGAATACTGTATTCAGTTCTGGAGACCTCATCTACAGAAAGACACCGATAAAATACAGCAAGTCCGAAGACGGACTACAAAAATGGTGAAAGGTCTCAAGAACAAAACTTATCAGAAAATACTTAAACTTAATTTGTATAGCATGGAAAAAAGAAGGGGGAGGGGAGACATGATGGTAACCTTTATATATGTTACAGGAGGAGAGCAGGGAGAGGATGGACATAGCTGAAACCATTAAATATGTTAAAGGTATAAATGAGGTTTAGGAAGGAAGTGTTTTTATCAGGAAGCTTTACACTAAAACAAGGGGGCATAGTCTGATAGCAGTTTGGGGCAGATCAGAAGCAACATCAGGAAATGTTATTATACTGAAGTAGATGCTTGAAATAAATTTACAACAGGTTTAAAAATCAACAATAAAATAATCCAAGCATGTCTTGGATAAGCACTAGAGATGAACGAGCATACTCGGTAAGGCGGCCCGGGGCGGTGGGGGGAGTGGGGAGGAGAGTGAGAGAGATCTCTCTCCCGATCCCCTCCGCAACCCCCCCCCCCCCGCTCACCCCCTGCGCTCCCCCTTCCCCCCCAAAAATTTTCAGGGACGAGCCAGCAAGTACTTGAAAAAGGCGATGCTCTCTCTCGAGTAAATCGCCTTACCGAGTATGCTCGCTCATCTCTAATAAGCACAGATCTATCCAAAGAGATAAATAATATAAGGGCATCATTCTCTATGCTTCTATGTGACCTGGAGGCTAGAAGAAAAGTGCATAATAGACAGTCTGGAGGGGTGACAAGCTGAAAAACTCTATTCTCCACATCAGAGGTCACTGTGAAGGATTAACTCCACCCCCTCACTCCCCCCCACAAAAATACAATGAAAACCTAAACCTGGGGTCCTTTAAAATACCATTAAATTATCAGTTTGGAATTTTATTCTGTTAGTTATTCCAGGCAATCTTTTGTAAAAATAATCACAATATGCACAGTAGCACTACTAATATAACAATAATCTTGTGTATCTCTCTATTGTTCTTAGCTCTACAATAGTTGAAGGTAAAATGTCTATTAACGGATTCAGGTAAGCAAATCAATGATTATGTACAAAACATTAATGTATGAATTGAGGCCATTTTACACCAAGAAGCACAAAATGTAAAAAAAAATATTGTTGTATTGTGTCAAGGATTTCTATAAAACGCTTGGCACGGTGGCTTAGACCTTGGGCTCTTCTCCCTGTCCTCAGTTGCCCCCCTCATGTTAGACTGTGAGAAGATCCCTGACTGTGCACAGAAAGCATAATTTTGTCTCACTAAGTAGTTAGATGTGTTTCCAGGCAGTAAAAGTAAAGCGCTTTCAAAATGTATACAATGTATAGAATGTAACATGTACACATGAATGTCAGGATCTGGCTTTTCTAACTTAGAGGTCTTGTGTATATATATATATATATATATATATATATATATATATATATGTGTGTGTGTGTGTGTGTGTGTGTGTGTATATATATATATATATATATATATATTTCTGCAAATCGAAATATAATGTAAAGAATCTTCTCTTAGTTACCTAATTCAAATGACTGACATAACAGGCACCTATTTGGAATTCAATGGCATTTACAAAATTGGGAATGTACTGCCACAATCACTTGTAGGAAGTAATGGCAGTTTCTTGTTGCATCTGTGGAGGAGTGGCTGTCTCCCCATCTGTCCCAGGTGCTTTAATTGGAGTATATGGCTTGGATTCTACTTCTGCTGAATGCATTTGAGACTTGGGCTTTGGAGAGGTGAGTCTATTTCAGATAAGGACCAATCAGTTTACCTGGATGTTGCAGATGGGCCAACACGTTTTGATCATAATATGTGGTAAGAACCTTGCATTTTATTGCAGTTAGTAAATACAACAGTTGTGCAATTTTATTCAGATATTACATGTATTTGAGTGCTGAGGTACATGTTTTTCTGCTGTGTCTCAAGGATCTTACCATGCACTGCTTGTATATTAATAATCTGAAGACAGAGCATTTTCTTTGAAAATGGAGCATATGTATGAGAAGTCATACTTGGCATAGATATGATACTTATTTTAGTACAAACATGTGACAGATCTTTGTCTCTGTGCTTAATTAGAAGCAAAAAATGACTTCATCCACATCACCGCTGCAATAAATATTCCTTGGATTTGGTCTCATGGTTTCAGGAATTGGACAGCGGGTCTCATCACTTATGACCAGGTTTTGGATTCAGTCAGCTCTCTTTTGTTTCTATGATTGATGGTAAGAAGGGAACCTGTCACTAGATTCATGCTGCCCAAACCATGGAATAAACATACTTTGAAGTTTGATTTGGAACAGAGCTCCAGCTCATAGGAGTAGGGATGTGCTCTCCCCTTTCCGCCTACATAATGTCAACTCATAGCGCTCTCCCTATACACATAAGGGGAGGGAGCCATCAGTCTACCTGATGCAGGCGGAAAGAAGCTTGCGCAGCCCACTGCTGTGGCTCCGAGCTCTATTCCAAGTCAAACTTCAAAGTATGTTTATTCTGAAATGTAGCAGCAGTTCAGAATAGATATATGCAGCTGCTATGTACATATCTGTCTATGTTATTCATGGTTTGGGCAGCATGAACCTGGTGACAATGTTACAACCAGATAATAGAATTGGAGAGAAGAACAATCCCAACCATGTCACTTGGCTACAGGGGCTGCCTTTTGTTGCACTATGTACTTACTGTAAAACAACAACAGTGTATGCTGTCTATGACTCTGGCTCTGTTCATTGTTAAAAGGGGTAGTCCAGGGACAGACTTTTTTTTTAAACTTGCTCAGCCTGCGCTAGTAAATAATAGAAGTGATAATCACTTTCTTTGCTCCCTGCAGCTGCTGTTTCACTGGTGCCCGATCCCCACTGGTCTTCACTTCCGGGGCAGGGAGCTGTCAATAACGTTACTGACAAAAGAGCCATGTGACTGCTTCAGCCAATCATCAGTTCCCTTCAGCCAATGAATAGCTGTGGTGGTCACATGACCAAGTGTTGTGTCATCATCACTCCCCTTCTGGAAGTGAACATCAGTGGGGATCAATTAGTGGTGAAGTGGCAGCTGTGGGGAAGAGAGGAAAGTGAGTATGTCTCCTACTCATATTACTTTACTAGTGCAGGCTGAGCAGGTGTTTGAAAAAAGTCTGCCCCTGGATAACCCCTTTAAATCATCTGGCACTTTGTGATCATTCTCCCCAGAGGCTCATTATGCTTGCTGCTTGCCTGCCTATCTCTGCTACAGATTTGTAGCTAGGCTAGATGTTGGCAGGGGACCCTATCTGTCACCTTCAGATGGCACTAGATGAGGAGATGCTATGCACCTCTTATGAGCCCCCTTTTCATGCTCGGCAGACTTAACTCTCCATTTTTTATGGTGCTTCCTTCCCATTCATCTTGCAGGGCTGTTGGCATCAATGGGTGACTAGGAAGCCACACCAAGAGTGCAGTTCTCTGTCTTTGTCACATTAACAATAATAAAAGACACAAGTACAGTTTTTCCAAGGCTGACAAGTAAAATATACCTCGTAAGTTAAGAATAAATTAGTCATAACATTTAAAACACCCGATTAATGTTGTGTTGGTCCACTTCATTTTTGCGGCATGACATTATGTTGCTGAAAGAGACTACTAGGGAATACCATTACCTTAAAGGAGTGTACATGGTTTGCAACTATTTAAATAAGTAGTTTGTTTCATCCTCATGAATGCCAGAACCCAAGGTTTCCCAACAAAACATTGCCCAGGCCATCCAACTGCGTCAACCGGTTTGTCTTTTTCACACAGTGCATCCTGGTGCCACTTCTTTCCCAAGTAAGTGATGCACATGAATCTGACTATTCATGTAATGTAGAAGAAAATGTGATTTATCAGACCAGGCTCCCTTCTTCTATCATCCATGGTCCAGTTTTGATGCTCATGTGTCTACTGTAATCATTTTTGGAGATGGACGGAGGTCAACATAGGCAATGTGGGACTGCTTTACCACAGACTGATCATATACAGAAAGATAAGATGCACTGTGTGTTCTGACACATTTCTGTCATAGTCAGCATTAACTTTCCAGCAGTTTGTACTACAGTAAATGTTTTGTGAGTTGGACCAGACAAGCTAGTCTTAACTCTCCATGCACATCAGTGAGTCTTGGACACCCATCCATGACCCTCTTGCTACTTCACCAGTTGTCTTTCCTTGGACCACTTTTGGTCAGTACTAACCGTTATATACTGGAAACGCCCCACAAGCAATTTTGAAAATGTTCTGACCCAGTTGTCTAGTGATCACAATTTGGCCCTTGCGAATGTTGCTCAGATCCCTAGACTTGTCCATTTTCTTGCTTCCAACATGTCATCTTCAAAAACTGACTGTTCACTTGCTGCCTAATCCCACCACTTGTTGCTCAGCATTATTATATGGTTCTGTTTGTGTATTTTAGTTTATATGTAAAGGATATGTGTTTCTGTATTGTATGAGAGAGATAGAAAGTTACTATTGTAGCGAACATTATTTGGGTACTGTATGGGGACATTAACTGATTGTGAAGCATGGTGGCTCAGTGGATAGCACTGTTGCTTTGCAGTGCTGGAATCCTGGGTTTGAATCTAAAAAAGGGAAACATCTACTTGGATCTTGTATGGTCTCCCTGTGTTTTTGTGGGTTTCGACCCTTGCTCCAAAACATACTAAAATATGAAAGTAGATTATGGGCCCCCATGGGAACAGGGCTAAGTGTCAGTGATGACTTCAATTTAGCATCTACATGGAGTTTGTATGTTCTCCCTTTGTTTGTTTATATATATATATATTTTTTTTTTTGGGTGGGAGTGCAGTGAACAGAATGGCCCGCAGAGGGCTACAGACAGACATTCTGGACTGCAAAAAGAGTTAACACCTAGGTGTGGCAATAAGCAATAAAAAAGTCGCAGTTCCTGGCACACTCAAGAGAGGAAGTTACAGCTCAGTGGAGCTAGAAGGGCTGCTAGCCCGAGGTTCAGTTTGGACCAGTGAGATCTCTTGTGGACCAGTGGGAGTAACTGCCACGCGTCTGACAGAGGAAGACGCCCTCCAGATGCCTCAGGCGGGGTAGTGATGGTGATCCTGCGGGTTTGTGAACCCTGGACCTTTTGTGGACATTCTATGTTTTGCTGTTCTGTGTGCAATAAATACTCCCAGGTGCTAGATTTATATAGAAATGCCAAGTCTCTTGAGCCATTTTCTATATGTGTGGTGCCCATGTCTGGACACAGGGGTCGGCGATCCGCAAGCCAGTGAACACACTTGTCACAGTGTATATATACCATGAATATCTTAATTGGGAATACTCTTTTAATTACTTGAAAAGTTCTAAAATTTCATGTTTCAGTTCTTTATCATGTTCAATATATTAGTTTGCTGTTATGAAATACAATGTTTTTCTCTGCATTCACAGGCTGCAAACCCATACATAGGTAGTCCTCATCTCAGCCGAGAAGTGGATACAAATATATCCAATATAGGCATTGCTCTGCTAGCTTGCCACAGTGTTTCAGGCTGGTGTCTCTTTGTGGGAAATCACAGAGGCAGGACTTGCAGTGATCATATTTCCTTGCTTTAGTCCCTTTGAAATGCTGTACTGAAGACTACGCAATTCTTCCTTTACACAACCTGACAGAACAGAGAAGAGTGGCGATGTCAGCTGGGCCTACAACAAGCCTTAAGTGTGAGCAAGTGTTGTTTTGTGGCTACAAAATGTATAATCAATGTCTTGAAATCCGTCCTGATTATAATGGAGATTAAACACCTCCGTCCGACAGTAAAATAAATAGAAGTCATGTTGGTGATCAGGAGCGAGCTGTCATACCCTTTATAAAACTGGAGCTTATAATTAGAGATGAGCGAACGTACTCGTCCGAGCTTGATACTCGATCGAGTATTAGCGTGTTCGAGATGCTCGTTACTGGAGACGAGTACCACGCGATGTTCGAGTTACTTTCACTTTCATCTCTGAGACGTTAGCGCGCTTTTCTGGCCAATAGAAAGACAGGGAAGGCATTACAACTTCCCCCTGCGACGTTCAAGCCCTATACCACCCCCCTGCAGTGAGTGGCTGGCGAGATCAGGTGTCACCCGAGTATATAAATCGGCCCCTCCCGCGGCTCGCCACAGATGCATTCTGACAGAGATCAGGGAAAGTGCTGCTGATGCCGGAGCTGCTATAGGTAGAGTGTTAGGATTGATTTTAGGCTTCAAGAACCCCAACGGTCCTTCTTAGGGCCACATCTGACCATGTGCAGTACTGTTGAGGCTGCTTTTTGCAGTGTTGCACTTTCTTTTTTTTTTTTTGTATATCGGCCGTGCAGAGCATTGCGTCCAGAGCATTGCATCCTGCAGTAATTTTACATAGTACAGGGCCAGTAGTGGTGATGAGGCAGGGACAGTGAAAGACATATACAGTCTATATAGGCAGTGGGCAGCATCTCTGCTGGGGGTAGTTGTCCTAATTCATACGCAGCCAGCTAAGTGTTACAGCAGGCTTGCGCAAAATTCTTTCCTGGCTCTGCGTTGCCTCTTACATCACCGCTGTCATCCTGTCCAGAGTGAAACAGTCTGCAGTAATTTTACATAGTCCAGGGCCAGTAGTGGTGGTGAGGCAGGGACAGTGAAAGACACATACAGTCTATATAGGCAGTGGGCTTTTCCAAAAAAATCTGGGAAAAAAAATCTATTTGGGCTGCCTGTGACCGTCCTGACTGTACTGCGTCTCTGCTGGGGGTAGTTGTCCTAATTCATACGCAGCCAGCTAAGTGTTACAGCAGGCTTGCGCAAAATTCTTTCCTGGCTCTGCGTTGTCTCTTACATCACCGCTGTCATCCTGTCCAGAGTAAAACAGTCTGCAGTAATTTTACATAGTCCAGGGCCAGTAGTGGTGGTGAGGCAGGGACAGTGAAAGACATATACAGTCTATATAGGCAGTGGGCTTTTCCAAAAAAATCTGGGAGAAAAAATCTATTTGGGCTGCCTGTGACCGTTCTGACTGTACTGCGTCTCTGCTGGGGGTAGTTGTACTAATTCATACGCAGCCAGCTAAGTGTTACAGCAGGCTTGCGCAAAAGTCTTTCCTGGCTCTGCATTGCCTCTTACATCACCGCTGTCATCCTGTCCAGAGTGAAACAGTCTGCAGTAATTTTACATAGTCCAGGGCCAGTAGGGGTGGTGAGGCAGGGACAGTGAAAGAGATATACAGTCTATATAGGCAGTGGGCTTTTCCAAAAAAATTTGGGAAAAAAAATCTATTTGGGCTGCCTGTGACCATCCTGACTGTACTGCGTCTCTGCTGGGGGTAGTTGTCCTAATTCATACGCAGCCAGCTAAGTGTTACAGCAGGCTTGCGCACAATTCTTTCCTGCCTCTGCTGTGCGTTCCGTAAGCGAAGTCAGCCTCCAACCACAGGCCAATAAGCGGCACATTTAATTACAACGTTCTGTTTCTGCACTACTGGTAATACAGCATGCTGAGGGGTAGGGGTAGGCCTAGAGGACGTGGACGCGGGCGAGGACGCGGAGGCCCAAGTCAGGGTGTGGGCACAGGCCGAGCTCCTGATCCAGGTGTATCGCAGCCGACTGCTGTGGGATTAGGAGAGAGGCACATTTCTGGCGTCCCCACATTCATCTCACAATTAATGGGTTCACGCGGTAGACCTTTATTAGAAAATGAGCAGTGTGAGCAGGTCCTGTCGTGGATGGCAGAAAGTGCATCCAGCAATCTATCGACCACCCAGAGTTCTGCGCCGTCCACTGCTGCAACTCTGAATCCTCTGGCTGCTGCTCCTCCTTCCTCCCAGCCTCCTCACTCCATTACAATGACACATTCTGAGGAGCAGGCAGACTCCCAGGAACTGTTCTCGGGCCCCTGCCCAGAATGGGCAGCGATGGTTCCGAATCGTCTCCCACTGGAGGAGTTTGTTGTGACCGATGCCCAACCTTTGGAAAGTTCCCGGGGTCCGGGGGATGAGGCTGGGGACTTCCGGCAACTGTCTCAAGAGCTTTCAGTGGGTGAGGAGGACGATGACGATGAGACACAGTTGTCTATCACTCAGGTAGTAGTAATTGGAGTAAGTCCGAGGGAGGAGCGCACAGAGGAATCGGAGGAAGAGCAGCAGGACGATGAGGTGACTGACCCCACCTGGTTTGCTACGCCTACTGAGGACAGGTCTTCAGAGGGGGAGGCAAGTGCAGCAGCAGGGCAGGTTGGAAGAGGCAGTGCGGTGGCCAGGGGTAGAGGCAGGGCCAGACAGAATAATCCACCAACTGTTTACCAAAGCACCCCCTCGCGCCATGCCACCCTGCAGAGGCCGAGGTGCTCAAAGGTCTGGCAGTTTTTCACTGAGAGTGCAGACGACCGACGAACAGTGGTGTGCAACCTTTGTCGCGCCAAGATCAGTCGGGGAGCCACCACCACCAGCCTCACCACCACCAGCATGCGCAGACATATGATGGCCAAGCACCCCACAAAGTGGAACAAAGGCCGTTCACCGCCTCCGGTTTGCACCACTGCCTCTCCCCCTGTGCCCCAACCTGCCACTGAGATCCAACCCCCCCCCCCCTCAGGACACAGGCACTACCGTCTCCTGGCCTGCACCCACATCCTCACCTCCGCTGTCCTCGGCCCCATCCACCAATGTCTCTCAGCGCAGCGTCCAGCAGTCGCTAGCACAAGTGTTTGAGCGCAAGCGCAAGTACGCCGCCACGCACCCGCACGCTCAAGCGTTAAACGTACACATAGCCAAATTGATCAGCCTGGAGATGCTGCCGTATAGGCTTGTGGAAACGGAGGCTTTCAAAAGCACGATGGCGGCGGCGGCCCCGCGCTACTCGGTTCCCAGTCGCCACTACTTTTCCCGATGTGCCGTCCCAGCCCTGCACGACCACGTCTCCCGCAACATTGTACGCACCCTCACCAACGCGGTTACTGCCAAGGTCCACTTAACAACGGACACGTGGACAAGCACAGGCGGGCAGGGCCACTATATCTCCCTGACGGCACATTGGGTGAATTTAGTGGAAGCTGGGACAGAGTCAGAGCCTGGGACCGCTCACGTCCTACCCACCCCCAGAATTGCGGGCCCCAGCTCGGTGCTGGTATCTGCAGCGGTGTATGCTTCCTCCACTAAACCACCCTCCTCCTCCTACGCAACCTTTGTCTCACAATCAAGATGTGTCAGCAGCAGCACGTCGCCAGCAGACGGTGTCGCGCGGCACGGCAGCACAGCGGTGGGCAAGCGTCAGCAGGCCGTGCTGAAACTACTCAGCTTAGGAGAGAAGAGGCACACGGCCCACGAACTGCTGCAGGGTCTGACAGAGCAGACCGACCGCTGGCTTGCGCCGCTGAGCCTCCAACCGGGCATGGTCGTGTGTGACAACGGCCGTAACCTGGTGGCAGCTCTGCAGCTCGGCAGCCTCACGCACGTGCCATGCCTGGCCCACGTCTTTAATTTGGTGGGTCAGCGCTTTCTGAAAAGCTACCCACGCTTGTCAGACCTGCTCGGAAAGGTGCGCTTGCTCTGTGCACATTTCCGCAAGTCCCACACGGACGCTGCCACCCTGCGCACCCTGCAACATCGGTTTCATCTGCCAGTGCACTGACTGCTGTGCGACGTGCCCACACGGTGGAACTCTACACTCCACATGTTGGCCAGGCTCTATGAGCAGCGTAGAGCTATAGTGGAATACCAACTCCAACATGGGCGGCGCAGTGGGAGTCAGCCTCCTCAATTCTTTACAGAAGAGTGGGCCTGGTTGGCAGACATCTGCCAGGTCCTTGGAAACTTTGAGGAGTCTACCCAGATGGTGAGCGGCGATGCTGCAATCATTAGCGTCACCATTCCTCTGCTATGCCTCTTGAGAAGTTCCCTGCAAAGCATAAAGGCAGACGCTTTGCGCTCGGAAACGGAGGCGGGGGAAGACAGTATGTCGCTGGATAGTCAGAGCACCCTCCTGTCTATATCTCAGCGCGTTGAGGAGGAGGAGGAGGAGGACCATGAGGAGGATGAGGAGGAGGGGGAAGAGACAGCTTGGCCCACTGCTGAGGGTACCCATGCTGCTTGCCTGTCATCCTTTCAGCGTGTATGGCCTGAGGAGGAGGAGGAGGAGGAGGAGGATGATCCTGAAAGTGATCTTCCTAGTGAGGACAGCCATGTGTTGCGTACAGGTACCCTGGCACACATGGCTGACTTCTTGTTAGGATGCCTTTCTCGTGACCCTCGCGTTACACGCATTCTGGCCACTACGGATTACTGGGTGTACACACTGCTCGACCCACGGTATAAGGAGAACCTTTCCACTCTCATACCCGAAGAGGAAAGGGGTTCGAGAGTGATGCTATACCACAGGACCCTGGCGGACAAGCTGATGGTAAAATTCCCATCCGACAGCGCTAGTGGCAGAAGGCGCAGTTCCGAGGGCCAGGTAGCAGGGGAGGCGCGGAGATCAGGCAGCATGTACAGCACAGGCAGGGGAACACTCTCTAAGGCCTTTGACAGCTTTCTGGCTCCCCAGCAAGACTGTGTCACCGCTCCCCAGTCAAGGCTGAGTCGGCGGGAGCACTGTAAAAGGATGGTGAGGGAGTACGTAGCCGATCGCACGACCGTCCTCCGTGACGCCTCTGCCCCCTACAACTACTGGGTGTTGAAGCTGGACACGTGGCCTGAACTCGCGCTGTATGCCCTGGAGGTGCTTGCTTGTCCTGCGGCTAGCGTCTTGTCAGAGAGGGTGTTTAGTGCGGCTGGGGGAATCATCACAGATAAGCGTACCCGCCTGTCAACCGACAGTGCCGACAGGCTTACACTCATCAAGATGAACAAAGCCTGGATTTCCCCAGACTTCTCTTCTCCACCAGCGGACAGCAGCGATACCTAAACAATACGTAGGCTGCACCCGCGGATGGAACCATTGTTCTCTATCACCATCAAAAACGTGGACCTTTAAGCTTCATCAATCTGTGTATAATATTCATCCTCCTCCTCCTGCTCCTCTTCCTGAAACCTGACGTAATCACGCCAAACGGGCAATTTTTCTTAGGCCCACAAGGCTCAGTCATATAATTTTTGTAAACAATTTTTATACGTTTCAATGCTCATTAAAGCGTTGAAACTTGCACCTGAACCAATTTTTATTTTAACTGGGCTGCCTCCAGGCCTAGCTACAAATTAAGCCACATTAACCAAAGCGATTAATGGGTTTCACCTGCCCTCTTGGTTGGGCATGGGCAATTTTTCTGACGTACATTAGTACTGTTGGTACACCAATTTCTTGGGGCCCTCGCCTACAGTGTAATCCAATTAATTTTTTGCCCACCTGCATTAAAAAGCTGACGTTACATCAGCTGTGCTGGGCACTGCAATGGGATATATTTATGTACCGCCGGTGGCTTCCTGGCACCCGCCCATGCTGTCGGTCCACACGGAGTTGTAACTACATGTGTCCACTTCTAAAGAACCCCAGTCTGACTGGGGCATGCAGTGTGGGCCGAAGCCCACCTGCATTAAACATGACATTACCTCAGCCGTGCTGGGCACTGCGATGGGATATATTTATGTACCGTCGGTGGGTTCCAGGGAGCCACCCATGCTGTCGGTCCACACGGAGTTGTAACTGCATGTGTCCACTTCTAAAGAACCCCAGTCTGACTGGGGCATGCAGTGTGGGCCGAAGCCCACCTGCATTAAACATGACATTACCTCAGCTGTGATGGGCAATGCAATGGGATATATTTATGTACCGCCGGTGGGTTCCAGGGAGCCACCCATGCTGTCGGTCCACACGGAGTTGTAACTGCATGTGTCCACTTCTAAAGAACCCCAGTCTTACTGAGGCATGCAGTGTGGGCCGAAGCCCACCTGCATTAAACATGACATTACCTCAGCTGTGCTGGGCAATGCAATGGGATTTATTTATGTACTGCCTGTGGCTTCCTGGGACCCTCCCATGCTGTCGGTCCACACGGACTTCACAATAGGGAGTTGTACCTGCCTGTGTCTACTTATAAAGAACCCCAGTCTGACTGGGGCATGCAGTGTGGGCCGAAGCCCACCTGCATTTATTCTGACGTTAGCTCTGCTGTCCAGGGCACTGCAATGGGATACATTTATGTACAGCCGGTGGGTTCCAGGGAGCCACCCATGCTGTCGGTCCACACGGAGTTGTAACTGCATGTGTCCACTTCTAAAGAACCCCTGTCTGACTGGGGCATGCAGTGTGGGCTGAAGCCCACCTGCATTAAACATGACATTACCTCAGCTGTGATGGGCAATGCAATGGGATATATTTATGTACCGCCGGTGGCTTCCTGGCACCCACCCATGCTGTCGGTCCACAGGGACTTCACAATAGGGAGTTGTACCTGCCTGTGTCTATGAATTAAAAACCCCGGTCAGGTTGGGGCATGCAGTGTGGGCCGAAGCCCACCTGCATTTAATCTGACGTTAGCTCTGCTGTCCAGGGCACTGCAATGGGATACATTCATGTACAGCTGGTGGGTTCCAGGGAGCCACCCATGCTGTGGGTGCACACGGAATTCCCATTGCGGAGTTGTACCTGCCTGTGTACCTGCCCTGTGTGCAGTGTGTGCCTGCGGTTCCTCCTCATGGCAGACGCACTTATAAATAGACATGAGGGTGGTGTGGCATGAGGGCAGCTGAAGGCTGCGCAGGGACACTTTGGTGTGCGCTGTGGACACTGGGTCGTGCGGGGGGGGGGGGGGGGGTTGGGCAGCATGTAACCCAGGAGAAGTGGCAGCGGAGTGTCATGCAGGCAGTGATTGTGCTTTGTTGGAGGTAGTGTGGTGCTTAGCTAAGGTATGCATTGCTAATGAGGGCTTTTCAGAAGTAAAAATTGTTGGGAGGGGGGGGGCCCACTCTTGCCGCTATTGTGGCTTAATAGTGGGACCTGGGAAATTGAGATGCAGCCCAACATGTAGCCCCTCGCCTGCCCTATCCGTTGCTGTGTCGTTCCCATCACTTTCTTGAATTGCCCAGATTTTCACAAATGGAAACCTTAGCGAGCATCGGCGATATACAAAAATGCTCGGGTCGCCCATTGACTTCAATGGGGTTCGTTACTCGAAACGAACCCTCGAGCATCGCGAAAATTTCGTCCCGAGTAACGAGCACCCGAGCATTTTGGTGCTCGCTCATCTCTACTTATAATGCATTAACATATGTTGAAATCATTCCTTCTTCCCTCACCGTGCAACTAGAAAAAAAAATAACATATCAACAATTTTCAGCTGCCAAAAACCTAGAGGGGAAGAATACCATAGATGGCTTTAGTATCCATAGCAACCAGAGAACTTAATAAATTCCACGCTTGATATGGTGACTTATTTGGAAGAAATTAAGCTAATTATTGCTGTAGAGTGGAATCATAAACATAAGATGAAAGATTCCAGCTTATCCCTCATTTTCTTAGTATTTTATTTTCATCCAATTATAAATACATGACAGTATGCCTTGAACAGTGGTGCTTCGTATGACCTTGGTGCTGCCCCTATGCCTGAATTCTGCCAATTTTATGCCTCGTTGCTTATGATCACATGTTTCATCCATAGAGTATCACTTATAAAAGACACAGAACAGGTCTTTTGTATAGTGTTGGAGCAAGGGCATACGTACCATAGAGGCAGACCATGTGATTGCTACGGGGCCCTTGAAGAGAGGGGGCTCCAGCTGTGATTGCACCACCCCTTTTTCTAGTAGAGAGTAAGACCATATGTAGGGCCTTCTTCCAAAGGGGACTGCATTGTTAGCAAACAATGGGGTGAAGAATTTACCCAAGCTGCATTTCAAATTGCATGGAACAAGAAGCAAACACTGGGCCCTACTGTTATGGATGGCAAAACTAGATACCATAATGCAGGGCCCATTTGAGTTTTTTGCTATGGGGCCCCATCTCTTCTATGTACACCACTGTGTTGAAGATAATCTTCCTCCGAGATGTACCTCAGTGTCTGCAAGCAGTCACAATAAGGGTATGTTCACATAGGGTGGAAATGCTGCACAATGTCCAAAGCAGAAAATTCCACAGAAAAACAGAGTCAAAATCCACACCATAGGTGCAGCTGATTTCAGCAGATATGGTGCTCCCCTCATCTTGCAATGCTTGTGCTGTCAGTGCACCCTGACATCCTGCGGCCTCTAGTGAGAGCCGAGCAGTGGGTTGGGTGATGCAATAGTTTTCAAAAAATGTTCAAAAGCAGCCCAGATGTTCATTGACCACTTGTTTTGCTCCTATTTGCACCCAGTTTGAGCTCTATAAATAGTTTTTCACATAGTTTTTCATATTTTTTTAGCTACTCTGCTTTTTGCAATCCACCTACAGGTGGGGAAAGTGTCCTAAGCCAACCATTTTAACAGTACTATACTTGCTGCCTTACATAACCCTGCTCCAATTATCTGCAAGGTAGTATCTGAATGCCCTTTCTATAGTATGTATTAACCAGCAGTGTTTCCATGTCCCTTATACTAGAGAAGCCAAGTGCCTAATGACAGGCAGTGGATTGAAAAGTTGCTGGAAGGGAGACCTCTAGTGAGAGACACTTCAAATTTGATTTTCAGTGGTAAAACAAAAACAATTTTAATGTGAGAATATTACAAGATTGCTAATACATAATTGGCTGTTATATAAGCTTAAGTTGTGCAAAAAGTTAGTGTTCATTTAATAATTCACAGGCAATAAATTGGAACAAATACAACCAGCAAAACATAAGGAATGCTATCTAGCTATGCTTATAACCTGAGCTTCTGATAACCCCATGCAAGGAGGCTTCATGACCACCCTGATTCTGAAGGAATCTGTGCCAAACTCCCAAAGGCAAGTGCTGATGGGCACCAAATACTGATGGAATACCATGTGAAATTAATACTTTGTAAAAAGAGTGCTATCTTCATGTACCAAAAACTTGTATCAAGTACTCTCATTGCTTTACATGCAACTACTAGGCATACTGGATAGACCAAACCTGATGTGCATGTAATGGGATCCATGCTGTACGCCAAAACAATCGATTTTACAATGATGTATCTGGACCCGAACTGATAAATTACTGAAGATGACATCATCCAATCCCAGGCTGCCTGGTTTAAAAAGAAAGGCCTGACTAAAACTTACTGACAAAAGGGTGGTTTTGGAATTCAAAGCAAATACCTCTTTAGAGGCCTTAACCAGTTGCCATAACAAATGATGCAAAACAGGGCAGCAGCACTCCTGCCAAATCTATTCTTTCTTCCTTTGCTTAATTGCATGCCCGACTATTAACTTTTTGGTAACATCCTCCTAGCTTATTAACTGAAAGTAAAAGGCAATGTTTTATAATCGACATTGAGCCACTAAACCAGAAGTGCCAGTGGAAGATGATGATGATAAATATTTGACACTAACCTCCAAGTAGATGTCGACACAAGAAGCAGCATCCCTGCGACCCACTATAGACAACCACTCTGCGCACACCTTACTGTGCTGCTGCCATGTAGCCAGAGTGACCAAACTGATGAGCAACCTCAGCTAAGGATGGCCAAGTCCCAGAGATGCAACGGCAATAGCCTGCTGTCCAAATCCACCCCTAGGAGAAGGGCATGGAAGTCCTGACAACAAAACTGGGATAAGGCATCGGCCACATTTTCAACACCAGAAACATGACAGGCCCTGAAATATTGTTCTCCAGGCAACACAAAGCTAAATGACAAATTAGACTGAGAACGTGAAGGTAGGATGACAATAGTTTGTTAATGCAGTTCTCCACACTGTGATTATCAATTCAGAAGCATATGTGCCGGGAATATGACAAAATCATACAGGTAAGTATTTTACCATTTGTTTTGTTTTATAGCTTTAGGCATGTAGAAAAAGATTTACGAATCCAAGAAATTTCTTCAAAGTGGATCTGTCCTCTGAATATGCTACCCTGTATAAGAGCAGCATATTACATTGATAAGTCCATTATCTTGTTACCTTAAAATCATGGATGTGCCTAGCCCTTCTGCTGCCTGAGGTGCACAGATAAAATTTTGCCCCCCACCCCCACCCCACTTTCCCCCTTTCAAAAAAATGTATGTACAGTACTTTGCATGTTTTTGGGCAAAATGCTGCCAGAAATCAAATCGACCCTATTATAGTCAATGGGGATGCTTTAGGCGGCGTTTGATTCTGTCATTAGACAGAACCATTCGGCCAAGGAGTGCCGCTCTTCTGCTCCCCGAGAAGAGCAGTAGAATAGAACTCTTGAATGCTTATGTGAACGGGCACTAAAAATGGCTTTAAAAATAGAAGTGTTAATAGGTTATTTTTGACAGTTAACAAAATTCAAAGTGAATGATCTAAAGCAGATCAATATTTGGTGTGCCCACCTTCTTCCTTCAAAACAGCATCAATTCTTCCAAGTGCACTTGTACAAAGTCAGGGATATTTAAGGATTATAGTCAGGCGTATGATTAACCAGTTACAGTGATACCTTGGGTTGCGAGTGCCTCAGCTTGGGAGCTTCTTGACTGCCGAGCAGGCTTTCTCCTGAATTTTTGCTCTGATTTAAGTTACAAGCCTGCTTCTGCATTGCTTTCAATGGGGCCGTCGCTGCTGCTGGCGGCCCCATTGAATGCAATGGGCGGCCGGAAACCCCTGCAGTGATTTTCAGGGAAGGGCTTTAGATATAAGCCCTTCCTTGAAAATCATACCTAGCATGTGTAAAAAATAAAAAAAAATATATACTCATTTCTCCGCAGCTGCCGGGGCTTAGCCACGTGTAGCCGCTTGTTCTCCCTGCACTTCTCTGAAGTTCTTTCATCAGGCGGGGATTTAAAATTCCGCTTTCTGAAAGAGCTGTATCTAATTGGCTGAGCGCTCAGCCAATCAAAGGCAGCGCTCAGCCATTCACTGAAAGCAGGAGTTTAAAAAAATATGTAATGCGCATGTCAGACGGTGAGCCATGTGGACCATCCGCAGTACAGATGAACAAGTTAAATGACAGGTACATGAGGATGCTGGCCAATGAGGATGCTGGCCAGGCACAGGGTTGTATTCCACTGCGGGTTCCTGCATGCGGAACCCGACCTGTTCGTGTGCAGGCGGTTTTAGTCTACATTCACACATAGCAGATTGCATGCAGATCCATATCAAAATTTGCATTTAACACATAAATTTCACCCCCTCATTTAAAAAGGTACTAACCACACTGAAAATTTGCAGCAGAAATTGATATGCTGCAGATTTTTTCATCAATATGTGAATAGTATTTCTCTAAATTCCATGCACTTTGCATGGGATATACCTTTGGTGGTCTAGAGCAGGGAAATCGTAGATTTTCCTGAGGCATGAGTCCCAGTTGCTTCCCCCCCAGTTACTCCCATGTATATGGGGAAGAAACTACAACTTCCAGCATGTCCAGAACAGCATAGGCTAACAAAGTAAATTGCAGCGAAGAATATAATAGGGGGAACCACAAGTTACAGCATGGCAATGCTGCCACTATGTGATATTAGAAGACATTACAGAGAGGAAGTATAAAAGAACTACAACTTTCAGCATAACCAGTCTACTACAATGGGAAGTCAGAAGGTATAAGAGGAGAAAACTACAACTCCCAGCGTTTCTATGACCATAAAAGCTCACCCAAAAGTCCATCATCACAGGACCTTCGCTTTCCACTATGGAGCTCTGCCCCTCATGATACCATTGCAGGTCCTTTACCCTTAGCATACAGCCTAGGGTCCACTGCTGATTTTCACCACTCATGACATCAACACTGGTCCTTAACTACTTCACTTCTCCAATCTGCCGTTCCACCCGCTCCTTCCAACCAAGAGGTGCCACATGAGGAAAGAGGCTTATCTTGCCTCATGGTAGGGGCACCCCTAGTTAAAGGGGTTACCTAGAGTTAGAAAAACATGGCTGCTTTCTTCCAAATACAGCGCCACCCTTGTCCATATGATTGGGTGTAGAATTGCAGTTCAGTTCCATTTAAGTGAATTGGAGCTAAGCTGCAATACTAGACATAACCCGTGTATAAGGAGGACACTGTGTTTGGAAGAAAGCAGCCATGTTTTTCTAACCCTGGACAACCCCTTTAAATACCGCAAAAAATATTGTGCCATTTCAAAATAGGAAAGGTCAAAGAATACTGCAGACTTATATTTATGCCATCTTCTGTTTTTGTTCTTTTGTGGGCTTGAGTTTGCGAGTGTGAATCCATTGTTTAAGTGCAATGTAAAATACAGCGTTGATTCCAAAAACAGCCGCCTCGTCCCTAGCAAATTTACAAGTGGCGCAGAAAATGTGTTGAACTGGGTTACATATGCATATGTATCTCAGGGACCATAAAACTGTAAAAGAGACACCCAGTGCTATGATGTGGTAAAGAAATGGAACCTAATGATATGTCCTAAAAAACATTGAACTTTCCTGTTCTCCGTGATGTGTGGATTGTGTACCTGTATTTGTAGTTTGTTTGAAATTAAATCCCCAAATCTGCTCCTTCTTTTTGAATAACCCCGTATATTTATGGAATAGGTTTGTTGAGATACATCATACTTCCCAAGTCTTAGGGCCAGCATAGTATCAATTTTCCCTAGTTGAAGTGATATACTCACTGTACCTACCAATTTCATCAGGGTCGGCCAATGATCTCAAAAAGGGCTCCTCTAATGAAGAACAGATGTTAAGGCAGAAAACTGATCAGGCTTGATGGATTTAGACGTGTCTAATTCCCTTTTTTTTTCACTTGATATAAACTTCGGTATTGCTACAATATGAGGCCATGGTCACCGACTTACCCATCCTGGTGGCTACAGCATGCATGTAGGCTCTGCTCTGTGCACACACTCCAGTTCCCAGCTTTTTCACTCAATGTGACAGTGTGCCTCACACAAGTTCTTCCCCCACCAATGGTCTATCACACCTGGGTATATAACGCATTCTTCCACCATGGAGGAAGCCTGAATATCAAGGTCCTTTTGATCTGTCTCAATGTACAATTACAACCTTGGTCTGATGCCTTGGTTTCCTGATGTTTTGCTATTCTGATGCCTCCACTCCTGACTGTCGCTTGTTAATCTGACTATGCACCTGTCCACTGCCTGCCCTGAATTCTGTGTTTGAACTTGTTCCTTGTGACACAAATTTTGGATTGGTTCCTTGTGATGAAGTGTGTCGGCTTCCCTGACCTGGACTGTCTGACTACACTATGAACATGCTCTCAGGTGCTGCTAGTAGGTCTAAAGTAGCATCAGCTGCCACAATACTGGGGTCATTTCTTAAATAATGGCCTGTGGACTCTGCATTGAAGCCCACATCCTGTCTGGTGGGGTTAAAGGGGGAAGACCAGGTATCTGTACCTGGTAGCTGTCGCCTCAAGATTTGGCCCAAAGCTAAAGCAGTCTGAGGCTCAGTGTATCCATGTCTGCTGATCCAGACATGTATACATTGTACATTTATGGGGCACTAATGCTTCATTGTATCCAGACATGTATCACATTCCAGAAATACGTAACCAGACATGTATGTAATGTACATGGTATTTGTGGGGCACTAATGCTTGATTGTTATACTTTTTAAGAATGCTAAGATTTGAGACCTTTTCAAAGTGGAAAATTCCATTTCATTAAATTGAGTTTGTTTGTACTTTAAATAAAAACTATTTAGTTGAGTGTACAGTCTATTATTTATTTGATTTCAATTTCAACTTTATGATCATTATAATCATGACTCAACTGCAATCTGCAGACATAATATAATGAAGACAGATGGTCTAGTGAAAAATAAATGTATCATTTCATGCAGCCTACACAAAAGTCATATGTCAGTTTCTTACCATGAAATCTATATTTTTAAAGTGTCTGTATAAATTTCTTATGTACCAAAATGCATATTGCTAAACTACCTTAAAATATCTCAACGCATAGATCATAAATAAAGTATGCGTATGCACAGTCAGTATATCCACAATACAGTCAGTGCATGCCTATAACAAATAGGTTAGTAAATAGATTACTTTATTACAAAAACAGAGCAGCGATAAATGAAAAACAAGATTAAAAACAATTCAAAAAGAAAGTACTCAAGAGCAAAACCCAAATGTTTTTACTAAGTTATTGATTTATTGACCTATCCAAGCAACAAATTATGTAAGCTGTCTTGTAAACGATTTTCCCAATGTGTTTTATTATATATTTGACATATAAACATCATAATTTAGGAGTTGCTATACATCAGCCCTTTTTTTCCATCATGTTTCCACATCTTTTTGCCAGGTCTGTTTGCTCCCATTTCCTAGGAATATGCATTTTAAATGTTTTGTGTTTGGTCATCAGAAAGTACTTTAATTATGACCCTGTCTCTTGCAAAATATAAATGCAGGATAATGTGATACTAATTTAAAAAATAACCATGATTTTAATATTGTGTCCTTAAGAATAGCATTGGTGAGTAAGCTATATAATAATAATCTTTATTCATATAGCACCAACATATTCCGCAGCGCTTTACAAATAAGGGAAAAGATGCACAAGTAATGACATACAGTATTAGGCCTCATGTCCACGGGGAAAATCAGGCCCACCGGGGATTCTTCATGCAGAATCCCGCAGCGGGTTCCTCCTTTCCCGCAGACATGAGGCCTAAAAATAAGCATTACTTACCTGTCCAAACGCTGCGGATCTGCCTTCTGTCGCGGCCGGATCTTCTTTCTTCTGCCCGGCGGATGTGCTCGGCACGCCGGCACTCTTTTTTTTTTTTTTTAAACAAATTTTTATTAAGGTTTTACATTAATTAAGACATTCAGATTTCCATAGACCAAACACAGAGATAATTGTTAGCATAAGAAAACAGCAGACGTACCGGATTGCATTGAGAAGAGTCTGTGTCTGCCGATCCACGGTCTCTGGCATATGAATATGCTGTAACAATAACATTAATGATAACGTTATATTTTCTATAATATAATATAAAACTTTTTTCTCATCACTGCGGACGGGATGCCCAATAGCTAAGGGGGTTAGCGTCTTTTCCCGTATGGCATAGGTGCGCCGTTGTAGCATACATTTCCCGTGAGAGAAAAAATAAACAAGTTTAACCTCTGAACAATTCTTATGGGTGGGGGGGTTGGGAAGGAGGGGGAATGGGAAGGATAAGGTAGAAGGGGGATAGGGAAGGATAGAGTGATCCGACGATATCCTAGTATGATCTAGGGGATTGCCCTCTTCGGGAACTGGTTTACGTTTTGCTTCTCTAGAGAAGTACTCACAGTCAGGACTAGATCTGCCGCTCTGATGGATGCTAGAAGCCGCGAAGCCGCTCGCAACTCCCTCCTGAGTGCGCCAGACACAGGTCCCCAACTCCAGGAAGTCCACACTCCAGTCGTGGGCCGGTATACAGTGGGGCTCGAGCCCCATGGGTTCTCAAAGGGTACCCTTTATGTGGTAGATGGTCCCGCAGATTTTTTCATCTCGGGGTCTCTATCTAATGTGTATTAGTGAGCATGGGGTCATTATTCTGGTTTATTTGTCTCCAAGGGTGCCATGTCTTGATAAATCCCTCGTGTGTATCCGAGTTCCAGCTATGTAGCTCCTCCATGTTATAGATTGCCTCGACTTTGGTTTTCCAAAGTGCCAAAGTGGGTGGTGCTTTCTGTAGCCAGAGGGAGGGTATCAGTGCCTTGGCTGCATCTAAGAGAAAGGCCAATAATTTGTCCCTAAGGGGGTGGAAGTTTGCTGAGGGTCTCCAAAGGAAGAGAATCTCTGGTGTGATTTGGAAGTTAGGTTTAAGTAAGCGTAAGACCTCCTCTACTTCTTTCCAAAATGTGGTGAGTGCATTACACTCCCACCAGATGTGATTGTATGAGCCTGTTGCTGCACAGCATCTCCAGCATTTGTCCTGTTCAGCTAGTTTATGTGTATATAGCCATTGTGGAGTCTTGTACCATCTAGCTATGACTTTATAATGGCTTTCCTGAAGCAAGATACAAGGAGAAAGGCCGAATGAGGTCTGTAGGATCAGTTTTATGTCTGATGTAGTGAGGGTTTTTTAAAGTTCTTTTTCCCACGATGATAGGAACGCAGGTTTGTAGAGGGATGTGGGGGCGATGAACCTGTTGCGAATACTGGATATGGAGCTATTGTTTGGGTGACTTTTAAAAGTCTTCTCAAAGGGGGTCTCCGGTCTCGTTGATTTGGAGGTTCTCTGGAATTCACCAAATGTTTGTGTTATTTGAGCTTTTTGTAAAAAGGAGAGAGGGAGCTGCGGAGCCAGCGCTTCCAGAATAACCGCTGGTTTTCTGTGTGTTTGTAGGTCGCCTAAATTAAATGGTGCAAATCTCTTCCATAGGTTTCTGGAGACGCTATCCGATGGCCGGTTTAGGTACCTATTGAGGGTGCTCAATGGAGTTATAGGGGAGGGATCTGGAGCCAAGGAGTGTCTATACTTATCCCAGGCCTCGCATGGGCCCCTTAGGAGCGGATTGAAATTTTTGGATCTATATTTATTTTTGGTTGGGAACCAGAGTTCCTCCAGGAAGGAGTCTCCCACACCTCCTTTAGCCAGTGTACGAAGGATATCGTCACCCGCGGGGGACACTAGGTCTAGCCAGTACCTAAGTTGAACTGCCAGGAAAAAATCGTGGACGCATGGTAACCCGATCCCCCCCTCGTTCTTCCTCTTGATCATAAGGCTAAAAACCAGACGAGGCCTCTTTTGTCTCCATGTATATCCTGAAAAGGCAGAGCGTATAGCTTTGAAGAACGTCTGGGGTAAATGAATGGGCACCATTCTGAGTTTGTATAAGATTTGAGGAAGGACATAGGACTTTAATATATTTTTCCTGCCTAGCCATGAGGCGCACGGGATGTCATATTTCTGTAGTATGGAAGTAGAAAAAGTAGAGAGCGCCACAGGTAGATCCAATCCACACTAGCTCAGCTGTGTGGATGCAGTCACAAAATGTCTTTTCCTCAGTGCTCCAATCCTTCAATGTAAAGGAGAGCTGCAGATACAGGCTGGGGGGTCTATATGAAGAACTCCCCCAGATATAATGAAGAAAGAAAAAGAGAAAAAACCGTCAGAAAGAAGAGATCCGCGCTCACGTTCCGTTTGATTTCAACATTTGGAATATCATCTTGCTACTTGGAGCACAGCTCTATACCTTGTGGTGGACACTCTGAGGAGGGGGCATCTGTACATCATACCCCCCTCCTTCCAAGTAAGTGTTTCATTTCACCACTGTCTACACGTGAATTTGTCCTCAGTGCACTTCACCAGTGAGCGCGGATCTCATATTTCTGTAGTAGGAATTTAATCTGCGTCAATAGGGGAGCAAAGTTAGCGTTGTAAAGGTCGTCGATGTTCTTTGTAATCTTAATTCCTAAGTATTCTATGGATGTATCGGACCATTCGAAGGGTGAGCTGGACTTAAGCTGGGCCCAGCGAGCTGGGGGAATCGATACATTGAAGATAGTGGATTTAGTGAAATTTATCTTAAAATTAGAGATGGAGCCAAAGGTATTTAGTAGGGTGATTAGGTTGGGGATTCCTGTTTCCGGTGCAGAAATTATGAACATAATGTCATCCGCAAAGGCTGCCGCGCTCAGGCTGAGTCCCTCTATAGGCCCTTAATGATAGGTGATAACCTGACCATTCTCAGTAATGGTTCTAGTGTGAGGATGAAGAGAGACGGCGAGAGCGGACAACCCTGGCGGGTACCATTTCTGATATCAAATGGGGGGGAAAGTAGATTATTTATCTTTAGTCTTGCGAATGGTTCCTTGTATAGGGAGAGGATTGCAGAGATAAAGGCGGGCGGGAAGTTGAAATGACTCAGTACTCTTTCCATATAAGTCCAGCTCACCCTATCGAACGCCTTTTCGGCGTCAGTGCCGACCAATGCCAATTCTATATTGTGGGTCTGCGCATATCTAATGGCGTGGAGCAATCTGTAGCAGTTATCTCTGTCCTCCCTATTTTTGACAAATCCAGATTGTTCTTTGTCTATCAGACGTGGAATGATGTCTTCTAGCCTTTTTGCCAGGAGTTTTGCCCAAAACTTAATATCCACATTAATAAGGGAGATGGGCCTGTAACTGCCACAGAGCTCCGGATTTTTATTTTCTTTATGGATGAGCGTTATGTGCGCCTCTTGCGCCTGTTTTGGGAGTTGTTTTCCTGACATGAGTGCGTTCATCACGTCTTTCAGTTTGGGGGCCAGCGTGTCTTTAAATGTTTTATAGTACACTGCTGGAAAACCATCCAGGCCGGGACTCTTTCCATTAGGGCTATTCTTAATTATATCTTCCACTTCCTTTAGGGAGATGGGTTGTAATAAGTTTAATGCCTCTGTATCCTTCAGCTTGGGAAGATTAGCGGAAGAGAGAAAGTGGTCAATCTGATCTTTGGTGCTATTCCGGTCTGTGAGAGAGTCTGGGCTTTTAAGGTTGTAGAGTTCAGCGTAAAACCTTTGAAAAGTCTCCGCTATTTCTTTTGATGAGGACTTGGATACGCCTAGATGGTCTTTAATGGAGGAAATGTGGTTCCTAGATTTGGCTTTCTTAATTAGGGAAGTAAGTAGCTTGCTGCCCTTATTGCCATGTGCATAAAATTTGTATTTAAGATAAAGATGCTTTATATTGCATCTAGATTCTAACAAGCATTTAAGTTCCCGCCTGAGGTCCAACAGTTCTTCCATGTTATTTTTGACTAGTGACAGTTTGGTAAGTTGTTCTAGTTTAGCAATTTGGGTTAAAAGATTATTTATTTTGAATTGATGTTGCTTTCTGATTTTGGAACCCAGTGAGATGAACAGGCCTCTCATGTATGCCTTGTGAGTCTCCCACACAACCGGGGAGTCTACATCACCCGTGTCATTAAGCAGGAAGTACTCTTCTAACAGACCTGTGAGGCGGTCCCTCTCTATTTCTGAGTCCAATAAAGAAGCGTTTAATTTCCAAATCCATTCCCTATGTCCTTCTGCAGTAAGTCCAAGATCTATGTGTATGGGTGAATGGTCTGAGATGGTGATTGCTTCTATTTTTGCTTTCTCTACCTTGGTCAGGATTTCTTGGGAGACGTAGATATGATCAAGTCTCTGAAACGAGTTATGTACTTGTGAAAAGTACGTATAATCTTTTTCTGAGGGGTTAATGGATCTCCACGCGTCCACGACCCTCATCTCCTGAAGTATTCTATGCAGCTTTTTGGTTTGTCTCTGGGAGATCCATGATCTACCCTTTGACGAGTCTAGTAGGGGGTTGAGGAACAGGTTAAAATCTCCTCCTAATACAATTGGGCCCTCAGCGAATTCTTTCAGTGTACTCAATTGTTCTAGCAGCCAGTCCACTTGGTTCGAATTAGGGGCGTAAAGATTTGCTATTGTTATTTTTGCGTTATTGATGGAGCCTTTTATGAAAAGCGTTCTCCCTAACTCGTTAGAGTACTTAGCTTTCAGGGAGAACACAATGGACTTGTGAATCAAGATTGACACCCCTTTAGAGGCGGAGACAGGATGTGTGTTGTGATAGCACTGGGGGAAATTTTTCCCCGGGAGGTGACTATGTTTATCCGCCCTAAAGTGTGTCTCCTGGAGGAGTAGGATCTTGGTGTTGTATTTTTTGACTAATTGTGATATGCTGTACCTTTTTTGAGGAGAGTTCATTCCCCCAACATTAAACGAAGTGACTCTGAGCGGCTCCGCGGCACCCGGCTTCTCCATCGCTTCCTGGAAAGATCGAATGATGCTTTTTTAACACTAGGAGATAAAGATACCGAAGTCAAAAGTCAGAGCACAGATTAGACACTCTATAATTCTCTAAGACAATGAGTAGGTTGTCAGATGTCCCAGTCCGGACCGTATCTCTGATACCTAAAGATGTTTGTGTGTTGGGGGTTAGGGGGGGAGGAAGGTTTTGAGAAGTAAGAGGGAGGAGAAAAGGGGGATAGGTAGATCGTACAATGGAAGAAAGATTGTTAAGTTAAGTTAACGAGTCAGCACCTTTAGTGCTGTATATGATACGAGTGGGCTCTCTAAAATTACCAGAGCACAGACGTATACTCCGGGCGGAAAAGAAGTTTTTCGGCTATGGAATGAAAAAGTTTAACTGAGGCCTAATCGGGGGAGCACAATAAGGCACTTTCTTGCGGGGAGGCATAACATGGAGGAATCAACCAGAAAGTTACAGCCGGCGGAATCTGGCTGCGTCGTCAGAACGCTGTAATTCGGCGAACATTTCTTCACGTGTCCAGAAGGTGATTTTCCCGGACCTTGTCAGCAAAGTCTTGTTAAACTTAGGAATTCAACTGGTTCTTTAAGCATAACTGAGGGATTAGGAGGTTCCCTGACTTTTTAACTTCAGGTGGTTCCGTCGGTGTTTTCCTCTCTTTGTTTCTTTTTCTGTTTACTGTGAGGAGATTTCACATGGGTGGCTGTACGCCAGCTGTCTTGCGAAGGTAGTGTAGGCAGGGTCGGTAGCTTCAGTAGGGGGAGCCAGTTCGGGAGGTTTATGGGCTCAAGCCCCAAGAAGTGCCAACTTTCCTGTAAGTCCTCTGGGGATCTTATGTTAATCCTTCTACCTTTGTGTGTGATGCCAATTCCGAAAGGCAAAAGCCAAGCATATTTGATATTTTTGGCTTTTAGTTCCTCCAAAAGGGGTCGCAATAACCTGCGCTTGGCTAAAGTAGAGGGGGAGAGGTCCTGGAAGATCTGGATCGCCACGCCGTCATACTGCAAATTTCTGGAGCTGCGTGCTGCATTCAAAATGGCCACTGCGTCCGGAAATGTCAGCACTTTGCACACTATGCCCCTGAGGGGATCAGATGGGGCCGGTTGTGGTCTGAGGTCCCTATGGACTCTCTCTATGATGATCTCTGCTGCTCTGTTCTCCCCCAACAAACCCACAAAAATCTCCATCACAACTTTCTGTGGGGCTTCAGATGCCCAGGACTCTGGTAGTCCTTTTATGCGGACATTATTGCGGCGACTCCTATTCTCCAAGTCCTCTTGCATGAGGATCATCTTATTTAGCTGGGTGTGCTGCTCCTTCACCACTGCTGCCAGCTCCCCCGTATGTGTGGTGATGGTTGCCGTGGAGCTCTCAAGCTCCTCCACTCTCCTCCCCACGCTCCTTACCTCCTCCTTAATAGCTGTTAATTCAGCGAGCAGGGACTCATGGTTGTGGACAAAAGATCCTTCATGAATCCTTTTGAAAGGGGTTCGTCCTCTTCTCCCTCCGAGGAGATTTCTCCTTCCCGCGCTGCTGTCAGAGCTGAAGCCGCCGCCGGCGCCATCTTGCCCGCCGCATGTGGAGAGCGGGAGCGTCTATCTTTCAGGAATCTCTGAAGATCCGTTTGCCCCCGGGCTCGACGGGGAGTCACAGCGTGATCTCCTGCTTTCTCCCTGCCAAGCTTCCCCATTTTCGGGTTAGATCGCTGCTGATTAGTGCCTTTCTTTGTGCTATGGAGATGGAGCGCAGGCCCCCTCCACCCCCCTCTTTTTTTTTTTAACTCAGCTGCGGGTTTGCCGCAGATCCGGACGGCTTCCATAGGCTTCAATAGAAGCCTGCTGGAGCCGTCCCCACGGGAGACCCGCACTAAAATGGAGCATGCTGCAGGTGTTTTCCCGCACACACAATCTGCGCCTCAAGGAAAAATGACAGGTATTTAATTGCCTGCAGGTGTCCAATGCATCCCTATGGGGCGCGGATTATGCGTGCAGGTGACCCGCTGCAGATCTGTCCCCGTGGACATGAGGCCTTAAACTAATGCACACCTTAAACAATAGGGGTGAGGGCCCTAATTGCAAGAGCTTATAGACTGTAAGGAAGTAGGGGTGACACAAGAGATATAAAAGTTTTGTTCTATACAGTCCGGAGGGTGGGGAATAATTCTATACGGTACTATACATATATACAAAAAGCTGTGTGAGCCATATTTGTGTATAAACAGGTAAAAGGTGCAGTGGGGTATGTGGGGGGATGCAATAGGAAGAAAGGTGACAGGTTTCCAAGAGAGAGTGTAGAGACAAGGTAGATGGAGAAAAGTTAGATTGGGAAATATGCCAGGCCTCCCTAAAAAGATGTGTTTTTAGCACACACTTAAAGCTGTGGGCGTTGGGAATTAACCTGATTGTCTGTGGCAGTGTATTCCATAGAACTGGTGCAGTTTAGGAAAAATCTTGGAGGCAGGAGTGGGAAGTTCAGATTAAGGGCGCCCACCCACTGGCGTTTTTTTACCTGCGTTTTGCGTTTTGCGTTTTTCCTGCACAGGCATAGAGATAACATGTGTTCCTGTCCACTGGCGTTTTTTTTGCGTTGCGTTTGCGTTTTTAACATAGGAACTGTCAGTTGCATATGTGTCCTTATTTTTCTCCTAATGCACCCATGAAAGTCAATGGAAATTAATGGAAAAGCCGCGAAAACGCCGCGAAAAACGCGCGGAAAAATCGCAGTAAACGCGGCAAAAACGCTGCGTTTTTTCCCCGCGGAAAACGCAAACGCCAGTGGGTGGGCGCCCTTAAGAGGAATTTAGTCTAAAATCAATAGTGAAGTGGAAAACATGTGTAGGGTGGTAGTAAGAAATGAGGGAAGACATATGACGGCACTGTATTGTGGAGGGCCAAATGTACAAGTGTGATAAGTTTAAATTGTATTCTATATGTGACGGGCAGCCAGTGCAGTGACTGGCACAGGGTGGAGGCATCATTGTAGTGACTTGAGAAAAAGATAAGCCTGGCTGCTGTATTCAGGATCACCAGTGATCTTGCAGCTTCTTGCTACAGCCTAGTGCAAGGAACCTTAATAAGGATGGGGTCACATGAAAACCACAATGACATTTGGTTTTAAAACAAATTGGCTTGGTTTTCAAATTGAATGTTAATTGTCTGTTTATACCCAGGACTGTGACTGTGACAAGGAGGCATCCTCTACATCTAGAGGGAAGAAGATTTCTACACCAACATAGAAGGGGTTCTTTACTTTTAAAGCAGTGAGACTATGGAACTCTCTGCCTGAGGATGTGGTGATGGCAGATTCGATAAAAGATTCATACTATGTTACATGATTTTTGAGGGTAAAACTGCCGTTCACCTGCAAAACCATGCAGCTATTTAAAGGAATATGTCACCTCCAAATAGCACCATATACTAAGTTATGGAAGGTCATAAGAAGTTGGGGGATGTATTTTTTTCTATAGTCACCTGCTCTCATTCCTGTATTGTCCACTGGTGAAGTCTGTGCAAGCTCTAAAAATCTGACTCTCTTCAAACCACTGTGCATGTGCTCCCATAGACTCCCCGATACCACCGCAAACATAAATTAGCTTATCGTGCTGTTTGGAAGTGACCATTTCTCTTTAAGTGTAATCTGACCCTTTACAGGATATGGCGTAAAGGCCACTTCTGGGAACCTCACCTATCATGTGAATCAGAGTCCATCATTTCCCACCTGATGCATGCTCCATATCCTTCATTGGACACCGGGCCAGGCGCAAACACAGCTACCTTTCTGTTTAAGTATGTGAATGCGGCAGCTGGTAGTTTGTGAACGGGGATCAAGTAATATTTGCATGTAGCTGTACAGTGAGCCACCCAGAATGAATTTTACTGGTGGTCCCTCAGCACTAAAGGGGGAGTATTTACAAGGACTCTGATACATCCGGACAGCAAGAGAGCATACCTTCCTTTTCAGAGACACTAAAATGTAATATTTATAGAATATATGATGAGAAAATATTTCTGTAAGCTGTGTGTAGCTAGAAGTAAGTGAGGCCTCCCTGGTATCCAGCTTGCTGATGTTATGCCCCCTTGTTTTTTTTTTGGACATGCTAATTCATAAATTGCTTAGAGTTTAATTAGCGGCACATTAAAAACAAGCTTTAACTTTGCTATATGCTCACTGCTGAAATTCTGCTCCAAATTGCTGCTTCCAATGATTGTGGCAATATATTATAAAGCAACTACTCATCTAGAGGTCAGTTAGTGTAACACTTAATTGCTGAACAAACCCACTGTATGCATGACTTTTAGCCATATAAGCTCAATTACAAGAAACCTTGTTCTACTTTATCTCAAACCTATTTACACTTTGCTGTTGAGCTGACCAGAGTGCTGAGTACTGCAAGCAGAACTTCTCCATACAGATATTGTAGCACTAGCTTGCATTGTCTCAGATTTTTCTTGCTTTCCAAAAATTCTATTTGGAGGAAAAATTGTGGTAAGGTAATGTAGAGAGAGGTGAAGTGGACACTACTAGTTTCCTTAAACTTCTGAAAAAGTTTCCTAACAGTTCATGCACTCACTGGATGTTATTTGGAGTGTTCTTGATTAAAAGCCTCAGCCACCTCATGCGAACTTCTGTTACTGACAATCAGAATGATCTTAATTCTGTCTTGAATCATTAACAACATCTTCTGGTGCCGTGCAATTACTGTCCTCCACCAACCTAAGAGTTATGCAAAGTTTCCTATTTGTATTGTTTTCCATTAGGAAGATATTCCAGATGGCCCTACCTTTTGACTCATCCTGTATAATCTACTTGCTGCCTATTACTAGTTATAGAAATCAATCTGCTGACTTCACATCTATAAAGTATGATGGCAACATAGCATATTCAAGAATCCAAGAAAAAAATGTGTATCAAGCTAACATAATAATATCTTTTAATTTTATACAAAAAAACCTCTAAAATGATAAAGCCATAGTTGAAAAACGTTGAAATTACTTAAGGTTTGTATTGGTATGTAGTGAAGATATTATCATTTTATAATGGTGTGATGGACATATTTTTTCTTGGATTCTTGTATTTTGTTGTGTGGCTATTAGAGATGAGCGAGCGTATTCGCTAACGCAAACTACTCGAGCGACTAGTGCCTTATGCGAGTACCTGCCCGCTCGTCTCTAAAGATTCGGGTGCCAGCAGGGGAGAGCGGTGAGTTGCGGGAGTGAGCAGGAAGGAGCGGAGGGGAGAGAGTGAAAGAGAGATCTCCCCCCCATTCCTCCCCGCTCTCCCCCGCTGCTCCCCGCCCCCCGCCTGCACCCGAATCTTTAGAGACGAGCGGGCAGGTACTCGCATAAGGCACTACTCGCTCGAGTAGTTTGCCTTAGCGAGTACGCTCGCTCATCTCTAGTGGCTATGCAATATTTTTTCTAATGTTCCACTATAGTATAGGTTTCATCATATAACGTATTTAGCTGGTTTGTATCATCCGATGCATTTAGGAATATGTTATACAGATTCAGCTAGCACATTGAATTGTATAGAGGTCCACATCATATAAAAATACCAACATGTAACATTATGTCTAGTAAAATGAGAATAAAATGAGATGTATAAATTCTTCTCTTCCATTTGATGTTGGGGGTCCTCATTCTTCTTCTCTTTTCTACAGCGAATATTGGACAAACTATCAGCAGATTTGGCCTCCCGTTCCATCGCTACTTTCCTGTGACATAACACATTCCGTACTACAGAACACCAGTGTTGGTCTGTCTACTGTCTCTAACATCATATCCTCTATCTATCTGAAACTGAGTATTTAAAAAACTTCTTGTGTTTCTGCCATCCACTCATCTACCTAAGGCCTTCAGCACACTAGTGTTTTTTTCATCCACAGCCTGCATGAAAAAACTAATTGCATGTGCTATTCTGGTCCGTTTTATGGATGAGACTTGTTCAAAAGTCAATGAGGAGAAAAAAATGTACAGCACATCTTAAAGATGCCGAAAAAAAGAGTTGGGCTTGTTTCAGTTTTCTTTTGTGGATGTGAACAACACATGGCATACAAAGAAAAAAAACTGACACATTGCCCAAATACAGAGGTCACACGGAGCTGCACACATATAAAACAAAGTTTGTTATATCCGCAAAAAGCTGACTTTTTTTTAAATGCAAGTGTGCACCTAGCCTAAAGCTGATATTTCCATCTCAGCGTCTGGAGCTACTTTAACTCCTAGGTAGCATGCCGGATGTCTTCGGGTCATATTTGAATCCAATTTTTCTTTTACTCCGAATATTAAATCACTTGCATGCTCATGTCATCTGTACCTCAAAACATCTCCAGGGTCTGCCCTTTTCTTACTGTGGCAACAGCAAGAACTTTTACTTCTGCCCTGGTCAATTCTCATCTTGAGTACTGTAACTCATTACTAATAAGTCTTTCCCCCATTAAACTCTTCTCTCGCCAATTCATTCTGAATGTAGCAGCCAGGCTCATCTTCTTGTTCAGCTGCTACACTGATGCCTCTACCCTGTGCCAGATACTGCACTGATTGCCCATGTACTACAGAATACAATTCAAACTCATCCCCTCATCCATAAAGCTCACCAGAGTACTGCGCCTCTCTATCTTCTCCCTCTGTCCACCATTTTACCCATTGTTACATTCATGTGGGCTAATAAGCACAGGGCCCACACGAACGTGACCCAAGAAGGGATAGGGAAGACATGCAAACTACCACAGATACACACCTCTGCCTAGCTACTACTGGGATTAGTGATACAGACCTACCTAAGTGCGGACATTGCTGCTCCTAGGAACCACGCACCCAGGATAGGATACATAAACATGCCACCACGACAGGGACAACTGGACAGAGTAAGCTGACACACAGAGCTGGAATCACACCATACAGCAGCCAAAATGCAACCACTAGTAGCAGATGTTAAGCTATAAATGCCAGGTACTAGTTGACATTTTGATCAAAATATGGAAGCTAGCGGGCCACTTCACACCTCCTGGCTATACCGCTAGTCCCTACACTAACCAGGAGTCCAGTGGCACCGGACACAGTTCACACCGCAAGCTGCAACAGCACAGACAACAGAACACAAGTCACACAGCAAGCTGCAACACATAGAACCTGTTCACACCACAAACAGAGACAGAATGAGTACTGAACAGGACTGTCCACACCAGACTACAACAGGTAGTACATACAACACAGACTCCACCCAGAGCTCACATGCACACAGATGAAACTCCACAGCAAGTCTAAGTGTCCTCATACCAGGGTGATAGACAGTCAGCCACTGTGCCTACATAGGGAACTGTGTCAGGGATCCACCAACTGACACACAGATGAGACATAAAACGTCTGGAGGCTGCACCCATCGGGGGAAGGGATGAGGAGGTCTGCATATAAAACAGACAAGGACTACAGGTGTCCAAACCGTCTTTGGGAAGCAGACAGACACAACAGACCTACATGCAAACACAGCTCTGAGCTGGCACAAAACAGATATATCCAAATAGTACAAAAACCAGCATCAACTACTGAGAAATGCTGGTTCTAATGTGCTGCAGACTAAAGGAGATTTGCTGCTGGAGAATACTACACCCAGCCAGCTCCATTAACCCCAACCTTTGAAGGTGTGCTCCTGGAACCCAGTAGAACAACAGGTCCCAAATGCACAACCTAACACCCATGCTTTCCATTCTATTAACCCTTTCAAATCCACTGTCTGTCGTCTGAAGACAATAGGATTTAAGGCTGTACAGCTCCGATGTTGGAAGACATCTGTCAGGGTTCTCTTGCTGTATATTGCCAGCCTCTCTGCTGTCGGAGCCTATCCAACGTGTCACCTTATGCAGTACTAGTTTTAGCCAGCAGATAGCGCCGTTGTATAATGGCAGAAAAAGAGTAAGCCCCACCTAGGAAAACCAGGATACAAATTGGATTGGAAAGGGTTAACTAAGACTAAGTTCCTTTATAATCCAAAGCTCCCAGTCCCATGCCCAAGTATTCTCCCGAGCTGCACCAGTTCTCTGGAATGTGCAACCCCTGACAATCAGGTTGATCACCAATATCCACAATTTTAGGAGTGCTCTAGAAACACATCTTTTTCTAGGGCACTGCTAAAATTATCAGGTCTATTACATCTCCTAATCTAATTCTTCTCTGTGTACTCTCCTTTTATATTTTTCCTCAGAACCTGATGCCTCCTTCCATCAATAAACCGTACACTCCAAGCATTTAAAGGGAAATACTGGTGACCGGCTCATGTCGCCCTTTATATACTACTATGTTTATATCAAAGATGGCTGGACTTTTGTACAGAAGAAAACACTTTTATACTTTTTTCCCTTTTTTCCTCATTGGTTGTAAGCTCTTGTGAGTAGGGCTCTCATTACTATTGATCGAATTGTTCATTAGTTTAACCCATTCCCGCTGCAGGGTGTAAGTTTACGTCCTGGGAGCGGGGTACTTCCCGCAACAGGGCGTAAACTTACGTCCTGGAGATAGCGCTGGATCATATGTGATCCAGCGCTATCCCGCAGCGGGAGCCGGCTGTCAGTCACAGCCGGCGTCTCGCTGCAGCAGCGGGGGGACATCAGAGATGCGCCCGCCACTGTTAACCCCTTCCCTGCCGCGATCTAAGTAGATCGCGGCAGGGAAAGAGTTCACAGCGGGAGCGCGGCTCCCTCTGTGTCTCCGGCCGGAACTCGCGATGTCATCGCGAGAGCCCGGCCTGTCACCATGGCAACAGGACGCCAGACACTGGCGTCCTGTATTGCCTATGCCTGAGATCGCTGTATGAGCGATAAGGCATGGGAGAGCAGTAGCTCTGCCATGCCTTATGACAGCGATCATCAGGGCAGTGATTAAAGTCCCTCAGAGGGACACAAACAGTGTAAAAAAAAGAAAGATTTAAAAAATGAATAAAAAAAAATGTAAAAAAAGAGTAAAAAAACCATTTTTTATGCTTTTTCTCAGATTAGCATAAAAAAAGGTAAAAAAAAAATAAAACCCCACATATTTGGTATTGTCGCGTCCGTAACAATGCGTACAAAAAGTTGCACATGCTTTTGACTGTGCACCGAAAAAAACGCTAAAAAAAAGCTAAAAAACTGAGGCAAAATGCTCATTTTTAGCATTTTGCCTCACTAAAAACGCAATAAAAGTGATCAAAAAAGTCGTATGTATGCCAAAATGGTACCAATAAAATTTACAGCTCGTCTCGCAAAAAATAAGCCCTCATAGAGCTCTGTACATCAAAAAATAAAAAAGTTACGTGACTTTGAATGCAGCAATTTAGAATAGAAAAAAGATTTCCAAAAAAAAGGGTTTTTATTGCAGAAAAGTGGGAAAACCTAAAAAAAATGTTAGAATTTTGGTATCGTTGTAACCGTACCGGTCTGCAGAAAAAATGGAAAGTCTCATTTATGCTGCATGATATACGGTGTAAAATAAAAATAAAAAAAATCTATGGCAGAATTGATGCGTTTTCTCTCTCTGCTATCATTAAAAAAAAATAAAAAAATTTTACAATATAGTCTATGTACCCAAAATTGGCATCGATACAAACTACAGTTCGCCACGCAAAAAACAAGCCCTTATACGGCCGCGTCCACGGAAAAATAAAAAAGTTATGGCTTTTGAAAAATGGAGATGGAAAAATACCAAAAAATCGCTTGGTCCTCAACGCCAAAATAGGCCATGTCATGAAGGGGTTAATACTGTATGTAATGTCTGATTTTGTCGGTACATGTACCTTCTGATTTTTAAATTGCTAAAGTGTTATTCTGCTTCTTAATAATAATAAGAATAAAAATAATAAGGCCTCATGCTCACGACCAGGTCGGATTCCGACTGCGAAATCTCGCAGCGGAATCAGACCCAGCGCCCCCCCCCAGAGACCCTATACTCACCTGTCTGAATCTGCCGCGAGTGTCTTGCCCGGTGATCTGGCGTGCATTTGCAGTGCAGAGCATGACGCATCGGCGCAGGGCTGTGATGCGGATTCCCACGACACTCTGCAGTGCCCACAGCACGGAATATCATAGGACAGACGGCTTCCATTGACTTCCTTTTCCGCACAAAATAGAATGCTGTGATTCTCCCCTGCGAGCAAAAAATTGGCAGTTGATTTGCGCTCATGGGTGGAGGGGAATGTTTAACCCCTTAGTGACGAAGCCTGTTTGCGCCTTAGTGACGGAGCCAAATTTTGGAAATCTGACATGCGTCGTTCAACGTAGCATAACTCCATAAAGGCTTTACATATCCAAGTGATTCTGACATTGTTTTTTCGCCACATGTTGTACTTCATTTAGGTTGTAAAAAGAGACCAATATAATTTGTGTATATTTATTAAAAGTACCAATATTGGAAACATTTTGAAAAAATTGTCATTTTTTCACATTTTCAACCGTAATAGCTCAAATATGTCCAAACATACTGTACAAATTTTTGATAAGATATATATTTCCATCTGTTTACTTTATTCTGAATGCACACTTGAAAAACTTTTGTGTTTTTTTTAACCATTTAGAGGACATACAAATTTAACATTACTTTTCAGCATTTTGAGGAACACTTTGCTTTCCTGCACCAAACCAAGTTTGCAAAGGCTCATAAGTGTCAGAATAATAGATACCCCCTCAAATGACCCCATTTTAAAAACTACACCCCTTAATGTATTCACTGAGGGGTGTCATGAGTATTTTGACCCCACCAGTTTTTTTCAGGAATTAATTCAATTTAGAGGAGAAAAAATAAAATGTCATATTTTTGCAAATATGTCATTTTAAAGACATATTTTTTTCCTATAGAGCCCATGAAAATGAGGATTTACACACCAAAATGGATACCCCCGTTTCTCCCGTGTTCAGAAACATACCCATTGTGGCCCTAATCTTATGTCTGGATGCACAACGGGACCCAAAATGAAAGGAGTAGTCGGTGTCTTTCAGAACATAAATTTTGCTTGAAGGCGTTTTAGGCCCCATAGCACTTTTGTAGGGCTCTTGAGCGGCCAAAACCAAAGAGAGCCCCCACCAGTGACCCCATTTTGAAAACTAGACCCCTTAACGAATTTATCTAGGGGTGTACTGCCCATTTTGACGCCACAGTTTTTGAATGAATTCAAACAAAAGCAAAAGGAAAAAATTGTGATTTTTGTTTTTTTGTCAATTCTGTCATTTTAAAAACAGCTTTTTTTGTACAGCACACACATGAATGAAGCCTTGCCCCCCAAAATGGATACCCCCATTTCTCCCGTGTTCAGAAACATACCCGTTGTGGCCCAAATTTTATGTTTGGATGCACAACAGGACCCAAATTGAAATGAGTAGTCGGTGTCTTTCAGAACATAAATTTTGCTTGAAGGCGTTTTAGGCCCCATAGCACATTTGTAGAGCTCTTGAGTGGCCAAAACCAAAGAGAACCCCCACAAATGACCCCATTTTGAAAACTAGACCCCTTAACGAATTTATCTAGGGGTGTACTGCCCATTTTGACCCCACAGTTTTTGAAAGAATTGAAGCAAAGCAAAAGGAAAAAATTGTGATTTTCGTTTTTTTGTCAATTCTGTCATTTTAAAAACAGCTTTTTTTGTACAGCACACACATGAATGAAGACTTGCACCCCAAAATAGATACCCCAGTTTGTCCCGTGTTCAGAAACATACCTACTGTGGCCCTAATCTTTTGTCTGGATGCACAACGGGGCCCAAAATGAAAGGAGTAATCGGTGGCTTTCAGAACAGAAATTTAGCATGAAGGTGATTTAGGCCCCATTGCCTACTTGTAGAGCCCTTGAGCGGCCAAAACGACAGAGAGCCCCCACAAATGACCCCATTTTGAAAACTAGACCCCCTAACGAATTTATCTAGGGGTGTACTGTGTATTTTTACACTACAATTTTTGAATAAATCTAAGCAAAGCAGTAGGAGAAAAATTACAATTTTTATTATTTCGGCAGTTGTATCAATTTAAAAACAGTTTTTTTTGTACAGCACACATAGGAATGAAGACTTTCACCCCAAAATGGATACCCCCGTTTGTCCCGTGTTCAGAACCATAACTCTTGTAACCCTAATCTACTTAAAGGACACATGGCTAGGCCTATAATGGATGGAGCACCCGTTGGATTTCAGGGTACAACGGTATAAATTCCAGGCCCCATTGCCCACTTATAGAGCCATTGAGCGTCCAAAACGATAAAACCTCCCCACAAATGACCCCATTTTAAAAACTAGACCCCTTAATGAATTCATCTAGGGGTGTACTGCGTATTTTGACCCCACAGTATTTGAATAAATCTAAGCAAAGCAGAAGGAAAAAATTACGATTTTCATTTTTTTGGCAATTTTGTCAATTTAAAAACAGTTTTTTTTGTACAGTGTACATAGGAATGAAGACGTTCACCCCAAAATGGATACCCCCGTTTGTCCCGTGTTCAGAAACATACCCATTGTGGCCCTAATCTACTTACAGGAAACATGGCAAGGCCTATAATGGAGGGAACACCCGTTGGATTGCAGGGCACAACTGAATACATTCCAGGCCCCATTGCCCACTTGTACGGAATAAAAATTGACACCTTAAAAAAATATCCCCCCCTCCACACACACACCCCTACCGCTCCGCCCTTTTCGGCGTTACCCAAATCTTAGATAAAAGTAATAATGTGAACTGTGTAATATTTCCAAAGACAAGGGTAATTACGGAGGCTGGTTGGGATGGGTACATGGGGCTATAAAACCGTGTATCCCCCCTCCTCTCATGCTTTTGGGGGGCATTTCTTGACCTCAGTAGCGGGTATGGGGTGTAAAAAGTGGCGCTCTGTGAGTCTCCGTAAGCTTAATGAGGTGCGGCGGTCTCACACAGAAGGCGCTCAACAAGCTGCTCCTGGAACTGCAGGAAGGCGAACGTTCCCGGGGCTTCTTGTAAATTGCGTATTACAGGTAGCGGTCTGAATAACGCCGGGCTCACATGGCTGTAGGTGGAATCTGCTTGCGGAGGCCCGCAGCGGATCCCAGCTGTGAGCCCGGCTGTGACCCTGCGTACGGCTGCGTAATGTACTGCGCATAATTGCCTACTCACACAGGCGGTCATACGCAGTATATATATTTTTTTGTTTGTATTTTCCGCACCGTCGCTTAGCGATGACACGGGTACCCGCAGCCCGTATACAAGGTAGTTGCGTATGGGCTGCAGGTATATCCATGACCATGGAGCACAATAGGCTCTATGTTGCGGATATCCGCGGTAAAATAGAACCTGCTGCGTTCTCTTTTCTGCGAGTGGATTACGCAATTCCGACCCACTAATGTGGGCGGAATTGGGTAATCCAATGCGATTGATCTGCGTATTACCGCGGATCAGAAGCATGCGGAATCCGTAATTCCTATCCGGTCATGTGAGACCGACCTAAGGTAGATCGCTACCTTTTTTTCACGTGACCGGGGACCGCCCAACGAGGCCACCCGTCACTGCTCCAGGCTCTCGGCGACCGTTGGTCGCTGGGAGCAAGGAGATTTTAAATTTCCTGGGCTCCCCGACTCCTGCGCATGTGTCCGATGTTTTGCCGGCGGTCGCATGCGCAGAATCCGGGAACGTCCACGGAAGAAGATTGTGTCGGGGCGCAAATACGGAGGCCTCCGGCAAAAAGTTTCATCTCCTCTCACCGATCGCATCAGTGAGGGGAGATGAACCTTCACCTTTTTTTTACTTTTACGTGATCGCCATTATCCATTGGATAACGGCGAACACGTGATCAGGAACCACTCACCGCAGCCCCCCGTGAAATCTCCAGGCTCTCGGCTAAGTTTTGTAGCCAGGAGCAGGGAGATTTTAAATTACCACGGCTTTTGCGCATGCACCTGCCATATTGGCGACGGGCGCGTGCGCAGAAGCTGGGGTGAGGTCCGCGGATAAATCCGCGGGCCTTAGGTATGTCATTTCATCCTCCCTCACGGATATGATCCGTGGGGGGAGATGAAACGCAAGTTTTTTAAACTTTTTTAAACTTTTTTTATTTAACTTTTTGCACTTTTTTTTTTACTTTTTACCCCTTTTTCTATTTTTATTTTTTAACTTTTTGCACTTTTTTTTTAACTTTACATGATCACTGTCATCCATTGGATGACAGTGATCATGTCCCCAGTGTCATCCCTCTGCTCTTGGCTACACATGGCAGCCAAGGGCAGAGGGATTTTGAATTTCCCGGGGCTCGAGCCCCTCTGTGCACGAGCCCGATGTCAATCATCGGGCGCGCATGCGCAGACCGGGATTTCGGGTCCCGGGACATCGGGACATCGCAGAGGACCGGGGGTGAGTATTTTCACCTCCCCTCATGGATCCGATCCATGAGGGGAGGTGAAACCTTACTTTTTTTTTTACTTTTTCAACTTTTTCGCGATCGCTGCTATCTAATCGATAGCGGTGATCGCGGGCCCGGGGACCGCTCAGGAGGAGCCGGGAGCCAGGAGATTTTAAATTTGCCGGGGGCTCCCGGGCTTCTGCGCATGCGCGTGACGTCATCGTCTGGCGCGCATGCGCAGAAGGCCGCCGGCGGGTCCGGGAGGACGAGATCTCCGTGGGACACCGCCGACAAGCCGGGTAAGTAATTTCAGCTGCCCTGGTGGAGCCGATCCAGCAGGGCAGCTGAAGAACTAACTTTTTTGACAGTTTTCTTTACTTTTTTGCGATCGGCGCTAGCCATTGGCTAGCGCCGATCGCAATGCCGGGGGGGACTGCCCGCATCCTGGGATGACAGCTCCATGCTGTCGGCTACCTGCGGGCACCGACAGCATGGAGCTGTCACGTCCTCAGGCATGTGGGCATCAATCCAAAGAGGATGCATAAAACTACGTCCTCTAGGATTAAGGCCCACTTTCTGAGGACGTAGTTTCCCGATGGGGCAGTCGTTAAGGGGTTAACTACAGCATGTCTATGGACGGTCTTTGCTGCGGAATTTGCGGCGGGTGTCTGGCCATGAATTCTTCAGCGATAATCCATCTGTGGGCATTAGCCATTAATCTCCTCAAAGTGTTATGAAATATCATAGTCAACACTATATATCATGCAAGTAAATAAAAATGAATAATTACATTCATCTTAAAGGAGGTCCTATGAAGTAAAGAATCTAGCTGTAGTCCAATATAGTCATTATTGGTACTTGTGAGTATGCTTCCCTTTAATCAAACTTACATTTTTATTCAATTAATCAACTTGATCATAAGAAAAAAACAACTAAACTTTCTAGGTTTTTTGGGGGGGGGGATAGGTGTGGGTTTTTGCTGGAGGTATCTTGCAACAATTCATTATTTTATGACCAGTGTCTCCAAATCTGTTCCCTCACAGATCGTCTATTGCTTCTATGTTCAAGTTCTAGATTTTTCACCATTAAAGAGGTATTCTGATCAGAACAATCATATTTCTTATAAGAGTACTTAATATCAGCCATTGGAAGTAATTACTAAAGTGTAAATGTCACTTGTTTGAGTACTGTTGCCAATAGATACGTCCTCCTGTAGTTCATTTTCATTCAGAATGAGCATGTGCAGTTCCTACTTTCCACCTGTTATAGCAGTGTCTTTTTTCTGATAGCAGCGTTGCAAAATGGCTTATGCCTGAGTGTGATGCCTTAAAGGCACAGTACAAGTATGCACAGTAACTTCTGTGGGCCCTGAGATAAAGTTCACACATGCGCCTTAGAATGCTTCCATCTTGAATGCAGCTCATCTCAGACAATGCATTCCTGAACATGTGCTGTTCAATTCTATTTTTTCACACCAGACAAGCAGGAAATATTCCCTCTGTCTATTGTTAACTGTACTCCCTCTTCTTTTCAATCACAGCTTTTCAATGCATATTCTATGAAGTGCACAGGAACTGGTCTACAAGCAAATTATGGGTGGCAATAGAACACGTTTCGAATCCCTTTCAGATTCAGGGAGCTTCCAGGACCCCCCAAGGATCGGGCTGGGAAAAATAAGAAATGTCATGTCAACTCTCTTAAAGATTCTTTTACACTCTTGGAGGAAAATTGTTAAACAGGGGTCACCTAATTTCAATGCCTGGTCCCCTCACTCCTCTACTTGGAAACCCTCATTTACTCTCCACACTTTTGCGTACTTATCTCTCATTACTTACATCAGTTGAGTTCTCCAAGATATGTGATGTGATAGAACTGTTAGGTATACAAACTCTTTCTGATCCAGCGGGGAAGTCTAGAGTTCCAACAGGATCTTGGCTTCAATATTTTCAGGTTTACAGTTACATCAACACTCTTATCCCTACATATCTAACCTGCCCGTTGAACTTACTCTTTCTGAAAAAATGTGTTTGTCCTCAGAGACTTCTTCTCATGTGGTCAACTCAGTCTATGTATTGCTACTAAACAGGCAAAAGATTTTGTATCTGGTTGAATTAGGCTCTGGGAATAGGAGTTAGGTAGAATATTTTCTGGAGAGCTATGGGACAAATCCTACACAATTACCTTTGAAATCTCTTTATCAAGTAGGCTGCAAGAGCTTAACTACAAAACAGTATCACATTGGTATAGGACCCCTACTAAATTACATAAATTACTCCCATCAACTTCAGATCAGTGTTAGGGATGCTCCTCATCCACGGGCACAATGGTACATATATGGCTGGATATTTCTAAGCTATATAAAGCTCTAAGTGGTTCTCCAATTGTTATCACTATGGAGATTGCACTCTTATCCATGTTTCCAGGCCCAGTTTCTAAGTCTAGGAAAGCTTTGTTGAGATTCTTCATAATGGCTATGCACCAGATTATTTCCAGATACTTGAAACAAAGCTTTATAATTCTAAAAATAGTTTGGGTGGAAGCCATGGATCATATGAAATACATGGAAGAACTTAAAGGCTACGAACTTGATGAAGAATCTACCGGTACATGGACTAGGTGGAGAGATTTCTAAGATTCACCTTCCTTCCCAATACGGTTGGAGGATGGTATAATTCCCTAAAATATACTGATCAGATCTAAATTTCAGGGTAAGACCGTGGGGCACCTCATACTCATCTTTCTTTCTTTCCCATTTCTTCTTTCTCCCTCCTATCCTATAACTTGTTCCTTCTTTACCCCCCAATTTAATGATTAATCTTGCATTTTGACGGGGGTCGCCACATCGACAGGGATTGATACTATAGGTTGATAACCCCACTAAAGATAATGACCTACATATCACGCCGGACATCATTTAAGTGCGATGGTTCCTTGAGGTGCCGATCCCGGCTCATAAGTTTTTTTGTTTATTATATTTGGAGAGACGATATTATAACAGGGAGAAATAAATGAAAAATAGTTTTTGCAATTTCTATCTTTTGTATCTCATATCCATGTTCATCTTGTATATGCCATGGCTTTCAATAAAAACCTTTTGAACATAAATTGCAGCTGGTCATATGATGGCCGGCGCAAGCTGAAGATTTAACAGAACTGTGGGAGTGCCGATCTTGGTACAGAATGCACATAGGATGTGGATAAGGGCCCAATTAGGATTAGTCCGCGGATTTCCTGAAGATAATTTCCACAGCAAATCCACAGGAAACCAGCAAGAACATCTGAAAGATAAATTTACACTGAAAAGCGTGCAAATTTTGTTGCAGATTTGCCTCTACAGATTTTTTAGGGGACATAAAGAATTAATCTAACATTTGTATCTGCAGATTTTTCTGTGGATCCGCAAGTAATCTACATCAAATGCTACTACAACACAATGTGGATTTTATTGCAGATATTGACTTCCTCGTTAAAGATAATGGGAAAACCCCACAAAATAAATCTATGAACTATATGCAACACAAACTGATATGCTGCGGATTTTTAAATCTGGACACCATATCAACTTCTGAGCAGATGAAGTCTGTAGCATGTAGACAAGATTTGCACATATCTGGTACTGCAATCGAATGAACTAGGCTGTGACATACACCTGTGTGATACAGGCCTTAGTGTGCAGATATATCTGCACGGATAGTTTGATTATACAATAAAGCTGGATGTTGAGTAAGCCCTTGTAACTGCCCCACACAGACACACACCATTTCTGCAATTCAAAGTCAAATAATATGGTTACTCCTAGTGGGGTTTTAAAAGTTTGCAGTCAAACTTTTCAGGATTTGTATGGATTCATGCTCTTTAATTTACTCTACTGATTAGCTGTCTGTTCTCAGCACTATCATGGATAAACCCATGGCCGCATTTGACCCCATGTTGGTGAACAGGCTCTCAATGAAGTAATTTACAGGCTTTCAAGAACAAAGAAATGTTTAACTTTTATATATAGAATAATGCATCTTATCTGTTGTTTAAAGCCATCAATTACAGTAATTGTAAAATAATGTCTTAAATTCCAAAGGAAAATAACTTTCTTAGTGACCATTGCTTTTATGAAAAGCTAAGAACTTGACACCAATTTGCATTGACTAACATGTAATTTGCATATTTGCTCTATTTCCATTTGTGCTGAAAGCGCTCTTTTTAGAATTCTTTTTTAAAACCAAGAATTCCATCTGTTGTCATGGTACTGAACCCAGTGGAAAAGGAAATGCTAGCCAGAGTCTGGCCTTTAGACAGACCATCAGTGAACTGCCTTGTTACCATGCAATAGAAAGAGATTTGTTAAAATCAGAAAAAATAAAATTCTGTTTTTTAGTACTGTAGACATGCTGTAAGCAGAGTAGCCTCCAGGTCTAAAGTTTAAAAAGACACTGAACTTTTAACACGCTTGTGCTTAAGTGATAGCCAATATGATAACTAGCAAAAGTGCAAGTCACTTTACTTACCTAAAACAATGTTTCAGTGCTTGAAAATTCGTATAAAGTGCTGACTAGAGATGAGCGAGCACGCTCGGTAAAGGCAGTTACTCAAGCGAGCATCGCTCTTCTCGAGTAACTGCATACTTGTCTGAGAGAGCGGTGGGGGGGAGAGCGGTGGGGAGAGTGAGAGAGATCTCTCTCTCTCCCCCCTCCCTGTTCACCACTCCCCCCGCATTTTCTCGAATGAGTATGCAGTTACTCGAGAAGAGCGATGCTCGCTCGAGTAACTGCCTTTACCGAGCGTGCTCGCTCATCTCTAGTGCTGACCACTAGAGGTCTCACATCCTTCTAATTTGATGTCTACTGCCTGTAGTCATGTGAAATCCATCTATAGCAGGAGATAGATTAAAGAAAGTGGAATGTGAGCTTTGCTGCTGTCTCATGTTGCTCATAGAAGTCTACGGAGAGTAGAGGAAGAGGAATCTGCAGGAGGGAGATAGAGGCAGAGACACACACACAAATATAGCTGCAGCTTCTAATAAGTATTTTATCTCACCTCAGTGTTGGATTCACATCCGCACTACTTAGCACAGATATGTTAAGTCCTCCGTAATGCTGCTGCTTCTGAGGGTGTGCTACAGGGAAATAGGAGAGCAGGATTTCCTTTTTTCTATCTGTGCAGTACCAGAGCCATCATAGCAGCAAGTCCTCACCGAATGGCTTACGAAAGACTGAGAATTAGGCTACTTTCACATAGACAATTTTTCTATCCATTTTTTGGACCAAAAAAATCAGTCGCAAAAAACAAGCGAAATTAGCATCCCTTTATTTGAATGCATGCTTTCATACTGGCTTTTTTTACTCAGACGAATTCTTAGAGTAAAAGAAAAAGCAGCATGTCCTATTCTTGTCCAAATCTCAGACAAGAACAGCTCGTGTCAATGTGTGGTCCCTCACACAGTGGACAGCATCACAAAGATAGAAAAACGTTTTCCCTGCGCTTCAAGAGCCAAAAGGATTGGTGAAAATTTTTGAAACTTTCAAAAGAAAAAGCACAGACGATTGGGTCCACACCAATCCTTTTGGCTCTTGAAGCGCGAGGAAAACTTTTTTCTATCTTCGTGACATTGTTCCTACTAAAGCCCTAGTTAACCAGCGGGCTTTCTTTCTCGAGACGCATCTCCAGATGGTGGATGTGAGATCATAAGGAGGATGACAAGCAATCCAGGACCATAGGTGCCGATGGATTTTCCCTGATAGGGGATTCCACCGAGCACCAGGTGAGTGCTTGCATCACAGAAGGGGAATAAATAATTAAATACAATCACAGAAAAATGGCCGTTACTTACTGGGTGAGGAGTGCATATAGATATATCCTCTCACCATGCAAGTAGCTGACTACAAAATGGAGGAGCCAATAACACCTGTGCAGGACACCGATGAGACAACCACTCACACTGCCTCTTGATAATGAGGGGGGTGGCTGCTTGGCATATACTCCCACACATAGTGGATACAGGGTGCCAGACCATTCTGATATATGTAGTTCACCATGCAGACCAGCAACCTATTAATGACGCCATGATAATTCGGCGGGTTGCCCTGCATTTCCAACAGTGAACCACATTGGCACTGCCACCCTGGGCTCCCCCTGGAGTCTCAAAGCCACACTGCATGTGAATGATAGATAATAAATGCAAGGCATTGGTTGGATGTTGGCCAAGATACATGAGCCCACTAACCACTTCACGGTTCCTTGGTAGTCAGCTACCTGCATGGTGAGAGGATGCATCTATATGCACTCCTCACTCAGTAAGTAACGGCCATTTTTTCCAGGTGAGTGCTTGGTGCATTTGATTGTTCATACTGCAGGTTGTCGTTAAGACGAGGCGCTGATGGTTGTCTGTTCATTTCTTTGTCTATACACATTGGACAGCACACAGATAGGATGTCCGTTTGCTGGTCGATTCAAGTTGTGCCCACGAATTTTGGGTGCAAATTGTATTTTCTGTGTGTCAGTAGCCTTAGAAGAGAAAACAAGTGCTAAAAGTAGGACACAAATCATGTCATGGTCAGAAAAAGTGTTATTCCCCGATATACGCAAACAGGACGACTTATTCTGAAATGTCATCTGAAAGTGTGAGTACACTCTTCAAGATCAGAGACTTTTCATTATTCTTACTTTCATTTTTTTGTCAATGCCTTCCAACAGCCATAACTTTGTTTCTCAATTGACATAGCTGTATGATGACATGTTTTTTGCAGGACAAGTTGTATTTTTTAATGGTACCATTTAATGGACCAGATAATATACTGAAAAACTTTTTAATATATTTAAATGGGGGTAAATAAAACCCAATTTTGCCCTTTTTTGGGAAGGAGGATTAGTTTTTACGGTATTCAATGTACAGTAAGGATGACATTAACTTAATTCAGTGAGTCGGTACAATTATGGTGATACTAAATTCATATAGTTTTTATGTTTTACTGCTTTTAAAAAGTAAAGAAACTTTTCTTTGTTAAACAAAAAATGCTTTCCTTTACCATATTCTGAGATGTATAACTTTTTATTTTGTCATCGATGGGGCTATGGGAGAGCTTTAGAGATGAGCGAACGTACTCGTCCGAGCTTGATACTCGTTCGAGTATTAGCGTGTTCGAGATGCTCGTTACTCGTAACGAGTACCACGCGATGTTCGAGTTACTTTCACTTTCATCTCTGAGACGTTAGCGCGCTTTTCTGGCCAATAGAAAGACAGGGAAGGCATTACAACTACCCCCTGCGACGTTCAAGCCCTATACCACCCCCCTGCAGTGAGTGGCTGGGGAGATCAGGTGTCACCCGAGTATATAAATCGGCCCCTCCCGCGCCTCGCCACAGATTTATTCTGACATAGAGGAGGGAAAGTGCTGTTGGTGCCGGAGCTGCTATAGGGAGAGAGTTAGGAGTTATTTTAGGCTTCAAGAACCCCAACGGTCCTTCTTAGGGCCACATCTGACCGTGTGCAGTACTGTTGAGGCTGCTTTTTGCAGTGTTGCACATTTTTTTTTTTGTATATCGGCTGTGCAGAGCATTGCGTCCTCAGTCTGCAGTAATTTTATATAGTATAGGGCCAGTAGTGCTGAGGCAGGGACAGTGAAAAAGGTGAAAGACATATACTGTCTATATAGGCAGTGGGCTTTTCCAAAAAAATTTGTGAAAAAACATTCTATTTGGGCTGCCTGTGACCGTCCTGAGTGTACTGCGTCTCTGCTGGGGGTAGTGGTCCTAATTAATATGCAGCCAGCTAAGTGTTACAGCAGGCTTGCGCAAAATTCTTTCCTGGCTCTGCGTTGGCCGTTACATCACCGCTGTCATCCTGTTCAGAGCGAAACAGTCTGCAGTAATTTTACATAGTCCAGGGCCAGTAGTGGTGAGGCAGGGACAGTGAAAGAGATATACTGTCTATATAGGCAGTGGGCTTTTCCAAAAAAATTTGCGAAAAAACATTCTATTTCGGCTGCCTGTGACCGTCCTGAGTGTAATGCGTCTCTGCTGGGGGTAGTAGTCCTAATTAATACGCAGCCAGCTAAGTGTTACAGCAGGCTTGCACAAAATTCTTTCCTGGCTTTGCGTTGCCCGTTACATCACCGTTGTCATCCTGTCCAGAGGGAAACAGTCTGCAGTAATTTTACATAGTATAGGGCCAGTAGTGCTGAGGCAGGGACAGTGAAAAAGGTGAAAGACATATACTGTCAATATAGGCAGTGGGCTTTTCCAAAAAAATTTGGGAAAAAACATTCTATTTGGGCTGCCTGTGACCGTCCTGAGTGTACTGCGTCTCTACTGGGGGTAGTAGTCCTAATTAATACGCAGCCAGCTAAGTGTTTCAGCAGGCTTGCGCAAAATTCTTTCCTGGCTCTGCGTTGGCCGTTACATCACCGCTGTCATCCTGTCCAGAGGGAAACAGTCTGCAGTAATTTTACATAGTATAGGGCCAGTAGTGCTGAGGCAGGGACAGTGAAAAAGGTGAAAGACATATACTGTCTATATAGGCAGTGGGCTTTTCCAAAAAATTTGGAAAAAACTTTCTATTTGGGCTGCCTGTGACCGTCCTCAGTGTACTGCATCTGTGCTGGGGGTAGTAGTCCTAATTAATACGCAGCCAGCTAAGTGTTACAGCAGGCTTGCGCAAAATTCTTTCCTGGCTCTGCTGTGCGTTCCGTAAGCGAAGTCAGCCTCCAACCACAGGCCAATAAGCGGCACATTTAATTACAGCGTTCTGTTTCTGCACTACTAGTAATACACCATGCTGAGGGGTAGGGGTAGGCCTAGAGGACGTGGACGTGGACGAGGATGCGGAGGCCCAAGTCGAGCTCCTGATCCAGGTGTATCGCAGCCGACTGCTGCGGGATTAGGAGAGAGGCACGTTTCTGGCGTCCCCACATTCATCTCACAATTAATGGGTCCACGCGGTAGACCTTTATTAGAAAATGAGCAGTGTGAGAAGGTCCTGTCGTGGATGGCAGAAAGTGCATCCAGCAATCTATCGACCACCCAGAGTTCTGCGCCGTCCACTGCTGCAACTCTGAATCCTCTGGCTGCTGCTCCTCCTTCCTCCCAGCCTCCTCACTCCATTACAATGACACATTCTGAGGAGCAGGCAGACTCCCAGGAACTGTTCTCGGGCTCTGCCCAGAATGGGCAGCAATGGTTCCGAATCCTCTCCCACTGGAGGAGTTTGTCGTGACCGATGCCCAACCTTTGGAAAGTTCCCGGGGTCCGGGGAAGAGGCTGGGGACTTCCGGCAACTGTCTCAAGAGCTTTCAGTGGGTGAGGAGGACGATGACGATGAGACACAGTTGTCTATCACTCAGGTAGTAGTAATTGGAGGAAGTCCGAGGGAGGAGCGCACAGAGGATTCGGAGGAAGAGCAGCGGGACGATGAGGTGACTTACCCCACCTGGTTTGCTATGCCTACTGAGGACAGGTCTTCAGAGGGGGAGGCAAGTGCAGCAGCAGGGCAGGTTGGAAGAGGCAGTGCGGTGGCCAGGGGTAGAGGCAGGGCCAGACCGAATAATCCACCAACTGTTTCCCAAAGCGCCCCCTCGCGCCATGCCAACCTGCAGAGGCCGAGGTGCTAAAAGGTCTGGCAGTTTTTCACTGAGAGTGCAGACGACCGACGAACAGTGGTGTGCAACCTTTGTCGTGCCAAGATCAGCCGGGGAGCCACCACCACCAGCCTCACCACCACCAGCCTCACCACCACCAGCATGCGCAGACATATGATGGCCAAGCACCCCACAAGGTGGGACGAGGGCCGTTCACCGCCTCCGCTGCCTCTCCCCCTGTGCCCCAACCTGCCACTGAGATCCAACCCCCCTCTCAGGACACAGGCACTACCGTCTCCTGGCCTGCACCCACACCCTCACCTCCGCTGTCCTCGGCCCCATCCACCAATGTCTCTCAGCGCACCGTCCAGCTGTCGCTAGCGCAAGTGTTGGAGCGCAAGCACAAGTACGCCGCCACGCACCCGCACGCTCAAGCGTTAAACGTGCACATAGCCAAATTTATCAGCCTGGAGATGCTGCCGTATAGGGTTGTGGAAACGGAGGCTTTCAAAGGTATGATGGCGGTGGCGGCCCCGCGCTACTCAGTTCCCAGTCACCACTACTTTTCCCGATGTGCCGTCCCAGCCCTGCACGACCACGTCTCCCGCAACATTGTACGCGCCCTCACCAACGCGGTTACTGCCAAGGTCCACTTAACAACGGACACGTGGACAAGCACAGGCGGGCCGGGCCACTATATCTCCCTGACGGCACATTGGGTGAATTTAGTGGAGGCTGGGACAGAGTCAGAGCCTGGGACCGCTCACGTCCTACCCACCCCCAGAATTGCGAGCCCCAGCTCGGTGGTGGTATCTGCGGCGGTGTATGCTTCCTCCACTAAACCACCCTCCTCCTCCTCCTCCTCCTACGCAACCTCTGTCTCGCAATCAAGATGTGTCAGCAGCAGCACGTCGCCAGCAGTCGGTGTCGCGCGGCATGGCAGCACAGCGGTGGGCAAACGTCAGCAGGCCGTGCTGAAACTACTCAGCTTAGGAGAGAAGAGGCACACGGCCCACGAACTGCTGCAGGGTCTAACAGAGCAGACCGACCGCTGGCTTGTGCCGCTGAGCCTCCAACCGGGCATGGTCGTGTGTGACAACGGCCGTAACCTGGTGGCGGCTCTGCAGCTCGGCAGCCTCACGCACGTGCCATGCCTGGCCCACGTCTTTAATTTGGTGGTTCAGCGCTTTCTGAAAAGCTACCCATGCTTGTCAGACCTGCTCGGAAAGGTGCGCCGGCTCTGCACACATTTCCGCAAGTCCCACACGGACGCTGCCACCCTGCAACATCGGTTTAATCTGCCAGTGCACCGACTGCTGTGCGACGTGCCCACGCGGTGGAACTCTACGCTCCACATGTTGGCCAGGCTCTATGAGCAGCGTAGAGCTATAGTGGAATACCAACTCCAACATGGGCGGCGCAGTGGGAGTCAGCCTCCTCAATTCTTTACAGAAGAGTGGGCCTGGTTGGCAGACATCTGCCAGGTCCTTGGAAACTTTGAGGAGTCTACCCAGATGGTGAGCGGCGATGCTGCAATCATTAGCGTCACCATTCCTCTGCTATGCCTCTTGAGAAGTTCCCTGCAAAGCATAAAGGCAGACGCTTTGCGCTCGGAAACGGAGGCGGGGGAAGACAGTATGTCGCTGGATAGTCAGAGCACCCTCCTGTCTATATCTCAGCGCGTTGAGGAGGAGGAGGAGCATGAGGAGGATGAGGGGGAGGGGGAAGAGACAGCTTGGCCCACTGCTGAGGGTACCCATGCTGCTTGCCTGTCATCCTTTCAGCGTGTATGGCCTGAGGAGGAGGAGAATCCTGAAAGTGATCTTCCTAGTGAGGACAGGCATGTGTTGCGTACAGGTACCCTGGCACACATGGCTGACTTCATGTTAGGATGCCTTTCTCATGACCCTCGCGTTACACGCATTCTGGCCACTACGGATTACTGGGTGTACACACTGCTCGACCCACGGTATAAGGAGAACCTTTCCACTCTCATACCCGAAGAGGAAAGGGGTTCGAGAGTGATGCTATACCACAGGACCCTGGCGGACAAACTGATGGTAAAATTTCCATCCAACAGCGATAGTGGCCGAAGGCGCAGTTCCGAGGGCCTGGTAGCAGGGGAGGCGCGGAGATCAGGCAGCATGTACAGCACAGGCAGGGGAACACTCTCTAAGGCCTTTCATAGCTTTCTGGCTCCCCAGCAAGACTGTGTCACCACTCCCCAGTCAAGGCTGAGTCGGCGGGAGCACTGTAAAAGGATAGCGAGGGAGTACGTAGCCGATCGCACGACCGTCCTCCGTGACGCCTCTGCCCCCTACAACTACTGGGTGTCGAAGCTGGACACGTGGCCTGAACTCGCGCTGTATGCCCTGGAGGTACTTGCTTGTCCTGTGGCTAGCGTCTTGTCAGAGAGTGTGTTTAGTGCGGCTGGGGGAATCATCACGGATAAGCGTACCCGCCTGTCAACCAACAGTGCCGACAGGCTTACACTCATCAAGATGAACAAAGCCTGGATTTCCCCAGACTTCTCTTCTCCACCAGCGGACAGCAGCGATACCTAAACAATACGTAGGCTGCACCCGCGGATGGAAGCATCGTTCTCTATCACCATCAAAAACGGGGACCTTTTAGCTTCATCAATCTGTGTATTATATTCATCCTCCTCCTCCTGCTCCTCCTCCTGAAACCTCACGTAATCACGCCGAACGGGCAATTTTTCTTAGGCCCACAAGGCTCAGTCATATAATTTTTGTAAACAATTTTTATACGTTTCAATGCTCATTAAAGCGTTGAAACTTGCACCTGAACCAATTTTTATTTTAACTGGGCTGCCTCCAGGCCTAGTTACAAATTAAGCCACATTAACCAAAGCGATTAATGGGTTTCACCTGCCCTCTTGGTTGGGCATGGGCAATTTTTCTGAGGTACATTAGTACTGTTGGTACACCAATTTTTTAGGGCCCTCGCCTACAGTGTAATCCAATAAATTTTTTGCCCACCTGCATTAAAGCTGACGTTACATCAGCTGTGCTGGGCACTGCAATGGGATATATTTATGTACCGCCGGTGGCTTCCTGGGACCCACCCATGCTGGCGGTCCACATGGACTTCCCATTAGGGAGATGTACGTCCCTGTGTATACTTATAAAAAACTCGAGCCTGACTGGGGCATGCAGTTTGGGCCGAAGCCCACCTGTATTTAATCAGACGTTAGCTCTGCTGTCCAGGGCACTGCAATGGGATATATTTTTGTACCGCCAGTGGGTTCCAGGGAGCCACCCATGCTGTCGGTCCTCACGGACCTCACATTAGGGAGTTGTACCTGCCTGTGTCTATGTATTAAAAACCCCGGTCTGACTGGGGCATGTAGTGTGGGCCGAAGCCCACCTGTATTTTATCTGACGTTACCTCAGCTGTGCAGGGCAATGCAATGGGATATATTTATGTACCGCCGGTGGCTTCCTGGCACCCACCCTTGCTGTCGGTCCACACGGAGTTGTAACTGCATGTGTCACCTTCTAAAGCACCCCAATCTGACTGGGGCATGCAGTGTGGGCCGAAGCCCACCTGTATTTTATCTGACGTTACCTCAGCTGTGCAGGGCAATGCAATGGGATATATTTATGTACCGCCGGTGGCTTCCTGGCACCCACCCATGCTGTCGGTCCACACGGAGTTGTAACTGCATGTGTCCACTTCTAAATAACCCCAGTCTGACTGGGGCATGCAGTGTGGGCCGAAGCCCACCTGTATTTTATCTGACGTTACCTCAGCTGTGCAGGGCAATGCAATGGGATATATTTATGTACCGCCGGTGGCTTCCTGGCACCCACTCATGCTGTCAGTCCACACGGAGTTGTAACTGCATGTGTCCACTTCTAAAGAACCCCAGTCTGACTGGGGCATGCAGTGTGGGCCGAAGCCCACCTGCATTTAACATGACATTACCTCAGCTGTGATGGGCAATGCAATGGGATATATTTATGTACCGCCGGTGGGTTCCAGGAAGCCACCCATGCTGTGGGTCCACAGGGAGTTGTAACTGCATGTCTCTACTTCTAAAGAAGCCCAGTCTGACTGGGGCATGCAGTGTGGGCCGAAGCCCACCTGCATTTAACATGACATTACCTCAGCTGTGATGGGCAATGCAATGGGATATATTTATGTACCGCCGGTGGCTTCCTGGCACCCACCCATGCTGTCGGTCCACACGGAGTTGTAACTGCATGTGTCCACTTCTAAAGAAACCCAGTCTGACTGGGGCATGCAGTGTGGGCCAAAGCCCACCTGCATTTAACATGACATTACCTCAGCTGTGATGTGCAATGCAATGGGATATATTTATGTACCGCCGGTGGGTTCCAGGGAGCCACCCATGCTGTGGGTCCACAGGGAGTTGTACCTGCATATGTCTACTTCTAAAGAACCCCAGTCTGACTGGGGCATGCAGTGTGGGCCGAAGCCCACCTGCATTTAAAATGACATTACATCAGCTGTGCTGGGCACTGCAATGGGATATATTTATGTACCGCCGGTGGGTTGCAGGGAGCCACCCATGCTGTGGGTGCACACGGAATTCCCATTGCGGGGTTGTACCTGCCTGTGACTATTTATAAAAAAACGCGGTCTGACTGGGGCATGCAGACACCTTGACAGAATGAATAGTGTGTGGCACATAGGTTCCCCATTGCTATGCCCACGTGTGCAGCATCTGATGGAGGTGGCACAGGATTGGATTTCTCATTGCTTCTGTACAGCATTGTGGGCTATCGCCCCGCCCCTTTTAAAGAGGGTCGCTGCCTAGCCGTGCCAACCCTCTGCAGTGTGTGCCTGCGGTTCCTCCTCATGGCAGATGCACTTATAAATAGACATGAGTGTGGCGTGGCATGAGGGCAGCTGAATGCTGCGCAGGGACAGTTTGGTGTGTGCTGTGGACACTGGGTCGTGCGGGGGGGGGGGGGGGGTTGGGCAGCATGTAACCCAGGAGAAGTGGCAGCGGAGTGTCATGCAGGCAGTGATTGTGCTTTGTTGGAGGTAGTGTGGTGCTTAGCTAAGGTATCCATTGCTAATGAGGGCTTTTCAGAAGTAAAAGTTGTTGGGAGGGGGGGGGCCCACTCTTGCCGCTATTGTGGCTTAATAGTGGGACCTGTGAACTTGAGATGCAGCCCAACATGTAGCCCCTCGCCTGCCCTATCCGTTGCTGTGTCGTTCCCATCACTTTCTTGAATTGCCCAGATTTTCACAAACGAAAACCTTAGCGAGCATCGGCGATATACAAAAATGCTCGGGTCGCCCATTGTCTTCAATGGGGTTCGTTATTCGAAACGAACCCTCAAGCATCGCAAAATTTTCGTCCCGAGTAACGAGCACCCGAGCTTTTTGGTGCTCGCTCATCTCTAGAGAGCTTGTTTTTTGGGGGTACATATATCTTTTTTATTGCTTTTTATTCCATTTTTTAGTAGTCAGCAAAAAAACAGCAATTCTGGCATTCTGTACTTTTTTTACAGTGTTCACCATGTGGCATAAATAGTGTGATATTTTAATAATTAGGACCTTTACAGACATGGCAACACCAATTATGTTGATGTTTATTATTGCTTCAATTTTTTATTGGAAAAGGGGAGGTTCAAACTTTAAATTTTTTAGTATTTTTAAAAATAGGCCAAAGGCTGCTATGTTAACCTATTAGCACCCCAAGATTGTGTTGCCAGAGGGTCCCCTGGCTGGCTATTTAGATGCACAGCCAGCTTTTACCCTGGCATCTAATTAGTTAACAGCCAGAATTGGAGATAAGTCTGATCATGGCCATTGCCGGTGGCCATCAGTTGTTGAAAACATCCGCTCCGGTTCTTCCCTTCGCCGCGGCTCCATCTTCTCTCCGTCGCGGCTGGATCTTTTTTCTTCGGGACAGCGCATCCGCCGGGCCGAAGAAAGAAGATCCGGCCGCGACGCAGAGAACATGACGCCGCGGCGAAGGGAAGATCCGGAGCGGGCGAGAGGTAAGTTTATTCTTCTTTTTAGCGCTCATGTCCGCGGGGCAGGAGGGACCCGCTACGGATTCTCCATGGAGAATCCGTAGCGGGCCTGATTTTCCCCGTGGACATGAGGCCTAAGGTACTAATCTGGCATGAAAATGTGTCACCCAAACAACAAAGGTTCCTACTTCTTGAAAGAATTGTGTGCTCCCATAAAGACCCTCTATTATCCTTCTTCTTCTCCTTATCTTGGTACTCTGCACCTGGAGGCCTTGCCGATCCGTCATGGGGAAGGCAGCTGCTGCCTACTTGTATGTAGTGTCACCGCTGGCATTAGTATTTCTACTTGGATTAAGTCCCCTCATGCTTTGACCCTGTTATACTATCGAGTGCTACTTTTCTGTTTTATTAGCCATTAGAAATGAGCGAGTATACTCGCTAAGGCACATTACTCGAGCGAGTAGTGCCTTAGCCGAGCATCTCCCCGCTCGTCTCTAAAGATTCGGGGGCCGGCGCGGGTGACAGGTGAGTTGCGGCGGGGAGCGGGGGGGAGAGAGGGACAGAGAGATCTCCCCTACGTTCCTCCCCGTTCCTCCCCGCTCTCCCCCGCAGCTCCCTGCCAGCCCCCAAATCTTTACAGATGAGCGGGGAGATACTCGGCTAAGGCACTACTCGCTCGAGTAAGATGCCTTAGCGAGTATACTCGCTCATCTCTATTAGCCATTCATTCTGACTTCTATATGTAAGGGCCTACTTTATCTATATTAGTTATCGGCTTATTTTGTATTTTACTTTATTCATTGTTTTCTTTTTTCAGGGATGAAATTTGGGAACCCTGGAACCCATTACTAATTTTCCATAGTTATGGTCGCAAGATAAACTATTTACAACTTATAATGATCATTCAGGACTGATTTAAAGGGCCTCTATGGTGACATTATTTTTTCATTCATTATGTAACTAAACCCCCAGCATATATAAGTTGCTAGTATTACTGTGTTTAGTTGTTCCTTTCTATCTGAAACTTCCTAAAAAGAAAAAGCAGGTAGAAATCTCAACATCAAGATGGTGCCTGTTAAGTATCAGACAGGAAGCTGCAGTACATGGAAGTAACTGCAATATATATGGTACACATCCAGAGTGTGACAAGCAATCAGCTTAGGGGGGCAAGGATGGAAACATGTGTTTTCACTGGAGTGGCCCTTAAAAGTTGGTATTTCCATCAGGGCCCCTAATCCTGTACATGCCTGTCCTGACTGCTCACCTCTTTGCACGCCACTGCATCCAAGCACAAAAAGGTGGCCACATTCTACAAAAACAGCCAAGCAATCTGTGCTATACAATTCCTGTAACTCCCGTAGAGCTCAATGGAAATTATGTAAATATTGTAGCACCACCTGCTACGCGGTTTCTGAAACTTGTGAGATGCAGAAACAGTGCAGCTGGTGACTTGCTGGACTGGAGTAATTTTATAGAACTTTTCAAGTTACTCAATGCATTCCTATAGACAGCGATTTCTGACCAAAATATTTGTTCTAGTGAGAAATAAAATGTCCAGATATAGCCCTAGTCTTATTATAGTCAACCTTTGGTAAGTTCAAATACAGTTACATGATTTATAAGGGACACGTATCTATATAAGGCCCAATGGTTGACAATGCCAGATCTGAAAAACATAATGTTATAGATTTTAGAATAAGGCTGTACCGTAACAACTTGTCGAAAAGTGAAGAGGTCTTTATACCTTCATGAATGCAGTGTGTGCTGCAATAACAACCATAGCATTATGTAGTCCAATACAAAGCAATCTACAAGTAAAGGGACTGTGCCAATGTAATTTATGGTGTAACATCACCAAGTCTAGTCAACATTTCAATATAGTGCAAATTTGCGTAGCCTTAATTTCTCATGTAAACTGTAGCAATAAAAGAAGGGAGATGATATTTTGTGTTTGTAATGAAGCTGTGTAGTCTTTTTGATATTTCCCTAGAGACAATTGTTGTCTACAGAGGCTCTTACGCAGCATCAGACAGATGCGTGTGGCTCCCTCCGCCACATGGATATTTTATCCTCTCCATTACCTGACATCAAATCATTCAGCTGTTCTCCCTGGACACACAGGGATCTGTGCAGTATTAGCCTGCCAATTTGGGTATTGTCCCAATAACAGATGAGTAATCCTTGATATGAGTACATTTGTTTGCAGCTTGTTCAAATCTAACCTCAGATCTATAATTATAATTTGTGCATTTTCTGTCTTAAAGAGAACCTGACACTAGGTTTTTGCTTCCTGAAAAGGGTTACCATCTTTGTCATAAAAAAATATTATTATTTGACCTCCGGTCAACTTGAAACTTGCGGATCCCCGTCACTCCTGCAGGCTGCCACGATGTCCTCCGTACCGGCAGAGCATTTCTTTCTGGAAGCGGGGGTTGAATTCCCCGCCTCTAGAAAAGAAAATGCTCTGATTGGCTAGCCAGCGCTGGCATCAGCCAATGAAAGCCGGTGCTGGGTTAACCAATCACAGCCATTCAATGATGTCATTGAATGCCTGTGATTGGTTAACACAGCGCTGGCTTCTAATTGGCTGAAGCCAGTGCTGGCTAACCAATCAGAGCATTATCTCAGCTGGAGGTGGGAAATTGAAGCCCCGCTTCCAGAACGAATTCAAAAATACTGCCCTTTAATATGGCCAGTAAAAAAAAAATACCGGCACCAGCCTGGCGGGCAAAATACCAACCGTGTGGCAACCCTATTCCTGAACCACAATCAGCATGAAGTACAAGCAGGCACCAACAGTATAAGGATGTATGTTTTATCCTGAAACACAGCAGTGTTTCATAAAAAAATTATATACTTTACGAACAGTTTGAAACAGGTAGAACAGTGATGAGGTTGTTGTCACGTCACTAGCTTTACTACAGTTGGTTCTATCCTGACTAGCTAGAGTTAATATCTCCTGTCCTGACTAGTTAAGGTTAATTAGTTCTGCAGTTAGCTGAGGTAGTGTCTGGTGATTGACAACCAATCCGCTTCTCCCCTTTCCCTATATAATCCAGCTTTTCCTGGCTGGAAGTGCCAGTTATATTTCAGTATTTCTGGTCAAGTCAGCTTGCTCAGTTTACCTGTCTGTTGTCTGGCTCCTGTCTTCTGTTTAGTTCCCTGTGTTCCTGTTTGTTTTGTATTCTGTGTCTTCTCATCTTTTAAGTTACTGTTTGTACCCAGTTTTTGTAATCTGGTTCCCCTTTGACTCTGGACCTGTTCTACTGCAAGTAGTGGGGTTGTCCCTTTCGGGACGGGTACTCCACTTCAAGGCGGGTTCTGTGTGAGGGTTTCAGAGTGCCCTGCTCTAATCGTTACCTCTTGGTTCTGTCTGCATCTAGGCACTTGAGTAGGAAATCACCCCATAGTTTTGTCAGCAGTCCAGGAGAAATGTGACAGTGGCTCTCTGCCTGCTTCTACCTGCTCAAATTTGGTAGATAGATAAGTTTCACCTAATGCACAATGTACAATCATAGAGAGAAAAGGCCAATCTAGACAATCCGGATGGGGAGAAGGCAGTGGTGGGCCATCACTGTGACTCCTCTCGCCATTGTCGGCTGCTTCTTAAAATATGTCTTTTCTACAAAACTGTATTGTTTCTGAAGCAAACATACATCTATGTGATGTGGGTGACTGTTTGGACTTCATGCCAGCTATGGTTCGGGCAGCATAAACTTCATGGCAAGTTACTTATAAACAGCCACATGTAAGAGGACAGGTTGCTGACAAAACTCTCTTTGTCCTTCTCAGGCCTCTCTCACATGGGCGTAATGAGCTACGCGCCATATGCGTACACCCCCACCTCCCCCTCCTGTTAGCATGCCACAATTACACTATGACGTGTACTTGCTATGACGTGTGCTGACAATCCCCATATATCTTGACATGTATGCGCCTGTAATATGCACTAAGATAGTGCATGCCGCAATTTGTTTTTGCATGTGCATTTCTCGCGCTGTGTTATGAGAGGCACATTTAAAGTGTATAGGAAAATGGTACTGCACATTACGAGCGTAAAAACTGCCGATGTAATACACAGTGACCACATGCTCGTGTGAGAGTGACTTTAGGCTATGTTCAATCAACATTTTGGCTTTTGTTTCCTGCTCCATTATGGGATCAGGAAAATGGAGACCACTGGCCTAATGGATTTATCTTATGAGAGCAGTGGGGTCCGTTTGTTTCCGTCCAGCTGTTCAGCATTCAGCACACCATGTTGCACTATTTTATCCAGGATTTGCGCAGATTTCAGCAACAGAGGCTGAACAGAACCTCCTACGGAGGTGTGAATGTAGATGTGAATAATCTGTTCCGAATACCTGCAAATGACATTTGTGACAAACACTTTAACACTTAATAGGTTGATTTACCTATGGTTTCAACAAGCTCCAATAGAAGGTAGTTGTTATCAAACATGATCATTGGCGAGTTAATAGTACAATAAAAAACTAGATCAATTTCAAATCTCCAATCAAAACATTTAAATGCCTGGTTGATGGCAGTCGCTGCGAACAGTTATAGATGTCACATACCTGAGGGATTCTGATAAGCTTCGAATCAGTAAAAGGGATTAGATCTTATGATACAACGTCTTTGATTTGTAAAGCTTGAGAACGTCTAGAAATATCACTTCGGATAACTAGACTCTTCATTCTTGGGGCAGCTTCCCACCCAGCGAGAATGCTTCTGATATTCCTCAGCATTTACAGTACGAGCTATATGGAGATTTGTAAAATTTCCTGCACATGGAGTGCAAAATTTCCACACCGAATCTGCAGCATTTTTTAAAAATGCTGTGAATTTAAAATTTGCAGCATGTTTATTTAGGTTTGGGATTTCAACCCTTGAAATTCAAGGATTACAATCTGCAGCAGATCCGCAACAAAATCTATGGCTTAAGCCGCACCATGTAGATGTGGATTTGGCCACTGTGGATTTCCAATGTATTTGCTGAAGGTTTTACAGCTGCAGAACACCAGAAGTGAAGATGCTGTGTGAGAAGACAGCCTTAGGACTTATAAACATGCTTACAAATTGTAGACTTAAAGGAGATGTCTCGAGGAAGCAGTGAATTTTTTTTTTTGCCCAGTCCCCCTAATTAAGCAAACATTACTAATTACCCCTGTAAATGACTTTCCTAGCTGGTTTCTACTTACAGTTCCAGCGTTTCAGCAACTTATAAAAATTTTGCCAAGATGGCCACCGGCTCTTTTCCCTTCGCTCGCTGCAGCCCGACGTGCGCGCTCCCGAGACGCTACCAGCTGTGTCTCCATGGCAACCAGACGCCCCACAGCCGCCGACCGGACCCCTGGAGTGAACATGGCCGACCAGTCACCCACCGCCAGGCAGAAGGTAACTGGCGCAGCGCCCCCCCCATCACAGCGGCAGCCCCCCCCCCCCCCCCCGGCCCAGCGCTAGTTCCCCCGGCCTAGCGACAGCCCCCCCCCCGGCCCAGCGCTAGTTCCCCCGGCCTAGCGACAGCCCCCCCGGCCCAGCGCTAGTTCCCCCGGCCTAGCGACAGCCCCCCCCGGCCCAGCGCTAGTTCCCCCGGCCTAGCGACAGCCCCCCCCCCCCCGGCCCAGCGCTAGTTCCCCCGGCCTAGCGACAGCCCCCGCGGCCCAGCGCTAGTTTCCCCGGCACAGCGACAGCCCCCCCCATCGCAGCGACAGCCCCCCCGGCACAGCGATGACTGCCCCCCCCCGGCGCAGCGGCAGCCCCCCCCCGGCCCATCACTTACCAGGACGGCAGGACAGCTGGGCGGCTTCTCCGGACAGCTGGGCGGCTCTGCACCTTCCTCTAACAGAGGATGGTACAGAATGGCCGCTCCAGCGCGCTCCCGAGCAGTGACAGTTCATCTGCGCATGCGCAGAAGAGCTGTAGCGGGGAGCACACTGAAGCGGCTCGTGCTGAAAGGAGAAGACCGGACTGCGCAAGCGCGTCTAAAAAAGCAAGCTGCCAGCGAATTTAGACGGAACCATGGAGACGAGGACGCTAGCAACGGAGCAGGTAAGTGAATAACTTCTGTATGGCTCATATTTAATGCACGATGTATATTACAAAGTGCATTAATATGGCCATACAGAAGTGTATAACCCCACTTGATTTCGCGAGACAACCCCTTTAATAGGGCTGCCATAGGGGTCCTTGAAGGCTCTAATGTAAGTCCATAGCCCTGATTTTACTTGGAAATTGCACTTGGAGGCTACAAGTAGCCATGAAGTCTCTGTATGCAGGGCTCTTGCCAGAGGTTCATATGGATGCATAACGTGAAATACTAGATTCCTGAGGACATCATAAAGGATTGTTCCTGCTTATTTTCACTGGAAATATGTGAAAATTTGAAATAGTTGTTGCTCCCCTTGGGAGTAGTCGTGCAGTAAAAGTACTATCAAATTCCAGGACATTACAAGAACATCAACTTAATGTCTAAGGCTCTACAAAATCAACTTTTCTTAATAATAATTGTGAGCCATGGTTGAAATGATAAGACTGTTTACTGTTACTGTTCTATAAAATTCAGAACCTGAACTTTTCATGATTTCCGCTAAAAAACAGGATGAAACAACACTGCATGCAGCCTATTTTCTCCTGTCAAATCCTACAAAATGCAGCATGATGGCCAGAAACCAAATGGACCCCATAGTTTTCCTGCCCAAATAGAGCAGGAAAACGGAAAGCCCTAACTCTTATCCACATATATTTCATGAAGTGATCCAACCAGTCATTTACAATCTGGTACATCTACAGAGAGCAAAAAGTAAACTTTTACTATAATCTTAACCAGTGTGCAGAAAGGAAATCTGGTCACCCTATGGTATACTATCTTGATAAAAGTATTGGGACACACATAGAAGGTGATGAAATTCAATTTTATTCACATTTTTCAATACAGTGTTGGGCTGCCTTTGGCCTCAATGTCTGCAGTAACCCTCCTAGGCATGCTTTCCACCAAATACCAATAGCTGTGTGAACAAAAACTACCAAAAAGGGTTAAAAAAAATTGGGCATAAGGCACAACCTGTGGGCATATATGAGTACACAAAGATAATTTTGTTTAACTTCTCTTTAAATTGTATAACCAGCACATATATGCGTTTTAAAGCCATCAAACCTCTTCCTTAGTATGTGCTGGGGGCACACTATACATAAAGCAATAATTATAGGGAAAGGATAGCAGCTGTACTATAGGAGGAACAAAGTATAAAGACGAGTATAAGTACAAAATACTTGGAGTATTCCCACACTCCAGACATCAGTACTCCTTGCTGAGCTATCGGGCCTCTGGATAGCTCCCTTGCTGGACGTTAACCTTGCCCATAATCCTGTTCTGTTTTCCTGTCCTGATCCTGCCTTGCTGTTAACTAGGCTCAATTTAAAAGCCTGACCCTGCCATTGCACTAGCGAGTGATTATTGTGCTCCACAGGCTTGATCTAGCCTCCTTCTCCGCTACAAGTGACCTGAAGACCTGAAGACTTCCTGGTAACAACTCCTGGCTATCCTGACTACTCGCTGGTGACCTGCACGGCTACTATACCCACAGCTCCTATCCAGTGTCGGAGAACGCTATACATGCACACCTCCACTGTATTCACTTCAAAGAGACAGATAGAGATAGCCAAGTTTAAATGCTCAGCTATCTCTGGCGGTCCAAATGAAAATGAATGGAGAGGTGTTGTGCATCAACACCACACTTTCAGATGAGTTGGGGCTGAAATCTTTGGATCAGTGGGGGTCTCAGTCAAGGGTATACGTAGAACTCATGGGGCCCCATAACAAAACTCAGAATTTGGCTTCCCCCCACAAAAAAATAAAATAAAATAAAGGAAGCATATCTATAACATGGTGGGCTCGGATATAGCAGCTCAGCTCTAGCATACCTCTGAATAATGCCGTCAGCTCTACACAGTGATAGTGATTACAGCACAGTAATCAAAGGTGATGATTTCTCTGACTGACTACGTCTGATTTCATTTTTGTCCTTTATCTGGATCCAGACTGTCATGAAGCCTACCTCTAGCCTTGAATCATCTCTGTACTCTTTCCCCATCCTGCCACTACTCCCAATGAACCTCTCACTGCACATCCATAGTGCAGGCTTTCCCCTGTGCCTCACCATAGTGCATAGGTCCCCCAATATTACAGGTGTCTTTCTGTACCTCCCAATAGTGAGGGTTCCACCCCTATTGTACAGGCGTCTTTCCTGTGCAACTGTCCACTTTTGGCCCTCCGCAGTGCAGGCATCCCTCCTGTAGCCCACTATAGTGCAGGTGTGCCTCTAGTAGCCCCCTCATAGTGCAGACATCCCCCCATGGCAACCCCACAGTACAGGCATCCCCCATGTGGACCATCTATAGTACATGGGTCCCTCTATAGTGCAGGTGTCACCTTTCTGTTTTTCCCTTCGGTCTCAACTTACATTCCTGCTGCTGTTCCAAACTAGAATATCTGGATGAACAAGCAGAGTAACCATCCTGAAAAGGGCAACCCCATACTGAAACCACATATATCAGTATTGATATTTATGGTTTCCGATAGTTGCATTTGTTTGCAATCTATTGCATCCTACATACGGCTACAGCCTCAGCCTAATTTTATTCCTCAGCCCGCAGATCACTGCGCCTCTACACTGACGAACTTCCTGCTAACTCTATGCCCTTATCCAGCACCTCACCAGGTGGTCCTGTTGCCTGGCAGCAAGGAATCTCTTCAGCCACGGCCTGCACTTGGAGCTTCGGCTGGGATCCGCTGGTCCTGCGACTGCCATCTTGTTGAGTTCCATCACTTCCCAGTCCCCCGCCTTGCACCAGTGCTCTCCACACCAAGAAACCTAGGACACATCTGCATATGAGGGGGTAAGATATTGCTGGCTTCTCTGTCCACAGCACTGTGGAAGTCAGACAAGCTGTCTCTTGGTCTCTTTAGTTAAAGGGGTTGTCCCGCGCCGAAACGTTTTTTTTTTTTTTCAATAGGCGCGAGACAAACCCAATGCATGTGTTAAAAAAAACCAAACGTTTAGTACTTACCCGAATCCCCGCGCTGCGGCGACTTCTTCCTTACCTTACTAAGATGGCCGCCGGGATCTTCACCCACGATGCACCGCGGGTCTTCTCCCATGGTGCACCGTGGGCTCTGTGCGGTCCATTGCCGATTCCAGCCTCCTGATTGGCTGGAATCGGCACACGTGACGGGGCGGAGCTACGAGGACCAGCTCTCCGGCACGAGCGGCCCCATTCACCAGGGAGAAGACCGGACTGCGCAAGCGCGTCTAATCGGGCGATTAGACGCTGAAATTAGACGGCACCATGGCGACGGGGACGCTAGCAACGGAACAGGTAAGTGAATAACTTCTGTATGGCTCATAATTAATGCACGATGTACATTACAAAGTGCATTAATATGGCCATACAGAAGTGCTGAACCCCACTTGCTTTCGCGGGACAACCCCTTTAAATTAGAAAGAAGATCACAGTCTGGCAGTGCTATTTGACAAAGCTATCAGAGTCCTGTATGTCTTCTCTTTTATTTTTAGGAGGTCTAGCTCTAGTTTTTTTAGGACTGTGTATAAAGTCTGCATGTTTTCCCACTGACGCACTTGACTGTAATGTGAGGTAGCCCAACAGCACTCCACAGTCATTTTGAATCCATAATCATATCTGCAGTGCTATTGCACAAATACTCACTTGGCTGTTCACTTGTCTTTACAATTTCCATAGAAGACTGTGACCTGAGACTGAGACTATGACCAGAGTGAAGGGCCTCTAAATAAATTTCTCTGGGAAATCTCTGAGATAATCTACTTATATTGTCCCTAAAGCACATTTAATCAATCTGATGCCCTCTACAATGGCGGCTTAAAGGTGATGACTCTATGACCCACACAGGATTAAAACCCTGATGTAGTCATATCAGCAACGAATGCCTTAAAAAGGACTTTAACCAGAAGAGACTTTTTCTTTCACCTTCTCTCCTCCTACATTTTTGACGACAAATCTTAAATAAAGTAACAATGAGTCCTTCTCAACTAAAAACTGGAAAATACAGTCAAAGCTCCCATTCCTCAACTAAACATATACTTAAGGCTCTACTTATGCCAACCCCATTGGATGATTCTACCTGTTCATCTAATGACAACCGTCCACCAGCTTTAAATTCAACCCCAACGTGTTCCAATTAATCAGAATCTGCAAGTAACCTCCACTCAGATTCTCTCTTAACCCAAATACAATTATTACTACAAAAAAACTGTCAAAGACGTCAGCTGACATTATCGCTAAACTGACTACAGAAATCAGTGAATTCGGCCAGAGAACATCAGCCTTGGAAGAACGGATTGATAACACCACAGTACTTGAATCACATGAAAAAATAGAGCAACTACACAACAAAATACAGTTTATTCACAACAAACTGGAAGACATTGAGAATAGAGCTCACAGAGATAATTTACATATAAGAGGCCTACCTGAGTCTTTCAAAGATTTACAGTCAACTCTAACTGCTCTATTTCAGGCGTTATGTCAAAAATACTCCAATTGAAAGACTGTATGCTCAAAAACCCAATGGCCCACTAAGAAACATTGTACTAAAACTCCACTTCCACCATACTCGTATTGCTTCTCAAAAGGCCATGCATATCCACTATTCCCCAACTTGGCTCCATCAATTTTGGTCAAACGAAAAGTCCTTAAACATTTTGCAGAAATATTGCAGCAAAATGGATCCAATACTGTTGGGGCTTCACATTTAAATTCATCTTCAGTTTTCAAGAGAAGATACATAATTCCAACAACCAACTTTACGGAAAAAAAACATTCTACCACACCCACGTCGATTTCTAACACAAAATTTGGACCTTCTCATGACAAAAATCCCTTACTTCAACAAATCCTCATCATAATGGTCTACTTACTTACTTTTGGAAGCAACCATGATGGGTTGGGCTGAAACTAACTTATCTAGGTTATACATTATTATGACCCCATATGTTGCTTTAGCACTTTAAAATTTCAACAATAGGTTGTTTTTTGGGGGGCGGGGGAGTAAAATATAACAAATGTTATTTTCCGTTTTTTATCGTTTCCCCTTTCTCCTTTCTTTCTTTTTTCTTCTCTTTCCCACTCTCTGTTCTCCCCTCACCCCTATCCTTAAGTCTCTACTCTCTTGGACTTTTCATATGATGTTTACAATATGGTTCCTCTTTGGTGTTGTAGTGGTATGCCATCCCCAAAACAACCAGCTGTGATGTCTACAAAAGACTCATTACGCCACCAATTTGTCTCCATTGTACCTATCTCTTTACTTTCCTACTTTCTATTTGGCAACCGCTTCAACTAAAACTAAAGGGGTTACTATTTGTTTTGGTAAATCAGTCCCATTTTCCCATATATCAACTATAGCTGATTCTGAAAGATGGTATACACCCCTAACGGGCTCCATACAAGATATCCCAGTGACTATAGTTTCATACTACACTCCAAACACCAGGCAAATTCAATTCTTATCCAAACTCTTGGAGCTTGTTGAGCTCTATAAAATTATTGCAGTTATTTATATGGAGATTCTAATTGTGTTGTCAGTCCAAAATTAGACAGGAATGCTATCTCCCTACCAACTCCTTTCTTGCTACCCCAACACTCAATATCAAAAAGCTTCAAATCACTTCTCCTACAGTAACATCTAACCAACTTCTGGTGAGAAATTAATACAACCACTAAGGATTTTACACACTTTTCAGCCCCCCATTTACTATATTCAAGAATTGACCATATCATGGTACCTGCCTCCTTCTTACCCCAAATAACACATGCGAAATTCCTCTTGCTACCTTGGTCAGACCCTAGTCCTTTACCAATTATATGTAGCCCACCATTGTCTAAACCTACCAATTTATCTTGGTCCCTTAATGTTTCTCTTTTATCCATCTCCAATAATTTTTCCTCCTTGACAACACAATTGGAAGAATATTTCACAATAAATGGTGCATCTATCTCCTTCCCCATTTCCTTATAGGAAGCACATAAAACAGTGCTCAGAGGCTCCGTAATCCAAATAACTGCTCGACGTACATGTGAGCGTTTAGCACAACAATTAGAGCTAGAACAAAAAGTTTTAAGATTAGAAGCATAAACAAAAAAGCACTGATTGAATACTAATCTTCAGGCACTTTCCCAGGCTAAAACCGATCTATGCATTACTGATACTATAGAACTTGGTCTCGCCAACGTTACTATGTGCTAAATAACAAAATAACCACACCTCTTCCCCATAGACTTCGCTCAAATCCTCCTACAACTTCTTTCTGTAAGCTACACAATAAACAGGCCATGATCACTGCTAATCCACTTACAATAGTTTCGGAATTTAGACACTTCTTAGTTAAACTTTACTCACATTCACACCCTTCCTCCCCAGATGACTTTACCACACATTTTCAAAATCTTAAACTTCCAACACTATCAAAAACATTTTCTGAATACTTCGCTTTAAGAATTACTACCGAAGAAGTGTCTGACACCATTAAAACACTCAAAACCAGCAAATTCCCAGGTTCCGAAGGCTTCTCAGCCTCATACTACAAGACATTTTCCACAATCTAAAGTGTACATCTTGCTAATTATTTTTACGCCGTGAGGGGACATTCAGTAGGGCACACTTCTCTCTTAGCAGTGATCTCTATAATCCCCAAAGCAGAGAAAGGCCCATTAGACAAACAAAGCTACCGTCCTATCTCCCTCATCAATGTAGACATAAAACTTCTTATGAAAATTTGTGCTTTGCATTTTAATATAGCTCTACCATTGATGATTGGAAAAGACCAAGTGGGTTTTGTTCCAGGCTGCTAGGCCCTAGACAATATCTGTTGTGTAACAAATCTTACACATATCTGCCATACTTGGGGCATCTCAGCCATGTTGCTCTCCCGGGATATGTATAAAGCCTTTGATTCCCTTAGTTGGTCATACCTGTTCTCAATTTTAGGACACTGGAAATTCCCTACCAAATTTCTCACATGTAATATATGCATTTCTAAGGCCTTTGTGAGCTACAAGGGTTTTTGCACTGATGCTATTTCTATCTGTCATGGCACATGGCACGGGTGTCCCTTATACCCTCTCCTTTTTCACTAGCCATGGAACCCAAACATTAAAGGAAAAAATAGCATCTGTTCATCATAAAATCAGGATGTTTGCAGACCATATACTAATGATCATATCTTCTCCCTATTACTACTGTCTCTAACTTGCTAATAGAACTAGCCAAATTTGGGTCTCTTCAGGTATGAAAATTAACAATACAGAATCAAAGGCTTTTAACCTTACACTACCCCCCAGATATGATCTCCCAACTTCAATTAAATTTTCCTTTACAATGGGAACCAAGGTCACTGGGATATCTTGGAGTCCATTTAACAAACTCTTATGCAATACTATATTCCCCTAACTATACTCTGGTTCTTCGCAAATTAAGACTACTCCTAGAAAGTTGGAGCTGCTATTGTATCTCTGGTTTGGGAGAATCAACTCTTTGAAAATGACATTTCTTCCCAAACTGCTATATTATTTCACAGCTCTGCCTGTTCATGCCCCAGGATATATTCTGAAAACATTACAATAAATGTCATTATGCTTTATTTGGAATAATTCTATTCCAAGAGTTTCACACTCCACACTTTATAGACATAGAAAGAAGGACTGGGATCTACTAAATCTACTAAAATATTACATAACTCACAGAAAATGAAGCCAGATACAGGATATATACTACAGGAAAGGTGCAATTGCCGTTTAACCTGGTTGCATGCAGCAAGCCAGATTGCAATATAGAGGAGCAAAAATGTTCATGTGCAGACTAAATGAGCAGCCACTCAACTCAACGCAGGGTGGGGGAAGGGTGACTACTAACAAACTCAGTCTGCACAATATGAACTGATACCAAGAATGACCGCCATAGATAAGTACGCCACACATACAGGAGTACAACCCACACTGACTTAGCAGTGGACTGCCCTGCATTAAAAAAGCATGCCACACTGACATGCCATCCTGGGCTCCTCCAGCATCTATAGCAAACCGCATGCATAAAAATACACACTGATAAATGCAGCTGTTGGGTTGTATTGTGGGCCCAAAACACAAAAGCTGGCGTACCACGGCAAGGCCACCGCGCATATGCTAGAACCTACGCTATCTCACAATTAACTACATAAAATCATAGAGGTGAGAAAAAATGCTCAAAGACATAACTCACAGAAAATGAAGCAAATACAGGATTTATACTACAGGAAAGGCTCAATCGCCGTTTACCCTGGTAGCTATAGAAGCTGGAGGAGCCCAGGATGAAATGCCAGTGTGGCACACTTTTTTAATGAAGGGCAATCCACTGCTTAGTCAGTGTGGGTTGTACTCTTGTATGTGTGGCGCACATATCTATGGTGGTCATTCTTGGTATTGGTTCATGTTGTGCAGACTAGGTTTGTTAGCAGTCACCCCTCTCCCACCTTGGGTTTAGTTGAATGGCTGCTCGATCAGTCTGCACATGAACATTTTGCTCCTCTATATTGCAATCTGACTTGCTGCATGCTACCAGGTTAAACGGCAATTGAGCCTTTCCTGTAGTATATATCCTGTATCTGGCCTCTTTTTCTGTGAGTTATGTCTTTGAGCATTTTTTCTCACCTCTGTGATTTTACTAAACTATTACCAAGCACCAGCGTTGGCCTAATTAGCTCTCCTTCACGCTACAAAAACACCTCTCTGGCTATCCCTAGAAGCTGTAGGGGTCTATCCTCTTACTATAGAACCAATCTTATGGACTCCACCAATAAATAGACCCGCATTACTAACCCGATAACAAAACATTCACTCCAAATCTGGGACTGTATTAAATATTTAGGAGGCTTAATTTCTCCTTATCTACCCTTATTGCCCATTTTATAAAATCCTCTATTCCCTCCTGAAAATAATTCACTGCAATTATTTAAAGTTTGGAGAGATGAAGGTCTTACCAAAATATATCATATGTTATCATTAGAAGGTACCACATCATCTCCTACCCTACAAAAGAACTTTGAACTACCATCCTCTGAGATATTTCAATATCTACAACTTAAACACTTTACATCCTCTCTTTTCAAGAACTCAAACAATCCATTGACCATAACCAACTTTGAAATGTTTTGCTTTAAATACCCACCAGCAAAAGGCCTCATCTCTCAAATATATTCCAGATTGGTTCACTCCTCTTACTGTACACATCTATCAAATGTTTCATGTTGGGAAAAAGACATTGGCAACACTCATTCTGCCAGAGATTGGTTCAAAATTTGGAAATCAACAAATAATGGTGTCCTTAACATTTTGTTAATTTTACTCCAATGGTACTTAGTCCACTAGAATGGCTCACGCAGTGCCAAACTAGCCATCAAAATTATTCCGAGGATGCTCGTTCCCTAGTAATATGCTCTACATCTGGTGGTCTTGTCCATAAGTTAAAAGACTTTGGATCAGAATTTATTCCCTAATATATTCTGCAAAATATTACAATATTTACAAAGATCCTTGGGAGACATTACTGAATAAGAGTATTACAAATATTCCTCCAGATTCTCAGAGACTAATATCCTTTTCCTTTTTGACTGCCAAACAAACCATCGCCCAACCATGGTGTAAAACAATCCTGCACTTTTCAGAAGTGTAACGTCGAATGAATTGGTGTCTAAATAATGAAAAATTGCCATCGATATAATCTATATATAGAAAATAGGATGTATGTATGTATGTGCCACCATAACTCATGAACGCCTGCAGCAATTTCAACCAAACTTGGTACATAGATGACACATCCCATGGGGACAAATTTGGGGGGGATAAGACAGCCCCACTACCCCTGGTGGGAGATGGGGGGATGCTGGAATTGCACTTGAGCAGATGGTTTTTATTTCATAGTCTTATATTACTCCTCATCATCATACACTAATCTATGACACAGATGACCTCCTCCTCATCATACACTAATCTATTACACAGACGGCCTCCTCCTCAAATACTAATATATTACACAGACCTCCTGCTCCTCAGGTAATAATATCTTACACAGACAACCTCCTCCTCTGCTCCAACTACCACACAGCTTCTCACCAGCACTGAGCCACTATGTACCACACAGAGATGAGCCCAGCACACACTCCTATGAAAGCTGTCTAAAAAGAAATCTGTGTTGCCCATAGCAACCAATCACAGCACAGCTTTCATTTTACCTCAGCAGTATAACAAGTGAAAGCTGAGCTGGGATTGGTTGCTATTGGCAACAAAAATTACAGGGGAAGCCGGTGGGATTTTGATTTTTATTTACGTCAGTATTACACTTCTGCTCCTCAGATAATAATATCTTACACAGACAACTTCCTTCTCCTCAAATACTAATACTACACAGACGACCTCCTCCTCATATACCAATATATTACACAGATGACCTTCTCCTCATGCAGTAAGATATTACACAGACGACTTCCTCCTCATATACCAATATATTACACAGACAACCTCCTCCTCATGCAGTAGGATATTACACAGACGGCCTCCCCCTCATATACCAATATATTACTCAGACGACCTCCTACTCATGCAGTAAGATATTACACAGATGACCTCCTACTCATATACTACTATAATACACAGATAACTCCTCCTCATGCAGTAAGATATTACACAAATGACCTCCTCCTCATATAGTATGATATTACACAGACGACCTCCTCCTCATATACCAATATATTACACAGACAAACTCCTCCTTATATACCAATATATTACACAGACGACCTCCTCCTCATGCAGTAAGATATTACACAGATGGCCTCCTCCTCATATACTAATATATTACATAGGCAACCTCCTCCTCATATACCAATATATTACACAGACTACCTCCTCCTCATATACCAATATATTACATGGATGACCTCCTTCTCATGCAGTAAGATATTACACAGACGACCTACTCCTCATATACCAATATAACACAGACGACCTTCTCCTCATATTCCAATATATTACATAGACGGCCTCCTCCTCATGCACTAAGATAATACACAGACGACCTACTCCTTATATACCAATATATTACACAGACTACCTCCTCCTCATATACCAATATATTACACAGACAACCTCCTTCTCTTGCAGTAAAATATTACACAGATGACCT